>NC_060210.1:198885833-199501666 GCF_021130785.1 Homalodisca vitripennis
CTCAGGTGGCTCTCTATACCTGCTGTGCTACAGTCGCACGGTCCCCCGCACCTCGTCACTTCTTCGCTTGTTCCGTGACAATGCCTTAACCCTTTCAGGGCCAGGACCAAATATGAGATGTTGCAAAATTTTTTCACATATCATAATCCCCTGTGAGTCAAAAGTGCCAGGCTAAAATTGGCGATTTTTGCAGTCTCTAAGATTAAAATTTATAACTTTTCATAACAATTAGAGAATGACCTAAAAGTTGCACCAAATTACTCGTATAGATATATACTATCAACAAGAAATATATAGATGTAGTTTTAAGTAATTTAAAATAAAAAAAATTAGCGTTTTAATAGATTACATAAAAAAAATTTTTTATATATTTTTTTTTAATAACTAAAAAAGGAAAAATAATTTTAGTATGGGAAGCTATTTTATTATATTGTACATTTAGAAAGGAACAACCATACAAAATTTTGAGTTATTTCTCTCATAAATAGATTTTTTATGACACATTTTGTATAAATACGCATAATTGTACTTCGCAACAAGTGATACAGCAACTGACTCTTACATTGCAAGAAACTTAAAATAAATATTCACATTATGGATGTACCGGTAAACAGATGATTGTAGGATCCATAAACAGTTTCAATACAGTTAAAAACACTATTTACCAAGATATATTTACACAATTTTATTTGAAAATTTATTTACACTTTTTTCTATTTACAAATATGCTACTTACAATTTTATTCCCATGAGATCGCAAATTGTCAGTCATTGTAACTACTACACACAAATAGCTAAGCACGTAACACTACTAATATTTACAACCACTAAATAAAATAATGAAGAAGAATCCAGCATACAATAGTACGATTAACACTAAAGCATAAAGAATTAACAACAATAGATCGAGTCAGCTGATAATGTCACGTGACAATTACGAAATAAAAATGCATAGACCTCCAAAATAAAAAATTATATTCATATTAATTATCTAAAAATATACCAGGGAATAAAAAAAACATAAAACTTTAATCATTTGACGTAGTATTTATTTAAGAAAACGACGAATATCAAGGCGGCTATTGGCGCTTTTCGCGTATGTCACCGACGGGCAATTATATTGCCGCCTGGCACTTTTCAGACACGATCTGTGGCGGGCAATATCAAATCAAATCAGTTTTTTTTATCGCCGGAACATTATACAACGCATGGAAAATGTCATATTTTTACTTTTTACTGGCTAAAAATTTTTGTCAAACCACACCACAAGAAATCTCATTCAAAACATACAATTTTGCAAACGTACCCACGTCCATTCATTCACCAATTATTCCCACTTCCAGCAACGAATTTTGTCAGTCATTTTAATTGGTGGTCTCCCAATCATAAGCAAAAAAACTCGTCAACATTATAAAATGTTTTTGACACTAAAAAGCGTTTCAAAACGAGTTTTTAAACACTTTAAGTGTTGAAGTGTTTTTAATTGAATCTGGTAACTTATTGACGAATTGAACACCTGCCTGTGAAGGCAAGTGTTCATAAACCACCGTTCTGTGTCTTACCAGTTCGGTAGTTATCTCTGCCTCTAGTCTCATACTTATGTATGTCTCGGCCATTCGTCATGGCACATTTAGACATACAAAACAGAGTTGTTTCCAAGATGTAGAGACTGGGCAGCGTCTACAGTTGCAAATTTTTGAAGGCTTCCTTGCACGTCTCTCTAAATTTCAACTTAGCGATAATGCGGATCGCTTGTTTTTGCAGCTTGAACACTCTCAGGAATTGATTGTTTGCACAAGCTCCCCACAACACCAGCCCCGTAAGTGAGGTGGGGGTTAAATCAAGCCATAATACGCCATCATCAGAACTTGAGTCGGGCAGTATTTGGCTAGAGACCTCAAAACATAAATTGCCTGAGGCCAATTTGGAGCAAACGTGGTCGATGTGATCGTTCCAAGTCAACCCTCGATCTAGGTATATTCCCAGGAATTTCGAACAATATACTTCTTCCAGCATAGTGTCAGCCAACATAACAGCTGGCTCATCATGACTATCTACTGGTCGTAAAGCAAAATTTATAAAATTGGATTTTGCAGAATTTGTTTTAAGATTGAGGCTGTTAAAATTTTTGGACACAGTTGTTAATTTCAACAAAACTATTTGCTGTTCCAAAGTCAATTTTGATTTGCTAGTGAAAACAGAGAGTCGTGTCATCAGCATACTGCACTAGTCTTCCGTGCAGAAGTGATGAACCTAAATCATTGACATAGATCAGGAAGAGAATTGGACTGAGAATTGAGCCCTGTGGGACACCATAACTCAGGTGAATTGTTTCAGATAATTTATTTGAGATCTGGACAATTTGAGTTCTATGGCTTAGAAATGATCTGAGCCACTGGAGAGGCACGCCTCGGATGCCATGAGATTCAAGTTTGTCAAGCATTGTAACATGGTCAACACAGTCGAATGCTTTCGATAAGTCCAGGAACACACTCAATGTGTGATCCCGACGTTGTAGTCCCTCTACAACCATGTCGACAAGATTTACAAACTGCGTCTATTGTCGACTTGCCCTTCCTGAAGCCAAACTGGTCTTCCGATAGCTGGTTGTGTTTATTCAAAAATTGAAGCATTCGTGTCAAGAAAAGCTTTTCGAATATTTTGCTCATAACTGGCAAAATTGAGAGGCAATATATTGCCGCCTGGCCCGGAAAGGGTTAAGGCGTATCACCGTAAACATATGAAGGCGTTGGTTTCCACCACTTACGCAATATACACTATTTTACATTTATAAGGATATCACGTCATAAAAGAAAGAAATTCTTTAAAATCCATTGGTCTAAATTTTTCTTTGCACTCGATAGACTGCCTCATCGTGTTGGATGAGGCCATATTAGAAGAGGTCTCTTCCTCTAAATACTTTGGAATTTACCTTGATCAAGGTTAGACACGGAATGTTCATATCGACTGTTTGCTCCAAATTAGCCTCAGGCTGTGTGTGTTGAGGTCTCTAGCTAAATACTGCCCTATTCAAGTTATGATGACGGCTTATTATGGCTTGATCTATCCACATCTCACCTACAGACTAGTGCTGTGGGGTCCATGAGCAAGTAACCAATTTTTGAAAATGTTCAAACTTCAAAAACGAGCGATACGCATCATTGCAAAATTAAAATTAAGAGAGTCGTGCAGGCCAGTTTTCCAACTGTTGACTCTGCCAAGTCTCCACATTTTAGAAACAACGTCATATTGTATGCTTAAATGCACCTTGACCAACGGACGGGATGTTCACTCGTACGAGACAAGAGACAGAGAAAACTACCGAACCAGGAGACACAGGACGGTAGTTCATGAACGTTTGCCCTCACAGGCAGGAGTTCATCTCATCAAACAGCTTGCTAAATGAAATTACAAATTCGCCTTCGCATAAAACATTTAAAACTAGTCTAAAACACTAGTGTCGAACTCGTTTCATAGCGTGAACGAGTTTATGGCGTATAACTGGGAGACCGCACAATCAGAAGACTTACTCTCAAATGAAGGTGGGAAAAATTGTCGATGAGTGGTGCAGAGTGAGTGTCAACATGTATGTATGAATGAGAGTTCGATGTAGCATGTGTGTCAAAATTATTAGATACTTGACGTTTGCTATACAAATGTACTTTTTGTCTCCGCAATAAATACTTGACTATTGACATTAACATTATAGATTAGCACTGAAATATTCTAGAGTTCTCTCCGATAGTGGTATATTAGCGAATAGATGTGTGGATAGGTCAGAAGCGAGTCGCCGGGACTCGGTAGCTATGACGAAACCACAGACCACATGGAGATCGCAGCGTGATAACCGCAAAAACTGACAGCGGCAGAGATTTGGCGCAACAGCCTGTCTCTCCTCCGCCTTGTTTTTGTGGGCCCTTGACAGTGTCAATGTTGGGAGGACAAGAATGTCCTTTCAGGGGCCGTGTATCGGGAGTGAGTGAATCCACAGAGGTGTAAACAGAGCGTCATTGATCAACTCGGTGATTATCCACGTGCGAGAATAGTCTGTGTCATTCACAACACAGTCCGCCTCAACGTGTATGATTGTGTTCCTTTAGTTAACCCCTCCATGTATGAAGATCAAACCTAAACATACTATTAGAGCATGTACCGAATGGACGAAACACAGGGTTGAATACCGCTGAGGTCGTAGTAATGAATACTCGATTTGCAAAGTTTACTTTTATGTTTAATTGTGGTAAAGAAACATAAAAGCACCGCTTCTATATGTTAAAAATAAAATAGAGTGTAGCTTCCAAATAGAGTGATAATGAACAAAATGGTATCATAGGGGTGGGTCTGATGGTCCCAATGTTCTATGAAAATTTTGCATACGAACTTAATCATTATAACCCTTTAAAATTGACTTCCCTTCACGTTGATGTCGACTCACAAGCGCGGGCGTCAGCATCTTGGCTCGACATTGCAGCTGTAGTCGGAAAAAGTTAAGATTTAGTAGATTAGAAGTCTAAAACGCGAAGTTGAAATAAAGGACTCGAAGTTGAAATAAGACATTCGATTGAAGTTGAAATAAAAGACTTGGTTGAACTCGCCTAAAACAAAATCACGACGGTATTAGCTATTTATCGAGACAACTTCATGACAACGTGGTCTCGTCAGAAGGACATCACCACACTATTATCAATATTAATCAGCCAAATAAATTATCAACCAAGGTAAGTTACTTTGCTATTTAGAACTTCACTTTATATTACATTCAAAATTAGATGTCTCGCTTGAAAGGGCTAATTTATAATACGAAAATATAAATTTTACTTACAGACTTGGCGCGCGAGGTGTTGCTCGGCAGCTACTACGTTCCCAAGAGAAAAACTTAATACGCCTGCCAATTAGGTTATTAATCCGCCAAGAATTCAGTTCCAAGAACATCGGATGCAACTTATATTAACCAGTAACGAATAATAGGGTTGCGAAAATATGTATGTATGTATTATATAAAGTACAACTAAATAACGTTACAAGCATAACTATCATATAAGTGAATGGTGAAAAATGATTATCAATTGGATTAAAACCTCAAGAGAAAAGAGATTTTAATTTGCCTTGTTAGTGTGATTTAAACATTTATTTATTGTTTTTTATTTTCAAGAAAACGGAGTTCTAAATACTTCTGCTTGTATCGACAGTCATCCGTGGTCTCATGTTTCTAAAACCTTTGTACGAAATATGCGCGATGAAAAGAATTTGCGTGGGTGTACAGAAGATCTCAGGTGAAATTTGTGAAGTGTAGCCGAGTGTATTGTCAAGTGCGATGGTGACTCAGTCTACTTAGTGACGTGAGTAAGAAGGGTAGTGGGTGTACGGTGGGGGGGGGGGTTGTAGGAATACGAGCTGCAGGGCGCTCGTCACATCGTCACCCCCTCCCCCCAGCACCATCCATCCCTCTGTCTGATGTGCTTCTTTAATCTTTAAGTTGTCTGACTCATAGCCGCTACACTTTCCGCTCCGTTATTGGACCAAAGCACGAGGGTGTTTTATTTACGGCGGATAATGATATTGCTTGTTTTGAAATCGTTCTAAACACATGCAAGTGTTTAATTCAAGGGAAAGAAATCAAAGGAATCTTGCATATCTTGTTGGTATTTATTGAAAGTCTTTGTTTTGTAGGAATAATAATAATTCCACCCGCTCTGAGGAACTGAGCCACTTCACAGTGAAAATATTCAAGAAGGAACGATACACAAGGCATGACAATGTCTTCCGGTTCAGGTTTATGACCCATCACATTAGCTTCCCTTTCTTTTGGACATATTACAGTTAAACAACCCAGCACTGATAACACCATAGGCAACGTTCTCTTTCAAAGTTGACTAAAGCAGGCAAAGGTGACTCTGCGAATGCTTCACTCTATTAAATATAAAATGTTCAATCATATATTTAATAATTTTATAGTTTTTTTTAAGTATCAATGTACGACTCCAAATTTGTCTTTATTTTCAAACAAAAAGAATGTCTGTATTTTTTATTGTAGGAAGGAATATGTTTAATTTATATTAATTATTTTTACATGTTTATTATTACAAGAACTATTTATTGCTGAATTAATGCAATTAATATTAATGTAGATGCATTTATGTAAAACAATATGCATGTAAAGTATGTTTAAAATAACCAAAACACGTTTTTTAATCAAATTTTCTCCCTCAATTGCAGGTAGAGGTTTAGATATAATTATATGTATACTGCAATGCGTTTCGGAAAATTAATTAATTTTGGATATGAGTTTTTATTCTATCAGAGCGTCCAATAACTATACAATTACATAGACTTCAATCAGACGTTTCACAACAACTGAGTTATTTAATTTCGCTTAAAGCACCACCACTTATTGTGTTAAATCCCCAATACATTTTCGTTCAAATAAATAATAGCGAAAATTGTTTAGGATTTATTCTTAATAGAAATTATTAAGTATCAAATGGATAAACTTGGTATTTAAAGAAGTTACAATCCTAAATGAATAGAATCTGCCCGCAATAGCAACGCGGGTACGAGTTAGGGAGATGCGCTGCCGATGGTTTAACCACTGAACCGCCAAGGTCGTTACGGTACGGTGGTTGTGTGTGAAGATGTGCAGTCCCACCCACCCGGTGCCGATATTACTGTCTGAGCGCTTGTAGAGAACTGTCGAGTCGTGCATCATCGATTGTCTGATTGAGGTACCACAGCGCCAGTAGATAGATGTCTGTACAGACCCTGAGAGGAAGTGACGACGGATAAACGGCAGCGGCAGTGGGTCAGTGTTGGCTATGCATGCCGCGGCGCTTGTTGTAGAGAACTGTCGAGTCGTGCATCATCGATTGTCTGATTGAGGTACCACAGCGCCAGTAGATAGATGTCTGTACAGACCCTGAGAGGAAGTGACGCCGGATAAACGGCAGCGGCAGTGGGTCAGTGTTGGCTATGCATGCCGCGGCGCTTGTTGTAGAGAACTGTCGAGTCGTGCATCATCGATTGTCTGATTGAGGTACCACAGCGCCAGTAGATAGATGTCTGTACAGACCCTGAGAGGAAGTGATGCCGGATAAACGGCAGCGGCAGTGGGTCAGTGTTGGCTATGCATGCCGCGGCGCTTGTTGTAGAGAACTGTCGAGTCGTGCATCATCGATTGTCTGAATGAGGTACCACATGCCCTACCCCTAACATTGTACTGCCGCTCTGCCATAAGTTATTAAGTGTAAAGCTGCGTTAATTTTAGGATTTCTAGTTTACCATTTAAGTGCGCTTATTGTAAGTTTCACTTCCACAAGTGACAAGTTTGTGATTGCTAGTCTAACTTGGTAATGACAACATGCATCTGCAGTATTTGCGTGAAACGATAAGTATATATTATTATGAATTCAAATTGTTAGTAACCCATCCTTTTCCAATCGTTACAAACTCGTCAATCCTGGTAGAGCAAAGTTATGAATTCTTAAATTTTCGTTATTTGTCTTAGGAGAATAACCAACTATACGTGCTAAAATTAACCCACAGAATAAGATTATATCACAGGGTAGGCTGACTTGATGTGCTGTAAACGTACATTTCGAAGTATAGACATTCACGTCATACATTTTTGATGTGTAATAACCTGTGCAGGTGAGTCACATTCTTCATTTGGCTTTTTGATTTCGAAGAAGCAAGGATCTATTTAGAAAATGAAGAAGCTAGAGAATCCATCTAAGCTTCTTCAATCTACATCTTCCAATTCTCACAAGTTATTTATCACTTCCGCAAGTTGCATCAGCAGCACAAACAAAGCGGTCACTATCAGTCATAGTTTGCTTGTGACAAATAGCCGTCTGACCCTGTTGTCCGATCTGATCAGGGTTCTCGTTAGTGGGATGGAGACGTCAAGGTGATGGCGACAGACAGATCCGGCCAGCCCGTCTGCACGCTATCGTCAATCTTCGCTGTTACCTTGATTTCCTTCAATAACTTATGTTCGAAGGCGAGTGAGAAACGTATTTTAAGATGATTGCTTAAGAACGTATTCGTACTTTTGGTGATTAATAATGTACAGAGATTTGAATAACAGTGTGGTTTATCAAAGAAGGCTCGATCACTCGTGTTGTCAAGAAAAAATGAATGACTGAAGAAGTCATGCGTAGTTGAAGGTCTAGTCACTGCCCTTGGCAGACATACAAAATGTTTGGAGCACTAACCCTAATAATAACTGAAGCAATCAGTCAAAGGAAAGCGAGAAGTCATGCGCAGTCGAAGAAGGGTCTAATCATTTCCCTTGGTAGACACGAAAAAGGTTTGAAGCACTAATCCTTATAATGACTGAAGCAGTCAGTCAAAAGAGAGCGAGAAGTCATGCGCAGTCGAAGAAAGGTCTAATCACTTCCCTTGGTAGACACGGAAAAGGTTTTGAAGCACTAATCCTTATAATGACTGAAGGAGTCAGTCAAAAGAGAGCGAGAAGTCATGCGCAGTCGAAGAAAGGTCTAATCACTGTCCTTGGCAGACACGCAAAATGTTTGAAGCACCAATCTAGTCAAAGAATCATGGAATTTAGGTTCCAGAGACCACCAACATGATTGACTTTCTCTGTGGAATCTGCCAACTAGACCGAGCGTCTAACTAAGGTGCAAATGTATTATCGAGAAAGCTGTCCCCATCTCTAAGTACAGGGTACTCCGACATAGAATCTGCCATCACCTGCAGAACCGACGGTTTCTCCGTGTTCAGTTGTACGCGCAGTCGCAAATAGTGGACGGGAGATGAAAATGAGGGCGTGACACCTCTCTGTAATGAGTTGATGGATGGCTTTATACCTACTCATTAACCGTGCTGAAGGCCAACCGTCCACATCCATTAGTTTTCACTTTAAAAGCTCCCAGGCCCTTCGGTGTGATGGATGGGATGTCATATAGAAACGTTTAAACTGAAATGTTAACATTTTAAATCTTGATACGACAGGACAAATAATAGCATAGTTTGTGACACTAATTTTATCAAAATGAGATAATTTTATTTACTATTTTTAAATCCAAAATAAAAATAATCTGCCTCTCCAGAGCTGCATTTAAAGTGGGGGGGAAGTATAGTTATTAATTAATCTACATTGTTAAATATTATGCTTTCTCTAAAAACTAAAATAAATATATTGAAGTACTGGAAAATTAAAACCTTTGCAGTGTAATATAAGACTTCATAATGTAATACAGTAATAGTATTATGTTGTTCCATTACTGACATTGGGAGCTGACACCTATGTTTTGTTACAGGAAACTAGTTAAGACATACACACCAAAGAAAAAGGACGAGGAGGATTACCAGTAAGTTCTTACTTTGTTATATTTTGTTGGAGTTGAATCTTTTTTAGTAAGAATCCTCCAACTGAATTTTAGTAAATGTGGAATTTCATGCATGAATTGTAGTGACTGTACATTAAAGTTATTGGAGGTATACACTATATTGGGGATATATAGATTATATTGGAGGTATACACTATATTGGGGTTATATAGATTATATTGGAGGTATACACTATATTGGAGATATATAGATTATATTGGAGGTATACACTATATTGGGGATATATAGATTATATTGGAGGTATACACTATATGGGGGATATATAGATTATATTGGAGGTATACACTATATTGGGGAGATATATAGATTATATTGGAGGTATTACACTATATTGGGGATATATAGATTATATTGGAGGTATACACTATATTGGGGATATATAGATTATATTGGAGGTACTACACTATATTGGGGATATATTATATTATATTGGAGGTATACACTATATTGGGGATATATAGATTATATTGGAGGTATACACTATATTGGGGATATAAATAAACCATATTGAAGACATAGACTATATTGAATGTATAGACTATATTCGAGGTATAGACTATATTGGAGGTATAGAATATATTGAAGGTATAGACTATATTGGAGGTATAGACTATTATTGAAGGTATAAACAATATTGGAGGTATAGACTTTTTTTTTTCAATTTTACATAACAGCTACAGGACATGATATAGCACAAACAAAGTACAAAACCTTCAAATATTCCCAAAACAGCCATCCTAACTAAAATTAATGTACTCTTAGTATGAACTTTACATAACAAACTAAACTAAACTAAACTGCTGGCAGTTACACAAATTAATATTTAAATTTCTTTACACAACATAAATAAATGAACTCTATACAATTAAAAAAAAATAACAACTTGCTTCATTGTACACATACACTTCTACAATGAACAATAAATTAAATCAAAATAAATGTCTGCATATCTTTAAAATATATTTCATATATATATATATATATATATATATATATATATTTCACATCAAGGTATAGACCATAATGAAGGTATAGACTATATTGAAGGTATACACTATATTGGGGGTATAGACTATATTGGAGGTATACATTATATTGGGGATATAAAAACCATATTGAAGGCATAGACTATATTGAAGGTATAGACCATAATGAAGGTATAGACTATATTGAAGGTATAGACCATAATGAAGGTATAGACTATATGGGAGGTATACATTATATTGGGGATATAAACCATATTGAAGGCATAGACTATATTGGAGGTATATACCATAATGAAGGTGTAGACTCAATTGAAGGAACAGGCTAAATTAAAGTTATACACTATATTGGAGGTTGAGACTATATTGAAGGGTATACCACTATATTTGAAGTACAGACTATATTGGAGGGTATATACCATAATGAAGGTATAGACTATATTGGGGGTATATACCATAATAAAGGCATAGACTATATTGTAGGTATAGGGACTATATTGGGGGTATAGACTATATTGGAGGTATAGACTATATTGGGGGTATATACCATAATGAAGGTATAGACTATATTGAAGGCATAGACTATATTGTAGGTATAGACTATATTCGAGGTATAGACTATATTCGAGGTAGAGACTATTATTTAAGGTATAGACCATAATGAAGGTATAAGGACTATATTGAAGGCATAGACTATATTGGAGGTACAGACTATATTAAAGGTATAGACTATATTGGAGGTACAGACTATATAAAAAGGTATAGACTATATTGGGGGTACAGACTATATTGTAGGTATAGACTATATTGGGGTATAGACTATAATTGGAGGTATAGACTATATTGGAGGTACAGACTATATTAAAGGTATAGACTATATTTGGAGGTACAGACTATATTAAAGGCATAGACTATATTGGAGGTACAGACTATATTAAAGGTATAGACTATATTGTAGGTATAGGACTATATTCGAGGTATAGACTATATTCGAGGTAGAGACTATTATTAGGTATAGACCATAATGAGGGTATAGACTATATTGAAAGGCATAGACTATATTGGAGGTATAGACTATATTCGAGGTAGAGACTATTATTTAAGGTATAGACCATAATGAAGGTATAGACTATATTGAAGGCATAGACTATATTGGAGGTACAGACTATATTAAAGGTATAGACTATATTGGAGGTACAGACTATATTAAAGGTATAGACTATATTGGAGGTACAGACTATATTAAAGGTATAGACTATATTGGGGGTACAGACTATATTGTAGGTATAGACTATATTGGGGGTATAGACTATATTGGAGGTATAGACTATATTGGAGGTACAGACTATATTGGAGGTACAGACTATATTGTAGGTATAGACTATATTGGGGGTACAGACTATATTGTAGGTATAGACTATATTGGGGTATAGACTATATTGGAGGTATAGACTATATTGGAGGTATAGACTATATTGGAGGTATAGACTATATTGTAGGTATAGACTATATTGGGGGTACAGACTATATTGTAGGTATAGACTATATTGGGGGTATAGACTATATTGGATGTATAGACTATATTGGAGGTACAGACTATATTGGAGGTATAGACTATATTGTAGGTATAGACTATATTGGGGGTACAGACTATATTGTAGGTATAGACTATATTGGGGGTATAGACTATATTGGAGGTATAGACTATATTGGAGGTATAGACTATATTGTAGGTATAGACTATATTGGGGGTATAGACTATATTGGAGGTATAGACTATATTGGAGGTACAGACTATATTAAAGGTATAGACTATATTGGAGGTATAGACTATATTGGAGGTACAGACTATATTAAAGGTATAGACTATATTGGGGGTACAGACTATATTGTAGGTATAGACTATATTGGGGGTATGACTATATTGGAGGTATAGACTATATTGGAGGTACAGACTATATTAAAGGTATAGACTATATTGGAGGTATAGACTATATTGGAGGTACAGACTATATTAAAGGTATAGACTATATTGGAGGTACAGACTATATTAAAGGTATAGACTATATTGGAGGCACTCGTATGTGTTTGTATGCGAGGCTGTGGGTGACATCTATAGTTGCCGCGACCGAGACGTGCAGCCATGTGATACATCGCACGGGCAGAATTTTGATGACTTGGCGCACTGTCGCGTCGTGTACTCAACCATCGCAATCAAGAGATGACGGATGGGCCTCAGCTTGAAGTACGAAGGGTCTGCTGGGTCAGTATACCTCGGTCACCACAGTTTCGTTCTGGCTTTTTCTGTTTAGAAAGTTCCACAGTCCTCAGTCCGTGACAAGTAAGACACACGCGGTGTACCAGAGTAGAACCGCCTCGGTGCCCGTCTTAATTGCGTAACTCTCCGTATCTAATCTGTGTCACTCTCGTCAGTTACTATAGACTACGTTCAGTTTACAGTGAAGTGGAAGCCTAGTACGGGTCAGTAGCAATTCGGGGGTGGGGGGGGGTCTCAGGGTACAGTAATTGTTTTTTTCGGCAAGAGACAACAATTCACATCATATTCAAACTCTTTCATATCCTCCCATTACGATCACCAAAAATAGCCCGGCGAGCTTTATCTTTTTTCTCTATATAGAAATTTCCTATCGTTTAAAGAAAACAACGTTGTGTATATATACAATACAAATTGACTCTCGGCTCTTAGACTGTATTTATAACACAGCTTGAAACTTTGGCCCCACAGAAACAAAACAGAGTCTGACATCTGACTACCATTCACCCGGATAGGATGAGTACAACTATGTGCAATAATGTAACGTTTGTGTTGCAGTTAAACGTAATATTTTTATTTTATTTTATGTTTATACATAAAAGTAAATGTTAAACTAACAAATCATCGTGTCTTTTGAAAACTACACGTACCTTGCTGTTCGTATCGTTGAACAAAAGAAAAACGACTTATCTCGTTACTCATATCATTCACGATTGTATCTTACGCTAGTGTAACAGTCGAAATATTTAGTATTTCTTAAGTAAACCTCTTTAAAACAATACGTTTTAACGTCTACGTTTACAGAAGTTGTACAAGAAGAGCACGGGATGAGCACTGCTTTGTGTTCTTGACCTGGTTGGCTTTTTGAGAGAACCACTCGGACGGGGCGAAGGGGGCTCGAGCCATCGATTCGGCCCCTGCTGTGCCGGATTCGCCCCGACTCTGCGTGTGCCAACTTGTCAGCACCGGTCAACAGCGAGGGAAACACGTGTCGAGCTGCGTCGTATTTTTATACCGGCTTGTGCAACCAAAATATTGGATGGTAAAAACCGAAATGTATTTTAAACTCCTGCCTGAAAATTTTGCTTCGTCATAATGATGAATTTGACCACAATTCGTCACCGTCTAAACTTGCAGATACTAAATCATCTGCAGGTGTTTTGTGCGTCCCTTACTAAATGCGTCATATTGTTTCTTACACAACTCGCATCTGTCATTGAAGTTACGTGTTGGATAGTCACAGACTACTGTATATAGGTCGAGTGCGTCTCGTATATCGGGCTCTCTGTAGTGGCGGGGCAAGTTTGATGCATTGTTACGAGCAGCAAACTGGTTAGGCACTTAGCTTTCACACAATGTATGTAACCGCGAGTGGCGTTGCGTTACGCTGCTTATGTCCCGGATTGTCAACAAGCGCTGAACTCTGACATATATTGTTAGCATTAGTGCACTTTCTCTGAGCTACTGCAGTGATATGTCAGTTTATTTTCTTTTACAACCTCAGTGGAAAATTTGGCACTCTGGGATGTTCTGTTTAGGGAATAATAGGTCCAAAGTGCAAGGTCAAAATAGATAGGATTTCAATTACATGTGCCTTTGTTTGAAATTTAGTTTTGACGATGGAAGGATGGGGAAGGAACCAGGATTTTCCGGACATTTTCTATCGTTCAGTAAAACAAAACAAAAAACAAACATTTGCTTAGTTTAAAAAAAAATGTAATAAACCAATGCGGAGTCACAGTATGGCCCAATAATAAAAAGGGCCCATTCCCGTCCCAGTTTCTTTTTATTGTCTGCCGTGACGATCGCCATTTGCTATTGGCTTCTGGTCAGTCGTAGGTGGTTGGTTGACGAATGCAGACGTATTGTGACCTGTATTCTGTAGTTCAGTTTTAATAATTAGTGTTGTGTTTTGATTTTATTAAATGCATGTTTTAGAGTTAGTGAAGTTGACACACAACATAGTGGTTGTGATTCCTGACCTTTGCGTGTCACGACGCTCTGGTGTGATTTGTTTATTTTAACCTAGTTTGTAATTATGTGTTAAGTTAGTTATTTACCTGAAGAAGAAATCAGATTGCAGATCTCGAAACGTAGTGTTACTGATTGTTTCACTGAACGATGGCAAATGTCCGGAAAATCCTATTTCCTTCACAACCTTTGTCTATATTAGAACGTATAGATTATAAAGTTCTTTAGTAAACCGTTTGTAATATATAGTTAGAATAGACTGTTCTAGCGGCCATCTTGGTTCTAGCCCCGTAAGATTGTCTATATTAGAACGTATAGCTTCACAACCTTTGTCTATATTAGAACGTATAGCTTCACAACCTTTGTCTATATTAGAACGTATAGCTTCACAACCTTTGTCTATATTAGAACGTATAGCTTCACAACCTTTGTCTATATTAGAACGTATAGATTATAAAGTTCTTTAGTAAACCGTTTGTAATATATAGTTAGAATAGACTGTTCTAGCGGCCATCTTGGTTCTAGCCCCGTAAGAACATTGATGAACATATTTTACAACATTGTTTTTTTATCGTAGAAGTGGAAGATGTTTCCTTTTATAGATTAAAAAAAAGTTTTTCTCGATATTCAGTAAAAATGTCAAAGTTTTTTTGTACTTCATAGTTTGAATATTCAAAATAAAAACTTGATAGTATTTGGAAAGTGAATGACGCTCTTATGGGGGGGGGGGAATCTCAAGGTCGTTTCGCTACAGCCGGCTCTTAAGAGGCAGAAGGATTGAGATGGAAGTATGCTATGACGTCAACACTGTCGAGACTTGACCCTAATCGTCTTGTCAAATTAGTAATTTCCTCCGAGCAGACTTGCACTCGCTGCCCATTGCCCGGCCCCACCCTCCCTGCTCGCGCCTGCCTTTGTACTTGCCCTTCTCGTCTGTGTGCAGTTGTGTACAGCATTAGTTAGATAATAAGCTCTCACTGTGGTCGTTCTGTAATCCATATGTTCGAGACAGTAAGTTGGACCGGCCACACTACTGTCACGTGTGCCATTTCTACGATTGGGTATTTCTGTTGTGCCTCCAGACAGCTTGAACACAATAGTGTATGTGTGTTACGTGTAGAAGCTTTTATAAACTGAAAAGCTAAGGACTATTTAGGAAATATTTCAATTGTACTGAAATCGTTAAGAGTTATTCAATAAAATATGAAATATTGGAGAGCAATTGGAGAAATTTCAGGGGTACTTCACCCTCCGACTTCAGGGCTCCATCTTTAAACTTATCATGAAATGTTGGATAGCCATTCGATAAATTTCAGAGATACAAGCTTTGAAAACAAATACAAATGTCTACAATAAAATCAAATTTCGCTGAAAATACATTAGAAACCGTCCATAACTATACAAATGTTGAAAAGAGCACCTAAGGAAATTTTAGATATCGACAGGAGAGGACAAGGAGAAAAATAAAACACGAAAGAAGAATTACATATCTATCTAAATTATAATAAAGATCCTCATAACATTTTAAATAGCAATCTGAGAAATAAGACAAACCCAAATTTTGACAAAATTTAAATATTAAATTTAGAATACTAACAAAGTTACAAATTCAGAGATATTCAGAGATACTTCACTCTCCGACTTCAACGCTCCATCTTTAAACTTATCATGAAATATAGGAGAGCAATTCGAGAAATTTCAGGGGTACTTCACCCTCCGACTTCAGGTCTCCATCTTTAAACTTAAATGTAAAATAGATCTAGAGATAGGAATATCTCTCAGTGACTATTACTAATCTCAGGATTGTTAGGAGTGCAATTTAAAAAGAGTATGCTTATGTTGTTCCTGATTTTCAAAATGAAATTGCGTACCAAGCCGCGGGTAACTGCTAGTTAATTATAATACTGTGTTACGTTCCAGTTTGTAAGGGAATTGAAGTAACGACATTTCCGCTCGGAAGGAACACGTGAAAGGCGATTATTTTGGCCAGGAGCCACCGCCAGTGACCGGTGTTTATCGCACATCTATTTCGGAAACGGTCTGTTTACATTGTTTCCAGTGGCGCTGTATTCGTCACAGCACTAAGTTTAACATCTTCTTTGTTACAATAATAGCAACAGTGACGTCTTCCGTTTAGCGATATAAATTTGTTATAAATTTATATTAGTATAAATGAATGGTCAACTGAAACCCTTTTTTTTGTTATTTTATTCGCAGACAAGTGTTTCGGTATTCAACTAACATCAGTGTGTACATTAACCTCTAAATAAATAATAAAGAACTAAATATACACATGTGGACCATTTAAACGTACGTTAAATGTATATGTCACATCTGTAACTTGGTTAGTATTCTAAATTTAATATTTAAATTTTGTCAAAATGTGGGTTTGTCTTATTTCTCAGATTGCTATTTAAAATGTTATGAGGATCTTTATTATAATTTAGATAGATATGTAATTCTTCTTTCGTGTTTAATTTTTCTCCTTGTCCTCTCCTGTCGATATCTAAAATTTCCTTAAGTGTTCTTTTCAACATTTGTATAGTTATGGACGGTTTCTAATGTATTTTCAGCGAAATTTGATTTTATTGTAGACATTTGTATTTGTTTTCAAAGCTTGTATATGTTCTTTAAACCTTTCATTAAAATGTCTGCCAGTTTGTCCAATATAATCGCTTTTACAGTCACTACAGTTAGTTGTTAGATTGTTTTTATAATTCTTGTTTGTAATCTTTTTGGTTTACTTTGTTTTCAATAAGTTTAAATCTATTATTTCTTGTTTGGTAACAGATGGATGGTTTTGAATTGTGTTTAAATAGTCCACATGTGTGTATTTAGTTGTTTATTATTTATTTAAAGTTTACTGTACACACTGAAGATGGCTGAATGCCGAAACACGTGCCTGAAAAAAATGTTAAAGGCTTTTAGTTGACCATTCATTATTCTAATATAATAACCCTGTATTATGGAGTTAATACCATATACATTTTTAATTTAACATGTCAGAAAATAAGAACTGTAAATAGTTGATTTAGGTTTTTGAAGGTTTGCAAAAGTGTTAATCACAATGATTATGTTAAGTGAATTATTATTCAAACACTGCTCAAGTCGAGATTTCCTTAAATACTTCCAATGGTGTTGGTTCTCATGTTTTATGTTAGAGTCAACACAATGACTGTGATATACTGCGATTACTCACAATTACTCCTACCAGTAACGAAGGGGCGAAGGTAATCTGCGAATGTTTACTTTTATAAAGCTAGCAACGGAAACGCTTCACACAAACAAACCATTGACAATCCCGTTTCCACAGAATTGCCAAATCCGCTTCAATGTAAGACGCGGTCAGTTCTCACAACACTGCCGTGATGGGACTGAGAATATTTCCTGGTTTTTGAGTGCAGATAGACACGGAAAGCGAGTCCATCTGTTGCGTCACTTGGCAGACGGATTGTCTGTCTGTATCTTGTGCTCACGACAACAGTCTCTGACCATCTCACTCGGCCGTTAGGAACACTGTCAGGCATCTCATTCCCTCACATCTCTACTGTATTGTTGCGTCACTTGGCAGACGGATTGTCTGTCTGTATCTTGTGCTCACGACAACAGTCTCTGACCATCTCACTCGGCCGTTAGGAACACTGTCAGGCATCTCATTCCCTCACATCTCTACTGTATTGTTGCGTCACTTGGCAGACGGATTGTCTGTCTGTATCTTGTGCTCACGACAACAGTCTCTGACCATCTCACTCGGCCGTTAGGAACACTGTCAGGCATCTCATTCCCTCACATCTCTACTGTATTGTTGCGTCACTTGGCAGACGGATTGTCTGTCTGTATCTTGTGCTCACGACAACAGTCTCTGACCATCTCACTCGGCCGTTAGGAACACTGTCAGGCATCTCATTCCCTCACATCTCTACTGTATTGTTGCGTCACTTGGCAGACGGATTGTCTGTCTGTATCTTGTGCTCACGACAACAGTCTCTGACCATCTCACTCGGCCGTTAGGAACACTGTCAGGCATCTCATTCCCTCACATCTCTACTGTATTGTTGCGTCACTTGGCAGACGGATTGTCTGTCTGTATCTTGTGCTCACGACAACAGTCTCTGACCATCTCACTCGGCCGTTAGGAACACTGTCAGGCATCTCATTCCCTTACATATCTACTGTACTGTTGCGTCACTTGGCAGACGGATTGTCTGTCTGTATCTTGTGCTCACGACAACAGTCTCTGACCATCTCACTCGGCCGTTAGGAACACTGTCAGGCATCTCATTCCCTCACATCTCTACTGTATTGTTGCGTCACTTGGCAGACGGATTGTCTGTCTGTATCTTGTGCTCACGACAACAGTCCCTGGCCATCTCACTCGGCCGTTAGGAACACTGTCAGGCATCTCATTCCCTCACATCTCTACTGTACTGTTGCGTCACTTGGCAGACGGATTGTCTGTCTGTGTCTTGTGCTCACGACAACAGTCCCTGACCATCTCACTCGGCCGTTAGGAACACTGTCAGGCATCTCATTCCCTCACATCTCTACTGTACTGTTGCGTCACTTGGCAGACGGTTTGTCTGTCTGTATCTTGTGCTCACGACAACAGTCTCTGACCATCTCACTCGGCCGTTAGGAACACTGTCAGGCATCTCATTCCCTCACATCTCTACTGTACTGTTGTGTCACTTGGCAGACGGATTGTCTGTCTGTATCTTGTGCTCACGACAACAGTCTCTGACCATCTCACTCGGCCGTTAGGAACTCTGTCAGGCATCTCATTCCCTCACATCTCTACTGTACTGTTGCGTCACTTGGCAGACGGATTGTCTGTCTGTATCTTGTGCTCACGACAACAGTCTCTGACCATCTCACTCGGCCGTTAGGAACACTGTCAGGCATCTCATTCCCTCACATCTCTACTGTACTGTTGTGTCACTTGGCAGACGGATTGTCTGTCTGTATCTTGTGCTCACGACAACAGTCTCTGACCATCTCACTCGGCCGTTAGGAACACTGTCAGGCATCTCATTCCCTCACATCTCTACTGTACTGTTGTGTCACTTGGCAGACGGATTGTCTGTCTGTATCTTGTGCTCACGACAACAGTCTCTGACCATCTCACTCGGCCGTTAGGAACACTGTCAGGCATCTCATTCCCTCACATCTCTACTGTATTGTTGCGTCACTTGGCAGACGGATTGTCTGTCTGTATCTTGTGCTCACGACAACAGTCTCTGACCATCTCACTCGGCCGTTAGGAACACTGTCAGGCATCTCATTCCCTCACATCTCTACTGTACTGTTGCGTCACTTGGCAGACGGATTGTCTGTCTGTATCTTGTGCTCACGACAACAGTCTCTGACCATCTCACTCGGCCGTTAGGAACACTGTCAGGCATCTCATTCCCTCACATCTCTACTGTACTGTTGCGTCACTTGGCAGACGGATTGTCTGTATGTATCTTGTGCTCCTGACAACAGTCCCTGACCATCTCACTCGGCCGTTAGGAACACTGTCAGGCATCTCATTCCCTCACATCTCTACTGTACTGTTGCGTCACTTAGCAGACGGTTTGTCTGTCTGTATCTTGCTCACGACAACAGTCTCTGACCATCTCACTCGGCCGTTAGGAACTCTGTCAGGCATCTCATTCCCTCACATCTCTACTGTACTGTTGCGTCACTTGGCAGACGGATTGTCTGTCTGTATCTTGTGCTCACGACAACAGTCCCTGACCATCTCACTCGGCCGTTAGGAACTCTGTCAGGCATCTCATTCCCTCACATCTCTACTGTACTGTTGCGTCACTTGGCAGACGGATTGTCTGTCTGTATCTTGTGCTCACGACAACAGTCCCTGACCATCTCACTCGGCCGTTAGGAACTCTGTCAGGCATCTCATTCCCTCACATCTCTACTGTACTGTTGCGTCACTTGGCAGACGGATTGTCTGTCTGTATCTTGTGCTCACGACAAACAGTCCCTGACCATCTCACTCGGCCGTTAGGAACTCTGTCAGGCATCTCATTCCCTCACATCTCTACTGTACTGTTGCGTCACTTGGCAGACGGATTGTCTGTCTGTATCTTGTGCTCACGACAACAGTCTCTGACCATCTCACTCGGCCGTTAGGAACTCTGTCAGGCATCTCATTCCCTCACATCTCTACTGTACTGTTGCGTCACTTGGCAGACGGATTGTCTGTCTGTATCTTGTGCTCACGACAACAGTCCCTGACCATCTCACTCGGCCGTTAGGAACTCTGTCAGGCATCTCATTCCCTCACATCTCTACTGTACTGTTGCGTCACTTGGCAGACGGATTGTCTGTCTGTATCTTGTGCTCACGACAACAGTCCCTGACCATCTCACTCGGCCGTTAGGAACTCTGTCAGGCATCTCATTCCCTCACATCTCTACTGTACTGTTGCGTCACTTGGCAGACGGATTGTCTGTCTGTATCTTGTGCTCACGACAACAGTCTCTGACCATCTCACTCGGCCGTTAGGAACTCTGTCAGGCATCTCATTCCCTCACATCTCTACTGTACTGTTGCGTCACTTGGCAGACGGATTGTCTGTCTGTATCTTGTGCTCACGACAACAGTCCCTGACCATCTCACTCGGCCGTTAGGAACTCTGTCAGGCATCTCATTCCCTCACATCTCTACTGTACTGTTGCGTCACTTGGCAGACGGATTGTCTGTCTGTATCTTGTGCTCACGACAACAGTCCCTGACCATCTCACTCGGCCGTTAGGAACTCTGTCAGGCATCTCATTCCCTCACATCTCTACTGTACTGTTGCGTCACTTGGCAGACGGATTGTCTGTCTGTATCTTGTGCTCACGACAACAGTTCCTGACCATCTCACTCGGCCGTTAGGAACTCTGTCAGGCATCTCATTCCCTCACATCTCTACTGTACTGTTGCGTCACTTGGCAGACGGATTGTCTGTCTGTATCTTGTGCTCACGACAACAGTCCCTGACCATCTCACTCGGCCGTTAGGAACACTGTCAGGCATCTCATTCCCTCACATCTCTACTGTACTGTTGCGTCACTTGGCAGACGGATTGTCTGTCTGTATCTTGTGCTCACGACAACAGTCCCTGACCATCTCACTCGGCCGTTAGGAACTCTGTCAGGCATCTCATTCCCTCACATCTCTACTGTACTGTTGCGTCACTTGGCAGACGGATTGTCTGTCTGTATCTTGTGCTCACGACAACAGTCCCTGACCATCTCACTCGGCCGTTAGGAACTCTGTCAGGCATCTCATTCCCTCACATCTCTACTGTACTGTTGCGTCACTTGGCAGACGGATTGTCTGTCTGTATCTTGTGCTCACGACAACAGTCCCTGACCATCTCACTCGGCCGTTAGGAACTCTGTCAGGCATCTCATTCCCTCACATCTCTACTGTACTGTTGCGTCACTTGGCAGACGGATTGTCTGTCTGTATCTTGTGCTCACGACAACAGTCCCTGACCATCTCACTCGGCCGTTAGGAACTCTGTCAGGCATCTCATTCCCTCACATCTCTACTGTACTGTTGCGTCACTTGGCAGACGGATTGTCTGTCTGTATCTTGTGCTCACGACAACAGTTCCTGACCATCTCACTCGGCCGTTAGGAACACTGTCAGGCATCTCATTCCCTCACATCTCTACTGTACTGTTGCGTCACGAGAAATTAGCTGGCGGCCCACGTAAGTTATGATGACGCCACTCCGTCAATTAATGCGTGCGTATCCCGTGAATGGTTGCCAATCTGCGTGCCATGTCCAGCGCGTTCATTAACACCAGGTGGAGGCGCGAGGTACGCTGACCGCTCACTGATAATTATGGTGAACAGTAGCCTACCTTCCATTCACGGAAGTACAGTTTAGACCGACCGGCTATTGATAGAGGGTTTGCGTCATCATCAATTGGTTTGCACCATTATTCCTTTGAGCCTGTTGGATGATTGTGTTCAAGAATCAAGTATATATTCGCTACTATATGACTACTACTTTGTAGAAAGTATTTGCCGTTTCGATCCGTTTGGATCTCTTCAGATTTCAAGAGGTGAAACCTAAGACAGCTTCAGATTTGCCAACTTCAGTTGTTACGAGCTCAAAGCGGAAAAGGTGAATTGAGTATCAATTATATCAACTAAACAGCGCAGTGGGAAAAAATGCACAGACAAATACCGCTTATTACCCTGACTTATTAGTCAGGGTAAATGAGAGGCCACTCAAACTTTTCTATAGGTTGTACAATCTAATATTTGATTGCTCTGTTAGGCATTTGTGATCAGACGCTGTAGAATTGTTATCTTCGAAGCACTATCTTGAAAGATGTTTTTCTCTCGTCCCAATCAGTACAGTTGGCACAGAAGGCCTGCTCTGAGTTACGGAGAAACTTGTGTACAGGATAAGATAAGATAGGGAGGTTACTCTTTTTCGTGTAAAACAATGTAAATTATACCTCCGTGGAATGTAGCGATTACAGTGTGATGGTTTCGTGTACAAGATTTTTCAATGTTTGGTGTGGACTACCTAAATAGAACCAAAAGTCTTAGTGGCACATGGCATAGACAAATGTTCATCTATAGTAAATATTGTAGTAGAACTAATAACAATAAAACTGTGTACGGACTGTGAACTATGGGCACTCTTTGTTACTGCACAACAGAGAATTGGAACTGATAGTTATTTTGAAGCCAAGCAGTTTGTCTTCAGTGTGTACAGTGGCAGTTGCAACACAGTGCTAGTAGCAATGCGGTCTCAGGTGTAGTTTACTGGTGCGCCTGAGGAGTTGACAGTAACTCCTGGGCCAGTAAGAGGGACCGTGTCTGCAGATCGTAATCAGTATTGAACACAGGGAGTATGGCCCTGAGCTGTTGGGTCCCGTATCGGTTACACGGCCTTGTTTACTGTGCACTCGAGGAGTTAACAGTAACTCCTGGGCCAGTAAGAGGGACCGTGTCTGCAGATCGTAATCAGTATTGAACACAGGGAGTATGGCCCTGAGCTGTTGGGTCCCGTATCGGTTACACGGCCTTGTTTACTGTGCACTCGAGGAGTTAACAGTAACTCCTGGGCCAGTATGAGGGACCGTGTCTGCAGATCGTAATCAGTATTGAACACAGGGAGTATGGCCCTGAGCTGTTGGGTCCCGTATCGGTTACACGGCCTTGTTTACTGTGCACTCGAGGAGTTGACAGTAACTCCTGGGCCAGTAAGAGGGACCGTGTCTGCAGATCGTAATCAGTATTGAACACAGGGAGTATGGCCCTGAGCTGTTGGGTCCCGTATCGGTTACACGGCCTTGTTTACTGTGCACTCGAGGAGTTAACAGTAACTCCTGGGCCAGTAAGAGGGACCGTGTCTGCAGATCGTAATCAGTATTGAACACAGGGAGTATGGCCCTGAGCTGTTGGGTCCCGTATCGGTTACACGGCCTTGTTTACTGTGCACTCGAGGAGTTGACAGTAACTCCTGGGCCAGTAAGAGGGACCGTGTCTGCAGATCGTAATCAGTATTGAACACAGGGAGTATGGCCCTGAGCTGTTGGGTCCCGTATCGGTTACACGGCCTTGTTTACTGTGCACTCGAGGAGTTAACAGTAACTCCTGGGCCATAAGAGGGACCGTGTCTGCAGATCGTAATCAGTATTGAACACAGGGAGTATGGCCCTGAGCTGTTGGGTCCCGTATCGGTTACACGGCCTTGTTTACTGTGCACTCGAGGAGTTAACAGTAACTCCTGGGCCAGTATGAGGGACCGTGTCTGCAGATCGTAATCAGTATTGAACACAGGGAGTATGGCCCTGAGCTGTTGGGTCCCGTATCGGTTACACGGCCTTGTTTACTGTGCACTCGAGGAGTTAACAGTAACTCCTGGGCCAGTATGAGGGACCGTGTCTGCAGATCGTAATCAGTATTGAACACAGGGAGTATGGCCCTGAGCTGTTGGGTCCCGTATCGGTTACACGGCCTTGTTTACTGTGCACTCGAGGAGTTAGTAACTCCTGGGCCAGTATGAGGGACCGTGTCTGCAGATCGTAATCAGTATTGAACACAGGGAGTATGGCCCTGAGCTGTTGGGTCCCGTATCGGTTACACGGCCTTGTTTACTGTGCACTCGAGGAGTTGACAGTAACTCCTGGGCCAGTATGAGGGACCGTGTCTGCAGATCGTAATCAGTATTGAACACAGGGAGTATGGCCCTGAGCTGTTGGGTCCCGTATCGGTTACACGGCCTTGTTTACTGTGCACTCGAGGAGTTGACAGTAACTCCTGGGCCAGTATGAGGGACCGTGTCTGCAGATCGTAATCAGTATTGAACACAGGGAGTATGGCCCTGAGCTGTTGGGTCCCGTATCGGTTACACGGCCTTGTTTACTGTGCACTCGAGGAGTTGACAGTAACTCCTGGGCCAGTATGAGGGACCGTGTCTGCAGATCGTAATCAGTATTGAACACAGGGAGTATGGCCCTGAGCTGTTGGGTCCCGTATCGGTTACACGGCCTTGTTTACTGTGCACTCGAGGAGTTAACAGTAACTCCTGGGCCAGTATGAGGGACCGTGTCTGCAGATCGTAATCAGTATTGAACACAGGGAGTATGGCCCTGAGCTGTTGGGTCCCGTATCGGTTACACGGCCTTGTTTACTGTGCACTCGAGGAGTTGACAGTAACTCCTGGGCCAGTATGAGGGACCGTGTCTGCAGATCGTAATCAGTATTGAACACAGGGAGTATGGCCCTGAGCTGTTGGGTCCCGTATCGGTTACACGGCCTTGTTTACTGTGCACTCGAGGAGTTAACAGTAACTCCTGGGCCAGTATGAGGGACCGTGTCTGCAGATCGTAATCAGTATTGAACACAGGGAGTATGGCCCTGAGCTGTTGGGTCCCGTATCGGTTACACGGCCTTGTTTACTGTGCACTCGAGGAGTTAACAGTAACTCCTGGGCCAGTAAGAGGGACCGTGTCTGCAGATCGTAATCAGTATTGAACACAGGGAGTATGGCCCTGAGCTGTTGGGTCCCGTATCGGTTACACGGCCTTGTTTACTGTGCACTCGAGGAGTTAACAGTAACTCCTGGGCCAGTAAGAGGGACCGTGTCTGCAGATCGTAATCAGTATTGAACACAGGGAGTATGGCCCTGAGCTGTTGGGTCCCGTATCGGTTACACGGCCTTGTTTACTGTGCACTCGAGGAGTTAACAGTAACTCCTGGGCCAGTAAGAGGGACCGTGTCTGCAGATCGTAATCAGTATTGAACACAGGGAGTATGGCCCTGAGCTGTTGGGTCCCGTATCGGTTACACGGCCTTGTTTACTGTGCACTCGAGGAGTTGACAGTAACTCCTGGGCCAGTAAGAGGGACCGTGTCTGCAGATCGTAATCAGTATTGAACACAGGGAGTATGGCCCTGAGCTGTTGGGTCCCGTATCGGTTACACGGCCTTGTTTACTGTGCACTCGAGGAGTTAACAGTAACTCCTGGGCCAGTATGAGGGACCGTGTCTGCAGATCGTAATCAGTATTGAACACAGGGAGTATGGCCCTGAGCTGTTGGGTCCCGTATCGGTTACACGGCCTTGTTTACTGTGCACTCGAGGAGTTGACAGTAACTCCTGGGCCAGTAAGAGGGACCGTGTCTGCAGATCGTAATCAGTATTGAACACAGGGAGTATGGCCCTGAGCTGTTGGGTCCCGTATCGGTTACACGGCCTTGTTTACTGTGCACTCGAGGAGTTGACAGTAACTCCTGGGCCAGTAAGAGGGACCGTGTCTGCAGATCGTAATCAGTATTGAACACAGGGAGTATGGCCCTGAGCTGTTGGGTCCCGTATCGGTTACACGGCCTTGTTTACTGTGCACTCGAGGAGTTAACAGTAACTCCTGGGCCAGTAATGAGGGACCGTGTCTGCAGATCGTAATCAGTATTGAACACAGGGAGTATGGCCCTGAGCTGTTGGGTCCCGTATCGGTTACACGGCCTTGTTTACTGTGCACTCGAGGAGTTGACAGTAACTCCTGGGCCAGTAAGAGGGACCGTGTCTGCAGATCGTAATCAGTATTGAACACAGGGAGTATGGCCCTGAGCTGTTGGGTCCCGTATCGGTTACACGGCCTTGTTTACTGTGCACTCGAGGAGTTGACAGTAACTCCTGGGCCAGTAAGAGGGACCGTGTCTGCAGATCGTAATCAGTATTGAACACAGGGAGTATGGCCCTGAGCTGTTGGGTCCCGTATCGGTTACACGGCCTTGTTTACTGTGCACTCGAGGAGTTGACAGTAACTCCTGGGCCAGTAAGAGGGACCGTGTCTGCAGATCGTAATCAGTATTGAACACAGGGAGTATGGCCCTGAGCTGTTGGGTCCCGTATCGGTTACACGGCCTTGTTTACTGTGCACTCGAGGAGTTGACAGTAACTCCTGGGCCAGTAAGAGGGACCGTGTCTGCAGATCGTAATCAGTATTGAACACAGGGAGTATGGCCCTGAGCTGTTGGGTCCCGTATCGGTTACACGGCCTTGTTTACTGTGCACTCGAGGAGTTGACAGTAACTCCTGGGCCAGTAAGAGGGACCGTGTCTGCAGATCGTAATCAGTATTGAACACAGGGAGTATGGCCCTGAGCTGTTGGGTCCCGTATCGGTTACACGGCCTTGTTTACTGTGCGCCTGATAAATTTACGGGTCGTTGGATTTTTCCGGGATATCAGATGTTTGTGCTTGCGGTCTCTTAAAAGCTCTTTATCAGCTGATTGATTACCGTACAAGAATGTAAACATTGGATTTTTGTAATAAGAATATTGATCTTATCCACCACTAACTGGTACACCATATTTCTGCGATATCCAATGTTTATTCTTGCTGTCTATTAGAAACGCAGTAATGGCAAACATTACGAATATCGAGCCACTAATTTCCAATATGTCACGTCAACCAAATCAATAGTAGTGGACATTCAGGAAGTATTTAATAATAAGTTGGTTTTGCATTATTCTCCAAAGGAATGCAAGAGTTTTATATTAAAATAACAAACTACATCCGAAATCCTTGGACAGGCGTTACCTGTATTAATTATTCTAGTCCCTAGAGGAATGTTTTTGCAAGATTTCTTAAAAATAGTGATTGAAGCTAACCAGATTGTCAAGTGATATTCCAGCAGCTAGCTGCGGTATGATCATTCCAGGCGTAACGGCATTGATTCTCCATTAGATGAGTAGCATGCTTGCTAACTCTGTTCTATCATTCCTCTATGTTTTCAAATTACTAGTATACTTACTGTAACATTTTATCAGTAAAGCTGTTTGCGTAACATTTCTGCCATAGACAAGTGTTACAATCTATAATTTGATAGTACTATTTAACATAACCTAGTATCTCAATATAAACCAATCAAATCATTTGGTGAAATAATTAATTTATATTTAGTATAAGTGAGATATTAGACCGAATAAATTCAAGCACGAAGTTATCAGTTCGCTAGAAACAGTTGTTACAGACGACGATGGGTTTCACCTCAACTTCTGGTTTCTGTGGTGAATAGTTCTTATCTATGGCCTACTTTATGGACTTTCAATGTTAGTTGGAGCTCTTGGTTAGGGTCGTCGATTCAGACGTTCCTTTTTACATAGTCCACTGTTCAGCTGTGTTTTCCCGTCATGCTTTTACGCACATCGATTTTGGGTTGAGTAAATATTTTTCAAATATAATGGTCACAGTCCTTCAAGATACCCTGCCTGAAGACAGAAAAAGAATAAGACATTATTTTTGGTCACTTCACGAGAAATTATAGACATTTGAAATAGTCATTTTGAGTCTTTTAATAATCACATCTTAAGGTGTTGCAATCGATCTTTGGTTGAGTAAAATTATTTAAATATAATAGTCACAATCCTTCCTGATACCCTTCCTGAAGACAGGAAAAGAAAAAACAATTTTTTTGTCACTTCACGAGAAATTATAGACATTTTAAGTGCGGTAGTCATTTTGGGGCTTTTTTATAATCAGGCTCAATGGAAAATGTCTGATGATAAGGATTTCAAATCTTTACTGCAAGTATGTGAAGTATGACCTGAGGGAGTGACATATTTTTTATTTTGAAGAACAACAGATGAAGGTTACTCGAGGGGGGGGGATAGATTTTTGGAAATCCGTTGTAGCCTACGTTGTGTTGTGTCGGTACAGTGACGTATCGGAATGTCTGTTGTGTCCACCGTGTGAAGTCCTGCCGTGAAGACTCCCAAGTCGGAGTCGAACACTGGTAGTGTAATGACCGGTCCGTTACATCCTGCCCTGTTGTCCTGCGGTCCTGTAGTTAGGTCCTGCGACTGCTTGTGTTTGGCCAGCGCCCCCGGCCGTGTCCTCTTTCTGCACCAGACAGACGGACCGAGACTGATTACTTACGTACACTCGGCACAGGTCTTGGTGTAATAATGGTCTGTTCACGTGCAGCAGTGGAAGTACGAATGATTTCGTACAGGGCTCATACCCAGTTCTTTTCTCGTGAAACGGAAATGATCTTAGCCACGTGTCTGTCAATTTTTTTCGCCGAGACGTTCCTTCCAACTTCCAACATTCCATTATCAAAACAATAAACGCCGTTAAATTAAATCTAACACGAATTTCTGTGTAACGTAATTCTGTGTTAGGTCGGTTATTTACCTGAAGAAGAGATCAGATTGCAGATCTCGAAACGTAGTGTTACTGATTTCTTGTATCACTGAACGATGGCGAATGTCCGGAAAATCCTGTTTCCTTCACAATTCTTCCATCGTCAAAAACAAAATCCAACAAGTACAGAAAGCAATTTTGAAATTTGTAGTACTTGTATTAGAAGTTTGTAAGTAATCGTAAGAGAGTTCTCGTGAGCATTGAGCAGTGTTGTCGCCCATTTGTGCAACGGATGACCGCAAAACACGATTGTTTCCTCTGGGGAATGGCTGTGATGTAAGCGGAGTGACCGCGGGGGAATTCCTGGTCCAGCTGTTGTCTACTGCCGGGGCACGACCTTGTCCCAGCTCTAGCGCAGAGTGAGTGTGAGACAGCACGCCACTGGGCGTTGTCTCTGTCGCACTACACCACTTTCATCATCATCTCACGAACTGTACTTACAAGCTATACAGGTCAGCTGATGTCTACTGCTGGGGCACGACCTTGTCCCAGCTCTAGCGCAGAGTGAGTGTGAGACAGCACGCCACTGGGCGTTGTCGCTGTCGCACTACACCACTTTCATCATCATCTCACGAACTGTACTTACAAGCTATACAGGTCAGGTGATGTCTACTGCCTGGGGCACGACCTTGTCCCAGCTCTAGCGCAGAGTGAGTGTGAGACAGCACGCCACTGGGCGTTGTCGCTGTCGCACTACACCACTTTCATCATCATCTCACGAACTGTACTTACAAGCTATACAGGTCAGGTGATGTCTACTGCTGGGGCACGACCTTGTCCCAGCTCTAGCGCAGAGTGAGTGTGAGACAGCACGCCACTGGGCGTTGTCGCTGTCGCACTACACCACTTTCATCATCATCTCACGAACTGTACTTACAAGCTATACAGGTCAGGTGATGGTAAAATCTGTGTTTTTCTTTACCGCTTGCTTTTACTTGATTAGATCTCCCTCCTACTACTGACCCTGCACATCTTACACAGGTTTCATTACAAGAATACAATCCATAACCAATCAAGTTGAATCCGCATTTATTACACAAGATAGATAGTGTAATTGATAATACTGTGAGTTAATACTCTGGTTTTGTTTATTTTTTGTTTCTATGACAGTGGCGTCATATTCGTTGTCGTGTGTTGTAATAGCAAAACTAATGTCAAATGTAAAACTGAAAATCTATAAAATTTGTGAAAACTGCCTGAATACATGGAACTGTTTGATCATGGAACTGTTTGAAGGTGTAATTCAATGTCACCCAAGTATCGCGTCACAAGCGCCAGCTGGAGCTGATAATAGCTAAACTTTTCCTTATCGTTTTAACTCAATCGCTAAAATAATGCGCGCTGTCTTGTGTTTATCTCTTATTTATGTTTGCCTATTAGGGTGCGGTTCGTCTATTAATGTTTTGGTGTTTACGTCAAAAATTCGCTGAACACTGACATGACTCATTGTAATAGATACTGTATCTTAGTTGCTTGTTTGTCTTGTATACAAAAATAATGCTATTATTAGTCAAGAAAATATTTATAGTGATTTAAGATGAGTTTATACCTATTCTACATTTTACTACTTTGACTCTTGGAATATTCAAATCCTTTTTTCCACGGAATTAGTAGCATTATCATGACAAGTGAAAGATATTATTACAGTTGTTGAACTTTTTACTAAAACAATTATGTAGTCATATTATATTCTTAGACAGTTATTCCAAGAATATAATTTTACTGACATGTTACATACGTGTATATTTGAACTAAGGTCCAAGGTAACACGGTGTCGCGATGTCGGCCTAAATGGGATATGATGACGCACCGCGAGGGGGATGACGCATCGTGACTTAATTGATTGCTGTTTTGTTGACGTTGGATCAGTATCGTGACCTATAAAACGGTCCATCCATTCCTGAACTACCACACTCCCCTCACATTTTTTATGCTGAGGGAAAAAGACGATTGTCCCCGCGCTTAGTCCTAAAAAGGACCTTTGCGCCTCCCTTACTTATATTTGTGTCCTCAGAATCTGAAGCCGATCGGATTTGAGGGCTCCTGTTCCCTGATGTCCTTGGAGCTGAGGAGATATGCCCCTAGGAATCTTTTTTCCGAATGTTTAATATGGCAGGACAGTTTAGCCAAATATGCTCTGCTGATTCCTCCTCTTCTCCACAGAGTCTACACTCGTCAGTCTGGCTAAGGCCCACCCTCATAAGATGTTTCCTTAGGAGGCCATGGCCTGTCAACATCCCTAATATCATTCTTATATCCTCCTTACTCTGATCTAGGAGAGATGCCCACCCTTTAGCATAAGGAGAGATAAACATTTTAGATTGTCTTAACCCTGAGGTTCTATTCCAATTAATGTTTCTTATTCTCTTTTCCCAATCTTTTACAAGAGCTTTGCTATTGGAAAAGGCTATCCCGCAGCCTGGCTCAGGCCCCACCATTATGGACTCCGCTCCATTTTTGGCGAGGATATCTGCGTAGGATATTCGTAGCCAGCTCAGCTAGAGCAATCTTACATTCCCAGACTGCTTTGAATCAAACGAACAGGTATCAAGTGCCTTTAGTGCAGCCTGGCTGTCAGATAGTATCAATTATTTTGCTCATTTTGTCCTCATTTGTATGAGTCTTCTGGAGCATAATTCTATTGCCATGACTTCCGCTTGGAAGACCGTGGCATGTTTTCCCAGGGGCACTGCTATGTTAACTCCTGGTCCGTATATTCCGTATCCTGCCCTAGAGTCAAGGCGTGAACCGTCTGTGTAAAACTTCAGGACTCGCTTACAGTTAGACTATTAATCGTAGGAGTACAGGATTGTAACTGACCTTTGTTATATGTAGCCTACTTGGTCCGAAATCCTGTGACAACATTTCTAGATAGCCTACTACTACTGGTGTAGCGCCAGTAGTCTCTGCTCTGTCTTAATGAGCAAAAGACAGTTGGAAAGTCGGCTCAGTTAGAATAGAGGTACAGTTAAGTTTCTGACAGTCCATCCTGAGCTTGAGTTGGGGTGGGAGACTCAATAAATTATTTAGTAAATAATCTTTGTAAAGGTACTTTTATGATGAGGATTCTTAGTTTAAGATTTTCAGTAAATGCTCGTCTTACTGTTTATTATAGCCACATTTACAGTCACTTGTTGTATGGTGCTATTCTCTGGGGCAACCATTCCTCTGCTATTAGGTTAATAATTTTGCAAAAAAAGATAAAAGTACGCATGATGTGTAGAGCTAGGCTTAGAGATCACCGTATGCCATTATCACACTTCCATTTATATATGTTTTACATTTTTTACTGTATGCAAAAAAGAATGTATCATATACACACACATATATATATATATATATTGGGTGATAATCTTCATAAGTATTCTACCAGGCAGAAAATCTGTTTCTATTGTTGATATGTTCATTTTGTTGTTTATAATTCTATGACGAGACTAACGCCATGTTTATATGTGTTGTATGGTCAATAAAATCTTGATTCTTGATCTGATATCTTGGAACTTTGATATGTAAGACCAATGTAAGTGGAGTTTTAGTGTGAGATGTCGCAGGCCTCACTCTTTACACTATACTGCGATTGTTCAGTTCCCCTCAAGGTAAAAGCAATCAGTTGATTTAGGTTAATGACGCTTTTGTCAGCGTCTTCTGTTTTACTGTTTTTGTTGACTGTAACGAACGACGTCACTGAAAGTTCAAGTCAAGGACGTTCCAATAGTAAATGTCGCATTGCTGGCTGTGCTATGTTTGTTCATTCCTCTAATACCCTTGAACACCTTTTTAATGTTTTCCAAACTATTTTGGAAATTTCTTTAAGGTAATCTGGGTACAATCCGGGTAATCCATTTATAATATATTTAGCTAGAGATCTATGTCTAGAGAGATTAGACGTCCTCTTTGCGAGATGAAGAAATCATGCATTGTATCCTCAATGATAACGTTTCACTAGTATCAGAAGTTCCTTCCTGCGGAAGCCAAGCAGAACCAACACACGCAGCCACAGAGTTATGAGCAATTATTGATCAGTCAATCACGGACACGTATGTCGCCACGACGTCAGAGGTGTGAAAGGTGTTGAAAGAAGTTCACCAGCGTGACTGCGGCTTGTGTAATGTATAACGAGTTTCCGGAGACCGCAGAACCAGCTACCAGTAGCCGAGGCGAGGATGCGTGGAGTTCTGCCCCAATAACTCCCGCATCCTATATACTGACTAGTGTTGGTGGGAGAGGAGTCTCGGGCCGAAGCAGTATCGGCTGTGGACGATACTCGTGTCGTGGCAGTGTAGTGTTACCACAGGTTGCGATATTTGAGATGATACCTGGTTCGGAATCCACGTAAATTCGTGATTAGTGTCTGGTATCTTGATGTAATTACTGCACTTCCCTCAGGATTAATATAAAAACATCACATGTCGCTCTACACGTCCGATAGCGCCGAATCTAACATTGTACCTCAGGGCCGACAATGTTCGGTGCTCCGTGACATGACTGTGTAGAGTCGAACGATCCGTCAACAGACGAATCCAGTAACAATTTGACGCTATTAGATTCGCCCTTGACGTTCCTGGTTCGGAATCCATGTATATTTGTAATTAGTGTCTGGCTGTACTTTCCTCAGGGTTAACATACTCATATAACACGTTCCCTCTACACGTAATCACCCTCACGCTGTTAAATTCCGTCTAGTCCGTTAGCGCCGAATGCGACTTTGTCCCCCAGGGCCGAAAATGATATCGTACCATAAAACCGAACGTTTTGGTGCTCCGTGATATGAATGTGTAGATTCGAAAGTTACGGGTTAACGGACCATTACAGCAACAATATGATGCTCTCAGAATTGTTGGCCTCCTTTGCAGACTGAATCAGTGTTCATGACCTAAACTAATATGCCTAATACGCATGGCGTTATTTATGCCTTTAGTTGTATAGACTGTTTACACTTTGGACAATCAGTTTCAGTTTGGACATTTATGATAGTTTTCGGTAGTTCTTTATCCAAATAATGGATCTCAAATCAATTTTTAAACCACTCCAAGGCAATGTTATTTTGCATTTATATTGCAGAATTGTAAAGGTTAGTGTAATCGTGTAAAAAGCGCAACTAAACTGGGTTAGCGCTTTCGTGATGAAACGAAATAACACTGACTGTCGATTGAGTTTAGGACTGCATCATCAGCCGAATTGAGGGAAATACTAACTTTTCAAGTCGTTTAACATCAAACTGATTTCAGCAGGAAGAAGTTTGTTTGGCTTCCAATCTCTACAGATTTGTAATCTCTATTTATTTGCTGACATTGCATCTCTTGTTGGCACCTAATGTCCAATCTCTTCAACTTTATTAAATTGGTGAAAACATCAAAATGTCCTTGTTAAGAGTGTTGTAACAGGTTCTATTGAGAGTGAACACCTGCTAAGTCGACGACTTGTACAGTACAGTATTACCAGCGCGCATGCCGCCCTTCGTCCAATAAGGGATTAACCCGTAGTCACAACACTGGAGTGATGTATTGGAGCCACACGGCTCTCTCCCTCGGCCGATTGCGGCATATCATGCAACACGATGATCAACAACCTGTCACTGTCGACCTGGCCACTAACTGCTAGCTACCATCTGGCACGGTGACTGGAGTGGTTCGCGATCCAGATTGAGGGTCTTATTAGTGCTTTGCCATCACGAGCCTGGCTATTGCTCATATTGTTGTGTCGGAATAGTGAGATCAACAATCTTCTAATTTTGACAATTCTTTCCAAAAGCTGTGGTTATAATGACTTTCTAGGGTTGGGGATCTGGAGAGGTTTCATGTTCTAGATTGAGGGTCTTATTAGTGTGCTTCCATCACGAGCCTGGATTTTGCTCATATTGTTGTGTCAGAATAGTGACATCCACAATCTTCTAATGTTGCCGGTCTTCCTAAAGGAAAAGGCTTTTTTCGAGGAGAACGTCCACGGAACTTGTTTAGGAACTCGTAAAGCCGCTCAGAGATTTGATGCAGTTCTGTAAATAAGAATATCACATTGGACCACACAAACACGCGTTGGTTTTGATACGATTTAAAAACTAAGACGCTACTAATATCCCTTAAGTGCGATCATCTCTTGATTTTATAAGTGCCTACATGACTTTTATTCCAAAAGGAATTCAAAATGCCAGTTGACCTTTTAACTAAGCTAAAGAGCGTATAATTTTATCTGACATTAAACATTTTAACCGTATTAAACAATTAAAAATGTTGTACCAGGAAACTACTTCACCCCTTCAATACTGTAGTAGCCTATCTCATTGTAACACTTCTATGATCTTACTTACACTATACTTGCATTAATCCAGTTGAATATCTAGACTGAGAACATTTGGACAAAAGATGGAAGTGAATGGATATCTTAGTTCATAGGATATTAGTCTATCAGCATATTAAGGGAATCACATTCTGATTAATTGTCTAGGGTCTTGTTCTGTTTCATCGTAATCTTTTTGGTTCACGATTTTCCTTATGATGGTGCTTAAATTAATCTAAAAATATTTTTCTTTAAATACTGAATCATAACATAGAAAGGCGCCTCCTATTTTAGGCTACTGCAATAAGACGGATTGAACAGAAATGGTGGAAATACTCATCGCGTTTGTGATGGTTGACTTCATTCTCAATTTTAACTCAAACTGTTTTTAACTTTATTTTTTGTCAAACCCCACATAGTTCAAATCAAATCTTTAATTGCTCGTAACAATTGCACATTGTATGGCAAACGTCATGATTTATTCTAAATTTTAAACTCACACCACATTACCACCACGTCCAAACTTACATAATTGTTTATACATTCAAGTCTCATTCATCCTTCGCCAATCTCAACCCACTTCCAGCGCTGGAGTCAGTCATCGAATTGGACGGTCTCCCAGTTAAACGTCAGAACCTCGTCAACGCTGCAGAATGCATTTGACACCAGAAAGCGCTTCAAACGAGTTTTTGACGCCTTGGGCGTTTGGACCTTTTTAATAGAATTGGGCAATCTGTTGATGAAATGAACACCCGCCTGCGAAGGCAAGTGCTCATAAACCACTGTTCTGTGTCTTCCAGTACGGTAGTTATCTCTGCCTCGAGTCTCATACCCGTGTACTGTATCTAAAGTCCCCTGGTTAGGGCACATTTAGACAAACAATATAAGGTTGTTTCTAAGATGTGAAGACTGGGCAAAGTCAACAGAAAATTTGGGGCACACACAGAAAATAATTATGGGGGGAGGCTGACCGGGGGTCTTTGGGCCAACCAACGGAAAACTTTTTAAAAGTTCTTTAGAAAAACCGGTGTTTTAAGGCCTTACTTTAACTTTATTTTAGCTCTTTGAATGCAAGTTTTGAGTAGGGACTATAGGAATGAATGATAAAACCCAGCAGATTAAATAAGATTTTAGGTTTTTCTTTTGACCAAATCGTTTTGCATCAGCTCTCTTACAAAACAAAATTGAGTCTTCTTTGGGTCTTCGTCAGTATGGATAATACACTGTCTGTGTCAACTGGAATTTCCCTGTGGATATTGAGATTGGCTAAGCCATTTAGCCTACTCTCAGGTATTGTGTTTCTTAGGTATGTCTTGATTTTCCGAAGAGTGGAAAAGGAGCGCTCTGCTGTGCTCAGTATTCAGTATGAGAAATATTTTTTCTTGAGGGGGGTCATAGCCCCTTTAGCCCCCCGTGGGTGCGCGCCTGCTGTCCTGCACGACTCTCTGAAATTCGATTTCTTGATAATGCCTACTAACTAATAGTTAATGTCTCGAGTGAACGTAGCCTTACTCAGGCCGGAAACAATGGCTGTTGTAGCACCCGGAAGGAGGCTAGCAGTCTGCGGCATCTGTGCCCATGACAAATGCTAGACAGATGGCAGTTCGCGCACGGGCTCCGTCACCAATTACTCTCTTTTTACTGCCGTCTTCCATTCTCTTAACGCGGTGCTATTTTCATGCCGCTCCGTCACTTCATTCACGGCGATTCGCCGCATTACAAGGATGTCGTCGCACAGATTGGAATCACTGCCAGAGATGTTACACCGCGATCCTTTGTCTGGCAAATTGCTCCTCTCCTGTTTCCATAAGTGCTAGTACACCTGTTAACACCGGTGAAACCCCAGTGTTGGATGAGTGAACGATCCGAGAGTCACCATTGTCTCGTAAGTTCCCACAGCTTCCTCGGTTCCCTCGAGTAGCTAACGGATACAATTGTCTATCCCCTAAAACGTCATAAATATCTTCCCGAATACTTTCCTCCGAGGAGTTCTTCATCAGTGAATGACGGAGAAATCACCGGAGCTTTACCGTCACCATTTGACCAGTGAAAGGTTTGTGTTCACGGAATGTTCTTGCCCGATATTTTGAAATCCCTAATTTCTGTTCATTGTTTTAAGATTTTGATTGTTATTTTATTTTCAATGTGAATTTCCCTAATTCGTCAAAGTTTAAAATCTTCGTTCCGTAATCAGAATCCGGTCCTTTGTTTGAAGTTCATTTTTAGCGATTGTGAAGGAAACAGGATTTTCTCCGGATATTTGCCATCGTTCAATGAAACAAAAAATCAGTAACACTACGTTTCGAGATCTGCAATCTGATCTCTTCTTCAGGTGAATAACATAAAATCAGCTACAGTACGTTTCGAGTTCTGCCGAAACGGATCATTCACACAACATTCCATTATCAAAACAATAAAAGCCGTAAAAATGCAACAGGATTTAATTATGTGTTAGGTTAGTTATTTACCTGAAGAAGAGATCATATTGCAGATCTCAAAACGTAGCGTTATTGATTTATTGTTTCACTGAACGATGGCAAATGTCTGGAACATCCTGTTCACTTCAGAACCTGGTTTCGTTGAGATGTCCTTTGACACTCTTCCGCCTTGAGTGAGACGATTGACGTGTCGGAGGGTCGAGGGTTGCTGGACCAGGATGGCCGAGGGATTGGCGGCGCGGCTGGCGGACGGACCGGTTGTGGGCCGAGGAGACCGGTTACCGCAAGTGGCACAGCGGCCCTGCTCTGCCTAGACCGGCAATACATTCTACAGATTGAATGCCTTTTGCAGCCGTCCCTGTGCTGGGCCCCTCTGGCGGCAACCGTCTTTACACGTGATTGGTTCCGGAAATTCCGTAACTTCAATTAAACATTCCACGAAAAATCCCTTGTTGTGATTGGTTTAGAAGACCCCGAACATCAATTTTACAACCAACGCTTTCTGTTTTGTTCTAGACCAACGCTTGTATATTATTAATAAAAGCCCATGAGCATTTGTACAAATGTATAGTTTTCTCTGTTCATTGTTGCTGACGGATATTTCGTGAAAGCATATGGGTATTGAATAAGTAATTTAAATTCCGTCTAAGGGAGAATCGTAAGACACCAATCCGGGTCAATGACATTGCTCAATAACAGCTCAGAAGTGAATTAAGATTATTTGTTGTCGTAAAACGTAACCAGATTTCATGTCTACTGATACGGGCTCAATAACAGCTCAAGACTGGAATGAGATTATTATCTGTTGCCGTAAAACGTAACCAGATTTCATCCCTACTGATACGGGCTTAATAACAGCTCAAGACTGGATTGAGATTATTATTTGTTGCCGTAAAACGTAACCAGATTTCATGTCTACTGATACGGGCTTAATAACAGCTCAAGACTGGATTGAGATTATTATTTGTTGCCGTAAAACGTAACCAGATTTCATGTCTACTGATACGGGCTTAATAACAGCTCAAGACTGGATTGAGATTATTATTTGTTGCCGTAAAACGTAACCAGATTTCATGTCTACTGATACGGGCTTAATAACAGCTCAAGACTGGATTGAGATTATTATTTGTTGCCGTAAAACGTAACCAGATTTCATGTCTACTGATACGGGCTTAATAACAGCTCAAGACTGGATTGAGATTATTATCTGTAGCCGTAAAACGTAACCAGATTTCATCTCTACTGATACGGGCTCAATAACAGCTCAAGACTGGACTGAGATTATTATCTGTTGCCGTAAAACGTAACCAGATTTCATGCCTACTGATACGGGCTCAATAACAGCTCAAGACTGGATTGAGATTATTATCTGTTGCCGTAAAACGTAACCAGATTTTATCTCTACTGATACGGGCTCAATAACAGCTCAAGACTGGATTGAGATTATTATTTGTTGCCTTAAAACGTAAACAGATTTCCATCTCTACTGATACGGGCTCAATGACAACACAAGAATGAATTAAGATTATTATACGTTGCTATAAAAACGTAGCCAGATTCTATCTCTACTGATACGGGAATGTATAAGAGTAAAGGAAGACGTAAAATAAGTGAAGACGCTGGGATGTCAGGAAAGAACGAGGAATGTTAGTATTGGATAGGAAATAATTGGTCCTTAATTATAGTTACCGAAGGAAAGAAGGACGAAGCAGGAGAGTGACAGGAGCAGGAGACAGAAGGGGTTATTATTGTAAGCGAGTAGTGTGGCCACAGCCCGTGGGTCGCCATTACCCAAGTAATGGGCTCATTATAGCCGATCTGCTTGTTGATGACGGCAGTTACGTTTGTACATGGCGCTTCATAGTTGACTAAACACACGAGAGTCCATCTCTGTGTTACCGGACATTCGTAATACCCGATTGAGTGACCATTGCAAGCCCAGCATAAAACAATTGTCAAAATAAGCACGTCATCCAGACCTTACTTTGTCAACAAGCCAGTTGCGTCACATTGCAGGGAGCAGTGTTGTTAGCATTGAAGTCTGAGACTCTTCTTCAATTCCTCAAATTGATGGTGACGAAATTCTCATCAAGACGGATAAATAATTCTGGTTGTTCATTATTTGCTGTAGGCGATACTCTGATCCTGAAAGGGAAGAGTTGGATTGGGTTTACACCTTAGTCTGGCCTCTCCTGTTTATTTTGTTGCAGTGTAAATAATAATATTGTTTATTGCAAAAAGACAACATAACAATTGTATAACAATCGTCCTAAATCTAACCTAACCATTCTCGCTGACAATGACCCGCTCATGCATACATGACCTAATTATTACTTCCCTCTTATAGTTTACAGGTTCGGCAATACGATTTTGTGAATGTTTGTGCTCTTAATTGTCCCAGAGATTCATCATAAACTCGTCAACAGAATAAAATGCCTACGACACCAAAATGTTTTTCAACTGAGCTTTTAATTTTTTTCATTTTGTTGTTTAATGATTTCAGGGAGACTGTTGATTAGTCTGACACCAACTTGAGAAGGCAAATTTCTTAAAGCATTGGTTCTGTTTTGTTGGACTCGAAGGTTTTCCGAGCCCCTATTCTCATGATGGTGAACATCCCTGCCTAGAACCAAAGCGCACTTTGATCTGGAGTAAAGGATCACCTTGAGAATATAGACACAGGGCAAAGTCAGTAACCCCAGCTCCCTAAAAGCATCTCTGCACGACTCTGGCTCTCAAGCCCAAAATCACTCTCACGGTTCTTTTTGGGAGTCTGAAGACCCGTTCCAACTTGTGTTTTGCACAGCTACCCTAGAGTTTATAATTTCATACCCTAGATGAGGATAGATTAGGTAAAATTAGGCCGTCTTCCATACTCCGATGGAGCATGAATTTGCATACGCCAGTAAATTCCAAATGTAATTTGTTCGAAAACCATAACGACTATCCTGTTGCTTACCAGTTTAAAAAATGATAAACGAGAAATTCCAAAGACAGAGGATTCCTCGGTTGACCTTCGATGAAGTGTTTAAGATTCTGCTCACGACCCGGCAGAAAATGAATGCGCTCTGCTAACTGCTGTAGACTGCCGACAGACGGCGCCGCGGTCGCTGCCAGGACGCTTGTTCGCTCCGCTCGGTCAGTCTTCGTGTGACAGATGAGGTGGACACAACAACACAAACCTGTGATTCAGTTCTTAGAGTACGTAGCAAATTAAGTGCATCGTACTAAAAGAACGGGTTTCTTCCAAAACGTGTTACTTTTACCATTATAAAGCCGCTTTTACACCGGAGTTGCAGAAACATGTTTACGACAGTTGTTGACAAATTTTCACAAAACAGCTTTTATTTTGTCGCTAAAAATTTGTGTTGCAGACAGACTTGGCGCGTCTGCAACACAATTTTTGTTTTCCACCAAGAGTCGGTAAACATCAAAAGTTGCAGCGCTGTTTCGGTGTTGCAGACATCCCCCCCGGCTCCCTCCGCCCATACAAAACCACGCATAGAGTAAAATTGATGAGGAATTAAAATTTAACTAGGAAGAGGTGCAAAACAAATTACGTAACATAACCACACAATTTTACAGGAAAATTAGTGGTTCAGGAGTATCTAAAATAACCAAAACCAATTCACCGGTCAACAGGTCCCAGTCATCTTTCTTTAAATAAAAAAAAAATCACTTCCACTGAACACAGATCTTGCTTTTAAAGACGGCCTTACCCAGTACCTACATTTTTTTGTAAGGGGTGCTCGTTGTTTAGCTAAAATCACACAGCAAGCACAACGTCCTCCACTTCCGCTATCTTCACGGAGTGTTTCATAACATAAAGTCGTCTACTAAATGTCATAAACTGAAAATCGCACACAAATTGTCTGCAACATCTGTTGTAAACGCTACTTTAGGTAGACCTAATGAAACATCGCAGGTTTTCAAAATAATCTTTTTGGCTTGGGTTTGACATCGCCGAAAAGTAGCGGTGGCCTTGTAATCAACAGCTGACGCGTAGACGAGAGGACGCTTGTTTACGCGAGAGACTGGATACAGGAGATGTGGTCAGCAGTGGAAGACACTCTCTCACCTGGTGATAAACAACCGCCAAGGTCGACTTGCCGTTGTCTGCCGTGTCTGTGTCTGTGACAGTGTTTATTGTTTGGCAAGTCAAGGCAAGAACAGCCGGTAGACGGCACGATCGTGCCGAGGATTATACAGTGCCTGCTGCTGCTGCGGCAGGGAGGAGGCACTGTATAATTAATTGTGTGTTTTGGCTGTTACGTTGTGTCAACTTATAACCCCCCCTTCCACCATCTCCACCCCCCCCCCCCGAGAGGCCGTCGGCCTGGTCTACTATACCCTCCCACTGTAAAATTGTTATATTTATGTAGTAGTACCCCTTGCACTGTTGTATATGTTACGTAATTAGTTATCACGCCTACTTATATGGCTTACTAAGACACATGTCAACTGTGCTTAAGTTAAACAAAGAAATGTGTAAACGTTACTTTGTCAGTAGTTATGTGAACTAAATATATCCTATTGATTTAGGAGAATTCTTTGACAGTAAGTTGGTACGATTTTATTATAGAACTATTTTACATAATAAATGGTTTTATGCAAGCCCGTACTTAACTTATCATCGCCGTTTTCAATCTGTTTTTGAAGTTAATTTAAATGTTATATACCTGTGAAGCTTCGTTTCTGCGTTTAGTAGAATATGGTTTAATGTTAGTAGAAGGGATTTTCGCCTCAAACTTTGTTTTATATACAGCGAGTTAAAACGTTATATGGGTAGATTTATCTTCCTTTTTTACGTAGTACTTATGTGTATTGGGTATAAAAAATTGGGAGTTAGACTGTAGAAATAATTCAAAACTTCAGACCATTCCGACCTTTTGTAGTGAAATATATGGACTACGAGTAACTCATCCTTCATAAAATACAGTATAGTAGCCGTAAGGCTTAATTTGCGCTTCGTTTTCGCTTTGTTTTATACAAGTGGCCGTAAGAAATCAAACATCTCTTTGTATATTACCTGGCTGAAAAGCTGTCTCAAACTCAAGAGTTGGTCAGATTCCGTTATATGCCCCCAACGCATACACTTTTTTCAATGAACTTAGAACGTTATAAAACGATGTAGTTGAGTAACAGAACTAACATTCCATCAATAAACAAGCATTTCCAGGTATTGCGGTCGGTATTGTTGTCGCTGTTATCTTATCTTTCTTGAGAATCCCGATTACGGCAGGCCGCGCGGCATCACATGATCATTTAAGTTTTTTACACGGTACATAATTGCCTTTCCATTACAATTCAATTTATATTTCTGATCAGCCCCTCTAGAATTTGATATTTTACTGATAGGTACTATCTCGAGGGATGTTTTTCTTGGCCGGAGGCACTCGCATTTTGGGTGGTGGAGTGTTATCAAGAATAAAAACAAGTTTTGTGTGTGTTTTTTTAATAAAGAGTTTAGTAAAAACTTTGGTAATGTTTGTTTTTGTTGAATTTTTGTGTTTGGAGAAATGTAGGGGTGTGGTCGATATAATACATAAGTACCCTTTTTCTTACCTAGTAACCAATGTAATTCATTATAATCATCCGTAAATGAAAAATTAGCGTTGGGGGCATAATGTTAGTTCTGTTACTCAACTACATCGTTTTATATCGTTCTAAGTTCATTGAAAAAAGTTTTAGCGTTGGGGGCATATAACGGAATTTGACCTGAGAGTTTATACAGACCTTGCATGATATTTAACCTCGTGTCCAGACCAGCGAGTAATGGTTTATCAGCCAATTACACACTCTGTACTACTTGATTCACTTTCTCTCCGCGACACGCTCTCTTCATTAGCTCCTGCAAGAGTTTCAGCGGTGATGTCAAAAAATGTAACAATTTCTTGGTTTAAACCTTAACATTGATTTAACACGAGCATTTTACACGGATGTTTGGTTTAATTATATGGATTCAGAAATTACAATATTCGTTTCTTTTAAGAGGCCATCCTACTGGTCTAGAGTCTGCGTGTTCTACATTCAGTTTTTTACCTGGTAAATGTTTAAATACGTATTTGAAAGCAACTCAAAACATGTGTAGAATAGGAAAGGAAATCCTGAGCATGTACGGTACAGCAAGATAAGTGTTCTTAGGAGAACACAAGGATAATGTCAATACAATACTTATTTCTAATATTTACAATTGTTCTTAACTTTGCACTTTTAGAACCTTATTAGTTTTCTCCCGGAATCTGGCTTACTTGTTCAGTATTTCTATTGCCTTAATTTATTTTCATATTGTTATCGTTAGTGGAGATGGTGGCGCTTAGGCCTCACACTTTTATTTCTAAAAATTTCCGCCGACATCCGGTCGAGTGTCTCCCTTCCATGTCCCATTCACAACGCCATTTTTCGAAACCCTACTGTACTTGTTGATTTGTTGTCTGAAACTATTATTTCAGATCGACCGCACACCACACTGTACTAGACTATGAATCAGTAAGCAGTATTTTGTTTGAAGTTTATTTTAGACGATGGATTGTGAAGGAAACAGGATTTTTCCGGACATTAGCAATCGCTAATGTTTTTGTTAAAATTCTGTTTCCTTCAGTACGCAGTAGATCTAAATAACGTATACAAATGCAAATTAGCTTTATGAAGTTAATGAGCTGTGTCTATTATATTCACACACAACATAGCCATGGAGGGTGGGAAGTGTTGATTCAATGGGAATGCAGAGTTACTTTACGTATTACAAAATATACAAAAATAATCATATTTACATTCACAATAGTCTCGTTTTGGTTTGCTATATGATTTTTGTTTGCGAAGAATTCTCCTAACGATCCAAGCCACAAAAACAAAACAAAAGTATCATATGGACATTTTTAATGCTATCATTAGGCACACTATCAGCCACTTTTATCGTCTTAGTAAACCAAACAATCTTTTTATTTTAACCCATTTAAATCATAAGAAAATGTTGAAACGTTTAAATTTTAGTAACTCAACTCTAATGGTTCAGATTCAACAAAAACTTTCTTTGAAATAAATAAATATAACATTTTATACGGTTATTTTTATTAATCCAATTCAAAATTGGATGTATAGTTTTGCTCCAGTTTATAAATTTATAAAAAGATAACCCTTATGGTTTTTCAAATATGTTTTCTGAATATCGATCATCAGTTTCTTTTAAATAACTGTTTTATAAAACCCCAACAATGAATATATATTGCCGATTAATCTAGATTTGTTTTATAATAACCACCGGACTTCAAGTAATTTAACATGTTGAATATTTTTACACTTGAAAAACTCAAGAATCGATTATTAGGCCTAAGGGTTTCGGCACACTCTGTACGTAGAAAGCCATTAATATATTTCTAAACTGTTCTAGTGCTGTTTTTCTGTTACGCGGTAGTCTGTTGTCTCACAATCGATTATATGAAACACCCAATAACCAATCGGTGATAACTGGTCAGTGAGTGGTCTGAGCAGGAGTCTGTCTGTATTTAGTCAGTAAGGCGGGCAGTACAGTAGTGTTATAATATGAACTTTAATGTCGGACACCTCTGTCTCCAAGTTCTCGCAAACAACTGTCCCACACCAGCCGCGGTTTATAATTGGAATTTTCTACGGCACACGAGGGTGTATTTGTCAGGTGTATCTCGGTGTGCCGGGGTCGTTACGGGGGGGGGGCAGGTCACGTGTCGCTGTTTGCTTTTTTAGGGTGCGACTCCCCTCCTCCTCGCCGTTAGGGTCCTGTGTTACTCCTAGGTCCTCTGAGGACCTGAACGCTCTGCGAGTTTGGTTACGATTCTCAATCAATGTGTTTCACAAAAGAAGTAAAAAGAAAACACAAAAAAGTTTTACAATATTGAGTTTTTCACAGTTAGTTATTTAATACAAATGAGAAAGTATGTACAATAACGTACATGATACGTATGTTAGATTGCGAGACATATTATCATCTGCAAGCCTCGCCGTTTGGCTTTAGTATTTATTGTTATCGTAAGAAACTAATATTCTATACTCATGTAAAGTTTAAACAATATATCTCATGGTTTAGTGCATAAACATTTGCGGGTTCAGTGCTGAATAAATCGTAGTTGGACGAGTTAAAACATAATACGAGTATACTGTTGTGGTTTGGGAAGTCCTCCTTGTGGTACGGTGACTACCGCCCCCTCCCCCCCCCCGGCCTGTGTGTCTGCTCACAGGTCGTTACCCCTACTCCTGTACACGCCTGAGGGTACAATAATACACCTCAAGTCGTCACCTGGCGTGGCTTCAATCTTGTCGCGTTTCTGTTGAATCAATGTACTGGGGGAGGGCTTTCAAGTTGATTGACACGAGGTAATTTGGTACTTTCTGATTTAACGGAGGCCACCCGTTTAACGACAAAAAAGTAGGTACATTAGTAAAATTCTATTATGAACACAAAAACTATACTACTTTCATCAAGTATTTTACAAAATTATAAACACACATTTATATTTGAGTATTCCAAAACCCGACGAGGTCGGTGAAAAGTGTGACGAAAGCGCTGTTGCTCGCACCAACAATATAGAAATCGGACCATTGTGACAAATGGCAGGATACTGTGAGAAAACCATGTATCACAAGAAGACATATTTTTCGGCGCGGTAGTGTTACATTGCCAAAATGGATTATTAGCAGTAAAATACAATCCATGTTATGACCATTCACACATTGTTTCAGCGACGACAAACATCCTTTACTCTGTAAAAACGATACAGCTTCTTCCTCACTCTTTGGCAAATCCGAGATCAAAATAACATCACTCATTGCACTATATACAAATCACCAGAACAAGTGTACAGTACGTAAACAAACATAACTCTAGAGTTAGGTTATGTATGATAAACCGAGACACGAATCTGATAAAGGCATTCCAGCTGCAACACTGTTATCGACCTTCGACTTGACCTACTTTCACTGATTAGACTGTCCGAGCAGATAACAATTCCTATAATGTGATAATTGTGTGCAGATAATAAACAAATATGTTCCACAGTGTTTATCGTGTAACTGCCCACCCAAAGTTGCTAAATCCGTTTATTATCGGTGGCCTCCGTTTAATCAGAAAGTACAGTTAAATGTTATGTACTTTAAGTACTACAGCCTAGTAACTATGTCCCCTCTACAGGACCCTTATTGCCGTATACGAACTGTGCACAAATCATGTTATTCAGGAGCAGGGTGACCACACGGAAATTCCTAGAAGGAGGAGTTTGGGGGTGAAAAAGGAGGTCATTGAAGCAAAAAGTAGAACAGTATTAAATATTCTTATACAATTTGCGAAAAAAGTTATTTATACGTTATTTTAAAAACGCACATTATAATTTAGTATTGTATTTCATCATATAATGCAAAAAAACTCAAATTTGTTTTGGAATATAAATTGAAAAATGAAATATTATTAAAGAAAATATCGGGGGATAAAAGTATTATTTGTGGCTATTACTTTGCGTATTTAACTAATAATTGTTAAAATTGTTCAAAATAAATTGCTATAATTGGAATTAGTTTATTGCATTGATTCATTACATTATTAGTAGTAAGGTACACTAATAGACATATATAAGAAATTATGACTATAACATAAACATATTATGTATATATAGTATTATAACAAAATTAACCTATAATTCGTACATAACACATAAATAGGTAAAATCAAGGGGTAGTAGCGCCAGTGCAGCTTAGCGGACAGAAACAACAGTGAGTCAGTGACACTATAGACAACACTCAACATACAACTGAATCTAACAGCAGTTCACATGGAGGTAGTAGCGCCAGTGCAGCTGAGCGGACAGAAACAACAGTGAGTCAGTGACACTATAGACAACACTCAACATACAACTGAATCTAACAGCAGTTCACATGGAGGTAGTAGCGCCAGTGCAGCTGAGCGGACAGAAACAACAGTGAGTCAGTGACACTATAGACAACACTCAACATACAACTGAATCTAACAGCAGTTCACATGGAGGTAGTAGTAGCGCCAGTGCAGCTGAGCGGACAGAAACAACAGTGAGTCAGTGACACTATAGACAACACTCAACATACAACTGAATCTAACAGCAGTTCACATGGAGGTAGTAGCGCCAGTGCAGCTGAGCGGACAGAAACAACAGTGAGTCAGTGACACTATAGACAACACTCAACATACAACTGAATCTAACAGCAGTTCACATGGAGGTAGTAGCGCCAGTGCAGCTGAGCGGACAGAAACAACAGTGAGTCAGTGACACTATAGACAACACTCAACATACAACTGAATCTAACAGCAGTTCACATGGAGGTAGTAGCGCCAGTGCAGCTGAGCGGACAGAAACAACAGTGAGTCAGTGACACTATAGACAACACTCAACATACAACTGAATCTAACAGCAGTTCACATGGAGGTAGTAGCGCCAGTGCAGCTGAGCGGACAGAAACAACAGTGAGTCAGTGACACTATAGACAACACTCAACATACAACTGAATCTAACAGCAGTTCACATGGAGGTAGTAGCGCCAGTGCAGCTGAGCGGACAGAAACAACAGTGAGTCAGTGACACTATAGACAACACTCAACATACAACTGAATCTAACAGCAGTTCACATGCCATGGCATTACGTGTGCGCTGCTATAACTTTTCATGGTCTATCCTCGGGACTTCGGCAATCGGAAGGATTTTGTAATGTGATGCTACAATTATCGAACATTTAAGTGTTCCCCAAAAAGCCGGACATTTTACTTAATTTTCAAAAGCCGGGAGGACAACCATTAAAAAGGAAGACATGTCCTCCTAAAGCCTGACGTCTGGTCACCCTTTTCAGGAGCCATCCCTAATCTCAGATGCACTATTCAGCCGATTCTTAAACTTGGCTTATTACTTCAGACTAACCAAGATGTTGAGTAGTTAAATTTTATTTTATGAAAGTGAGTTTTGAGGTTTTAATGTACAAACAATGAAGGTTTTGAAACACGTTTTCGTCTCAGTAAGTTATTCCCAGTTCCTCCAAGCGAAAACAATAGTTCTCTGCGAAATTGAATTTTAAACTAATGAATGGCTTTTACACATTTTGTCCATAATTACTATTGTACTAAAAATCGAGAACAATAATTTAGAATTAACTATTAGTTCCTGCGATTTTTTAATAAATAATTTTAAAATAGTTTTGATTGTACAAGTGGGTTAGCTGCTAATTGTTACTGCTAATAAACGAAGCAATCAGTACGCCTAGTTGCCGGAACTACTCAATCAACGGAGTGCTATAGTATTAACATTCCTACAGCCTCGGAACTGCTCCCTAAGGAACGGTTCTCGGACTCAGAATCGTTCTGCCTCCCAGCAAGTGTTGTTTCGGTCTGTTTACTTACACTGCTGAAATCTTCAACTATTCAATCAACTGCCGTGGCATTCCGCAGAGATTCATTTTACTTCTTATTATCTCTAAGAACGGTCTTCATCTTGAGGTTTCGCCCCACTGGCCGCACGTATTTTAAAAACGCTGTGTTAATTAAGCGACAAATGTTTTTGCGATTAGTCCCAAATCTGTCAATTATATTAACAGTTTGACCTTGAACTTCCAATCCTACATGAATAACACTTCAATTACAAATGCCAATCAGTTTAATGTGTATGTCTCTAATGCCAAAGAAACGATCAAGGGCGTCCCCTGCAGAGACTTATTGGCAGATAAAAAAGTTTATTGTTGTTTATAAGCTGGCATTGTTTTTGTGATTAATGAATGAATCATTGAATGAACCCTTTATTTTACAAGCCGGAGGACGATGTAGCCCTCCGTACACATATCCTTAATAATAGATGTAACCTTAACATTTCACGTAGTACTTTGCTTAAATTTTGTTAATGACGTTGGAGAATTTGAACGGATATAACAGGATTTTGGTTATTTTACAAACGTTATACGTTACAAAATGTATAACACAACATTTCGAGGAATGAAATTATTATCTTCGCTAGGTGAGGATATAATAAATTATTATCTTCGCTAGGTGAGGATATAATTAGTTCCTAACAAGACGAAGAAGGTAGATTTCATTCCACGAAACGTTGTGTTATGCATTTTGTAACATATAACATTTTGTAACATATAATTGTCGGCATATTGACAAATTTCCGAAATCATAAAATCCTTACCATTCAATGTTTTTATCACTATGTGTTTATATTCCTCTTTATAAGCGTTCTTTTTTCTGAACGAATGTTCTCGCAAGTAATTATCTTAATAATTTCAAGGCCGACAGAACACAACAAACGTGTTTACCGAATTGATTATAAGAGCAATTCTGCTGTCTTCTGACCAAACTCTTGCTTGGACACAAGGGAAACCTGTGCATCAAGTTTAAAGTCTCTGGGACTTTTCTATCAAGAGTTACAACACAGACAACGTCACTCTCGAGGTCGTTTTGGTACTTCCTGATATTCTCTTTTGTACAGGAATCTACTCTTGGCTTATTTGCGGCAGATTCCATTCAGGACCCTCCATGATTACCACGGTGTCCCCGCGCGTCCCTCCCCCACACGACCCCTACTCCAAACAACTGAAGTGGACTAATGTCTATTTATCCTGTTGGGATTTATAATACTGTTTCTGTAACAGGTTTGTCGCGGGCCTTTAGCGTTGTTACAGTTACATTTGAACAACACACGGTGGACCAAGTCGGCTTTTTATAAGTGAAATTATTATAAATAAATAAATAAAGATCGTTATGAAGTTCTGTAGATTTATAAAATAGTCAAATATTTTGTTCAAAACGTTTTTCGTCCCGAAATTATTAACTATAAAATCCTCCTGTAAAGTTGGCGATCAGGAAAATCAGTAATATATTTATTACACTTCCAAAATGCCACACGGAAATATTAATAATCTTTACGAATTCGGTTAATGATTTTAAAAATTAAATAACAATAAAACAATTCTAACCTAACTCGTAACTAAAATCTAGGTTAAAATAAACAAATCATACCAGATCGCTGTGACACGCCAAAGTCTGTTATCACAATAGCGTATCTGACTGGCTTCAGCACTAAATTGGATTTAGTAGAAACGATGAGATAAGGCCGAGAGGGACGCGGAAAAACCGGTTTGTTAGAACATTATATTTTAATGGTACAAGATTTATCGATGTAAACATTGACCTCCTTTGGAGACTATGTGATAATAACAATAATAATAGATTGGGTTTATAATATTTGACTTAATGTTGAGTTTATTATTATTGAAACGTGGAAACAATAATAATGCGTTCTGGTGACTTATGTGAAATGATTTTTAATGGTGAATAGAGTTCCAAACTTCACATCAACGAAGACATTTATTGTTCACGAAATATTGAAATAATTAGAACCGTACGTAATGAGACCAGAACATCTTGCAAGATGAGACGCTTAACGCTGCTGTCAAACACATATTACACATAACAATGTATATGTAATTAATTGGTAAATACTTTCTATTCGCCAAAACCAGATACAGAAATCGTCCAGAAAGTGTAGTAATAGAACAATGTTTCGTTCGATGTCTTTGAAGGTCTTTTTGTGTTATGGAAACGTATTAGAAAATGATATTAAACTAGTGATGTAACAACATACCACGTTTATTTGCATTTTGTTCTAACTATTCAATAGTTGAACATTAGTTTTCTAGTAGGTTTTGTAAAAGGATAATATAATACACACATTATAATATAATACAGCACATACTGTCTGTAACAAATTCAAATTTAGAACCAAACATTTAAGCAAGGCTTTTAGCAATAAATACAATTTAAACACGTACGGTATAATTCTAATGAAAAATTATTATTGAGTATACAATTATTGTTGACTTTTAATTTAAAGTATCGCAAATTAGGCCTTTATGAAATATAAAAGTTTAGTACAGAGAGTTGCATATGTGAAGGTCGTTTTCTTTGCTGTTGGTTTAATTCCCTTGGTTTATTGGTCACTGAGGTATTTTATGACCGAGCCAGTAAATGCCTAATTGCATTGACCTTTAAAATTCCACACCTTAATTTGCCTCAGTATTTTTTTTTAAGTTGTAGACAGCTAATTGTGTTTTATAACGTTCTTTTATCTGAGCAGCGATATAAATCTACAAAATCCCTACTCATGAAAGTCGTTACTTGTAGAACTTCGAGCACTTTTAAACGGCTATTTGTTTTAGCATAAGTCTAGATAGTAAACATGTATATTGTCAGATGTTATTGAATTTCCATCGACCACCGTGTTATTTGGCCTGGGACCATCGGATGTCAGTCGCTGAAGACTGATGGCCGTGCATTACTCACGGTGTTTGCCCTAATGCGGCGATAAGCGTCTGTCTGTCTGTCTGTCTGCTGGTGGAGTGGCGGGTGTATGTCCGATAACTGGCATGACTCCTCCACCTATAGTACCCAGGGACAGTCGGAACAAAGGCCGAGTTGTACAGATTAGAGCTGCTATCTCGAGAGTCCGACTGTTTCCGCGTTCTGGGTCAACGCACTGGCCTGGCTTATGTAACACCGAGTACATGGTCAGCCATCGTGTAGTGGATGGGAGATAGTCAAGGTTCCGTCGTGCGTAGTTTTTGTAGGTACAGATCTGTCCAGAAAGTAGAGTACGTTGCGGTCTGTAGCCGCTAGGGGTTTCAAAACTAGTTCACCGCTATGATAAGTGTTGAAATTTGTGTGCTGAATATGTTGAAAAATAATATTTTAGTGTCATTTTCAAATCCATACAACACATTTTTGCTTGTACTTTGTGTGTTTTTTTAAATCAAAACGTAACTTACTTTCTGGACAAAGTCAATACAATTATTGTGGTTTTGAAAATTATTTAAAAAATATTCTTGCACTTTGGAAAGATATACCCGTCCAGATGTTCAATGAAGTATGATTTTTAGCTTTTGAAGATAATATTTATAAGAACGTCCAGGTGAAATGTGTAATTTAAAAGTTGTGGAAACGGCGTTTTTAAGATTACAGTAATTGTAAGGGATAAAGAGAATCATTCGCACAAGTAATTGTAGTGAGTTTACTTTACGTACATATTACCTAAGTAGACTTGGTAACAATTTTGCAGAAGATACAATATTCTCAATTAATGTATACTCTTTTAAACATAACAGTTAAAATTATCTCTACTCGACAGAAATATCTTTGAGGATATGTTATTTTACTAGTGAAGTTACCTTAAGACAAGAATAATTAAAAATATGCCATTTCACTAAATACGTTAATTAAATGAATAACTAACTCTGAGACTTCTTTTATATTTGTTTTCAAATTGAGAGAAAATTTTTCTCTTCGCTCAACAACCCCTAATTTTTTAAATTGTTACATAAGTTACTTAAAAAGTTGTATTAAACATTCTTAGGTTTAATATGAGAATTTACTGATTTCTGGTTTGTTTTTTTATACAATCTGAGACAAATCTTAATTAGTCTTAGTAACTTGTAACATCAGAGCTAGAGAAACCTGTGAATCTTACATTTTTGAAACACACACGCCACGCCGTATACTCACCTGGGAGATGTCCGGAAATGCTTCGTTAGCAAGTTACGGCTAGCGAAAGATTTCGCCGGATTTCAGCTCTTCATGTAAAACTAGGTCTTCCTAAAATTCTGGTAATATTACCAGAATATAGATATACCAGAATACCTATATAGATTAAGGGGCGAATTCAGTGGATTCTTGTGGCTTTTGACCTGATAAAATGAATAAAACAGGTCCCAGAACGGTAAGTTAAGTAGTTTTTGAGAAAATCAGTGTCAAATGCAAAAAATGTAATGAGAAACACATTTTTTCACATAGGGTAACAATATTTTTGTTATTTCCCCACGTTTACATCCTGGGTTTACATCCGAACCCATGTTTATATAAACGGTTTTCCTTATTTTTACATGTAGGATGAGGTCTAACAGTTTCTGCATATCTTCATGAATCACCCTATAGGTATAATCCCAGTCCAGATTAATGTAAGGGATGTTTCAAGGAGGAACGGAACACGACGCTGTTGTGAGATCGTATCATCTAGTGAGAAAGTGCCAGTCGAATATGTACGAGCTGGGGAACTGTAACGTGAATGGGCCAGTGGCAGAGGATCGAAGTATTGGCATGCTGCCGCCAACCAGCGGTGCTACACTAGAGGACTCGCTTTGTTGTTACTAACAAGGGCATAAAACAGTCGGTCTTCTTACAGTTGTGTGTCCTCAGTACACGGTGTAGTCGTCTGAAGGTACTACGGTACATAAACTGTGCTTTGTCCTGGAGGTGTTTGTCTCAACGTTATGGCCACACATCACGAATCTTGTCTGGTATTAAGTAATGATGTTGAAAAGCAAAACTACGTATAGTTAAGTTAAATGAATAAGTAAGTCATTACTAAATATAATTATTACTTTCCACGAAAGTAAACATTTTAAATAAAGTCAGTTAGATGCACTGATGCTTTTTTTAGCTACTGTAGTAAAAATGTTAATGCTTGATTTATATACCACTCTGTAGAAACTTAAAAGTGTCCTGTAGCACTGTGTAACATTTTAAACGTAACCGAAATCAACCCTTTCAGTGGTGTGGTGTTATTATGGTTTAAATGAAATCCACGTCATAAGGGATGAAACAACGTCGACACAGCTTTACTAGGCGGAGTCTACTCCTTAGCTCAACGTAAGGTTTCCCGAGGGATCTAAAGTTGCGTAGCAAGTGGGTACTTACTAGCCGTAGTATTAGAGATGTAGAGTAATGTTGTTAAAACTCGCTAAGTACGACGAATTCACATAAGGAACGGTTACTAACGTGATCAAGATTACACAGAGTGCCGTTTCCAAATGTGGTGATGCCAGTAATATTCGGACATCCACTCTGTGGTGACTGTGTCGCCGGAACTGTGGAACACTCCAGAGTGCTTTCCCACAATGCAGTTCTGATGCAGACCGTTGCGGATTGTAGGACGGCATTATTGCCGACGATACACAATAGATGACGTGGGACATCGCCGGCCCGTGCTACCGAACGTGATTGTAGGACTTGTTGGTCCCGTCCTCCGAGACAATAGTCCTGTACAGTTAGCACAGGCTGCGGCAGATACTGACCAGGGAGAGTCACGGATGTCGGCCCGTGCTACCGAACCCGATTGTAGGACTTGTTGGTCCCGTCCTCTGAGACAATAGTCCTGTACAGTTAGCACAGGCTGCGGCAGATACTGACCAGGGAGAGTCACGGATGTCGGCCCGTGCTACCGAACCCGATTGTAGGACTTGTTGGTCCCGTCCTCTGAGACAATAGTCCTGTACAGTTAGCACAGGCTGCGGCAGATACTGACCAGGGAGAGTCACGGATGTCGGCCCGTGCTACCGAACCCGATTGTAGGACTTGTTGGTCCCGTCCTCTGAGACAATAGTCCTGTACAGTTAGCACAGGCTGCGGCAGATACTGACCAGGGAGAGTCACGGATGTCGGCCCGTGCTACCGAACGTGATTGTAGGACTTGTTGGTTCCGTCCTCTGAGACAATAGTCCTGTACAGTTAGCACAGGCTGCGGCAGATACTGACCAGGGAGAGTCACGGATGTCGGCCCGTGCTACCGAACGTGATTGTAGGACTTGTTGGTCCCGTCCTCTGAGACAATAGTCCTGTACAGTTAGCACAGGCTGCGGCAGATACTGACCAGGGAGAGTCACGGATGTCGGCCCGTGCTACCGAACCCGATTGTAGGACTTGTTGGTCCTGTCGCCTGAGAGAATAGTCCTGTACAGTTAGCACAGACTGCGGCTGATACTGACCAGGGAGAGTCACGGATGTCGGCCCGTGCTACCGAACGTGATTGTAGGACTTGTTGGTCCCGTCCTCTGAGACAATAGTCCTGTACAGTTAGCACAGGCTGCGGCAGATACTGACCAGGGAGAGTCACGGATGTCGGCCCGTGCTACCGAACGTGATTGTAGGACTTGTTGGTCCCGTCCTCTGAGACAATAGTCCTGTACAGTTAGCACAGGCTGCGGCAGATACTGACCAGGGAGAGTCACGGATGTCGGCCCGTGCTACCGAACGTGATTGTAGGACTTGTTGGTCCCGTCCTCTGAGGCAATAGTCCTGTACAGTTAGCACAGGCTGCGGCAGATACTGACCAGGGAGAGTCACGGATGTCGGCCCGTGCTACCGAACCCGATTGTAGGACTTGTTGGTCCTGTCGCCTGAGAGAATAGTCCTGTACAGTTAGCACAGACTGCGGCTGATACTGACCAGGGAGAGTCACGGATGTCGGCCCGTGCTACCGAACCCGATTGTAGGACTTGTTGGTCCTGTCGCCTGAGACAATAGTCCTGTACAGTTAGCACAGACTGCGGCTGATACTGATCACGGAGAGTCACGGATGTCGGCCCGTGCTACCGAACCCGATTGTAGGACTTGTTGGTCCTGTCGCCTGAAACAATAGTCCTGTACAGTTAGCACAGACTGCGGCAGATACTGACCAGGGAGAGTCACGGATGTCGGCCCGTGCTACCGAACCCGATTGTAGGACTTGTTGGTCCCGTCCTCTGAGACAATAGTCCTGTACAGTTAGCACAGGCTGCGGCAGATACTGATCACGGAGAGTCACGGATGTCGGCCCGTGCTACCGAACCCGATTGTAGGACTTGTTGGTCCTGTCGCCTGAGACAATAGTCCTGTACAGTTAGCACAGACTGCGGCTGATACTGATCACGGAGAGTCACGGATGTCGGCCCGTGCTACCGAACCCGATTGTAGGACTTGTTGGTCCTGTCGCCTGAGACAATAGTCCTGTACAGTTAGCACAGACTGCGGCTGATACTGACCAGGGAGAGTCACGGATGTCGGCCCGTGCTACCGAACCCGATTGTAGGACTTGTTGGTCCTGTCGCCTGAGACAATAGTCCTGTACAGTTAGCACAGGCTGCGGCTGATACTGACCAGGGAGAGTCACGGATGTCGGCCCGTGCTACCGAACCCGATTGTAGGACTTGTTGGTCCTGTCGCCTGAGACAATAGTCCTGTACAGTTAGCACAGACTGCGGCTGATACTGACCAGGGAGAGTCACGGATGTCGGCCCGTGCTACCGAACCCGATTGTAGGACTTGTTGGTCCTGTCGCCTGAGACAATAGTCCTGTACAGTTAGCACAGACTGCGGCTGATACTGATCACGGAGAGTCACGGATGTCGGCCCGTGCTACCGAACCCGATTGTAGGACTTGTTGGTCCTGTCGCCTGAGACAATAGTCCTGTACAGTTAGCACAGGCTGCGGCAGATACTGACCAGGGAGAGTCACGGATGTCGGCGTTTCCCGGTCCATTGAACTCCTATCGCCGCGCCGTTTCAGCTGTCGGCCCTGGGTTCTTGCTGCAATCGTTGTGGCATCAGAACGACATCTCTATAACCATACCTTTTACTTTCACAGTGTCAAAGCTCAGAATCAGCAAATGTCGGTGCTCCCCTCAGTTACAGTTACGTACTGTGTTCTTATTCAATCATCTATTTTTACTGAACAATGTACGGTTTTATCATGCAACCTTTGTATAGTAATTCGTAACAGTGCTTTTTAAGAAATGTATATACTGAATTTGGTATAGACGGTTACACAGAATCTACGTGTACTGTACTAGTACGTAAGCATTGATGTATTGGCCATTGTATTGTAAATTTTAACTGCAGTGTTTCCAAAACCCAATGAACGTATCTAAACTTATACCAAGAAGAAATAGAAAGCTTTATTTATATTGCAGTCAACTACCAAAAGGTAAGTCCTCTTGGGTGGGAGGATTGTAACCTTTATGAATACTGAGGCTTTATACAGTACGTATGTCTATATATTACTACTAACAAATCATCTCTTTATCGTTTTACATACAATCTTAAGTGACGTAATATATTTACTACCAATTCCAAGAAAGTGTGTGTGTGTGTCTTCTTGAATATCTCAATCGAGTCACACATCAGTACAAAGTCACAAAACGTTTGAATAATCTTAAACAACAAATTATGGACCTACAAATCTGCTAAACCGCGCATCCTGCATCCTGACGTCACCTGAGGTCGTCACCAACTGACATTGAGGTGACCTTGGTTGGCTCTGAGGTTGATTTGAAAGAAATGCAACGTCTCTGTTGTGTCTGGAGACAGAATATTTTGAAGGAAGCTCGTGGCGCTGAATTCTATCATTCAAGTTATGCCTCTTTGTATTTTGGTACATATCTTCCACTTATTATCCTTTCCTAGACCAGCATTCCTTCGACAATTTTAGGGTTCGCCTTTCCACTGGTACATAAACAAATGCTCACCCCTCGTTTTGCCGGTTCTTCTATAGGGTTCGAGTCGTGACGGTAAAGGTCGCCAGGGGAGGAGGAAATTATTGACTCCCGTTTGTCATCCGGGGATCATTTGAGAGCTTCCGCGATATTCCCACGCACTTCACTTAGGGAGGGGTGTTTATAATGCTCCCTACCACAAAGTCGAAGGAAGTTACGGGTAACCTTTAGTTAATGGAGTACCTGATAGCGGTAATGGATTCCACATTCTTCGGGTTCGGGATTGAGCCACTTCTTGATTCCTGGACTGATGGTAAGAATACTGTGGTTGTGTCTGGACTGATGGTAAGAATACTGTGGTTGTGTCTGGACTGATGATAAGAATACTGTGGTTGTGTCTGTAGAGTGTACTCTATCGGGCACTTCAGGGCACGCAGGATTAATTGCTGTTATGACGGGCAAGAATGGGTGCGATCTAATGGCTCATTGTCGGACAGTGTTACCAGTCACGCTGCTGTTTGTGTCTGTCTGTCTGTCTGACTGCCGGACAAATGGTGACTACTCTCGGTAACCGCCCACCCATCCTGTCGTGATAGTACGTTCTTTTGTCGGTAGAGTCTCTAGTGGCTTACTCGAGGCTCATTAACGTGGTGTCTGCTGAAGAGTGTCAGTGGAGTCAGGGTATGTTTCATATTTGTTTCATTTGAAAAAACCTAGTCGGTCCTGTAGAGTAGTTAGGTTTTTCTATATATAGACTATGATAACGAAAACATGATTGCACTGTACATGACATGGCTGCGCCAGTTGTTGCGTCCGGGTTCTCCCGCATGTATGTCCGTGAAGTTATGGAATAATGGAGCTATGGACCCATTTCAAGCTGCTGCAATTTGTTATTTGTAAAAAGTTGTAATGAAATAAATATATTACACCTGTACTACTGCTCGACAAAATTAAAATTTATATGGACTATGGTGATCTTCAGGGTTATATCTTAGAACTATTGTTTTTCTGATTTTTGTAGTCTATTCATACTTAATCCATTATTCATCATTTGGGAACAAATTCAATATGCGGATGATTTTGTTCCAGAAGCAACTCAATACAAGATTTATCAATTTCCTACCTCAGGAATTGAATTCGAGGATGTAGGCCCTACTATTAAGCTGAAAGAGGCCTGAAAACAAATCAGTAAAAATGCTTGCAAACTACCGCACCTGAGGAATGAATGTGCATGAAATATCGAAATAGTTTAATATTAGTGCACAATATTATGGAAATATGTGATGCACATAATTAGTGCAATAAATAATTATTGCGTAGGTATAATTTTAGAAACTGGCGAGATACAGGTACAAGCTAACAATACGAGCTGAGCTTAGAGTTGATGACGAAGCTGGATCACGTGTTGGTATGCTGACGTGGGCGGCCATTACATTGTTGTCACACATTACAGTTTAACATTTGGTAACTGGAAGTGGCTCTCCGCAGAAGGAAAACTATTTGAAGGCTTTAAATGTGTTTGGGCGCGGAATGGTCGGGGCTACGTAGATGTTGTTTGGTGGTCACTCTCCTACCACTCATCATGTTATCGGAGCCACGTCGTACTACCTTGAGGCTGGCGAGACAGTCAGTAAAGCTATCTGTATTTCTAATAATACATGGAATAGAAAGAGGGCTGTTGGAAAAACACACTCAATAGGTTAACTAAATAAAGAATAAGAGACGTTTAGTGATTTTTTTAGAAATATTCCTTCACTTTGTGATCTGGCCATTTTGTGTTAGCACAAATACTCGACTAGACGTTACTGTTCTGCCTGTAGGGAGAGTTAAAATCAGGACAACTATCCTGGAGTATGTGGAGCTCCACCATCCTGTAGTGTCATACATGCAATACATAATTGTACCTCAGTTCATTAACTATTTGTATGGTTGCATTTTCCGACAGTGTATTTTTCTGTATTTTGTTTCATTCAGATTCATTGAAACCTTCCACTTTATGTGTCCATTGGCGGCTGATCACAGATTGGCTGGCTAATTTATTCATCGTACTTTTATAACACGCGCACGCAAATGCGCTCGGCGCCCCCGTGCCTACACAAGTGTGACGTGAATGTAATCAGTCTCTTGTACATAGTTACCCAGCTGTCCGTCACACGCGCACGCTCTCTCTCTATCTCCCTCTCTCCCCCCTCTCTCCCTCACCCTCTTTCCCTCCTCTCTCTCCTCCCTCCCTCTCTATCTCACCCTCTCCCTCTCTACCCTCTTTCCTCCTCTCACTCCTCCCTCCCTCTATATCTCTTTCTCTCCTTCCCCCCTCTCCCCTCTTTCCCTCCTCTCTCCTCTCTCTCTCCTCCCTCCCTCTCTATCTCACTCTCCCTCCCTCTCTCTCCCTCCCTCCCTCTCTCTCTCCCTCCCTCTCTCTCTTTGTCTCTCTCTCCCTCTTTCAGACCACCCGGGACCTTAGGAACTCGCCCTTTCCAGGGAGTAGGGGAGGATACCTTCCAATACCTGACGTTTTCCCTATCCTCTTGTAAAGGTTAAGGGCCCTGACACACAGGTTACTTCATTGTGAACTAGACTGAGACAGGACGTGTCACTGCCCTGTACCTCGCGTGTGTCCTGCCCGCACTGATGACGCTCTTCGCCAACTCTCTCTCTCTCTAATTGAGTTGTGTTTAAACACCATCTACATCCTTTCACGGACTATTGGACTTTATTTTAATCACCAGGTATTTCTCTTTAGGCAGTAGTTCTATACTTCTGGTAACTATCTAAAAATCAACCAACATATTTTATTAAGATTTTAGTGCAAGTGGTCGTAAAATAATTAATGTCAACAGTAGTTAACAGACTTGTATAATTAAAACAATCTAAGAAGAAACAGTGTGAACAAATTTAAGTGTAACTTGTTAGGAGTCTAAGCCTAGCCTATATGGGCTTTGTCAGAACTATAGTTTTTCGGTAATTGAATGTGGGGTTTTCAGCATAATTGGGCTATTGACGATCTAGTTGACTGAAGCAGCAATTCTTGCTATCAGGCACCTAACCTTGACCTCCGAGTAGCGGCATAATTGTAGCGGCTTTTGGCACTTTCTCGCTATTCAAGTCGTCTCATATCCATTATTATTCCCAGCTTATTGTTTTGTTAAACCTGTAGTAACTGTATTTATGTAAATGTTAGTTGCAGTTGCAGCAAGTTAGTATGTTCTCAAACTCTGTGGCTCGACCTTGGTTTCTCATCGTTAGCATATTTACCGTCACGTTCACGCACTTCATGCTGTCTCGTCGTCATGATTATTCTCGGCTTGTTGTTGACTGCAGCCATTCAGTATGTTCTCACATTCCTAGCCTTGAACCTGACGTCACGTAATTAACATGGCTATCGTCACGTTCTTGTTCTATACTTCTCATCTCCATGACACCAGCAAGTTAGAATGTTCTCAGACTCTGTGGCTCGACCTTGGTTTCTCATCGTTAGCATATTTACCGTCACGTTCACGCACTTCATGCTGTCTCGTCGTCATGATTATCCTCGGCTTGTTGTTGACTGCAGCCATTCAGTATGTTCTCACATTCCTAGCCTTGAACCTGACGTCACGTAATTAACATGGCTATCGTCACGTTCTTGTTCTATACTTCTCATCTCCATGACACCAGCAAGTTAGTATGTTCTCAGACTCTGTGGCTCGACCGTAGTTTCTCATCGTTAGCATATTTACCGTCACGTTCACGCACTTCATGCTGTCTCGTCGTCATGATTATCCTCGGCTTGTTGTTGACTGCAGCCATTCAGTATGTTCTCACATTCCTAGCCTTGAACCTGACGTCACGTAATTAACATGGCTATCGTCACGTTCTTGTTCTATACTTCTCATCTCCATGACACCAGCAAGTTAGTATGTTCTCAGACTCTGTGGCTCGACCGTAGTTTCTCATCGTTAGCATATTTACCGCCACGTTCACGCACTTCATGCTGTCTCGTCGTCATGATTATTCTCGGCTTGTTGTTGACTGCAGCCATTCAGTATGTTCTCACATTCCTAGCCTTGAACCTGACGTCACGTAATTAACATGGCTATCGTCACGTTCTTATTCTATACTTCTCATCTCCATGACACCAGCAAGTTAGTACGTTCTCAGACTCTGTGGCTCGACCTTAGTTTCTCATCGTTAGCATATTTACCGTCACGTTCACGCACTTCATGCTGTCTCGTCGTCATGATTATTCTCGGCTTGTTGTTGACTGCAGCCATTCAGTATGTTCTCACATTCCTAGCCTTGAACCTGACGTCACGTAATTAACATGGCTATCGTCACGTTCTTGTTCTATACTTCTCATCTCCATGACACCAGCAAGTTAGTATGTTCTCAGACTCTGTGGCTCGACCGTAGTTTCTCATCGTTAGCATATTTACCGCCACGTTCACGCACTTCATGCTGTCTCGTCGTCATGATTATTCTCGGCTTGTTGTTGACTGCAGCCATTCAGTATGTTCTCACATTCCTAGCCTTGAACCTGACGTCACGTAATTAACATGGCTATCGTCACGTTCTTGTTCTATACTTCTCATCTCCATGACACCAGCAAGTTAGTATGTTCTCAGACTCTGTGGCTCGACCGTAGTTTCTCATCGTTAGCATATTTACCGCCACGTTCACGCACTTCATGCTGTCTCGTCGTCATGATTATTCTCGGCTTGTTGTTGACTGCAGCCATTCAGTATGTTCTCACATTCCTAGCCTTGAACCTGACGTCACGTAATTAACATGGCTATCGTCACGTTCTTATTCTATACTTCTCATCTCCATGACACCAGCAAGTTAGTACGTTCTCAGACTCTGTGGCTCGACCTTAGTTTCTCATCGTTAGCATATTTACCGTCACGTTCACGCACTTCATGCTGTCATGATTATTCTCGGCTTGTTGTTGACATTCAGTATGTTCTCACATTCCTAGCCTTGAACCTGACGTCACGTAATTAACATGGCTATCGTCACGTTCTTGTTCTCAGTGTTGTGTTGTCTGCTTCGCTCTTTCTTACGTTACATTTCTATGGCGGCATTGGTAGACGAGATATAAAATGAAGCTCGTCAGTAGATAATAATAATAATAATAATTTCTTTATTTATTAGATGTGTTCAGTATTTGGCGGAAGAGCGATACGATGAAGCTCGCCAGAAGTTGTCGTCAGTAGTTTGCAGACGAGGGATACGAGGAAGCTCACCAGATTATGTGGTCAGTAGTTTGCAGACAAGGGATACGAGGAAGCTCACCAGATTATGTGGTCAGTAGTTTGCAGTCGAGGGATACGAGGAAGCTCACCAGATTATGTGGTCAGTAGTTGGCAGACGAACGATACGATGAAGCTCACCAGAAGATGTGGTCAGTAGTTTGCAGACGAGGGATACGAGGAAGCTCACCAGATTATGTGGTCAGTAGTTGGCAGACGAACGATACGATGAAGCTCACTAGAAGATGTGGTCAGTAGTTTGCAGACGAGGGATACGAGGAAGCTCACCAGATTATGTCGTCAGTAGTTTGCAGACGAACGATACGATGAAGCTCACCAGAAGATGTGGTCAGTAGTTTGCAGTCGAGGGATACGAGGAAGCTCACCAGATTATGTGGTCAGTAGTTTGCAGACGAGGGATACGAGGAAGCGCACCAGAAGATGTGGTCAGTAGTTTGCAGAAGAGAGAGTTGATGCAGCTCTCCAGATGATGTGATCAATAATTAGCGGGAGGTGATGTGAGCAGGTGAGGTGTCCCGTGTCTCATGTGGCCACATCCTGTAAGGACTCAGTTACACATCCACCCTCCCTTTCACACTGCAGTTGTGCAGTACTGCATGCTGCATGTGAAGCCTGTCTAGTGATCATATGAGGACACACTTCATAGAAAAACTTTTACAAACTAATAAAAAGAACTTTAATAGTTTAATAGAATTTAAATGTTTTTAAATTATACATGTTTATATAGTTATAATATTTAGACATTGTAATATACTGGTAGCTGTCAGATGCTAGTATCAGTTTTGAATTGGACCTATAGTGTATGCGTCTCTTATGCGTTGTAGTACCACAGAGTGACTGGGTTATTTGGAGGGGTGGTTGGTTATATATGCCTGTAGAGGCTGCTGTGCAATAATTGTCGTATTTTCTAAACTTGTATATCAGTTTACTATCGTTGTTGTACCACAGGGTGACTGGGTTATTTGGAGGGGTGGTTGGTTATATATGCCTGTAGAGGCTGTTGTGCAATAATTGTCGTATTTTCTAAACTTGTATATCAGTTTACTATCGTTGTTGTACCACAGGGTGACTGGGTTATTTGGAGGGGTGGTTGGTTATATATGCCTGTAGAGGCTGTTGTGCAATAATTGTCGTATTTTCTAAACTTGTATATCAGTTTACTATCGTTGTTGTACCACAGGGTGACTGGGTTGTTTGGAGGGGTGGTTGGTTATATATGCCTGTAGAGGCTGTTGTGCAATAATTGTCGTATTTTCTAAACTTGTATATCAGTTTACTATCGTTGTTGTACCACAGGGTGACTGGGTTATTTGGAGGGGTGGTTGGTTATATATGCCTGTAGAGGCTGTTGTGCAATAATTGTCGTATTTTCTAAACTTGTATATCAGTTTACTATCATTGTTGTACCACAGGGTGACTGGGTTGTTTGGAGGGGTGGTTGGTTATATACATGCCTTTAGAGGCTGCTGTGCAATATTTGTCGTATTTTCTAAACTTGTATATCAGTTTACTATCGTTGTTGTACCACAGGGTGACTGGGTTGTTTGGAGGGGTGGTTGGTTATATATGCCTGTAGAGGCTGTTGTGCAATAATTGTCGTATTTTTATAAACTTGTATATCAGTTTACTATCGTTGTTGTACCACAGGGTGACTGGGTTGTTTGGAGGGGTGGTTGGTTATATACATGCCTGTAGAGGCTGTTGTGCAATAATTGTCGTATTTTCTAAACTTGTATATCAGTTTACTATCGTTGTTGTACCACAGGGTGACTGGGTTATTTGGAGGGGTGGTTGGTTATATATGCCTGTAGAGGCTGTTGTGCAATAATTGTCGTATTTTCTAAACTTGTATATCAGTTTACTATCATTGTTGTACCACAGGGTGACTGGGTTGTTTGGAGGGGTGGTTGGTTATATACATGCCTTTAGAGGCTGCTGTGCAATATTTGTCGTATTTTCTAAACTTGTATATCAGTTTACTATCGTTGTTGTACCACAGGGTGACTGGGTTGTTTGGAGGGGTGGTTGGTTATATACATGCCTTTAGAGGCTGTTGTGCAATAATTGTCGTATTTTCTAAACTTGTATATCAGTTTACTATCGTTGTTGTACCACAGGGTGACTGGGTTGTTTGGAGGGGTGGTGGTTGGTTATATACATGCCTTTAGAGGCTGTTGTGCAATAATTGTCGTATTTTCTAAACTTGTATAATCAGTTTACTATCGTTGTTGTACCACAGGGTGACTGGGTTGTTTGGAGGGGTGGGTTGGTTATATACATGCCTTTAGAGGCTGTTGTGCAATAATTGTCGTATTTTCTAAACTTGTATATCAGTTTACTATCGTTGTTGTACCACAGGGTGACTGGGTTGTTTGGAGGGGTGGTTGGTTATATACATGCCTTTAGAGGCTGTTGTGCAATAATTGTCGTATTTTCTAAACTTGTATATCAGTTTACTATCGTTGTTGTACCACAGGGTGACTGGGTTATTTGGAGGTGGTGGTTGGTATATATATGCCTGTAGAGGCTGTTGTGCAATAATTGTCGTATTTTCTAAACTTGTATATCAGTTTACTATCGTTGTTGTACCACAGGGTGACTGGGTTGTTTGGAGGGGTGGTTGGTTATATATGCCTGTAGAGGCTGTTGTGCAATAATTGTCGTATTTTCTAAACTTGTATATCAGTTTACTATCGTTGTTGTACCACAGGGTGACTGGGTTATTTGGAGGGGTGGTTGGTTATATATGCCTGTAGAGGCTGTTGTGCAATAATTGTCGTATTTTCTAAACTTGTATATCAGTTTACTATCGTTGTTGTACCACAGGGTGACTGGGTTATTTGGAGGGGTGGTTGGTTATATATGCCTGTAGAGGCTGTTGTGCAATAATTGTCGTATTTTCTAAACTTGTATATCAGTTTACTATCGTTGTTGTACCACAGGGTGACTGGGTTATTTGGAGGGGTGGTTGGTTATATATGCCTGTAGAGGCTGTTGTGCAATAATTGTCGTATTTTCTAAACTTGTATATCAGTTTACTATCGTTGTTGTACCACAGGGTGACTGGGTTGTTTGGAGGGGTGGTTGGTTATATATGCCTGTAGAGGCTGTTGTGCAATAATTGTCGTATTTTCTAAACTTGTATATCAGTTTACTATCGTTTTTGTTGAGTTTCATACCTTATGTTTTCAAAATCAAAAATTTCATCAAACTTTCCACCAATTTATTTTTCCTTTATGTGATTGGTTTTTTTCTTGTGTTTTGTGATTTCATAACATAATATATTAAAATTGTATGAAATGTTTGATATTAAATTGCTTTCCACATGAATATATTGAAAATGTCATTAGTTCTTCACAGAGGAAAACATTTTCCTGTTTCATCACAGTTTGCAGTATAACACTCTTATGTTTACATCTAGATCTTTCAAATTTTATGCACTTGTTTTAGATATGGTTGCACAAATGTATGATGAAAATAAAAAAAAATCAATAAAATTGTTTATTGTTTACCCTTTTTTGTTAGTAATTACAATCTATTATAAATTTTGAAAGGTTTCAAAGATTTGTTCTAAAAATATGTAATACCATTCCATACTGAGTGTGTGTGGTTGCTACAAATATATTGTATAAATATATAAAGTAAATTTCTTTCGTATTATGTGTGAATTTAGTCATATATTTTTCATTGGTTTAAATATATTTTAATTTATTAAGTACCTAATTAATTTAAGATCAAAATTAAAGGCCTGTTTTGGTCGAATGTGCTGTTAAAAGAATTGCACTAATAAAAATGTATATATTACTTGTATTGCATTCTGAATTGTGTATTAAAGAGTTTAAGTTCCAGAAGACTGCTGTATAAAGTTTACAGATGGTGCAATAAAGGCCGAGAGAAGTCAGAGATATATTTGACTGGTTTTACACAGTTGATGGCCTTCAGTTAATCTGTTTGTGCTCAGCAGCTATAAAGATACGCCCTCACTCTCCTAAAGCGATCACTTAATGTTTACATGAGCTTAGTTTATTTCTTGCTTAAGTGTTGCTGTGTGTTCATTCACTACAGCTATTTCCACACGATTGTCATTCAAAACCGATATGGGTTACAGTACTGATGCTAAGTTAATGAATGACACAGATTGAACAATATCAAAAATTACTGATTACAAGTTGTAGAATTTCAGTCTGTGCGAAATTTAAAATTATTTACACATAGAACCTGTTTATAGAATGTTAACATTAATTTTAAAATACAATTTCGGCTAAAGTCATATTCCCAAATATTGTAAAGTTAGATAAATTGAAAGGCTGAGATAAACTGTCAATTTGCCATAGAAGAACTTAGAAGTATTTATAAACTGTGCTAATAATCTAAGCCATAGATATATTTGTCAATGTTTTAAAATTGCAAATTGGCATTAAGTTTTAAATAATGTAGACATAGTTTTAAATTTCAAGATTATTAAAAAGAAACTTGCAATGTGTTAAAAATGTCTAAAACCAACATAGTATTATTACTTACTAGAGACTGCAGATGTCCTATAATACATACAATACTTCATAACATTGTTGACTTTTAAATTACTGCTTGCTGTATGAAATCCATAGACAAATAACAAACCATATATGACTCATCTTGGGCTCCCTTGTTAAAATGAACACCATACACAAATAACAAATCATATATGACTGATGTTAGGCTCCCTTGTTACAGTGAAATCCATAGACAAATAACAATCCATGTATGACTCACGTTGGGCTCCCTTGTTACAGTGAAATCCATAGACAAATAACAATCCATGTATGACTCACGTTGGGCTCCCTTGTTGCAGTGAAATCCATAGACGAATAACAATCCATGTATGACTCACGTTGGGCTCCCTTGTTGCAGTGAAATCCATAGACAATAACAATCCATGTATGACTCACGTTGGGCTCCCTTGTTACAGTAAAATCCATAGACAAATAACAATCCATGTATTACTCACGTTGGGCTCCCTTGTTACAGTGAAATCCATAAACAAATAACAATCCACGTATGACTCACGTTGGGCTCCCTTGTTACAGTGAAATCCATAGACAAATAACAATCCACGTATGACTCACGTTGGGCTCCCTTGTTACAGTGAAATCCATAGACAAATAACAATCCATGTATGACTCACGTTGGGCTCCCTTGTTACAGTGAAATCCATAGACGAATAACAATCCATGTATGACTCATGTTGGGCTCCCTTGTTGCAGTGAAATCCATAGACAATAACAATCCATGTATGACTCACGTTGGGCTCCCTTGTTACAGTAAAATCCATAGACAAATAACAATCCATGTATTACTTACGTTGGGCTCCCTTGTTACAGTGAAATCCATAAACAAATAACAATCCACGTATGACTCACGTTGGGCTCCCTTGTTACAGTGAAATCCATAGACAAATAACAATCCATGTATGACTCACGTTGGGCTCCCTTGTTACAGTGAAATCCATAGACAAATAACAATCCATGTATGACTCACGTTGGGCTCCCTTGTTGCAGTAAAATCCATAGACAAATAACAATCTATGTATGACTAACGTTGGGCTCCCTTGTTACAGGTACAGTCCCTGCAAGGCGTTCAAGTCAGCTATGCAGGAGCTGAGTGATCTGGCCGGGCAGCACGAGGTGATAGCGGAGAACTTGCAACAGGACGTCATCAGGGAGGTTACCATTCTGGTCAAAGACATGAAGGACGAAAGGAAAAAGGTACTTAATTTTGTCATTACATAATTTTAAAAGTGGATACATTGATCTTGTGATCTTTTGTACCAATAGAGAAACAAGTGGTAGAAATATATACCAGAAATAAGAGACAAAGTGATGATTCCACTGCTCTGTTTTGACCCAATCAATGTTAATTTGAGATGGATATAAGCTACAGGAAAGATAAAACATAGGAGTCTTACTAAACATTTGGTTACTAATGATCAAAACCATTACTACCATTATATGGTAAAATCTGTTGACTGGTCCTGGTTTGATGGATTTCATTGGACAGATAGTCATATTACACAGCTTCTGTAGTTTTGATCGTCTGCAGTTATTAACTGGTTTTAGTTATTAACTTCTTAACTCCAATCTCGATTTCTCTAACAATTTGTATAAGTCCCAAAACTAGTAAAGAACTAGCCTTGAGATAGTTACATCTTGCGGTAGTAGTGTATGACGAGAGGATAAATGCAACTGGTGGCAACATCCTTCGGAATAAAACATCTTTAATGACTTGGTACTTGAGCACCAACACGGCAGCCTAACTACTCAAGTCCGGCACTCTACTTTCCATCTGGTAACAAACAGGTGGTTACTTCTTTATAACCCGTGTTGGATTTAGGCCATTTCTCATCGTTGTCGAATAACTGATGTTATGATAGAGTCCAACTGGCATCAGAAGATGTTATGATAGAGTCCAACTGGCATCAGAAGATGTTATGAAGATAGGATTCAGCACATTTTTTGGTTCAACCATTATACCCTGTGCCTCTGCAAGTGAATGAGTGGGTGAATGTTTAGGACTTGTATCACCAAGTGAGTACATTTGTATTCTGCAGAGTGTCGCCTGACGCTGATTTGATTTAGACTCCGAGTGTGTCAGACACGTGTGGGTGGTAGAATACAGTACTTTGTTACGTTTATGGTCGATAATACATATGACAAGATCTGTTATGGTTGTTGTGACTTAATTTTATAAAGCAGTAAATCAAACTGTATGCGATAATAACATATTGCTGTAATTGTGCGCAACAATAACATATTGCTATAATTGTGTGAGACAATAAAATGTTGCTGTAATTGTGTGCAACAATAACATGTTGATGTAATTGTGTGCAACAATAACATGTTGATGTAATTGTGTGCAACAATAAACATGTTGATGTAATTGTGTGCAACAATAACATGTTGATGTAATTGTGTGCAACAATAACATGTTTATGTAATTGTGTGCAACAATAACATGTTGATGTAATTGTGCGCAACAATAACGTGTTAATGTAATTGTGTGCAACAATAACATGTTGATGTAATTGTGCGCAACAATAACATGTTGATGTAATTGTGCGCAACAATAACAGGTTTATGTAATTGTGTGCAACAATAACATGTTGATGTAATTGTGCGCAACAATAACATGTTGATGTAATTGTGCGCAACAATAACAGGTTTATGTAATTGTGTGCAACAATAACATGTTGATGTAATTGTGCGCAACAATAACATGTTGCTGTGCAGTATATTACTTGAAACTTGGTTATTTGGTAGAAAATTATTGATTTATTTTATTTATTTCTCTTTTACGACATTACATATTTGGATTATGTAGTTTGATATGCAATTAGGTTTTATTTGCTTAGTTTTACTTACGGTCTAACGTCAGTTTGTATTTAGGCCGTGCTTTAATGTGTATTGTTTCAATCAGTACAGTATACTGGTATTTTTGTAATACTTATAGGGCCAAAATGTTTTCAGGCACCGTTTTTTTATGAAGACTATATTTTGATCATTCATGGGACGGATAAATTAAACATAACGTATCTGAAATATTATTATAAGTATCCTTAAGTTTAATGTTAGATGAAGTATGAGTGATATTACATAAAAAATTTTCAGATTCAATAACTGGTATTAAAATTATTAAGTTATGTATTGTATACATTTTTATTAATGCTATATTTTTATTATTAATTTTGCTTTAGTATTTTTGTAGCTAAACTATGATTTTATTTAATGAAAGCGGACTTTATTTGAAACTCATAAGGCGTCATATTGATTTTGTATATTTTATTCCTTTGGGAGGAATTGCTGTGTTTTGTTATTAATACGTTAAAAGTTTTTAGAAAAGGAATGGAGTAAATAAATAAATACATGAACATTATTGAATGAATACATTCTGAAGCTACCTTCATATCCGATGTAGGTGTACGCTGATTTGGAGGGAATTTTATCCCTTGTCCCTCCCACACACACATTTTATAGTTGTTCACTACAAAGAGGTTGGTTATGCCTGTTATTGTCGGATAATGAAGTGCCAGTGGATCCTCTGTGTTGGGTCAGTTCATTAGACTAGGAATGTGAGTGGCCTTGGTTTCCTGTGGGCAAAGGCTCCTCACTCACTACTCACTACTCTCCCTGCTGAAATATCAAGGCTACTCACTAACATGACTGATCTTGTGGTGTCATTCATTTCATCTCCAGCATTAATGTCTCTGTCATTTGGGTCTAGGTTGGGTTTTCACTGTTAGGAACAAACTGGGTGAAATCTCCCAAGTTTTCACCTTCGCTTCTTTAAATAAGGTTTTTAGAGCCCAATAATTGTGCTAATTACTTAGCAAAGCAAAACATAACTTGTGAAGTCTGTGAATTGAGATTGATAATTTTTTTTAATATATCTAAAACTGATATCATTGTCCACACATGTTGTTATTTTCCCTATCTACATTTATAAATGTTAGGATTTAAAAGTTTTGGCTGGTTGAGTTTTTCTAATTGATTTTGAGAGACCTGATTTTCTAGAAGACTTTTAGGTCGCCATATGACCGTGTGTAGTTTGAGTACTGAAGTTCTAGCACATTCGCTACCCAAGGTTACACTAGTAGTATTGTGTGATGGTACTCGTATTTGAAGACATAGGGCTCCTTGGTACTTGTGTTAATAATGTTAACATGTTCTTTTAATTTTTAAACTTAAAGGTTAATATTTGAATTAAGACACAAAGGAACATTTCTATAAAAAATCAGAAATCTAACTTAAAATTACAACTGTTTTTACAAGATAATACAATACATTTTGAAACTTTTAAGTCTCTAAATTTATACAACAATCAGTTGTTGGTAATATTTTATTGTAATTTTAACTGTGTTAATTGAGTTTCTGAAGTCTGCAAAATGATTCTTTGGCTTTAGATTCCTTGAAATCCTTCAGTTGTTTTGAGCTTCAGTTTTTCACTTTCTTAAAAAAACACGGTATTCAGGCGAACCACCTAAACTAAACTGTAGAATCAGTTCCAAATCACTTATTTCCTTCAGTGAGAGCCACAGGTGTACTGTAGACTGTGGACTGTAGACTGTAGACTGTGGACGCTCCATGTGTAAAAGGTTTTCCACAGCAGCGCCACTGTGGGATGTTATTTATAGTGGCTCTGGCCCTGTTGGCCATTGTCCAGTACATCAATAAGAAAATTGCAACATATTGCAAACTTCCTGCTCTGTCATGTAACCGCTTTGATTTGCTAACAAGATGATATGTCTTTGGCTACACCTCAATTCTTTGCTGTTACATGCTTCGTTACTTCTAAAATGTTACAAGATGATGTCTTTGGCTCAATGGTTGTCTGTTTCTTACTTCGTTATCAAAGTGTTACAAGATAAGGTCATTGGCTACACCTCGATGCTTGGCTGTTACTTGCTTTGTTACTTCTAACATGTCTCAAGATGATGTCTTTGGTTACACCTTAATGCTTGACTGTTTCTCACTGGCAGCGAAAGGTACCAATCTTGTGATGTGAGAGACAGAGCAGATAACAGCGTAGGTACCGATCTCGTGATGTGAGAGACAGAGCAGATAGCAGCTTAGGTACCGAGCTTGTGATGTGAGAGACAGAGCAGATAGCAGTGTAGGTACCGAGCTTGTGATGTGAGAGACAGAGCAGATAGCAGTGTAGGTACCAAGCTTGTGATGTGAGAGACAGAGCAGATAGCAGCGTAGGTACCGAGCTTGTGATGTGAGAGACAGAGCAGATAGCAGCGTAGGTACCGAGCTTGTGATGTGAGAGACAGAGCAGATAGCAGTGTAGATACCAAGCTTGTGATGTGAGAGACAGAGCAGATAACAGCGTAGGTACCGATCTTGTGATGTGAGAGACAGAACAGATAGCAGCGTAGGTACCAAGCTTGTGATGTGAGAGACAGAGCAGATAGCAGTGTAAGTACCGAGCTTGTGATGTGAGAGACAGAGCAGATAGCAGCTTAGGTACCAAGCTTGTGATGTGAGAGACAGAGCAGATAGCAGCGTAGGTACCAAGCTTGTGATGTGAGAGACAGAGCAGATAGCAGTGTAGGTACCGAGCTTGTGATGTGAGAGACAGAGCAGATAGCAGTGTAGGTACCAAGCTTGTGATGTGAGAGACAGAGCAGATAGCAGTGTAGGTACCAAGCTTGTGATGTGAGAGACAGAGCAGATAGCAGCGTAGGTACCGAGCTTGTGATGTGAGAGACAGAGCAGATAGCAGCGTAGGTACCGAGCTTGTGATGTGAGAGACAGAGCAGATAGCAGTGTAGGTACCAAGCTTGTGATGTGAGAGACAGAGCAGATAGCAGTGTAGGTACCGAGCTTGTGATGTGAGAGACAGAGCAGATAGCAGCGTAGGTACCAAGCTTGTGATGTGAGAGACAGAGCAGATAGCAGTGTAGGTACCAAGCTTGTGTGATGTGAGAGACAGAGCAGATAGCAGCGTAGGTACCGATCTTGTGATGTGAGAGACAGAGCAGATAGCAGTGTAGGTACCAAGCTTGTGATGTGAGAGACAGAGCAGATAGCAGTGTAGGTACCGATCTTGTGATGTGAGAGACAGAGCAGATAGCAGTGTAGGTACCGATCTTGTGATGTGAGAGACAGAGCAGATAGCAGTGTAGGTACCAAGCTTGTGATGTGAGAGACAGAGCAGATAGCAGCGTAGGTACCGAGCTTGTGATGTGAGAGACAGCAGGTGAACTGCAGCTATTCTGGCTCCTGCCCCAGGTGGTACTCATCATAGTCTGTCATCACAACAAATAGCCTACTAGAGACCACATTAAAGAGACCAGAGGAACAAATAAACTTTTGACAGATACAGGAGAATACTGTTAGGGTTGTGACACATTGTTGTACTTCTGATTGCAATGTTAAAAGTTCTTTTTTTAAAGAATTTTTAACAATGCTGGTCTATTTAGAGTATATAAACAGAATGTCATTTGTACTTTACTTAAGCAATTTACTTATCGCACTAACATGTTAGCTTGACAATTGAAAACAAAAGTTTTTTTCTTTTGATATAAATAACTTCTTTCTTGCTTCCCTATCAAATGACTATATTTTTCCTTTAGATAACACTCAACACAGACACTGTTAACTTAGCAACCACCAAGAACTTTTTCCTTCTATAGAAGGAGATTGTAACATAGGAACTATTACTGAAAAATGATATAAATCAATTCAATAATCTTTATCGTGAAGGACAGCAACTTGCATTACATTAAACATCAATAAAGTTAGTTAAAATCAACTAGACAGTAAGTAAATTAATTAAAAACAATACTATAAAAATTCTGGAAATTGCTGAGACATGCAGATATTAATAGTGAATTGTAAAATAGAAATCAAACTGTGATCTTATTTAAACGTGTTTTCATTCTACAATTAGACAAATTAAACCTATTCCTAATTAGGTGCTGGATACAATGTAAAGCAACACCTGAATTAAGGTGCATCAATTATGATCTGAATTTCACATGACTTTGTGTTATGTTTTTGTTACAGACCGTTCAAAGTATCAATTGAAACCCTAATTACTGTACCATGTTGATGAACCGTTCCATTAATTTAATGTTGGACAGATTTAATTGACTCAAACCTGATTTTGATTGAGATAGTCATTGGATGTTTTATGTTTCATGTTTAGAATCTTAAGATTTTGTCAAATTTTGAGGCTTGTAGACTCTTATATTACTTTCTTGGATATTCATGAAACATTTGTACCTAAGCAAATTTATTTTGGCTTATATATTATTATTTGGTTATAAAACTTGCAAAAGAACCCAGTATTGAATATTTTTAAAATTCGGTTTGGATTGGCCTTTTGGCACTTTCTTTAAAGTGACACAATAATATGGATATGCCTAACTAAAATATGCCAGCCACATTCTTAGACCATCAACTTTGTTAATTCTGTAGATTATACATTGTGTAGGCTATACATTCTAACTCAAAACAATGTGTTTGTTGCAGCACTTACAGGAGGGTGCAAAGATGATGACGTTACTGAATAACCAGATATTGACGCTGGAGCGAGCTCGCAAGAATTACGAGAAGGCTTTCAAGGAGGCGGAACGCGCCATTGACAATTTCCACAAGGCAGATGCGGACTTAAACCTGTCACGCGCGGAAGTAGAGAAACAGAGGATGAACATGACGCAGAAGTCACAACAGTGTGAAGAGACCAAGAACGAATACGCCAACCAACTTCAGAGGACCAACGACTTACAGGTGTCCGACTTGTCATCTACTAGACATTTTATTAAGTATCTTGAAAAGAATTCTCTATTTTACAGGTTAAAGCAGCTATATATACTGTATGTAAACATTCAACTCGTCTAAACAAAAAAAAACATCTGTAGAAAATAAACATGTGGTAGTAGAAGGTTAAGGCTTAAGCTTTCTAAGCGAGAGGTCACGATTTCGAGTCCCGGACAGAGGTAAGCAAAAATGTGCAAGTGGGTTTGGACTGTGATATCAAAACTGTAACCTATTCAAGCCAGCTCTACAATGAAGAACTTAGGGTTTTGAGAGCGGTGAAGGGCAAGATTTCTGTGTACATTGGAAGTGAACAAAATCCCATGTAGCTATGGCTCAGACTACATCGGACAAAACTTTTAATATCCTCACGTGTGAGTGAACACGTTACACATGACAGAAAAATCTCCCATAGCAGAACACAGGTTCAAGACCAAATATCACAGAGTTGTCCGTGTTGTGCAAACTTTTTGGGAAAAATTAATAAAAAGGGAATATTTGCAACAATTATAGTTTTTGAAATTTGTACACACTTGATTTAAAAATATAAGTTGGAAATTTGTTTAACCAGATCAGTCTGGAGAAACAAAAAATTATGTTTCCATAACACTAAATTTATGTTCTCCCTCATCTGGTACTCATCACGAAAAATGAAGGAGTGTAATATAGAAATGTAAGAAGTGACTACCAGTCTGAGACTATAGCTTTATGAGATGTTTGGTTACAAACCAGAAACCTTCCATATATTTTAAGCAATTAGCATTCTAACAAGTTGATAAATAGGGCTTAAAACCACGTTTTCTAAATTCCCTGGAACTAATTGTAATGGAATTGAAAATAAGTTATGAGTTATGTAAACAAGTGTCTCATCGTTGTAGCTGTTATATGTCACATTTTACTCTGACAAATTAATTGATGAGATAATACTATCTGTATGAGCTGTCAATTAAATGACTTGTTGATTTGAAATTTGCCTGCTATTTATACAGTGTTACTGTCACAACAATAAATATACTGTTTTTAAACTGTAACAGCCCTGACTTGTTGATCTTATTTTTCAACTTAAAATTGCTATTTAGTGTTTTAGTAACAGTTTCTTTCATACTTCTATACAGCTTTCCCATCTTTACTCATTTCTCAGCCAATCGCATTCAATATTTATGAAACACTGTTCTTTTTTAAATATATGTATTTATTTGTTTTTGGAAATTGTTAACAATATACAAGGAAACAAATGGTGAAAGGGGTATTAATATGGGGTTCTGGTACCCACAAAACAGACACCCGACTTCCATTCTTGGGTCACGGACTTCTTGGTCATCTAGCAGATCTTCTACATTCAATTTGGCAATCAAATCCAAGTAATCGTACGTTACAATTTTATTGATCTTGACTTCCGAGAAAAGGCTAGCCTCCACGACACAGGTTCGCTGCACCCAACCCTGCTCTACACAAGACCATAATGCACAGTCCATTGTCACACACTGAGCTATAGGCACATTTCTGACCAGCAGCAGCTGTCAATATTAGCTGAAAATAATATACTTACTATTCATACCATTGATAACAATTCACCTGTAATTTGCTCATACGACTGCAGGAATTAGACGAGAGGAGGATAAAGAACATCAAGAACTTCATGATCCACTCAGTGAATGTTGAGAGGAATCATCATCTAACACTATGACTCATGACTGTTGTTCACATGTTGCAGCACCAGCACTACCACATTCTGATGCCGGACGTGTTCAGACTGCTGCAGGAGTTGGACGAGAAGAGAATAAAGAACATCAAGAACTTCATGATCCACTCAGTGGATGTTGAGAGGAATCATCAACTAACACTTTGACTCATGACTGTTGTTCACATGTTGCAGCACCAGCACTACCACATTCTGATGCCGCACATGTTCAGACTGCTGCAGGAGTTGGACGAGAAGAGAATAAAGAACATCAAGAACTTCATGATCCACTCAGTGGATGTCGAGAGGAATCATCAACTAACACTTTGACTCATGACTGTTGTTCACATGTTGCAGCACCAGCACTACCACATTCTGATGCCGGACGTGTTCAGACTGCTGCAGGAGTTGGACGAGAAGAGGATAAAGAACATCAAGAACTTCATGATCCACTCAGTGGATGTCGAGAGGAAGGTGTTCCCCATCATCAACCAATGTTTAGACGGTATTGTTAACGCAGCCCACCAGATCAATGAGAAAGAGGTACAGAGAAAATAAAACTTTTAGAAAAGGAATATTATTATACATTTATTTTAGTAATTAATTCATTGTAACTTCACTATAATACAAGGCGTACTCAGAAACTAAGCAACACGAGTTTGTGAACATCGGTAGGTATTTTTGGAACCCATTGGAACACAGCTTGTAATAAACTAGGAAGTCTGTAACAATCTTGTACAAAACCGTTGGTAAAGTTTGTGGAAATTCATTTTATAGAGTCGTCATTGTGAATTGTGTTTGACTTCACGGATATTTTCATCAACTTTCCACTTACCAGATCATCGTTTTCAACAGAAGGATAATCATTCCTAGCCTCCTTGTGGACTTTTTTTTACCTTTATTGAACATTCCCACTTTCTCAACATTCCGTTACTTATCACGTCTTCACAGCAAATGTCTTTAATTTTTGATAAAATTCAGCCATTTATACATTGTTAGTGTTCAAAAATCGAATTATAAAATGTATCACACAGTCGCAGTTGGCAGAATCAGTAATTAAATGTTCACAACAATCAGAAAACAAACGTAGAGAACCCGTGGCCAAGGAATACTTTCAGGTATGCAAGGAGCGCTGAAACACTGCTGCGATGGCGGTACAGTGAAACCGTACTTACTGAATATGCATATATCATATTTTCAAAATTTCCATTTCACTAAACTATATATTTTACAGAATTAAAAAATATATGTTAATTAAATTCTTTAATGCAATTTGATTTTAAAATATAAAGTGATAGGCAGGTTGTCAGTTTGGGTTTTACATCTGACTGGGAAGATTCTCCAGAGCTATATTTCAATAGTTTAACTGTGTAAGCAACGTTTCAGCACGATGTGCCAAAAAAACGGATATGAATTTCGAGACTTAAAGTATTAGTAATAGTACAAAACATTTGTAATAAGGAAGAAAATAGTCCTCAGAGAACATGAGATAGCAAAAAAAAGGAGTTTTAGAATGCAGATTTCTTTTTTAATAGTTTATTTCAGAGAAAGTGCAAGTTAGGAACTGAAAAACCATACATTTTCTTAAAATCAGACTTGCTGAGGTTTGAGCTTGAAGTGATGGTGGAATTGTCTGCAGGACACACTGATGGTGATAGAGAGATATAAGTCGGGGTACCAGCCGCCAGGAGACATACCCTTCGAGGACCTGAGTAGGACAGACTCCGCTCCCGCCCCTCCCCCACCCACCATCAGCGGCCTGAGGCCAGAGGCCGTCACGGTGAAGGGCACAATGAGTGCGGGGAGGCTCAAGAAGAGGGTGGGACTCTTCGCCATCTTCGGCTCTAACAAGGTATGTGCGAGAGGAAGGCCCAGTCCTGGCAGGTAGTGAATTCGATATTCACACCAACAGAGAGATGTACAAAGATTTGGTGGAAGTACGGAAGTATTAACTGATTAACGTGACATTGGTGATGGTTTCATCTCTCTCGTAGATTCTTGTCAGTTACGGCTATTTCAAAAACGAATACAGCAGACCCTTGTAGATCTGATCTCAACATTGAAGTGGTGACTGTTACGTATTGACCCTAGAACATTGAGATTGTTACAATGTAATGTGGCTCTCTTCATAGGATCGCTATATTTTAAAAGTGGCATGTGCCTGTTCTTGCTTCCTATTGCACATTTCTGTACTACAGAAATCGGCTGGCAAGGTCACTCTGCACAATTCTACTACTTAGCCATAATATAGGATAGTGTCTTCAGTAAGTTTGAAAACCATTTACAATATTATTCTAGAACGTAGGTGATTTATATCTTTCCAGTAATATCATGTTTAGGATAACGGTGTTGACTACCATACGTCACAAATATAGTCATTTAAATCCTGTTCAACTGAAATGAACAAAGTAGAAAATGTTAAGATAAATATAGAATGCGCAACAGGACAACTTTGTTGTGAGTTTTCCATGATAAATCGTTTAACACAGGGTCTACTACTGGTCTTGTCATGTATTTTCAAATTTATATGACTATTTTGAAATACTAATAACAAACTTGTTTGTTACTTCATTATAATGGGTAGGTTATTCATTTTTAAATTGGGATGACTATTTCTCTTTGAAATGTTATATTCCACTAAGCAACACACAATTTTGAAACCATCTTATGGATGACACACACTTGGAAGGAAGCCCAGTTCAAACATGACCATTCAAGGATATGACCCTTCACCAGAATCAAAGTCTCCATTTCCAGCATCCAAGAAATTGGCAGTGACCTTGGATTACACTCCACTTGGGATTCTCACAATTGGCTGACTATTAGTTGTAGGTGATATATTGCAATTAGTTAACCCAAGAGTTTGACTATCTTTTCAGCTATGGGTACAAGATTGTGTAATGATAAAGATTATTTGTGTAGAATTCATATTCCATTGTCAGTTGAACAGACTTCTGTGTCAAGTCTTAAAATTAAAATTGCTTATACTTTAATGCTTATATAGTGAAAACAGATTTACTTCTTCATACTTCATATCTTGTCATACAAGTTTTGTTGTTTGTTTGTTCACGTAGACAAAAAACTAAGGAAATCCCTTATTGGGCTTACCTTTAAGTGAACCTCTGTTCTTGCTTCCGGAGTGATAAAATTTTAACAAGGTGAGGCTGGTTATAAGGACCGCTTCCTGTAAAAATCACATGAAGAGGAATAGTATCTCAGACAAAGAGAGGTAGTCCAAGTGGGTCTGAAGACCTAACCAGTCCAAGTGGGTAGGAGATGTATTCCCTCAAGATTTGCCTAGTAACAGCCTTTAACTACAAAGGAGCCCCACCAACTCCAACAGTCATCTCCCGCAGTAGACTAGACCTATCGAACTACCCTTGCACCCCAGAATCTCGACATTTGCAGTTAGTGATGTGCCGCTCCTGGACATCCATAATGTTGCCCAGATATATGTGACACATCGGTTTTTGCTGTGCCCAGTGTGGGTTCAACTGGAAGGTATAAACCAGCCAGAAGTGAACCCTTCTGGGGTCGTACTAGATGATCAAGTATCTACTGTATTCACTAGCTTAGTGTTTGAAAACAATTGAATGAACAGTGTGTATAACGGAAAACAAAACTGTACATTACAGTTCATTGTCATTCTGATCAATCATGGCACTCTTTAGTCGCATGATTTCATGTTCGTACCGAATATTAGCGTTACATGTGATTCATGAAAATTGCATTTGAAAATGCTCATATAGAGACAATGAAAGATGTTCTCAGCAGTAGTAGTTTATCTAAATGTAATGTGTTTCAAAGGGAGTAAAATGTCAATTGGTCGTTAGTTAGTAATATTATGATGACTATTTGTGTATTTGCATGTTTCTTACAAACGTATGAACGAATGCGTAATGGAATGTGTGCAGTAGTGATATCGGTGTGGGGACAGTAGTCAAGTATTGGTGTCGGTATGTTATTGTCTCTTGTTATTGTTGCCAATAAGTTTTGTAATTGTTTGGTTTGGTATATATTTGTCGTAGTAGATATTCTAGATCCTATACAGAAAAGAGAGATATTATTTTATTTGAATCCGATCTTAAATAAATTTATTCTTGTTTTAGAGAAATGTTATGTTTTAATTTTGCTACAAACAATTTTGTTTTGATAGTTCAGTTTTTATTATTTATTAAATAATTAACAAAAGTTAAACTAAATATTGAATCTAAAATTATATTTTTATCAGTCAAATAATAATAATAGTTCACCTTGTGCTTGGATATAATGTTTTATTGAAACTGTTGCCTTTTAAACAGAACGTTAATTAATAGAAGACTTTGTTGTAGTTGTCAAATATTTGCTTCTTTTTACGCTTACATTGAAATAATATTGAAGTTACAACAAACCTGTAAGCACAATTAGCAATGACTTGTACTAGAACAAAGAGTAAAATAAATTATTGTGCATTAAAATGAAACATCATGTTTTGCCAAAGTTAATTCTTTTAGTTCCTCTAAATTTAATTTGTATCAGTTCAGTTTAAAATATTAGTAGTTAAATTAGTTTAATAATATGGTATTCCATTGCATTAAACGTAATGAGATTGGCAATAATTGGCTTTAGATGACTGCTTATATTTAGACAGGAAAATTTCTGAAAATTCCAAGCGTTCAGTTACAAATTATGATATAAAATTAATACAATGCTATCAAATATTCATACATTCATTATTAAGAAAAACATTGTATTTTATTTAGTTCAATTGAGGTTATTAAAGCTAGTTTTAAATGTATTCTGTGTGGCTCTGCTGATAGAAATACTATTAGCTGCATGTTTGTGGTCTATGTGGTTGAAAAAGTAGGTCGCCTTGACCTGAACTACGCAAACTAAATGTATTTAGAAATCTGTCAAATGCAGAGTCTGACTATTCAATGAACTATCTCAATATATAAACTGATAAAAGTAAAAAAATCGTTTTAAATCAGACTTGGACAGTTTTTCTGTCTAAAAGACTGTCAACTAATTTATGGATTGTAATATAAACAATTCAAATCAAAATTCTACATTTCAAAACTACAAGGAAATTGTCAAATTGTAATTACATTAGTAAATTGAAACGTTTTATTATTGAGCATTTTTGTTGATGATGTAAAGTTGTCAATATCAATAAAAATTATTATTATTATAAATATCAGGGTACATACTCTCAGATGTGAATTCCGTAATTTCGTACAGAAATAGGGAAAGAAGTAATAAATAAATAATTTTGGAATTTAATTTATCTGTAGATTTTAAAGATTTTCTTTCTTAATAATTTGAAATCCAATTATGTTCAATTGTTTACGCTTTCACTTAGTTTTGCTTTTAAGTGCTGCTTGATGCATTTAAAATGTCACTTGCAGAATTGAAAAATGAAATACTTAATTATTAAGAGGTTAATACTTTATCTAGATATGTCTGTGCATTTTGCTGAATCTAAGATGATTTGAATCAAATGATGTTTATGATTTGTTATTTTCTGTTGCAATTTGATGTTTCCTTGCACACGTATTTTGGTGCTGGTGGCTCTCTCACTCTTAAGTAAGTATAACCTAGAGTCGCTCACTCGCTTGCTGTCCGCTTGCTCACTCACTCACTCATTCACTCGCTAACTCATACTCACCTCATCTGCGCTAGCGTCACCAACAACTCATGTCCGTACACCACTGGCTAACACGAGTTCTGATCAAAAAGAATGTTGTTCATAGTTTTTGAAATAATGGACTAATAATGAATAAGATTTTTCTTATGCTTCTGATTGCTTGGGTATGTGCTATGTAAATGATAATTTTGTCAATATTCTACAATTGTTTCATTGTTCTATCAAAATCAAGTTTACGTAAATTTAGATTCACCACAGAAATTATCTAAGATATTCATCACTTGTTTTCTACATACCATATTTTTATAGTTATTATAAATTATCCAATTACCAGTTTCAAGTAATAACACAATTTTTTTATTCATTTTTATTTGTATTTCCACCATTACAGTACATTGTTCATAATTCATTGAGTTAATCATTTTTCTGTTAGATGTTATAGAAATTACATTTATTACTGTAGAAACTACGAAATGAGTGCAAATCAACAAAGATCAATGGGAGTATTGGTGTACATAAATATGATAAGGAGTAACATAAAATATTTTGGAGAAGAATTTATTTTTCACTTCAGAAACAATATGTAACACTCGAGTGGAATGCTTGTACATTTTTATACAGTCAACAACTAATTCCTGAATTGTTTCGTGTAGTCAATAGTATTGTTTTTAACCAGAACCGAAGGTGAATCTTCTGGATGTAATATGTAGAACAATCCAGCAACGTTGACATGCATCGTGTTAGCAAAGTTTTGTTTTGTGTGAAAGCACTGGTATACGAGTAAAATGAGTTTTATTTGTGAGTGTACATTGCCACAACTTGTGTCACTAATGAGTGGTGAATAATCACGAATTAACACTATAAATGCTCGTTTATAAACTAGGTACTCAGTCATATGTACAGGGATTGTCCGAGATAATGCACACCAGATACTCTCGCCATTTCTATTTCATAATGAAGTTTCGACTGTACTCTTTACAACAGCATGACCACTTTAGTCATTACCGCAATTCAGCTAAACTAGAAGTTTTGGATAACGACATTGATTTTAGGGAATAACAATTAAATCGCGTTTTTATAATGAAGAGTGATACAAAATTTCCTTCTAGACTTCTTTGGTTTTTGGTGGCGGGGAGGGGAGGAGTAGTGAAAAACAACTATTAAACTATTTTTGCTTTTCTCAACTATTAAAGTAACTTGTTAATTGAATTTGTTTTTGCTGGAGATTCAAATAAAAAAAAATCAAATCACATTTATTTCCACAAAATATTGAAAAACAGAAGTAAATATTTTATATTGAAAAAGAAAACAAATGTTGCAAAAGGATATCTAGTCGTAATAAAATATACAATAATATTCAAGTAATACAATTCAAAACCGTTAACATTAAATAATTGAATGCTAAATAATATTAAAAAGTCTTATATCACAAAGAAATAAATCTATACATATTAAAATAAAGAGAGAAATTAAAATAATATCATTTAATATATGTATATATCTAGTGAAAACAGCATTTATGGTTCGGTTAATTTGCTACCTAATTTCTGTATGTATAATTAAAAATAACATGGGAAAAGAGCCTACATGGGCCTTAATGGCCTATGTGTAGACTTGAGTTGAAATTTTTAGGATTAGAATTTTATTATGTGTAGTGTGTAGATTTTTTAATTTAAAGAAGTGATCTGAAGTAGAATAACTTATGGATATGACTTAAAAATTCTGATAATATAGTAATATTGTAGAGAAAGTAAAAAAAAAACAAATAAAAATATTGAGTGAACAAAACTTAATAAAAATAGGATAATTACTTATGAAAACGGATTTTTCTTCCTTTAATTTGGAGAGGAGAGAAGAGGACAATCCCGTCAGTAAGTTGTCAGTTAGTCTATGTCCGTCTGTGGTCAACAGAGATAAGTGACTCGGCCTGCTCACTGCTGATGAGAATCATAAACTCCTTGATACTTTTCTTAAAAACCTCAAAGAGGGAGAACAGCTTGAAATTTCTAAAACGATTAAAATAATTTAGATATAAAATATGTGCTAGATAAAATCTGTTTGTTGTCGCAAATGATTTGTGTTGGTGAATAGTGTTAATTCCGACTATATTTGCATATCTTGTGTTATAAAAATGTGGAATTAAAGAACGATCGAGCTGAAATGTTTGTAAATATGATTAACCAAATGGTGTAGTCAACTAACAGTTGAGGTGTAGTAACCGTGTACATAGTGTAATAACTGCTGGGTATCGTGAGACAGTCAACACCTTCCAGTTCCTCCACCTCCAACACATCTGGTGACAGACTCTGTTGTATATAGTCAGTTGCAGCTCAATACACTAATTATGAGGTGAGTAAAGAAACTGAATATGAGACTGAGAGAAGGGGTGGTCAATGATGGGGGGGTGCTTCCTCTCTTGGTAAAGTTTAGTCGATAGCCGCAAATCTTAGACAGAAGATTTAGTAAAAACTTAGAAACCCTCCAATTATGAATAACTTCTGTGAGAGGTCAAAATATTTTAATGATTCATACGTTTACATGTAACCACCAGTGCTGGATTTACCTCAGCCTAGGGCTACGGGTACACATATAATATATTTGAATTTCTCGTCTGTGTCGTGACTGTTTTAGATCTTTAACAATGACTGCGTTTCATATGGAATTCAAATATCATTGTCTACTGTGCTGCAACAAAGTGGTTCTCCCACCACTGTCTTTGTGGTATATTTTAATTTGGCCTTAAAATTCTTAACAAGATATACTTGACAGAGAACAGTTTATGTTCTCCTTGATGGCATTCAACCGGAAATTGAGAGAAGTGGGATTTAAGCCTCACCGAGGACGAGATTGTTCTAATCAAATTTCATGTTATTTATTTGGGATTTAGTTCTCAAATCCAATATTATTGAAAGATATCTCTCTTTAAGAATTCGAATGCTTTAAAATTTGTATAAATCAATATACTTATAGATTGCTGAGATTACTAGTTGTGTGTGATGTTTTTGGTAGTTTTTACATGGGATTTGTTGAAGATAACAAACAATTTTTGCTTTTTATACAAATTTCTGTACATTATGGTAGTGAGTGACAGCAGGAAGTAGTAAAGGTCAGGGCCGGACAGATTGTTCTTCAAACTATTTTAATTCCAACATTTTGGAGTTGGTAGATTCCCCATTTCATCTCATGTTACGTCGATGTCTCAGTCATGCGTTAGCTGCCTCCGTATTTTTTACAATCAGTTTCTTTACCACCTCATCTTCACGAAGAGTTGGGGTGTGGCCTTTCGCATTACTTCATCTCTTGACCGTCTGTACAACCAGAGTGGTGGTGGTGGTGGTGGTGGTGGTGGTGGTGGTGGTAGTGGGAGATGCCTGACTGTAACGAGTGCTCCAGCGGTTGGATGGTAGGAACTATAGTTGGAGCTTACGCAGTAGTGGTAGTGGTAGTGGTGTAGAGCTTGGCATGGGACATGTCTTACTCTTGTCTGCTTGATCTGTTCATGCAACCACAGAAGCTAATCGATGTGTGCAACACACTCAAGGTACGTTGATCTCCTCCGTCCCGTTCCCTCTCCACCTCCTACTCTCCGCTTCCGACTCCCCTTCTGTCTTAACTTTTCTGTCCTCTTTGTTTTCTGCTTCCGTTGTAAAACAGTTTTTGAGAAAAATTAAGTACCATCGCTTCAGTTTTATGGTTTCATTTTGGAATTTTTCTGTGTTTGCCTCTTCAACATAACTTTTCTGCTTTTCAATTTTGGTCTTGTGAAATGGATCTGTGTCCATAAAGAATACTTTTTACTGTACAGTACGAATTATTGGTTAATTAGTTATATTACTAGTAAATAATATATTAACCAATTGATGATTTCCTCAAAGCCATTGTTTCGTCATTTTATTGAAAATCTAATCAGTTCTATGATGTTACGATTACGAATATCCCTTGGATATTCTGCTTTGTCTAAGACCACACACAAATATACATGTGGTCAAAGATTTTGGCTTAAAATCGTATACATTTAATGATTTGAATATAAAAAAGAAGGACTTTGAAATAAAACTTTAAACTAAAAATTTCTGAAAGACATCTCATTACTTGAACAAAATATATAATAACAAGAACTAAATACGTATCGATCAGTGTGACTCATGATGGTTTAGGCTTTGAGTTTCTCATGTGTTACTTTATGTTGTGTTAAGCTTAACGACATATCGCTGTACAAAACTGTCATTTATCCATCCTTAACCCTTTAAGTGCTTTGGCATATATCTACGTCTGCGCCCTAGACAAATTTAAGTGCTGACAATGTATATGTACTCCTCATTTTTTCCCGGTAAAAACGAAAATTGTGTCGTTGTGCTTGATGTAGAGTTGGTTCTGACATCTTTATCTATTGGCTTTATGTCAACCAGCCCTTTGTTATTTGGTCAGGGTGGGGGTGAGGAGGAGGAAGAGACCTCCGTGTCATGTGTCACTCGTTCTGTGACTGCGTTATACCAAGTGTGTCATTGACTCGTGATTTTATTCTGAAAAACTGCTGTTTTCATAGTGTTTGCGCTTTTGTGTATTATTCTTTTCATTATAAAAATGTATTTTTAAAGTTGGTTAGTAAATGATGGTATTTGGGACTAAAAAACCCCCATCCAGGGCAGAGGACAGGTAAAAAATAAGCCAGCACTTAAAGGGTTAACACAGTAGTGAGGTTGAATTACATTGTTTATGGAGTACAATCTGATGGTTTTGTGCACTACTTTGTCAGATGTTAATATTGCAGGTCATCAACCACAGCTGTTGCAGTAGAAAGAGATTACACGACCGTCCAATAATTTTATATTTAATACATGAGGCCTTTAACCCCCGTATGTATTTTTTACGTACCTAAATATATGTTGTTCTTGCACAATATTAACGCAGACAAAATAAAACATGAACAATATAACGATGTGTAATACAGTATTACTTTAGTAGCACATTTTCACGCAATCGCTACGAACGTAATATTACCTCAAATAATCTCTGTGAAGGGGTTTAACTTAAAGATGCCATCATTGTGTCTGAACCCTAAGCCTGTAATTTCTTTCTACTGTAATAGTTTTTTTTTTTACAATTAGAAGAACTTCTTCTTTAATCAGACAACAGCTGTTTAACTTATTATAGGATATAAGAGTCTTTTACTAGACTGTAACAGAACAAATTCAGATTCCTTTATTTGTCATTATACATTACAGAATGCAGGACAAGTGTCAACAACAACAACAACAATAAATTAATAAGTTACTTATTAACAGTCCTAGATAAATAGTTAATATAAATAATAACAACCAAATATATGTAATTTATTCAAAATATATTATGATTAGTAAATATTTAATACTTTTGTATTTTTCTTTTTTCAAACTTTCTGATATCTTGTAGAAATATTATAATGTTTGCTTTTGATTAGAAGTGTTTTTTAGTAATATTTACAATGTATAAAAAAACTTTCAGTGTGTAGAAAACTAATTTGTTTTGGCCGTTCTGTTATGTTACCATTTTGTGTTGGGGCATTTTCTCGCTGTCATCAAATTATCTGATATTGATGAACATTTTGCAGAACAACCTCTCTTCATATGGTGATAACAAGGAGGACTTCAGTGATCTGCCGCCCAACCAGAGGAAAAAGAGGCTACAAATGAAGATAGAAGAGATCCTGGCGAAAATACAACAAGAAACTGCGGCCAGGTAGTTTTCCTAGTCTTGAGTTTCGAGTTAAGACTAGATTTCTTATACAAGGAGAAAATATAGATGACTATATATATATAAAACCAGCCCTAATGATCAAATTTGAGAATGTTTTCCCGTATGGTACTTGAAATAAGTTGGCTTCTATGACATTATGATATGGCATTTTTACAGTGGTTTAAGTAAAAGCCGAAGAGTGAATACTAAAATGTGCCTCAATGATCCATTCTTTCCCAGACTACAGTCTGAAAAAACAAGACTTGTATAACAACCTTTATTATAAACAACTATTTTGAAACATTGCAGGAACTTAGTAAAGATTTGCCATTATGATGAAAGTGTATGCATTTTGACAGAATGGGCATCACAGTCCTACGTTTTTAATGTACATTTTCTTCATCCTGGCAGGACAGACTCAATTATGGTACTGGAAATATCTTACACCGAAAGTAGATTTCAAGAGCCAGAAGTAAACATTTTTTATAAAATTAGGCTTTTCAGTCCTATGGTTGTACAAATCTTATCTTCATCGGAACTACAAGACAAACTAAACTATGGCACTTTAAATTTCTTGGACCAGAAGTACATGACAAGTGCTGGAAGTAAATGCTTTTTGATAAAAGTAGGTTTCCGAGACTAATTGTATTTTCTTGATCTGGGTAACAAGGCGAACTCAGATGAGGTGTTGAAAATATAATTGATATGAATAAGAAATGGCTAAATGCACAAAAACCTGATATAAGAGTTATTCCCTTGAACTCAGATCCTCTTAAAACTTTCACTGCCTCCTTCTAATTTTGACAACTTTCTTACACTGCCACCCGTTTTAACGATTTTTTAAATAAATATAATTTTTTAACTAATTATAAGAAAACCATTGGACTTACATTTTTTTAAGTTTTTCTACACAAATGCTTGCACATAAACACTTTCAAACAGAAAGTCTTGTTTTAAAAATTAAAATCAATATATTTTGTAAAAAAATAAAAATTTCACTAAATAATCATAACCATATACTAGTCTATAACATGCATATATTTTTCATTATTATTTGCTGTATTCAGTATTATTAATTACTGTCACTATAGCTATAAATATTTACAATTGAAATCCACTTATGTTTAATTTTTTTAGTGTGGGCCTAACCCACTTGTTCCAGGGCCATCATTTAAATCTTCATCAAAAGCTGAAAATAAACAAAAAATGTGAAATTCTGTAATAAACGAATTATTTATAAAACACAAGAATACTTACTTACTCCCAGGGCCATTTATATCGGAGGTGATATTTAGCCGCACCAACAAAGCTCCTCCATTTTGAACGGTCCTCTGCATCTTCCTCTGAAGCGCCCACCTTCTCCATATCAGCCTTCACCTGGTTCCACCATCTCACTTTCGGTCTCCCACGGGGTCGTCTTCCTTCTGGGTTACCGTACATTACCCTCCTCAGTTTGCATTCCTCTTCTCTTCTCAAAACATGGCCTGCCCAACGGAGTCTTCTGCACTATATTTCTCCTATTACATCCGTACTATTGTAGAGCTCCCTGATTTCTCTATTATGTTTTCTTCTCCATACCCCTTGTTCATATGATGGCCCATAAATTTTACGTAAAATTCTATTCTTGAAAACTAGAAGCTTTTTCTCATCCTTCTTATTTAGCCTCCACGTTTCGGATCCTTACAAAAGCACTGGACATATAATTGTTTTGTATATTCTAGTTTTAGTTTTGTGAGAGAGAGATTTGGTTGAAAGTATCCTATTGCATGCATATACACATCTATTTTGCTGAGTTGATCCTATTTTGTATCTCTGGTTCATCTGTGTTTTTATTTGATATTGTGACCCCAAGGTACTTAAAGTTCTCCACTTGTTCGAAAACATGCCCATCAATTTGTAGGGGTCCTCCTCTTTGATTTTGATTCCTTCTAAAGTGCATATCCGTTGTTGCATTCTTGTTGCATTCTTGTCTAAAACACAAGAATAAAAGTTGTTATTACTATTATGCTGATATTTGTGTTTTGAGTAAATAACAATGTCAACAAGTCCATCGGTAGTAAAATCAGGATCATTCTGTATCATCTTGGAATAAATCATCACTTTTACTGTCACTTGATAATCTGACTAACTCTTATAGCACTTGATTGTCTTCTAAACTGTCACGATTCATTGTATTTACTCACAAAACAATCGTTGTAAACTAAAGTAATAGCAAGCAAAACAATAACATTGTAAACAACGAATTAGCAGAACGACAACAAACGGATGCGACGACAAGTTCGTATACAAACCACTTTTTTTTATATTCCAGGTGACTGCCAACAACATTTTATAGATCATAATCCATAAAGTAAGAAATAAAATCTCTTTTAAAAAATGAACAAATGGTTGCTCAGATATGGTGTTATATATATATATTGTATGTGTGGCCTGACAGAGACGGACTGATGAAGATGAAGGGAGTGTACGAGGCCAACCCGAGTATGGGCGACCCGATGACGATAGAGGGCCAGCTGAATGCTAGCAGTCACAACCTGGAGAAGCTGCGGCTGGAGCTACACAAGTATCAGGGCTTCCTGGAGGAGGTGGAGGGAGGCAGCCCTGCTAACCGCAGACACAACGCAGGCACGCCGCAGCACAACGGCATCCAGAGACAGCACAGGTGACCTATCTGTGGCACTTACAACTATTTATAACTACACATTTCACCTTCCGCTTAGTGCAGTGTCTGAAATAAACCCTTCCCACCATAGCTACGTCGTGTGTATACATTTGCAATTGTTCTATGTATAGGCCAAAAATGTTGTATATTGTTAGAGAAGAAAAACAATTCAAACAATTATTTTTGAATTTTGTATGAGGATCTTCTCAAAAAGAAAAAGGAGTAGAGTCAATACAGTACGAGGTCGATGTAACTGGTAAAACTGCTAAGGTCACAGACAAGATCTGAACCTGCGTTATCTCTAACTCAGATCTAAAGTTTGATGTATTTAGACTCTGGTATAACAATGAGCTCCCATCAACCCATTTTTAGTCCCTTTTTCTTTACAAATTTTGTTCCGAGTTAGCGAAAAAGACAGGAGGCCTCGGAAGCGTGCCCCTCCCAAACTCGGAGCAAATCATAAAAAAAACAATCACATGCCACTAGTGGGAAGAGAGACAAAGAGAGACAAGATTTCGAGTAAATGATATATAATTAATAGGTGGCAAACATTTCCATGCAAATTACAATTACTTGTAACTATAATTCGCTGGATTTTAATCATTCTATTATAATAATTTACATTTTGCTATTAAATATTAATTGTAAGGTAGGCCTAATAATAATTATATAATTTACAAATAATAACAATACATTATTTCCCAAATAACAATAATTAAATTCTAATCAGTTCACGCTACTATAAAGGCAATAATTAAATAATAAAATTGAAATCATGGATGTTGCCACCCAAATTTGCACGCAACACAAAACACGAGGTAACAAAAATTTGCAAAGTCTGTACCGTCTCGCTTACACTAAAAAAAACAAAGTGTGTACACGGAATAAAGAATTTCCGTTCGCCGAACGGATCAGTTAGAAAGCACTAGAGCAAAAATAGAAAACTTAACTGGCAAGGTAAATAAATTAACAAATTTTAGAATGTACGAAGGACAGGAACGAACACTTTGCGAACGAACACGTACACGAGGAACACAAGTTACAAAAATATATATAAATTACTTATAACTAATCTACGATAATATATGTCTGGGTGGGAGAGAAAAACCGCCAACTAAATAAGTTAAGAGAGTGCAAAAGAAACATTTACCTGCCGATATGTCGGAGGATATTAGCCTGCCATGTGAACGGGACGAGAAGCGAAACAGACAGCAACGGTTGCTTCTCCGATCGTGTACTCCGAACAGTCTGGACCGCTCCGAACAGTAGCGGGTTGCGGTGCCGTTAGTTGAACAGCTGGTCGGTAAACTAGGTTCAAAGGTCAAACCTCCAGCTGTCCTCAACCAATCAGTCCAACCAGTCCGACTGACAAGAGTGGCGAGTGGGAAAACTAATAGACAAAAAAAAATTAAAATTGCCCCAAAACTGAGCCCCGGCTAAACCTCCCCCACTAAAAAAGGGTGCCTCACCCAAACAAAACCTCTCCCCCACTGAAAGATGAACCAACAAGCTCTGGTCAGGGGATCGGGAAGTCGAGAACCCTAACAGGAAAACGGGAAGTCCTGAGCAGGAGCGCAGACAAATACACGGGTCCTCCTGAAGATTGTTTTTGATGAGGCGCCTTCTTGGAGAAAGAAGAAACAGAAAGAGAGTTAAAACGAACACCACAGGGAAAACCAGGGGTGAATCAGTCCCGGAAACCCCCGCTAGCCGCACAGTATCCAGAGCATGACCAGAGGTAACATCCACGGAGGCCTTCAGTTGAGGGAAAACGGTGGGCCTACCGGCCACAACCCTCCCCGGATACGGGATCAAACAAACTCAGCCAGTAAACTCGGGGAGAGAAAACGAAGATCCGGTGAGGACTGTCCAACCGATAGCAAAAGTTTGGCTGGCCGTTTATCCACGGTCCCGAAAAAACTGACCGGATGGGCCTTCACAAAAGACAAGATCCCCCCACCTGGAAGGGTTAGCAATACGTCCCTTATGAATTTCTCCTCACCCTTTCCCTAGGACTGTAGGAGTAACCCTGACTTGTTGCTTCCAAGTGGTCACTCACATGGGAGTACCAGGCACTGGTAGAAAGACTATCCAGACTCCAGAGATGTAGACAAGGGATCGAAGGAGGACGACTAACATGGACCTGGAAAGGGTGGAATCATACCTTTCGTGAAGAGCAGAATTGAAGGCTAATGAAGCAGCTAGGTTTTATCCCAAGGTAGTTTGTTTCTCAGGTGATAAGCGATGTGGGCGGGCTCTGAGATTGCGTTGACCGCTCAGAATGAGAAGGCTGGGCCCACAGGTGTAGTAGGTTATATATATAAGGGGTTATATAGTATCCCTGGGGTATGGTATTTTGGGTGTAGGGCATGGAGTAGATGGTCGTATAGGGTTAGGTGTAGTGCGTTAGGGGTGGTGGTAGTAGTTTAGTATTGGTATTTTATATTAGTTAGTAAGTGTTGGTGTATTTAGGATGTCTATATCAGTATCAGGGTTTGATGGGGTATATATTTTTTTTGGGTTATAGGGTTTTAGTTTATTTAGTGTTTATGTAGTGTATAGGTTTGTAGTGATATTTGTGTGACCTTAGTTTTTTATTGTGTCCATATTTATCTTAGTGCGGGGTAGGGTTTTGTATGTGTGAGTATGAGGCGGTTTTTTTTATCTCGCTGGTGTATGGAATTGTGGTGTTATTAGGTTGCAGTAGTTAGGGTTAGGGACCTGGGTATTTGAGTTTTGTTATTAGTAAGTTTAGTTATGGTGTATAGTACTTTATCTAAGGGTTGTTAGTTACTGGTAGTTTTAATAGGATCAGGGTATAGTGATCGTTAGAGGTAGCGTAGGGGTAGTGTGGTTTATGGGGTGTATATATATTGTTTATTGTTTGATTTGGTGGGTTTTTTGGGTAGGTATATTTTTACGTATTTTTTAGTATTTTAGGGTCTAGGTTATGTGTTATTGTTAGTTTAGGTTATAGTTTAGTTAGGTTTCAGGTTTTGTATTAGAGTATTGTTGTAGTAGGTACTTTTTTATAGTATAGGTTGGGGTGTAGGTAGTAGGCGGGGTTAGTTTCTAGTTTTCGTTTTTTATTTAGGTCATTTGATTTTAGATTTATAGGTTAGTAGTTAAGTTATGCTTAATGAGTAGGGTGTAGTGTGTGGTAGGGTAGGTTGTAGGTTTATAAGTGCGTTAGTTTGGTTTAGTTTAGGAGGTTAGTTGTATTCGTCTAGTAGTAAGTGGGGGTATGGTATGTGGGTTATTAGTAGTGGGGTAGACCGGTATTTTTAGTTTTTATATTCAGTGAGTAGTTTATTTTGTAATGGTATTTAGGGACCGTGGCGTTAGGGAGGTGCGTAGTTTAGGATTTTTCAGTGGTGTAGTAGTTTCTATGTGAGGTAGTAGTAAGGAGATATCGTAACTCGCTTGATTCCATGCCCAAAAACAGAAGCGATGAAACTCCCTCGTCAACGTATTGTGTGCCGTTGTCTGAGACGAAATGGTGGCGGGCACTCTCCAAACTTCTGTTGGAGGCGGGACTTGAGTGCCTAGCGGTGAGCGACGCCGTTGGCACTCCTAAAGGGAATCAACAGCAAAACTTAGAGAAGCATCTCACACACAGCGACAAGCAGGGAGGTGTTCTCCCTGACTTGCTACGGGAAAGGGTCCCACATAGTCAATGAACACTTTCTCATAGAGGCCGCCTCCGCCACCCGGAGGAAGAAGTCCTAATTCTGGTTTTTTTGTGCTGGTTTACTGACGAGCAAAGATGAAAAGCTCGTACTCTACCCAGGGCAATGTCTCTGTCCATACTCTTCCCGATGAACTTATCTTGATTTTAGCGATGGTCTTGTGAATACTAATATTGACGCCCACGGAGAGAAACATGAAATGTAGGAAAAGACATCGGTTTGATGGCACTCGGCCAGAACAAATCTTCTGTGGGGGACCACCTCAGAGTCGGGCACGGACAGCGAGGTACACACTTGGACAGAAGGTAAGGAGAGTGGTTCTCCTCTGGAGCTCACCAATGATGTTTGGGACAACGCGGGGTCTTGAGTTGGTGAGAGGCCAAAACTCTCAAGGCAGCAGGGAAAATCAACATCACAGTCCACACAACGGTTGCTTGAGAATCAACAGGGATCGCTGGGTAGATGATATCATTCTAGAAGTGCATCGGCGACGACGTTTTGGTACCGCGAATGTGCTGCCACTCCCTGAATTTAAAGGGCCGCAAATTGTGACAAACAGCGACCAATCTTCCCGAGTTGTAGAGGATGGGGCCATAATAGCCAGGAAAAGAGCCTGATTGTCGTTTTCGCGAAATTCGGAATGCTCTAGAACTCCGAAACTTATCCATGCCGAAAAACGACCGCCAGGACAATCCAGCTCATAAATAGAAGGATTTCTTTTACCTGAAGGGTATCAAAGTCCTAGATGCAAAAGCGATAGAGTTGCCGGTGCGCCGTCGAATTATTGAGAAAGCACAGTCCTTACAGCACAGGGATGAGGTGTCTCAGGTCTGCAAGATGAAGGGCACTCTAAAGTCGGTTTGCGCAGCCACAGGAGGTGGGGTTAAGGGCCTTCCCTAAGCAGTTGAAAAGCACGTTCTTGATCTTACCCCAACCGAACATTTGCGTCGTTCCTTCTTAAGGCGTTCAGAAGGGGCGGCCACTCGGCACAAAGTCAGGAATAAACCTAACCCGGGTTAGAAATTAACCATGCGGGATGAATCTGGGCTAACACACTTGGCATTCCTTCGGAGGAGGGGGAAAATCCCGAATGCCTTGGTCCTGGCAAGGAATTCTTTAGTACACCCTGACGGACACGAGGTGACCGAGAAACGATATTTCAGGACTTGGCGTAAGACACCTTCTCCGGATTGAAGGGTAAGCCAGGCCTACCAACCTAAACCAAGACCTCCTCAAGATGTTTAACGTGTCCGTGAAAGACTCACTGTAGACCAGAAGGTCATGAAGATAAATAAAGACATACACTGAACTTAACATCGTGGAGATGGAGTCAAGCAACCTAGTTAACGTTTGGGCCCCCACAGCTAGCCCCATAGGCACAGATCGGTACTGATACAAATTCCACGGAACACAGAAGGCCGTGAGAGGACGTGATTCCTTCTTCAACGGAATCTGATGATATGCTTGGTTCAAATCAAATATAGTGAAAAATTTGGCCTTACCGAACCAATCAAAAGCAGAATGGAGATCGGGGAGAGGCACTGAGTCTATTTCAATTTTGGCATTAAGTTTTCTTAGGTCAACCACCATACGATGTTTTCCATTAGGCTTTGGAACCAAGAACGCTGGACTGGCATACGATGAGTTAGAGGGCTCAATAACTCCTTGATCCAAGAGATCCTTGATGATACCACGCATAACCTCCATCTTTGGAGGAGCCAACTTGTATGGGTGGGAGCGTACTGGCTGAGTGTCAGTCAGACGAATTTCATATTCAATAAGATGGGTAGAACCGAGCTTGGGTGTGAGGACCTCCGGAAATCTTGAGCAAAGCTCACGGAGAACCCCAGCTTGCTCCTCATCCAAGTGACCGAACGGGTCCTCAGGGGCAGAACCCTCCTCACACTCCACCTCACCAACCTGCGGTGTCGATTTGAAATTATCGGAAAAGGGGACTGACACTCGCCGATTGAATTTGAAATAAGACTGACCCGCCTGAAGATCCAGCACCAAACCAGTCTTTTGAATAAAATCCGCCCCCAAAATACAATCCATACTCAGGTCCTGGGCCACAAGGAAGCTCCACACCCATGAAAAATATTCAACCTTAAACTTGATTGAAGCCTTCTTCGAAATTGGAAGAGGGGAATTAGAAGCAGTCCAGCAAGTTAAAGAAGACTCCTCGGTGTGCTTCACCAAACCTAACCTTGAAATGGCTTCAAAAAGACGGGAAGAGATGAGACTACAGGCTGACCCGGAATCAACTAGGGCCTTATGCACTGAGTCTCCCACTAAGATATTGATATAAGGGCACACCGAAGATGCTGTCCTAAGCCGTAGGTTTCCCTTTTCTGCTAGGCTCATAGTGTCCAAACTATTAATCAAATTTTTCGCACAGGTACTATTTTTTTTGAAATTTTTTCTTAGACCTCGGGGGAACTTCAGAGAAAACCCCCCTTTGATCTAGTTTTTTTTTGGACCAGTGCGATATCTCCTAGGACACTCCCGACGAGTATGACCTCGTTCACCACAGGCATAGCAGATGGGTGGATGAAGCCCACCAGAGTGATGTGGCCCATCCACGGGATTCTGTACGGCCGGACAGCCCTGGAGGGCTGGATGGAAAGATGATTGTTCCTCTCCGCCCTCTGCCGGTCAGCAAACTGCACGCTGCGCGAAGCAATGCACAGACGGTCCAGTTCAAAAAGGTGGAAGGGCGACCAGCAAAAACTAGACGGGACCTCTCTTCAGGATTGAGACCCTCAAGAATGGTGGTGACCACAGTACTATTCGGGGATATTGAGCCTTAACACCCTATCAGTGTCCCTCACCTCGGCCACAAACTTAGCCCAAACACTCTCTCCGTTGCCCCTGAGGCCTAAAGAATTTCTCCACACGGAGACGTTCCCTCAACTGACCAGGAACAAAGAAATCCAATGCCTCCCTATGAAAATCATCCAGGGTACCACCCCTCTGGAGAACTCGAACCAGACAGTCACCCAAAGGTGGCCTACAAAACGGAGAGATGACATGCAGGAAAGCTCGCTCCCTGAAGACCAGGCAAGTCATGCAGTCGCAGGATCTCAGAAAGAAACCGCAGCAAGGCTTCAGTATCTAGACCATCCACCGTTGGTAGTCGCTGCAGCAACGGGGTAAGTGGGTTCGGAAGCTTGTGATACTGAACAAAGGATCCCCGTCATCACAGCTCCCAGTCCTCCAGATCCAGCAGGCAGGGTCCCGTCCACACCAGACACCCCCGACGCCACGCCCACATCAAAGTCTGCAACAACTGACCTAGGGATCCGGCATTCACCCTTAACAGCCGCAGCAGAGTCAACCGCAGACAAGGTTTTTTTCAGGAGCCTTTGCTCCCTCGTCCCTCTCGAGTACAGTCAGCAGGCTGTCCACCAAGGTGATGCGTTCCTCCAACCACTCCTTATCACCAGAACTGGTAAGCTTGGATCTAAGTAGCGACAGCCTCATATGTAGATGGGTAAGCCGGGACAAATACCTAGCCCTCTCTCGGCCAGTAGGCGGCGACTCCAACCAGTCCTCCTGACTATTTTCAAAAGTCTCCAACTTAGCCTCCAAAATAGGCCTCTGCTTCTGGAACGTCAAATCTCTAGGCCAGGTCGTGTCCAGTTCCATATTATCACGCAGTTGCTTCCGCATGGACTCGCAGTCGGGAACCCGGATTAAGCCCACGAGCCAACAACTCAAAATGGAATCCTCCTTCAGCAAGTATTCAGGCACCAGAGAGACAGGCATGATAACAAAGAGTAACAAAAAACTAACAAACAACACACTGACTCGAAGTCAACGACTAACAAAGCAATAACTAAGGCGACAAGTGAAAGCAGTGAAACAACACTCTCAGCAGGGTCCCCAGAATTCCTGCCGTCCACGAAACACGGCAGCGAAAACCAAAAATACCACAGCAAAACACTACGCCGTACCAGAACAAAACCAGAAAGAAAAACAACGAAGACAAGATATAACAAAAACCACAAGTAACAATAATCAGAAAATAAATAAGTTCACACACTTCCTGTCGATCGGCGAAAAAATAGCACAGCGAGACGGCACAGGCGCAGGAAGTCACAAACTAACAATTTCGATTCATCCCTCTCACCACCAGTGGCAAAACAAAACCCCGGGCCCGCAGAGGGTAAAAACACGAAACCACGCTCTGCTACCATTTTGTTCCGAGTTAGCGAAAAAGACAGGAGGCCTCGGAAGCGTGCCCTCCCAAACTCGGAGCAAATCATAAAAAAAACAATCACATGCCACTAGTGGGAAGAGAGACAAAGAGAGACAAGATTTCGAGTAAATGATATATAATTAATAGGTGGCAAACATTTCCATGCAAATTACAATTACTTGTAACTATAATTCGCTGGATTTTAATCATTCTATTATAATAATTTACATTTTGCTATTAAATATTAATTGTAAGGTAGGCCTAATAATAATTATATAATTTACAAATAATAACAATACATTATTTCCCAAATAACAATAATTAAATTCTAATCAGTTCACGCTACTATAAAGGCAATAATTAAATAATAAAATTGAAATCATGGATGTTGCCACCCAAATTTGCACGCAACACAAAACACGAGGTAACAAAAATTTGCAAAGTCTGTACCGTCTCGCTTACACTAAAAAAAACAAAGTGTGTACACGGAATAAAGAATTTCCGTTCGCCGAACGGATCAGTTAGAAAGCACTAGAGCAAAAATAGAAAACTTAACTGGCAAGGTAAATAAATTAACAAATTTTAGAATGTACGAAGGACAGGAACGAACACTTTGCGAACGAACACGTACACGAGGAACACAAGTTACAAAAATATATATAAATTACTTATAACTAATCTACGATAATATATGTCTGGGTGGGAGAGAAAAACCGCCAACTAAATAAGTTAAGAGAGTGCAAAAGAACATTTACCTGCCGAAAGTCGGAGAATTAGCCAGCCATGTGGAACGGGACGAGCAGCGAACAGACAGCAAACGCAGTAGCTTCTCCGAACGTGTCTCCGAACAGTCTGACCGCTCCGAACAGTAGCCGGTGCCGGTGCCGGTGAACAGCTGGTCGGTAAACTAGTCAAGGTCAACCAGCTGACCTCAACCAATCAGTCCAACCAGTCCGACTGACAAGAGTGGCCGAGGTGGGAAAACAATAGACAAAAAAAATAAATTGCCCAAACTGAGCCCCGGCTCAATTTCCCTAAAATTTACAAATTTTCCATGTTGTGGCCCTAAGAACTCAACGTCCTGAAACGACCTTAAATACTAGTGCAGAGACAAATGTATTATTATAGCCTTGCATTGCACTTTGGAGAGATGAGACATCTTAATTGCACGCGAACAACCTCAAGACACAACTTCACGTACCATCACACACACTGGGTCGGGCCTACATCAACGTTAGTGCAACTGTTGCACCGTGTGCTTGGGTAGTATTGGGATGTATAGGTGCCGGGCCGCAGCATGGCACTGCTCCATTCTCGCCGGAATGTGAAATTCTCACCAGTTAGTTTTTACCGTCTGTTTTGTCAGTATGTTTATCTTAAATAGTTTAATTGAGTAATAACAAGATAGATGCAGAGCTCAAATTGGGTTTGTAATTATGCATCAATTAGAAGAACAATTCAAAGAAGTATTGTTAATTTCAAAATGTTGGCCCAAATATTTTAAGTCCATCCTCCATGTGGAACAGCAAACATTTTTATGTAAATGAATCATAATTTATTAAAATATTATTTAAAAAAAAATGATCAATAGTAGATATTTTATATTGAAGTGAAAACTTCTTTAGGCGCGTTGAGCGTTTTGGTAGAGGGTAAAATCCTCGGTTCGCGTCACCGACATGCTAATGATACTAACCTGCATGAAAAAGTCAGTCTCGCTGTGTTTTTTAACCGTAGACTTGGCCGCGGACTACTAACCTGCATGAAAAAGTCAGTCTCACTGTGTTAAAACTGTCCCGGCGGAGTATGAAAACAGACTGCGAAAATCAGTGACCTTTACGGCTTCCTCTCGCGATTTAAAAGTGAAGCCAATGTCGTACAATTCTGTAAGATGCGTCAAATTAAAGCTCTTAATATTGGCAATCTATTGGTTACATTTTTAAATATTAAAAAAATTTCGAAATAATTTTGATTATTGTTTACATTTTACATAGCGTTTACAATGACAAGAAAAAAGTAGTAAGCAAGGATGTTTTTTATTTTTTGGTCAGACAAAATTTGTCAGCGAGAAAGTTGTGTGAAAATAGATGAATATTTTTTTTGTAATTTATATTTTTTTTATTGGAAGTTTAGTTTAGCCTGTAGTAGCATATGAAGTGATGAGTGAACGTTTCTGCCGGAACTGTAGTTGGCGCATTGGCTCACTGATACCGTATTAACTCAATAAATTAGTTTATTGTGCAATAAAAATACCTTTACGAAAGAACCAAGTTAATTTAACTAATTTATTAGTTTTAAAAATATTGTGGGTTTAATTGTTATTGCAATTATATACTTTATCCGTAGCAATAACTGTATTATTTACAACGGTGTTCAACTCACTGTTGTTCATTCTATGTTTAACTAACTATTAATATTGAGCAATTACAACATATTTTTATACAGATAAATGAATAATGAAAACAACGAATATATTTTTAAACATTTTTAATATTTGTACGAATATTTGTATTTAAAATTTAGCATTATTCATTTTAATTGTGTTTTTAATATTTAACCTCTTCATCATGAAATGAGTATTATTACGGTATAAGATTTATCTTACTAGCGTGGTAAAATAGATTTCTAGTTATTTGATAATATTTTTTCGTGGATTTTAAAATTGGAAAATTAAAAACGCGTCACATTTACAATTACAGATGTACTGCTACTATAACGTATTGTTAATTACTCTCAACTTAATAGTTCCGTTTTCACTTCTATCGGCAGTCCCACGACTGCTACTGTTTTTTTACTGATATTAGGTAACTGTCTAATATCGTATTCCTTTCAGTCCTGATGTCACTTTCAGGAAGAGAAAAGGTTTTAGGGAACAAGGTTCGGTGAGAAGGATGCATTTCCTATATAGTGATGCCACTCTTAGGCAAAAACAACTTCACAAACAATTAGTTTCTGAGGACTTTTTTCTCTTAGAGCTGCCTAGTGGGAATGGAGAGGGGAGATTCACCGGTCACTGTGACCATAGTCTGGCTAGATAGTGATGCTTCTCTGATGGCAGGGTTCTGTTTCAGGAACAGTGGAGGCAGTGGGGGAGAGGAGGAGTCTCTGAGTCGGTCAGCATCTGACTCGTCAGTCTCTGCCAACCACAACCACAAGCAGAGCGCCCCCGGCACCCCCCTCCCCGCACACGGGTCAGTACATTACCTCCACCCACAGTCACAATATCTTTCTGTAGGGTTCATACAGTCAGTCTGAGTTAAAAGTATGGATACACTCCTTTTAGTTTTTTTATTGATAAAGATGGAGAGATGGAACTTGGGACACCTTGCTAGGAATTAGAAAGGAACTTTTTAGTCACTGTTACAAATTTGCTCAACTTTTTTTCTCTTAGAGCGGCCTAAACTATACAAAACATAGAGTATGTGACACACACTCGTTACCATACACTGCAAGTAAGAGAGGTTTTGCCCATTTTGGGGGACGGCTCAAAATTGTTAAATATAAAGACTTAAAGTTGACAGCTTATGGGAATTATCCCTCCATCTGTTAGACAACTAGTGACTAGTCGCCAAAAATGTTTCACCAGTGTTAGATGACTAGTCACTAATCAATTTTGCAGTTATATTTTTAATCAAATTTTTGGTATTGAAAATAAGATTTAAGTAGGACAAATATTATATTACATTAATCAGGATCTTTCACGGGATATATAGTTATTGATTAAATTTTAAATTTTTTACTGAATACTCAACAGCGGTTGCAGGAATGGTTTAAATAAGAATTGTAAATGTAAACAAATTGAAAATGGTGGATACATTAGTAAAACATATGGTTGTGCTGTCATAAAACAATATTTACACAGAACAGTGTCTTAACCTTTTGGGGTCCATAGGCGAACTAAATCTGACATCTGTTGCATTGTGAATATCTAACAAAAAAATTCATACGGACTCGTATTTGTTTGAATTAATGTTTCTGTAGATCTTGTGGAAGGGTTTTAAATAACGTCACAATCACAAGTTATCCTCCTCTACGGTTTCACATTCGGCATTATTACAATGCGTAGTTGAAAACCTGCGTAGTGTGTAACTAACCCGACTTTGTTTCATGTATATATAGATGAGAGCAACATTACTTACACAAAAATTGAACCAGAATTGTGAACATTTAAAACAGTCAACGTCAGGCTGAATAACCATCTTTTAGTGCTGAACTTTCACTAGTCACGGCTTTTTGTACTTACTAGTTAGTGATAAATTCTGTATTATAATCAGTGTAGTTGGGTAGAGGTAAGGTAAGGTAAGGGTAGTGTACTGTTACTACACCGGTGGGTGTGTATGCTAGTACAGCAGTAAGGCAAGGGTAGTGTAACTTGTTACTACACCGGTGGTGTGTGCTAGACTAGCAGTAAGGTAAGGGTAGTGTACTGTTACTACTACACTGGTGGTGTGTGCTAGACAGCAGTAAAGGCAAGGGTAGTGTACTGTTTACTACACTGGTGGGTGTGTGCTAGACAGCAGTAAGGCAAAGGGTAGTGTACTGTTACATACACCTGGTGGTGTGTGCTAGACAGCAGTAAGGCAAGGGTAGTGTATCTGTTACGTAACTACACTGGTGGTGTGTGCTAGAGACAGCAAGTAAGGTAAGGGTAGTGTACTGTTACTACACCGGTCGGTGGGGATGTTTGTGCTAGACAGCAGTAAGGTAAGGGTAGTGTACTGTTTACTACACGGTGGTGTGTGCTAGCACAGCAGTAAGGTAAGGGTAGTGTACTGTTACTACACTGGTGGTGTGTGCTAGACAGCAGTAAGGTAAGGGTAGTGTAATGTTACTACTCTGGTGGTGTGTGCTAGACAGCAGTAAGGCAAAGGGTAGTGTACTGTTACTACACTGGTGGTGGTGTGTTGCTAGACAGCAGTAAGGCAAGGGATAGTGTTTAGTGTACTGTTACTACACTGGCGTGGTGAGTGCTGGGACAGCAGTAAGGCAAGGGTAGTGTACTGTTAACTACACCGGTGGTGTGTGCTAGACAGCAGTAAGGTAAGGGTAGTGTGTACTGTTACTACACCGGTGGTGTGTGCTAGACAGCAGTAAGGTAAGGGTAGTGTACTGTTACTACACCGGTGGTGTGTGCTAGAACAGCAGTAAGTGCAAGGGTAGTGTAACCGTTACTACAACCGGTGGTGTGTGCTAGACAGCAGTAAGGCAAGGGTCGGGGTACCGTTACTAAACCGGTGGTGTGTGCTAGACAGCAGTAAGGCAAGGGTGTAGTGTACCGTTACTTAAACTGGTGGTGGGTGGGGTTGTGCTAGACAGCAGTAAGGCAAGGGTATGTGTACTGTTACTACACTGGGTGGTGTGTGCTAGACAGCAGTAAGGCAAGGGTAGTGTACCGTTACTACACTGGTGGTGGTGTGCTAGACAGCAGTAATGGTAAGGGTAGAGTACTGTTTTACTACACATGGTGGTGTGGTGCTAGACAGCAGTAAGGCAAGGGTAGTGTACTGTTACTACACAGGTGGTGTGTGCTAGGAACAGCAGTAAGGCAAGGGTAGTGTACTGTTACTACACTGGTGGTGTGTGCTAGACAGCAGTAAGGCGAAGGGTAAGTGTACTGTTACTACACTGTTGGTGTGTGCTAGACAGCAGTAAGGCTAAGGGTAGTGTACTGTTACTACACTGGTGGTCGTGTGCTAGACAGCAGTAAGGTAAGGGTAGTGTACTGTTACTACACTGGTGGTGTGTGTCTTAGACAGCAAGTAAGGCAAGGGTAGTGTACTGTTACTACACTGGTGGTGTGTGCTAGACAGCAGTAAGGCAAGGTCTAGTGTACTGTTCCTACACTGGTGGTGTGTTGCTAGACAGCAGTAAGGCAAGGGTAGTGTATTGCTGTTACTACACTGGTGGTGTGTGCTAGACAGCAGTAAGGCAAGGGTAGTGTACTGTTACTACACTGGTGGGTGTGTGCTAGACAGCAGTAAGGTAAGGGTAGTGTACTGTTTACTACACTGGTGGTGTGTGCTAGACAGCCAGTAAGGCAAGGGTAGTGTACTGTTTACTACACGGTGGTGTGTTATGGCTAGAACAGCAGTAATGCAAGGGTAGTGTACTGTTACTACACCGGTGGTGTGTGCTAGACAGCAGTAAGGTAAGGGTAGTGTACTGTTACTTACACCGGTGGTGTGTGCTAGACAGCAGTAAGGCAAGGGTAATGTTACCGTTACTACACCGGTGGTGTGTGCTAGACAGCAGTAAGGCAAGCGGTAGCTAGTGTACCGTTACTAAACCGGTGGTGATGTTGCTAGACAGCAGTAAGGCAAGGGTAGTGTACCGTTACTAAACCCGGTGGTGTGTGCTAGACAGCAGTAAGGCAAGGTAGTGTACCGTTACTACACTGGTGGTGTGTGCTAGACAGCAGTAAGGCAAGGGTAGTGTACTGTTACTACACTGGTGGTGTGTGCAAGACAGCAGTAAGGCAAGGGTAGTGTACTGTTACATACACTGGTGGTGTGTGCTAGACTGCAGTAAGGCAACGAAAAAAAGGGTATAGTGTACTGTTAGTTACTACACTGGTGGTTTTGGAATGTGCTAGACAGCAGTGAAGGTAAGGGGGTAGTGTACTGTTACTTACACTGGTGTGTGTGCTAGACAGCAGTAAGGCCTCAAGGGTATGTAGTGTACTGTTACTACACTGGTGGTGTATGTGCTAGACAGCAGTAAGGTAAGGGTGAGGTGTACTGTTACTACACTGGTGGTGTGTGCCTAGACAGCAGTAAGGCAAGGGTAGTGTACTGTTACTACACCTGGTGGTGTGTGCTAGACAGCAGTAAGGCAAGGGTAGTGTGTACCGTTACTACACCGGTGGTGTGTGCTAGACAGCAGTAAGGCAAGGGGTAGGTAGTGTACTGTTACTACACTGGTGGTGTGTGCTAGACAGCAGTAAGGCAAGGGTAGTGTACTGTTGCTACACAACGGGTGGTGTGTGCTAGACAGCAAGTAAGGCAAGGGTATTGTACTGTTACTACACTGGTGGTGTGTGCTAGACAGCATGTAAGGCAAGGGTAGTGTACTGTTGCTACACTGGTGGTGTGTGCTAGACAGCAGTAAGGGCAAGGGGTAGTGTTCTGTTGCTACACTGGTGGTAAATATGTGTGCTAGACAGCAGTAAGGCAAGGGTAGTGTACTGTTACTACACTGGTGGTGTGTGCTTTAGACAGCAGTCTTGGCTAAGAGGTGTAGTGTACTGTTACTACACTGGTGGATGTGTGCTAGACAGCAGTAAGGCAAGGGTTAGTGTACTGTTACTATACACTGGTGGGTGTGTGCTAGACAGCAGTAAGGCAAGGGTAGTGTACTGTTATCTACACTGGTGGTGTGTGCTAGACAAGCAGTAAGGTAAGGGTTAGTGTACCTGTTACTACACTGGTGGTGTATGCTAGACAGCTAGTAAGGACAAGGGTAGTGTACTGTTACTACACATGGTGGTGTGTGCTAGGGGACAGCAGTAAGGCAAGGGTAGTGTTACTGTTTACTCTACAACTGGTGGTGTGTGCTAGACAGCAGGAAGCAGAGGGTAGTGTACTGTTACTACACTGGTGGTGTGTGCTAGAACAGCAGTAAGGCAAGGGTAGTGTACTGTTACTACACTGGTGGTGTGTGCTAGACTAGCAGTAAGGCAAGGGCAGTGTACTGTTACTACCACTTGGTGGTGTGTGCTAGACAGCAGTAAGGCAAGGGCAGTGTACTGTTTACTACACTGGTGGTTTTTGTGTGCTAGGACAGCAGTAAGGCAAGGGCAAGTGTTAACAGTTACTACACTGGTGGTGTGTGCTAGACAGCAGTAAGCGAAGGGCAGTGTACTGATTACTACACTGGTGTAGTGGTGTGCTAGACAGCAGTAAGGCAAGAAAGGGGCAGTGTATGTTACTGACACACTTGGTGGTGATGTGCAAATGACAGCAGTTAAGCAAGGGTAGTGTACTGTTACTACACTGGTGGTGTGGTGCTAGACAGCAGTAAGGCAAGGGTAGGGTAGTGTACTGTTATTACACTGGTGGTGTGTGCTAGACAGCAGTAAGGCAAGGAAGGGTAGTGTACTGTTACTACACTGGTGGTGTGTGCTAGACAGCAGTAAGGCAAGGGTAGTGTACTGTTACTACACTGGTTGGTGTGTGCTCTAGACAGCAGTAAGGCAAGGGTAGTGTACTGTTACTAACACTGGTGGTGTTGTGCTAGACAGCAGTAAGGTCAAGGGTAGTGTACTGTTACTACACTGGTGGTGTGTGCTAGACAGCAGTAAGGAATAAGAGTGTGTAGTGTACTGTTACTACACACGGTGGTGTGTGCTAGACAGCAGTAAGGGCCAAGGGTAGTGTACTGTACTACACCGGAAGTGGTGTGTGCTACACAGCAGTAAGGCAAGGGTAAGTGTACTGTTTAATACACCGGTGGTGTGTGTGCTCAGAACAGCAGTAAGGCAAGGTGTCAGTGTACTGTTAATTACCTACACCTGGTTAATGTGTGCTAGACAGCAGTAAGGCAAGGGTAGTGTACTGTTACTACACGGTGGTGTGTGCTAGACAGCAGTAAGGTAAGGTTCAGTGTACTGATACTACTCTGGTGGTGTGTGCATATGACAGCAGTTAGGCAAGGGTAGTGTTATGTTACTACCACCGGTGGTGTGTGGCTAGACAGCAGTAAGGCAAGGGTAGTGTACTGGTACTACACTGGTGGTGTGTTGCTAGGACAGCAGTAATGCAAGGGTAGTGTACTTGTTTACAGACACCTGGTGGTTGTGTGCTAGACAGCAGTAAGGTAAGGAGTAGTGTACTGTTACTACACCGGTGGTGTGTGTGCATAGACAGCAGTAAGGTAAGGTTAGTGATACTGTTACTTACACCGGTGGTGTGTGCTAGACAGCAGTAAGGCAAGGGTAGTGTACTGTTACATACAACCGGCGGTGTGTGGCTAGACAGCAGTAAGGCAAAGTAGTGTACTGTTACTACACACCGGTGGTGTGTGCTAGACAGCAGTAAGGCAAGGGTAGTGTACTGTTACTACACTGGTGCACACGTGTGTGCTAGACAGCAGTAAGGTAAGGGTAGTGTACTGTTACTACACTGGATGTGTGTGCTAGACAGCAGTAAGGTTAAGGGTAGTGATACTGTTAACTACACCGGTGGTGTGTGCTATACAGCAGTAAGGCCAAGGGTAGTGTACTGTTACTACACCGGTGGTGTGTGCTAAGGACAGCAGTAAGGTAAGGGTAGTGTACTGTTACTACACTGGTGGTGGTGTGCTAGACAGCAGTAAGGCCAAGGGAAGTGTACTGTTACTACTATTGTTGGTGTGTGCTAGACAGCAGTAAGGCAGAGGGTAGTGTACTGTTACTACACCGGTGGTGTGTGCTCGGACAGCAGTAAGGTAAGGGTATGTGTACTGTTACTTACACGGTGGTGTGTGCTAGACAGCAGTAAGGTAAGGGTAGGTACTGTTACTACACTGGTGGTGTGTGCTAGACAGCAGTAAGGCAAGGGTAAGTGTACTGTTACTACACTGGTGGGTGTGTGCTAGTCAGCAGTAAGGCAAGGGTAGTGTACTGTTACTACACCGGTGGTGTGTGCTAGACAGCTGTAAGGTAAGGGTAGTGTACTGTTATTTACTACACCGGTTGGATGTGTGCTAGACACAGTAAGGTAAGGGTAGTGTACTGTTACTACCACCGGTTGGTGTGTGCTAGACAGCGTAAGGCAAGGGTAGTGTACTGTTACTACACCACGGTGGTGATGTGCTAGGACACGCAGTAAGGCAAGGGTAGGGCTAGTGTACTGTTTACTACACGGTGGTGTGTTGCTAGACAGCAGTAAGGCTAGGTAGGTGTAGTTGTACATGTTACTACACCGGTGGTGTGTGCTACACAGCAGTAAGGCAAACAAGGGTAGTTGTACTGATACTACACCGGTGGTGTGTGCTAGACAGCAGTAAGGCAAGGGTAGTGTACTGTTACTACACCGGTGGGTGTGTGCAAGACAGCAGTAAGGTATAGGGGTAGTGTACTGATACTACTCTGGTGGTGTGTGCTAGACAGCAGTAAGGCAAGGGTAGTGTACTGTTACTCACCGGGTGGTGTGTGCTAGGACAGAGTAAGGCAAGGGTAGTGTACTGTTACTACACTGGTGCATGTGTGTGTAGACAGCAGTAAGGTAAGGGTAGTGTACTGTTACATACACCGGTGGTGTGTGCTAGACAGCAGTAAGTAACGTTAAAGGGTAGTGTACTCGTTACTACCACCGGTGGTGTGTGCTAGACAGCAGTAAGGCAAGAGTAGATGTACTGTTACTCTACACCGGTGAGTGTGTGCTAGACAGCAGTAAGGCAAGGGTACGTGTACTGTTACTACACGGTGGTGTGTGCTAGACAGCAGTAAGGCAAGGGGTAGTGTACTTGTTACTACACCGGTGGTGTGTGCTAGACAGCAGTAAGGCAAGGGTAGTTGTTAACTGTTACTACACTGGTGGTGTGTGCTAGACAGCAGTAAGGTAAGGGTAGTGTACTGTTACTACACCGGTGGTGTTCTTGGAAGTTGTGCTAGACAGCAGTAAGGCAAGGGTATCTAGTGTACTGTTACTACACCGGTGGTGTGTGATAGACAGCTGTCAGTAAGGTAAGGGTAGTGTACTGATACTACTCTGGTGGTGTGTGCTAGACTAGCAGTAGAGCAAGGGTAGTTTTTTTGTACTTGTTTACTACACCGGTGGTGTGTGCTCTAGACAGCAGTAAGGGTGGAAGGGTTAGTGTACTGTTACTTACACTGGTGGTGGGATAGTGCTAGACAGCAGTAAGGCCAAGGGTAGTGTACTGTTACTACACTGGTGGTGTGTGCTAGACAGCAGTAAGGCAAGGAGTATTACTTGTTTTAGTAGTTTGTAGTGTACTGTTACTACACACTGGGTGTGGTGTTGCTAGACAGCAGTAAGGCAAGGGTAGATGTACTGTTACTACACTGGTGGTGTGTGCTAGACAGCAGTAAGGCAAGGGTAGTGTACTGTTACTACACTGGTGGTGTGTGCTAGATGCTCGGACAGTCCGGAGTCAGGACTGGGAACTTCGCACACGTCACTACCCGACTCGGACGATGCGCCGCACACAGAGTACTACGACGGGGAGCTGCTACCTCCGCTCGGCACGTGCAGGGCGCTCTACCCCTTCGAAGGTGAGTGTAAGACTGCCCACGCATCTCAGGCTTAACTGTATCATTTCAGAAACTTAGATTTTGGTGTCTAAATCCCGTTGTGTTAAAAATACGATTATTTCTTAATACTAATGGTTTTTCGTTTATATTTAATATAAATTCGTCCATAATAAATTTTATATTAAATAAAATTTGAACATTTATTTGTAGTTCAGTAGTATTGAGGCACTTAAATCTGTTACTGAAGTGATACAGTTATTGGTTTCAGATGAGTTCTTAAAAATACATAGTTTTAATCTTTATTGCCTTATTAAAAACAGTTCCTCAATTTGCAGGCAGCTGCTAACATTTGTGCCCTATTGGGTTTGGTTCACTTTGTATAACTAATTTATAGTGGAATAAAACTGCTGACAAATAATTAAAATTCTCTCTTAACCCTTCCCACGCCGGAGATGGATGTATTAGAATTGTAGACTTTGACCAAAATGCCAAATACAGTTATATCCGATATTACAGATTATGTCTCTTGGAGAGCTTTTTAGTTCACAAAGGCCTTTGAAATGCCCAGTGCATGCTCCATGCTTATCACAGTTGCCAAGGAAGTATTTATAAACGACCTTCACTCTGCGGGGGGGGGGGGGAATTCTTTGTCTAACTCCGACGACTGCCTGCTCGTCAGTTCTGCGTCTCCTACAGAGCCAAAACCAAACATATCCGTGGCTTTTATTACTGCTTTCTCTGTTGTCACGAGCGTACGTCTACTACGTATCTCTGTATTATTCTTCATCGTGTGGTAGTGTTGTGATTAGTTTGAAATATTTATCTTGTTTTGTAGTAAAATATAATTAAACTTTTCAGTTTCAGTACAATCCCTGTTTTATACTTTTTTTGCTTTAACCTCTTATAATTTAGCTATCATAAAAATTAGCTTTAAACTTAAAGAAACATTTTTTTTACTTGTCTTGGCGTTATAGGAAAGTTAATGTATTTATTAGTGGCGTGTGAAGGGTTAAAATGCAGTAATTTCAATAAGAACTCTAAATTCTCAAAACATTAAAAAACCCAACCAGATTCAATAAGCGAATACAAACTTCTATTCAGATTAAAAAATAGAATTGAATTCTGAAGTTGCATAGTAAACTAAGCAAATCTTTTTAGTTTTAGTAATTTTTTGTAGAAACTCACCACAGTTGGGTTATATCACTGATTTGTACTCTGTTCGGTTGGCAGCGACCAGTGAAGGCAGTATCCCGATGAATGACGGAGAGGAGTTGCTGATCATCGAGCACGACCAAGGCGACGGATGGACCAGAGTGAGGCGACAGAATGACCTGGAGGAGGGCTTCGTTCCTACAAGCTACATCGAGTGTACTGTCATCTCCAATTGTTAATGTTAACCTACCCCTCGCTTAGGTGAGCACTCGCTTAACACGTCGTTACACGTCCTGTAGTAACTCACGCACATATTGTACAAAAGGCAAACAATAAAAATGTAATTGATTTTCAAAGTTTCTCTTGTTAGTTAATTGTCTTCAACACATATATGGGTTTTTACATGGAAATAAATTTTCTGAATGAAAAAAAATATATATTTCCTTCAACATTGCAATATATTTAGTTTCATATTGTACCGCAATTACAGGGCACGTTAGCAATTTGCCACTGACTTATTATTTTACCACTACAAAACACAAAAAATAATAATTAAAATAATAATTAAAAATATGAAAGGAAAACCGGAATTGAAAGTAAAAAAAAAATTGTATATACAAGGTGTTTGAAAAGTCTGGGTACGGCTTAACATTTTACAAACCATAGCAGATAACATCTATAAACTTTGCACAGTGTCATACGGCTATGTAAACTATTTTTTCCTTGCTATTACTATGACATGCCAACCATGGGGGGACGGCCCACAGAGGAAAACATGGAAATCTTAAATGAAAGCATGGGTCGAGTGAAAGAGCTCACTTAGTAGAGTTGAATGCCGCAAACCGCATCTCAAAAGGTTTATCCAATCAGAAGTGGCGGGTGGGGTCATAAATTAATAACACAATAAATAAAACTAAAATGAATTCGTCGCCTTTATGTTTATGAATGAATTAAGTTCTACCATTGTTCTTCGTTGTTGAAATAGTTAACTTACCACTTAATTTTTGAATTAAATGGTTTTTGTTATTTTTTATAAATACTAATCAGTGAAACCATTGGTTAGTAGAGTGAAACGCTGCCTACCGCATCAGAATACGACGATCCAGTCAGAAATGGCAGCGCATAATGTACTTCACAATGTGTACCTAAAACAACCCGCCATTTCTGATTGGATAAACCTTTTGAGATGCGGTTTGCGGCATTCAACTCTACTAAGTGAGCTCTTTCAAATGAGGTATCACTTGACCCATGCTTTCATTTAAGATTTCCATGTTTTCCTCTGTGGGCCGTCCCCCCATGGTTGGCATGTCATGGTAATAGCAAGGAAAAATAGTTTACATAGCCGTATGACAATGTGCAAAGTTTATAGATGTTATCTGCTATGGTTTGTAAAATATTAAGCCGTACCCAGACTTTTCAAACACCTTGTATAGGCCTTTTATTTCCCTCTCACTGTCTTAGGACAAGAAGCTGAGTAATTGCACTAAGCCTTAAAAGACATTTGTGCTGCATTTGGAGTGACAGGATATTCAGGATGGGTAAGGTTGAGGTTAGGAGCAGCCGCCTCCTGTTGAGATTTATGAGGAAGGATGTTGGGCATTAATCTCAGTTTATGTACCCTTGGAAGAAGGGAAAGCCAGCTCTGAACCAGCCTCTCCAGTTAAAACAGGCAGGGAGTGGCACACCCTTGTTGAGGCTAGCAAGAACCTCTGATACCCCACCAACTTCGATAGTCATCTTCCGCAGTAGACTGGACCTAACGAGCTACCCTTGCACCCCAGAATCTCGATGTTTGCAGTTAGTGATGTGCCGCTCTTGGACATCCATAAGGTTGCCCAGATTTAAGTGACACATGTGTTTTTGCTGTGCCCAGTGGTGGGTTCAACTGGTAGGTATAAACCAACCAGAAGTGAACCCTTCTGGGGGATACATGCCCATTATCAAAATACTCATACATGAAGTTAATGATCGATTTTCACAAGACCAAGAACTGAAGATGGTTTTACCTGATATTAGGTGGTGGCGGTAGGAATATAACATGGATGCTTCATCCATACTCCCCCCCCCCCCAAATGTATCTTTTTCGCATTTTGCCGCAGGGCCACATAATCGATTGTTAAGATGGCACAGGTTTTCTGTTGGCAATACATAGAAGTCTCTGTTGACGAATGTACATTTCTTAAAGAAATTGTAATAAAGATTTTGATTGATTGATTGATTGTTATAGGAACTTGTCTAAAATCTCAAATGTTTCACTTCAGAAATTTAAGATTTAGTGTCTAAATTATAATAAGTTGTTAATATAATATAGGATTATCTGTTAATAATAATAATTCATAATTAATGTTTAATTTTTATTTTTTTTTAGGGATTTAATTTCAACTCCAAACTTTTAAAAATTTGGGGAAGTGTCCTGAAAGAGCGGTAATCCGTGAAATGGTACTTTTCATGAATGTTTTATTGTTACAAACTTAGATTTATTACCAAGGTCCTCATCGTGAACATTGGTTCAGCTAATTTTTAAAAGTTAATGCATGTTTGTCCAACTTTGCTTTCTCATTATTCCAAAGTTGGTGATGAATTTCCATTGTTTTGTGGGAATATATATATATACATATAAGTTATAAATCGGATAGAAATCTAAAATAATACAAATATACATTTACTGGAGTATTGTTTTGTTTATTTGTACTTAAGACAAACTAACTTTAAAATTGTAGAAAGTCATAGCCCGAAAATGATCTTTTGGTAACTCCATGACTTAATAAAATTGATGTTTCTGAACAGGCAACATAAGTACACTGAGAGGTACCCAGATCAGAATGATAAGATTATTACAGTGTTCTGCCAGTATCTGAAAACTTTGAGAGTGACCCTCGTATAAGTTACAAGAACGTCTCTGAGTTCTGAGTGCAGACTAATGTTGTTCTCTCTGTGATTTCAGCTGATGGAAGTGAGAGGCGTGAGAGCCGGAGTTCGTGTACAGTCCCGCACAATCTGTCCTCTTGTACAGTCAGTCTCCCTTCGTCGTTGTTTATATTGACTTTATTACTACAAACAAGTATTTCTACATAGGTCATCGGGTGTGTGAGTGTGAACGTGTGAAAGTTTACTAAACCATGTTTAACAACAAGTTTTACTAGGAGGTTTTATCAGATGATTTATGGAAAACCACTATATTATTATTATTATTATTATTAACTTATTATTTATTAGGTTCATTCCTTGTTATTGTTTTTTCTTAGTGTCTTTATTATATTTTTATTGCTTACCATATTTTAAAATTTATTCGTTTAAATTATTGTCAACAAAATGCTTTTTAAATCGTACTAGCTGTAAAATTATACATTAATTTATGTATCTAATTCAGAATGCAAGTAATCCAGATGTTTGCACTATTTCTATGTTAAGTACAGTAGAACCCTGTCATAATTTTTATCTGCCAATAAGTCTCATGTACCAACACAACAACAGAAACTTTTGCGTCATCTCGTAAATTACTGTTTTCACAATTTAAAATGCTTTCTAGTGGTTGAAAACTATTCAGACAATGTGAGGATAAATGTGTTGACTTTCTTCTGAATTTCCTGACGCTTAAAACTGAGCGTGCAGCAATTCACGGCTGTCAGCAACTCAGCTCAAAACGAGTTGTCCACTTCACTCATGGACTAGAGCAGCATTGGTGTCACTGCCTCGCATCCAGTGTAGCCAACATTCTTAGTCGAAAACAGTGATTTACGAGATTAAATGTTACTAATTGAAAACGTTAAAAACGGTTTTACACTAGATGGCCTAATTTTAGTCAGCGAAGTGTAAAAATAGACTTTATAAACGGCAGATGTTACGAGAAAGTTTCATTATGTACAAAAAAATTATGATGATGTTTGAAATTCATGTGAGAGATTTAAAAATAATATTTTACCAGTTCTAAAAATTAGATTATTTAAGAATTGAAATTAATGTTGATATGGACTAAAATTACAAAATTAAAAGTGCAACGGAATCACAATGTAATAAACCTCAGAGTCCAACAAAATATGTATTTATCAGGAAAATTATGTTGGTTTGATGTTTTGTGGTTAAATGCGGCTGATATTTGTTACAAAGTCTCTGTGCTACTAACAAAAATATAATAAATAATTCATAATTTTCACTATTGATTGTTTTAAGGAGATAAAAAAGTTATGTTGGAGAATTCTATGTTGAAGGCATTGTATTGGGATTCCATTGTAATACATTTTTGTTCGTATCTGTAGAAGTTGTAATCTGTTACATACAGTTTTAGAACAAACTTAGTTGTAAGTGTGTGAAAGGTTAGATATGATAATATTTCCTAGTCAAGGTTAAGAAAATTTAAAGTACATTCCATGTAGACCCAAATAAAATCTTAGCACTAATTCTTTAACAGTGCTTTTTTTATTACAATATTTTTTAAATTTATTTAATAAATAACATTTATGTGTACTCACCTCCTGATATTTCAGTTATTTAATATATCATAATTTGTAAATATTTGTATGAACTATAATTTTATTATTTAAGATTTACTTTTATAACTATCGATGTGAATAGATATTTAGGCTATTACTATAAGGAGTAATTATATTTCCGTGTCCCTCGGATGTTCAGTGAGTCGAGTCAGATTTATACACTTGTGATAGTCCGAGACCCTGTAACCAGACTAACCTCCCCGTGCTGTATGTTTTGTAAATTTGTATAATCTCTGTAGATTTTGTTGGATGTAGTTTGTCGATTTCCCTTACTACTTGTGCTTTGAAATAATATTTTTGTACTTTTGACATAAAAAAAATGTGGACTTCTGAAAGAAGATAATGTTTGACGTTGTGTTTAGAGTATTTACATTCCTTCCTAACCTATCTTTTGTATCGCTGTTAATTTAAAAGTTCCTGTGGCTTGATGGAATTACAAATTTTTTCTTGTTTTCTTAGTAGAATTTTATCAAACAAAATTAAGAAGATCGGTACAGTACGAAGTGGACGGTACTGACAGAAAATAAAAGTCTGCGATATCTGAACCTGTGCTGTACCTCCCGGACCACCTGAGGTTGATTTCAACCATTACAGTCAATTTCTTGTATTTTATTAAAGATACCAGCTTTTGCGTGGATGAGAGAATCAACTGGCAAAAGAAAATTAATGAAATAAAATTCAATCTTTCAACCATGTTCCACATTGGACTATATAGCGAACATCTTGTGCAAGCAGCTGCAGAACAGCTGATTTGTACTAAGTGACAAAAGGTTAAAATTGTAACTAACGTTTCTTGTAAAGCAGGTAGTTATTTTTATATTTCTAGAAATGTTCGAATATAGTTTCTAAACATTGCAGTACCATTATCTCACTGCTTCCCCATTTTTACATCCATAAAAAGAATTAAAGTATCCCATAAACAAAAAATTCCCATAACACTCTGCAGACGAACTTCCGATAGAGCAGAAGAAATTTGTAGTTGTAGCAAACATGGCAATTTCCAATTTATTGAAACATTTATTTATAATCAAAGTTCATGATAACCTGTTGGTAGATAATAAGAGTAAGGATATACTGTGATTAAGTTAGAGTGCATTTTATTAGTAATAAAATTATTATATACCTGTTTTTTTTTATATAAAAAATATATTCTGAAACCCATTTTTTATCACTTTTTTAGGTAAAAATAAAAGGTAAAATATTATATATGACTTGTAGTTCTTAAAAAAATTAACGTTTTCTGAAACTGTAAATTCTTTTCAAATTACGTGGTATGTTTGACTCTTTGTGTTCTGGATCAGTCTCTAAAGTGACAAATTATATTTTTGAGTCATATATTGCTAAAAACCAATATTTTATTTTGATAATTATATAAGATTCAGATAATTTTTTATATTCTGGAATTTGTGTAAAATTTCATTAAAATGTTGAAAATATTTGAAATGAATGTTCTTTACCAAATATTTTTATGAATTTTTAAAAATCAAATAAAAGTTTTGGGTTGAGAAATTTTCTGTTTCTGAATGTTTCTTATTCTCTTGAGATGGTTGACTGTTAATAATTTGAATCCTGATAAATTGTGTGTTACAAGAGCTTGTCAATAATTAATTTATACTATCAAGAATTTCGTCTATTGAGATTGAGGAAGAAACAATAGCTAGAACAAGAAGTACAAATAAAGAATAAAATTGTTCTTATCTGAATTTTAAAACGGTTCTCTGTGTAGAATTATGTAAGGTGACAATTGACGGTAGCTTCAGAGTTGTACTGTACCATCGTAGTCAGTGGGAGCAGGATTTGGTCAAACGCATTTTCAAGTTTCATTGAGACATTAAAAAAGTGTTTTTGGGTATAACTAAAATGTAATATAAATTTTTAGATTTTGTCTCATTTAATGTTTGTTTTTGGCAATGGAAGGATTTTGAAGGAAACGCTATTTTTCCGGACACTTGCCTTCGTTAAGTGATACAAGAAATCAGTAACACTACAATTCGAGATCTGCAATCTGTTTTAGTTTTCTGCAACAATCATTGTAATGAGGCATCGGTTTCAATTACGATTCCAGAATCGCTTGATTTGGTATTTATTCATACATATAATCTGCTCCCTAGCTTTTCTTACCAGAATCTGCATTTTATTTTGTATTGTTATTTTATAATTTGTGAAAATTATAATAAAAGTAAATTAGACCTAATTTTATTTTATTTTATAAAAGTATTTTTGAATTACCAATACAATGTTAAATAAAATCCTTTAAACGCTTGATTATTTTCTCATAAATATATAATCAGTTAGTGTTTACCACCACAGTTTAGAATTTCCGACTCTGTGTTTAAATCCATTTTAATTATTTTAATAAATAATAGCAGCAATATGACAATGAACTTGCCACAACTTAAGTTGCATATTGTCCCATTGAGTTGACTAAAAAAAACACAAGAAAATTCTTTTTAGTTTCAGAATTTATGGTGATCAGTCACCATTTTGTCAAGTGATCAGTTCGTAACTGAGGCCTCTACTACACAAATTCTACGACGGTGAGTTTTGTGTTGGGCAGATCTGCCGTGTTGCGCTGTGCAATTTTATCTCTGTGGATAGGTGAACTTATTTGAGTGCTTTGAGACAAATTAAATTCACAGGAATCACTCTTAATATTACAAAACCTGATGCCCAAAAGACTTTTTTAAAATTATTATTTTGATCTTGGACAAGTTGTGTGTTTATTTTCAAATAACGTCAATAAAACAAAGAATCATAATAAGCTTGTAATAAAAATGTAGGGAACAAAATCTTTGGTATTCCACCAAACTTATTTTTTTAACTAACCTTAAAATAGTAAGAAGTACTAATAATGAGTCAGCTCTCTTCTTTTAAAATGTCTGCAAAAAAAGATTTGACTTTTAGAAACACAGTTAAAAAGATAAGCTATATTTTATATTTACCCTCTGAGACCCAGGAAACGGTTTAGTGTACGAGAAAATCATTTCTGCAGTAAAATCCTCACCCGTTGTCTAGAGGGTTGAGAGCCGACTGTATTGGCGGCCATCTTGGTTGTAGCCCAAAAAGAACAATGTTAAAGCTTATGCAATTTTACGACTTCATTTTTAGTCGTTGCATTTGGGAGAGGCTCATTTTAAAGATATAATTCATTCGCAACAAAGGTTTTTTAATCATTTTATTGGTTATTTAGAACAAAATTCAAACTTTTTTGTACATCAAACAAAAAGTGTTTAGATGCGTATTAATTATATTTTAAATCTGAGATCTTCCGTAACGCTACAGTCTAAAATAAGTGCGTAAACGTGCGTGAGGTTCAACATTGGTCGTTCCACTACAGCCGGCTCTTGGAGTGTGAACACAGTTTAAATGTAACCGAGTTAGCGTAGGATTAGTCCAGCTCAACTACGTATGTGACTATTTATAGCTTATGTTGTGTATATAAGTGCCACATGTACAGCTTGTGATGTCGTTTCTCTAGCCTCAATACGAATGTGAACAATGCATGAAATCGAGAAAACTATATTTTTTAGGTGTATTTCGATATTGAAAATAGGAATTAGTCAAATAGATTTTTTAAATCGACTTTGAAACACAATTGTAATTTTATTTCTCATAGGTAAACTATTTAAAAAAATTTCTTTTTCAAAATTTGTCATATTGTTTTGTAAAACTTTGCCTGTTTATTATTTTATTAATAATTTTTAATTAAGTCCTTGTAGAATTGTTTTGTAATTTTCAATGTTTTCTGTTAATATTAACTTTGTTTATAGATGTTCCATTAAGTGTTTCTAATTTTATGGAAGATTTACAAAACTTATCTATATTTTAAATATGTCTTTTAAACTTTGTTCTAACAGAGAAAACTTAACAATTTGAATCTGTTTTGACCTTATTGTTACATAGTCACTCAGCTGATATTGTTAGATTTAACTCGGATACTGGTACTGTCCAAAGGGCCAAATCTGATTGTGAACAAACTATTTGCTCTATCTGTCTGTCTGTGTGGTTGTGTACATATGGCTGTATATACGAAACGTGCCAATTCTGCGATCACTGCGCTAACAATAGTTTTTATTTAGGCTTTGTTTTAAAAATTATGAATGCTTTTTACCTTTTTATTACTGTATAACAATTTTTTTTTAGATTTCATAATTGTAGTGTCTAAAATATTACTTTTTTAAATTAACGTCATGGTCAGATTTATTATACCGTCCAAAAAAATTTTGTTCGGATTTATCCTTTTTTAATAAAAATAATTAAGTCCTAACTTTTATTGCCAAAATTTTGAGTCAGTTTTTAATTGGTCAAGGAAAGTAGTTTTAAAATATTCACATTTTGTTTAATGAATCGTTTTACAAACGTTATTTACGTACAAACGTATTTAAAGGGCGTTAGTGCAGTGACGCTAGCTATTGTTATTTTAGGTTAAGTCTGACTACAATTTTTACTCTGGCGTAACGAGTTTCGGTGTAAGGTTCGATTGTAATATACAGCGCCACTTTATTGTTCCATAGCTGAGTCCTGTATATTTTCTGTTAATATGTATAACTTACGATCAAGTATTTGTGTTCGCTGTCGTGGTTGTTGACTCAAGACTGAATGTTAAGAACAATCGGACGGCGAGTTGGGCGGACGGTGGGCGTTTGCGGCGCCATATGTGCGTTAACATAAGTAATACTGTTGTATAATTAGCTTTATATGTCCGTATGTGACGGCTGTGCAAACGTCCGGCCCCTGTACGATGGTGTTATTGCAATATAGAGTAATTACTAGCTTTAAGCCTACGTATGCTTGTATATACCTGTTCCTACCTGTTGGAACACACTAGGAGCTCATTTCAAATATAACATTTTTATTGATGTTTGTCTTTTATTACTGCCCCTTGGTGTAAACATCGGCAGAATGTCCGTTTTCGTCTATGCTTGGATACATTGGAATAAAAGTTGATTTTCTGATGTAGACAGTGATGGGACTGATGCGAATCTCGAAATGTTCTTTTTTTATTTTAAAAGTTGTATTAAAATAATTTATTTAAAATTTACTAATATATTAGAAACAATAATTAAGCAATGAAATGAAAATATTTTACAATTACAGTAAATTTCTGCTTATCTGAGTCCTGATTAACCGAATCAGTTAGGACCTAGGACCGGAGGGGTTAACCGAGACCTCTGAAGATAAAAAATGTTTTTTTTATAGACCAAGCAGTAGTAGTACAATAATAAGATGATGCGTGTGACTAGCAGATATATCGATCTGTGATGCATGTACTCTGGCTGTCGTTTGGTTGAGCGGTGAATTCTTAAAAAACGCATTCGTTAAAAGTAAGTGTTCTGTGGTTTAGTAGTAGTAACATTCTCGCCCGGCAAGTGAGAGATTCAGCGGAGCAAGTATTATTTGTGATTCAATGTTTAATGTTTATTAAAATTATATATAAAGTAAAGTAAAGTAAAATTATATATATACAGAGTGTTCCAAAGGTTTATAGATTTTTAAAAGTATTTTCAAACTCTACTCAATATTAATAATAGGTTTTATAAATATTCTGTGAAAATTAAAGCTCCCTAACAATTGTAGAAACAAAATGGTGACATTGAAAAGTGTACCATTTTGCTTTCTGTACAAATTAATTTCTTTAATTACCTGATTTGATTACTGCAGTTTTGAACAGCTCTTTAATAACGTTCATTGCTGAAAACAAATGTTTCATTGAAGAATATTGGTTGTGCTATAAAAACATAACCTAACCTCCTCCATTACAGTTTTACTGATATTGAAGTTCGAGAAATGGCTTTTATTGTTGAACGAAGAGTGAAGTGTTGTGCGCGGGTTATTGTTTCTGGCAACATTACAGAAGCAATTACACAATTTCAGGTTGCCTACCCAGAGTTGAATCCTACCCACCTAGCAATCCAACAAGTTTATATTCGTAGCTTCAGTAATGATGAGGAATTAAAACAATCAATTAAAGAGGAACTTTTCCGGATACTGCAGAATTTCTTTGTAAGAGCTCACGATTAATTTTTTAAGCGCTGTTATCAGTGTGTCGCTGTGGATGGATTACAGTCCGAATAATTTTTGACTGTAATTGTACATTTTTAATAGGCTATGTTCTAATTTTCTGATTGAAATGCTTTATTTCGCTAGAATATGACAATAAATAATTTTACAAAACCAAAAATACAGTTTTTTTCAATAGTTAAAATTGCTGAAGTAGTTTTACAGTAGAAGGCTGTGAGAGTTCTTAAATCATCTCCCATCATATAAATATTATAGTCGATTCAGTTTTGCATAATGAAAGACTTGACTATCTAAAGTTAATTTGTCTTTAGCTGGCTCCGGACTTTGACTTGAAAAGAGAATAGACTTTGAATTCAATTGGTGATTGTGTGGCAGAAATAAAGTTCAGTGACATGTAGAGAATGCTATCGTGGTAAGTCTTTTGTTAATATTTGTAATCCATTTTGATCTTCCTGAATTAAATATAAGTTAATGATATTTCTTATTATTGGCTGTTAAAATGTTTAATACTTTTTTGTAATTGTCTTATTTTAAAGTAGACGTATTACAATGATATTCAAATTACTGAGTAACAGATGAAAGAGTGGTCATACAGATCACACAACCAAATAACATTTCAAATGGCTAGAGATTTTAGTATTGGATGCAGCATTTAGTGAGCTTTTCAGACTACATTAGGGTTACTATAGCTTTCTAACCTTTGTCAAATATTCAACCATGTATCATATTCCTTAAGAGAATTAGACTATCCCATACTGTTGTAAGTATGGGGGGTATATTTAGACAAAATATTTAGTTCCTTTTTTGAAATTTGTTTTAGACGATAGAAAGATTGTGAAGGAAACATGATTTTTCCACACATTTGCCATCGTTTAGTCACATGATTTTTTTGGTATCATTAATTTGATGCAATAAATCTTGCCAAGGCTAGTCCAACAATGAAAAGAAAAAAGTTCACATAATTTGTTAAATTTAACTAATTTCAGAACTAGATGAAATGGCAGGAGTCAATAAGTTAGAACTAATTAAAATAAAATAAAATCCTTGAATAAATGATTTAAATATAAAAATACTCCTATTACATTGTTTTATGCTTCTAACAAATTTTATGTGTAGTACTGTTTATGATTATGATGTTCTTTTACATTTTTGTAGCACACCGTTGGTGATTTTTTTGTAATTTGAATGATCTGTAAAATCATTATCGTTTTTTTATATTCGTTGAGATTGAGTGATCTTTAAAATGCTCATTATGTAAGCATTATGTTCAGTGATAAGCATTACCAAGCAACTTGCAATTGAAGCTTCAGTGTATTGACATCTTTTCACAATACAAGGGTTGAGTTGATGGTGCTGAGGGAGAGATACAGTGGTGGGGGGGGGGGTAAGATGACACACCATATACAGGGTGAGTCAGACCACCCATCTGAAATGTGTAGCGGCTGAACCAAGAAACTTAATTTGAACAAAAACCCCTTATTTAAACCCCAAAGAATTCAGGAAAATACTTTTAAACCTAAAAAATACCCCAATATGTCGCTTTTGTGAAGGGAGGGATAGGGTTTATTTTTAAAAGATTTTCAAGTGTAAAAATGCTTAATCCATACCTCATTTTAAAGTTCTCTATTCACTGATTACATTGGGAAAAAATTTAATTTATTTCGCTTCCTATATACAGGGTGGTCTAAGATGTCAAAGTTGTAAGGTTTCACAGTTTTCTTTGTTACATTGTTGTTACACATTTTAGCAAATACAAATTTTTATCCAAAATTACCAAAGAAGTGCTCTTCCGAAAAAAAAGTTGTCACTTTTCAGCACAATTTCAATTTGAAAACATTGTTCTAATTTACGATATTTGAAACTCGTAAAACCTAAAAAACACAAACAGCAACGTATGACTTTCATTACACATATCAATAGCTTTGTCTTAGGTAGCTGAGAAATGACACAAAAAATACAAATTTTCATAAAGTTAAACTCTAAACCTTAAACTTTAATACCTTTTCACAATTAAACTAGATCACCTCTTCCATAGATCCCTCGAACTATGTGTCAAAGTCAAAGTCTTTATTGCAACAAAAACAAGTTGTTACTAATAGTTGAAGTCAAATTGCAACCAGGCCTAACAAAAAACATAATAGTAAATTCTAGTTACATCTTTACTTAAAGTTAAAATAGAGTAATAGAATCCTTTCTCTTCAGAAAATTAAAACTAACAATTCACAAATGGTAACAGAACAAGCCAAGTACAACAATTAAAGCTAGTCATTATTATGTAGACAAAACCAATTACTACATAACGTTTCAGTAATGTAAAGATACATTTAGTAAAGCATAATGAGGGTAAGAAGTAAAATCCATTATATACAAAAAATGCAAAACATTTAAACATTAATATCACAGATAAAGCAAGGTCATCAATTAAATCTAATGTCAATGTTTGAAAATACAAAAACTCGTTTACATTGTAAAAGGGATTCCTCATTAGCCGACTGTACAATTTTGTTTTAAAACATTTAAAATCAACATCACAAGCATTTCTAGGAAGTTTGTTGAACATACTTTAGCCTACGAAAGAATAATAGTTTTGTGTCTTGCTAAGCTTAACATAGATAAATTTTTGTATCTGGTGTTGTAGTTGTGAATGTCATTTCTAAACAAGGAAGAATCAATCCCCAGCTTAACTCTAACTGGACTATAAAATATGTACAACTTAAATATTGTATTTGTTCATTTATAAACAATGGACTGCAGTGAGCTCTATAATTAGAGTAAGTAGTTATTCTGATTGTGTTTTTCTGGAGTAACAGAATGTTTTTGTACTGGTACTACAACCTCAGAGCAGTATACCATAAGAGTACACAATGAAAAAAGAAAAGTAGGCCATCCTCAAATACATTTCTGGGATATACTTCCCAAAACTATTATTATTATAATTGATTTCAACTACTCCCTTGATGACAAGCTTCTTGATCATTGTACATCCATCAAAGATCTTGGAATAGTTCTCGACTCCCCTTTTGGCTACAGTCTCCATATTGACCAATTATGCTGCCGAGCGTCTGGTATGATGGGGCTGATTATGAGAACTGCTAGGCATGGCCTCAGCTCTAATGCTCTTGTACTCCTCTACAAGTCCCTTGTCCTCCAGCTGCTCGAGTACGCTTCAGTTGTTTGGTCTCCTTACCAGGTGGGCCTCATTGGCAGACTGCAGTCCGTGCAAAATAAATTCCTTAGGTATTTGCACTGGAGAGAGCCTGATAGGCCTCTGAACTTGCTTCGGCTACATCCAATTTATAAGATTCTCAACTTTGTGGTAGTCTGCCCCCCTCTTTTGGAGCGAATTGCTTTTCGTCTCCCTTCTGGCACAAGGTCGCGCCGCCTCTTCGAGTTGAGCCACTTAAACCGCAACTATCTCCAGTTCAGCTCTGTCCCAAGAATACTTCGGCTTGGCAACGAGGTGTGCAGTGAAGTAGACTTTTTCTGCAATCGACTGGGAGCTTTGAGACGTGCTGTGTTGACAGTGAGGCTGGAGAGATTTGAGTCAGAGTGAGCTTGCCGAGTCCTGCACAGTGTTACAGTATTGCAATAGTTACTCCATTGTTATCTTTGATGTTTTAGTATATTACTGTTATCATTATTGTTATTGTATTATTATTTTTTATTACTTGTTATATCACTACTTGTTATTGTTATTGCACTATTGTTATTGGTACCACTTTCGTTATGTTTCTCATTATTTAGTTTTGTCTTGTTATATCTGTTTATTTCACTATGTCGTAGGCATGATCAATTGCTGAACTTGATTTTTTATACTATACTTTTTTTTATGAGAGTTTATTACTGTTCTAGTCATCGTAAGTATTGTAATTTTGCAAAATGGTTATACCGTGGGAATGTAAATAAATAAATGGCGCAAAAGGTATATTACTCTAAAAAGCCTGCTACACACACCCTGAATGTGAGGACCCCATGAGAGATTTTAATCAGTGTTGATTCCTAATAGCTTGACATTATCGCTAAAGACTACCCAGTGTGAAGCTAGTTCTATGGCCCTAAGAGTGAAAAGAACAGATTGAGTTTTATTACTATTTAACAAAAGACCATTGCTATCAAACCAGTTTTCGCTTTCCTTTAGGTTGTTGTCGATTTGGTTAAAAATATCACTTAAACCAGAATTACTACAAAACAATGTTGTGTTGTCAGCATAATTAATTGACTTACTAGGTATGGAAATGTTTATTGGGAGGTCGTTTTAGAAAAAGAAAAGGGCCAAGGACCGAGCCCTGTGGTGCTCTTTTCTCTACCCTTGCCACCTCAGAAAGTTTGTTTCCAAAGCTAACCTGCTGAGTGCGGTTTTTAAAATAGCTATGAAATAAGTTAAGTCAGCACCATCAATGCCATAATGTTCTAGCTTCATTAGTAGAATGTCATGCGGAACACAATCGAAGGCCCTTGTCAGACCACACATGGTAGCGAGTGTTTTAAAACATTTAAAATCAACATCACAAGCATTTCTAGGAAGTTTGTTGAACATACTTTAGCCTACGTAAGAATAATAGTTTTGTGTCTTGCTAAGCCTAACATAGGTAAATTTCTGTATCTGGTGTTGTAGTTGTGAATGTCATTTCTAAACAAGGAAGAATCAATCCCCAGCTCAACTCTAACTGGACTATAAAATATGTACAAATTAAATATTGTGAGTATTTGTTCATTTATAAACAATGGACTGCAGTGAGCTCTATAATTAGAGTAAGTAGTTATTCTGATTGTGTTTTTCTGGAGTAACAGAATGTTTTTGTACTGGTACTACAACCTCAGAGCAGTATACCATAAGAGTACACAATGAAAAAAGAAAAGTAGGCCATCCTCAAATACATTTCTGGGATATACTTCCCAAAACTATTATTATTATAATTGATTTCAACTACTCCCTTGATGACAAGCTTCTTGATCATTGTACATCCATCAAAGATCTTGGAATAGTTATCGACTCCTCTTTTGGCTACAGTCTCCATATTGACCAATTATGCTGCCGAGCGTCTGGTATGATGGGGCTGATTATGAGAACTGCTAGGCATGGCCTCAGCTCTAATGCTCTTGTACTCCTCTACAAGTCCCTTGTCCTCCAGCTGCTCGAGTACGCTTCAGTTGTTTGGTCTCCTTACCAGGTGGGCCTCATTGGCAGACTGCAGTCCGTGCAAAATAAATTCCTTAGGTATTTGCACTGGAGAGAGCCTGATAGGCCTCTGAACTTGCTTCGGCTACATCCAATTTATAAGATTCTCAACTTTGTGGTAGTCTGCCCCCCTCTTTTGGAGCGAATTGCTTTTCGTCTCCCTTCTGGCACAAGGTCGCGCCGCCTCTTCGAGTTGAGCCACTTAAACCGCAACTATCTCCAGTTCAGCTCTGTCCCAAGAATACTTCGGCTTGGCAACGAGGTGTGCAGTGAAGTAGACTTTTTCTGCAATCGACTGGGAGCTTTGAGACGTGCTGTGTTGACAGTGAGGCTGGAGAGATTTGAGTCAGAGTGAGCTTGCCGAGTCCTGCACAGTGTTACAGTATTGCAATAGTTACTCCATTGTTATCTTTGATGTTTTAGTATATTACTGTTATCATTATTGTTATTGTTGTATTATTATTTTTTATTACTTGTTATATCACTACTTGTTATTGTTATTGTTATTGCACTATTGTTATTGCACTATTGTTATTGGTACCACTTTCGTTATGTTTCTCATTATTTAGTTTTGTCTTGTTATATCTGTTTATTTCACTATGTCGTAGGCATGATCAATTGCTGAACTTGATTTTTTATACTATACTTTTTTTTATGAGAGTTTATTACTGTTCTAGTCATCGTAAGTATTGTAATTTTGCAAAATGGTTTTACCGTGGGAATGTAAATAAATAAATGGCGCAAAAGGTATATTACTCTAAAAAGCCTGCTACACACACCCTGAATGTGAGGACCCCATGAGAGATTTTAATCAGTGTTGATTCCTAATAGCTTGACATTATCGCTAAAGACTACCCAGTGTGAAGCTAGTTCTATGGCCCTAAGAGTGAAAAGAACAGATTGAGTTTTATTACTATTTAACAAAAGACCATTGCTATCAAACCAGTTTTCGCTATCCTTTAGGTTGTTGTCGATTTGGTTAAAAATATCACTTAAACCAGAATTACTACAAAACAATGTTGTGTTGTCAGCATAATTAATTGACTTACTAGGTATGGAAATGTTTATTGGGAGGTCGTTTTAGAAAAAGAAAAGGGCCAAGGACCGAGCCCTGTGGTGCTCTTTTCTCTACCCTTGCCACCTCAGAAAGTTTGTTTCCAAAGCTAACCTGCTGAGTGCGGTTTTTAAAATAGCTATGAAATAAGTTAAGTCAGCACCATCAATGCCATAATGTTCTAGCTTCATTAGTAGAATGTCATGCGGAACACAATCGAAGGCCCTTGTCAGACCACACATGGTAGCGAGTGTACCTGTACCATTTTCAAATCCACTAAGGACGGCATCCACCAGGTCCCCGACCGCATCCACTGTTGAAAGGCCACCCCTGAAGCCAAATTGAGTTTCTGAAAACAATCGGTTGACTCAAAATAGTGATTAACCTGGTGTATTGCCACTTTCTCAATCATTTTGGAGAAAACACGCCTTACAGAGATAGGGCGATAACTGGAGGGACTAGACGGGTCACCCTTCTTTAAAACTACGGATAACTTTAGTACATCAGGAAATGAGGCTTTCTCAAGACACTCGTTTTTTTATGCAGACTGTCCAAGGCTGTACTATTACTAAAAACACTTTACAATATCACTGCTGATATCAAAGATATCTCTACACTTGCTAGGCTTAAGATTTTCCACTATTTTTACCACATCATAACAAGACTTTAGCTTTAGCTTGAAATTAGCTTAAACAATTCCAGGCATATTCTGCAAGTAGAGCATGGCAGTTGCAACAGATGAACCAGTAGAGCTGTGGATCTCTCCTACCGAAGAAGTAAAGAAATCTTTGAAGATATTAGGAGTTAGATGGTTAACTTTAGGCGACATTGGCTTTGTTCTCTGTTAAACAATGGGATATTAATTCTCAAACTCTTTTACAGCGATATGGAGCAGCAGCGTTAGAATCTGCGTTTGCCTTTAACTTGGCCTGAAGTAACATTTTTTTTTAATAATCATTCTATGCATTGAAATACAATCGTCTTGTAGTTTCAATGTAAATATTTTAGCATTGGGCTCATAAGTAAATATCATATCACATTTCTACATGCATTTTCTTGATAAGTAGTTCAACATCAGTACAACAATTTTTAGGAACTGATTTCTTATGCGTCTGTCCACTGAATTTAACAGTCTTAAAAGGAAAACCTTTGTCCATTTAATCTATGAATAAGTAGAAAAAATATCAAATTTACTGAAATTTTGCTGCAATTCACCCTCCCAGTTAATGCTCCCAAGATATTGTTCATACATTTCAAGGTTATGGTTGTTAAAATGCCTTAATAAACGCACATTCTGCGTACTTGAACTTGATCAGGAGTTAGGCAAGAGTACAGTAGTCAAAATAGCCCTGTGATCCGATAGTAGCAAGGAAAAAAGCACCACTGTTTTGATTGTTAATTTTTGAAAATTTAAAAAACATTGTCAATACGTGCTGTACCTCTTGTAGGTTCAAGATTAAGGCAGTAGCAGTTGTGCGAACGAAGCACATTCAAAAACTGTAACGAAAAGTTTTGCGGTAATCTCATATCAATGTTCAAGTCCCCGCACACAATGCTGGGTAGGCTATAATAATCATGCAAATGAATCATTAGCCTATCCAGTCCAGCAATAGGTTCATGGTTTCCATCAGGAACACGATACAGGGAGACTACAATTACTTCTAAGTTATCTAGGATTATCTTTGCTCACATAATCTCAAGGTCACTTTTCTGGTACAAGTGAATAACGTTTAATTCTTGGAAACAATAACCTTCTTTTACATACACTGTAACACCACCTTTTGACTTGGTGTTCCGACAGTACATTGTTGCGCACAAATAGCCATTTATTTTACTATAGTCCTTATTATCTTCATTTAACCAGTGTTCATAAAACGCAAAAGACAGAACAATCATTTTCAGAAAGTAAAATATCCATTTAAAACAGTTTATCAGTAAGCAATTGAGCATTGGTCGATAATATTTTACAATTTTTAGATATATTTTCTAAACTTTCAATAGGCCCAGTCAAATTGCAACTGTACGAATCATCAACACCACATGAAACGGACAGTCTTATGTTGCGTTCTTCTCCAAAGGAGTCTTGGGCAAAAAAAAAAAAAAAAAAAATTATCGCAAACTGGTCTTCGAGGAGATTAAAACATTTTGACAAGGACAACATCTGGCCAAGTTCGGACTCCATTGCAATATTAAATTTGTTTTTTGGCACACAATTTAAAAGACTTGTAAGAGCCATACTTAGTTTTACATTCTTCACATTCAATTTCACACTGAAATATATCTTTCAGATAAAACGAAAGATACTTTTTACCAACTTCCACGGAAAGTCGAGACACAAAGAGCCATTTTTACAAGGCACAGTCTGATTTGGTTAGGTGACTCAATTTTGATTAAAACGTTAGAAAGAAGACTTTTAAGTGCTTAACATTCATATCCAAAAGAAAGTAATGATATATATTTATTACATGTATGCATGTGTTTATATATATATTGTGTATAGTGTTTTTATCATTTATTGCAACTTCGTTAGAGGTAATATATGTTTTTTGCTATTCATCTGTTGGATAACCTGATCGAATGAATGTAGTTCTTCGACTCGAGTCGAGTCAGTCAAGGTAGTGGAAGAAACTGACGTCGATGAACTTTCGTGTCTGTTTTGTGATTGTTTTCTTATTTCATTTAAATTGTTAGGTGTTTTTTGTTTTCCTATCTGTTTTTATTCCATTGAAGTTATCAAAGAGATATTCAGTACCTGGCATTGGTAAGTTTAATATTATTTTTAGTAGTGGTTATATAAAGGTCCATGGATGGATAGGTATTTTATCTGGCAGCACTATTTAAGATATTATGAAACTTTAGATGTTATTTATCTTCACTGATTGCTTTAATTAGATTGGAATAATTTCTCAATTTAAAGAATGTAAACTATATTTATCTGCAGTTCTTTGATTGTGCATTTAATGGTGAATTATTAGAAACATGTTATCCTTTGTTCATATAAACTTCTTGGTTAGGTAAGAAAACAAACTTACCTTGGGCAGTGTTATTTGTTTACATTATAACTTAAGTTTTGTAAGCTACTCAATTGTAATTTTTATATCATCAAGATGGTAAAAAATGTCATGCATATAAGCTATTTGAATACAAAATTTATTTTACTTAGGACTAGTTATTTTTATAATACTATCACATCATTGAGATTCAATAAAAGCATTTAAAACATTATTTAGTTTCTTTTTCAATCGAATTGTTAAAATTTAAATATCGGGAGTTGGCCTAACTGTTCTCCTGCTGGAGACCGAGTTGACAGTTAAAGGCTAAATAAACATACAGTAATGGTGTTCTTCAATTGTTCTTGTTTACACCACGAATTCTGGTCTCTACTAAGCTATCTTGACTAGTCGAAGGCCATGATGCTCAACTGTGCCAGTCATATGTGCTAAATTACAGTACAATAACTAGCTATAATAGACATAACACCTTCACAGCTGGTCTATGTTGAATGATCTTGGCTAGTAGTAATAATCATGAAGCGCTTAAACATGTCTGCTGTACTGTAGTCAATATGTCAATCTAAAAGTCAGTAGCATATTCAAACGGTGATAAACAGGCATCTGTTGTAACATGTTAAAACTGAATAGTTAGACTATAACAAATTAAGATATAGCAGTTTTATGTCATTGTTGTAAAGATAACAATATAATAAGAAGGTAGCCTAATAGAAAATAATCTGAAAATTCATCAAATTATTTTAAATAGGTCAGTTATAAAATGTGAGAAAATATCTAAGATAGAAGTGGTGCGATAAAGAAAACTTGTATTAAAAAATAACGTTTGTGTTTTAACAAACACCCTACCAAAGCCAATCTGTGAAGTTGACGTAAATTAATTATTAGGAACATAATTTCAATGTTGAGTTTCCCCAAGGAAGCAAACTAATACCTGCCACTTCCAATTTATATATAGTGCACACTTTTTCTCATACTCATGAGAGATATTGTCATTGAGACATTGTCGGATTATAAAATATGTCGGACCAAAATATTTGAGATTATTAAGTCTATTGTATAGGAATGCATAACAGTCTGCTTTTGTAAGCTTTGAGAGTAAACAAGTACAATGTTAACAATATTATATAATTTTCAAATTAAATGATTTTTTTCATTTAATTAAAGCTCTTCAAATCTGTACCAAACATAACAGTATTTGTGAATTACCAGTTACGTATAATAGAAGATCTTTTCAGTTAGTAAATCTGGTATAGAAACTTTGGTGCAAAGTCAGCTGTACCCAACACATTGCTGTCAAATTCGAACAAGGTAGTACAGTATGTGGGTGAATTGATTGTAAAATAACTTATTTTGACATTGTAGTTTATTAACATTATAGTAATTGCAAATTCCAGCCTGTACTACTAGTTGTTAATGAAAGTATCTAAGGGTTTGCTAGCATTTGTTAAATCCTTGTGTTTACAAAAGTAACTGAGTTCCAAATTTTGGCTAAGCATTTACTATTTTATTTTACTGTTGTGCAGATGTCTAGATAGACTTCTACCCGATACTAACGTGTATTGTAATATGTCAGTGGTTCTTAAAGTGTGCACCGCGGCACGCCAGAGGACCATAAAATCCTGCCAGGGGCGCTGTGGTTAGGCGACACCACTATTATTTGTGGTTAAAAATATTAACACACATATCTTAAACCCGTCACATAAAGTGGGAAGGTTTTAAAAAAATACTCGATCTGTGGAAGGCTATCACGATTAAAGGTGATTACAAAAGATTTCCCGCCTTGAAACAGTTTATTGAATAAAACTATTTGACCGTGGAAGAAGAGCCTAATGACCTGTTTTTGCAGTGTCTTTCCCAACTGAGATTGTATTTTGATGAGTATCTCCCTACCAATAATGTAAATTCTATGTTGTGGGTATCAAATCCATGTAAAGAAGAAATGTCTCCCTGCATCTAAACGTTGAAAAGAGTGAACAACAACTGATATCCAAACAGATACCGTGTTAGAAACTGGATTCAAAACTAAATCCGTTGCTAGAGCTTTGGTTTAACATCGAAATACCTGCAAATTGCCAGGTAAACGTTACATGTGTTTATACCGTTGGCTTTGAAGGTGGGCTTCTGAGCTGTGGCAGTCATCAAATCAAAATATCCACAAACTTAAAAATTCAAACATAAGTGTGCATTGCAATTTGTAATATAAGTACATATATGTTTATATTATGAATGAAAGGAAAACAAGCTCATCCTTTGCACTAGACTCTTAGCAAATATTGCCGATTGGCCTGAGGGAAGCTTTAAACAAGTTATGAACTGCAATGAATTTGAGTAAATATCATCTAACTAGGTAAACTGTAATTTTGTTATCTCATTTAAGCGTCAGCTATGCCGGCTTCAGTGTGCACTGATTTTTGTTATTATTACATTTTTGGACCTCCCCGGAATTCGAACCCGTGATCTCTCGGTTAGAGATCCGAGACTATAACCACTAGTCTATGGAGGAGGACTAGGTAAACTGTAATTTTTTTGAATTGATCAATTATTGAATTATTAAAACAATGTTTTATATGCAAAATGTTTTTTGAAATTAATTACGTCCTTCTATTAATTTACTTGTTTCTACTCCAAGTCTATCAATAAATAGTAATAGCAGTCAGTTGTAGTATAATACCTAATCGCATAATACCTAGTTTTATGTAATTTGTTAATAACATGTTTTTCTGGGCTGTAAGGCAGTCAATCTGTTTCCAACCAAATTATCTGATGAGATTTTGGTTTCGGATGGAAGAGCCAGGTCTGGCGTTGTCATGCAGCAAGAGAACTCCAGATGTCAATAGACGACATAGCTTATCAGATGTCAATAGACGACATAGCTTATCAGATGTCAATAGACGACATAGCTTGTCAGATGTCAATAGACGACATAGCTTATCAGATGTCAATAGACGACATAGCTTATCAGATGTCAATAGACGACATAGCTTATTCTGCATTGCACGTTGAAGTTAAGTCAGAGTATCGCAATAAGTAGCACCATTCATTGTTCTTCCTCGTTCTATAAACTTGACTAACAATATTCCACGTCTATCCCAAAACACGGTCACCATAAACCTGGTGTATTGAGATTGTTTGTTTGGCATTGACTTGAACCAGTGACACAATTCCATTGACTGGCGTTTTGTTTCTGAGGTTATGTGGGAAACCCATGTCTCGTCACGTGTGGCAATGTTCTGTAAAAGTGTATTGCCTTCTTCATGATATCGGACCAAAACCTCGAGAGCACAACCCATTCTCATTGTATGTTCCTCAGTAAGCAGCCTGGGAACCCAAATTGAGCACAATTAGCAATATTTCACATGTTCAGAGACAATTTTTTGCAATGTCGTTTTACTTATGGTTGGAAATACCAAAGCTAATGATGAAATTGTAAATCTTAACAGATTTTTTCATTAAAAACATTGACCAAATCTTCCGTGATCACTGATGGCCGACCAGATCGTGGTTTATTATGGACATTTTCCCATCCATCTTTGAAAGCTTTCACACATTTGCTCTCGCATTTTGCTGTCTCTCATCGCACTAGCGCCGTGCACTTCACTTATCTGTCTATGAATATCCACCGCTGGAACGTTCCTTACTGTCAAAAACCAGATAACTGATCGTATTTCACAGTCATAACAACAATAAAAATGTGATTAGTTTTCACTCTATCTTGTGGCTTGTAGTTGTACATGTTACTCCGTTACCAAATGTACTCGTACAGATTTAGAATCATAGGTTATAAAATAGCCTACTCTTAAAATGGTACAGGTATGTATGTGTTCCAGTTACTGTTACTGCTAAACGAGTCAGTACTTAAACAACCGTGTAAAGTATCTATATCGTAAAAGTTGTAACAATAACCTGTACCGAGTACTTTTGTTTTCCGGTATTGGGGGGCTCTCAGGACAGATGAGTACCACTTACAAAGTATCTGTCACAGTACGACATGAAGTGAGTGAGTTCCTGAGCTCTGAGCAGTTATGTATTGTGTTATGTTTGTTGTGTATTGCGTTGGTACCTACCATGAGGCAATACAGACCTACGCAGTCTGGCAGTTTGCACGCAAATAAGCAGGTGATGGCCACGCTACATTAACAAAACCTGCTCAATTTAATCTTTTAAAACATTTTGAATAGAAGTTGACAAAATTACACGCCTAACTGTAAGAACTCCACGACATGACCAGTGCCAGAATTATTTAGACTTACTGGTCAAAATTAAAAATTGTGATGATAATTTAATTACAAATTTGTTCATATAGTTCTAAAATTATATACTTACTCAATTACAGTACATTTTTACCTATCTTGTTTAAAAATTTGGTTTTCTTTAAAATTACAGTTTGATTGAAAAGCATCAAAGACGCTTTCTTTTTCTTATTGACTTAAAAACTAGAAGTTATTGATGCTGAACCGCAGAAATAAATAAGCTACACTTTAATGTAATCCCCGTTCTTGAAACTCTATTAGTTAGTTTGTGGTTAACTTTCAAACTCGGGTATCTATATTTTTTTAGAATAGACATCAACATTTAGATTTCATCTTGATTTATATCTTAAACTTAACTATTCAACTCAATACTCTGTTCATTAATGTTTTGATAACATTTTGTTTCAGTTAAGCACACTTTATACAAACTGTATTTGTTACAGAAGATTTTATTTATCTCTGTACAAGTTTCCTGGTAATTAGTGAACTTTCCTTTATACGTTGTGACCTGATCTTTGCCCTCTTTTACAAGTTAAGAAGTACTATAAAATTATGATTTTAGGACCTAATAATTCTAAAATTTCCCAGCTCCACCCCTTTGAGCTGAGGTCATTCTATACCCTGATCCCCTAAAGGTTCCAAACACCTCCAAGAGAAGATTCCTGGATTCACAACTGTAGGTGACTTAGGTCTTCTAAGAAGTAAGTTACTCTTTAGTGATATTCTGACCTTCAGTTGTTTACTTGTGATTGTTTACTACATTGGAGTAAAAAAAAAATAAAAAAACAAGACTACCTATACACCTTACGATTTATGGCTTGCTATGACTGTTTTGAGTAATTAGATCAATTCTCTATGTATCGTAACCTGTTCTGAACAATTTTAAGCCACAACTGCTTTTGTTATGTTGAAATTTTTCTTTTGAAATGGAATACATTGAACCAGTACTTATTTTTTCTGTCCACTGATGTGCGACCATCTCTGTACCTGTGTATCACTGCTATATCTGTGTCAGACTGTCTTCTCTGAAGCCCCGTTTAATGTTTTGAATATTTTCAATTTGGAAGTCGGTAATTTTTGACAACATATGATGCAATATCCTCCTGTTCCACTTGTTATTCATTCGATAAAAGACACAACTGCTATGAACACTCAGTAAGGAACTATGAACCTACAGTCAGCTGTACAATGTATCAGTTCGAAGATATAGGAAGTTTGCTCTACCGTAAGCATCGGTCGTCCAAGAACACTTGAAACTGTGAATAAAGTTTTTAAGTTCTACAAACAAAGACCATGATAGTAATTGCAAAGTGCAAGATCAGCAATGTGTGAGGTTTAAAAAAAGATCTATTTCAGTTGAAACGATACAACTAAAACGTCTCCAAAAATTAAAGTCAGGAGTCTATGAAAAACAGAGCTAAATATGAATTCGCAAGATTTCTTAGGAGGTAACAATTTTTTTCCACTAATCTTGTATTCAGTGATGAGGCAATATTTTGCTTGAATAATAAGTTAACAAGCATTATGTTCGAATTTGGACATCATAGGCTTTGCTCACTTTTGAGGAACACGAAAGGAAATTGGCCTGGTTAAGTGTTTTTTTGCAGTATCCTCATCAAAAGTGTATGGCCCTAAACTGGTATTGCTTATCTAGATAAGTTATAGTAATGGTTGTTCCCTCAGCTTAATGAAGACAAGGATCGTGTCATATTTCAACAGTATGAGGCTGTACCCCATTGGCACAGTGAAGCTAAGCGCTTTTAAAATAATTAATTCCCTAGGCTCCTTTGTGGAGAAGATGACTTGGCTATTTTTAAATAGGGGTACATAAAGGATAAAGTCTGTGTACCACAAATGCCTTAGACACTGCAAGAGTTCTGTCAAACCAGTCTGTACTTGCTAAAGTACGGTCTGAATTGCAGCATCACCTAGAAACTTTGCTTTAGTGTTATTGGCACCATATGAAGCATTTGTAAAAGTATTCAACACAAAAATCTGAAGGATTTCTCTTGTAATGTAGTTTTTAATCGTTATGTATGTACCAGTTACTGAAATAAAAATTTTAAAATCAGATTGAATCATGTGTAAAAATTCTGTGCTGTTGTCTAATCAACTACTCTGTTAAAGATGAAACATTATAGTAAATTAAAAACAACGTAATTTAATATAAGTTTATTTCTTAAAAGTTGATGTTGAATTTTCATTTAATGAAAGAGCAACACTGACTGACTGGTTTGCCATGAACCATATGAACAGTTCTGTAATATGAAGATCACATCTGGATGGATTTATTAAAGTAAAAATGTTGGATTCAGTAAAGATTCTTATTTCTCGCAATTCTTTGGTTGATGTCAAACACAAAAAAGAACAATTGTTAATATAATATGGATGATTAAAACATGCAGGGTTTTTTTTAACAGCAACAGATTAATGTTCAAAATTTCACCTTTAATGTTCAATGTTATGTGGTTAAACAGACTGTAGCAGTTATTACTAAAGTTAACCGGGCTACACTACACCAGGATCCCCTGGATGTAGAAGTGTAGCAAGCTTCTTCTCACCTTAAAAATATAATCACTCCTTTTTGTAGAAGTTAAAGACTTTTGTCCCAAAGCCTGTAAGAAATCTTCAGTTTAGGTGAGTTACTCTTGTAGAAGAGCCAGTTCTTGTTGGAGAAGTTGGAGTCCTAGACTAAGGGGGAAATGAATAATGATTGACATGCTCTCTAGTTTGCTAGGCACCTTTGTGTCGCAAGACAAGTTCCTGGAAGCCAAGCCGGTGAAAGGTGGGGTCGATAATTACGTAAGTTCCTCACAGTTGTGCCTCTGAAGATGTCGAGGTACTGCCCCGACTTTCCTACCCCGACCGGGCTGACGCACTATGTACGCGCTTGTGCGTGCGAGCGAGCGGTGGCGCGGCGCGCTGTGGCGGGCGGCTGGCGGGTCATCGACCCCATCCCGGTCAAGGTCGGTCACCTCTACTCTACCGCTAGCTCGCCCTTCCACCGAGCTGCTGGCTCTGGCTCTGTCCTCGCCATCGAGATGTCTGCAGGACAGGAATCCGCGGCGATGTCGGGTACACAGCAGTGGCATCCTAACTCGTATATTTATCAAACCCACGCGGAAATGCAATCGACCACGTCTGCAAACGGCTCTAAACCAAATATCCTTGTGCGCTCGGATTGAGTGGCGTGGTACACGGCAGTGGCATCCTAACTCGTATATTGATCAAACCCACGCGGAAATGCAATCGACCACGTCTGCAAACGGCTCTAAACCAAATATCCTTGTGCGCTCGGATTGAGTGGCGTGGTACACGGCAGTGGCATCCTGACTCGTATTGATCAAACCCACGCGGAAATGCAATCGACCACGTCTGCAAACGGCTCTAAACCAAATATCCTTGTGCGCTCGGATTGAGTGGCGTGGTACACGGCAGTGGCATCCTGACTCGTATATTGATCAAACCCACGCGGAAATGCAATCGACCACGTCTGCAAACGGCTCTAAACCAAATATCCTTGTGCGCTCGGATTGAGTGGCGAGGTACACAGCAGTGGCATCCTAACTCGTATATTTATCAAACCCACGTGGAAATGCAATCGACCACGTCTGCAAACGGCTCTAAACCAAATATCCTTGTGCGCTCGGATTGAGTGGCGTGGTAACACGGCAGTGGCATCCTAACTCGTATATTTATCAAACCCACGCGGAAATGTAATCGACCACGTCTGCAAACGGCTCTAAACCAAATATCCTTGTGCGCTCGGATTGAGTGGCGTGGTACACGGCAGTGGCATCCTGACTCGTATTGATCAAACCCACGCGGAAATGCAATCGACCACGTCTGCAAACGGCTCTAAACCAAATATCCTTGTGCGCTCGGATTGAGTGGCGTGGTACACGGCAGTGGCATCCTGACTCGTATTGATCAAACCCACGCGGAAATGCAATCGACCACGTCTACAAACGGCTCTAAACCAAATATCCTTGTGCGCTTGGATTGAGTGGCGTGGTACACGGCAGTGGCATCCTGACTCGTATTGATCAAACCCACGCGGAAATGCAATCGACCACGTCTATAAACGGCTCTAAACCAAATATCCTTGTGCGCTTGGATTGAGTGGCGTGGTACACGGCAGTGGCATCCTGACTCGTATTGATCAAACCCACGCGGAAATTCAATCGACCACGTCTATAAACGGCTCTAAAACCAAATATCCTTGTGCGTCGGATTGAGTGGCGTGGTACACGGCAGTGGCATCCTGACTCGTATTGATCAAACCCACGCGGAAATGCAATCGACCACGTCTACAAACGGCTCTAAACCAAATATCCTTGTGCGCTCGGATTGAGTGGCGTGGTACACGGCAGTGGCATCCTGACTCGTATTGATCAAACCCACGCGGAAATGCAATCGACCACGTCTACAAACGGCTCTAAACCAAATATCCTTGTGCGCTCGGATTGAGTAGCGAGGTACACGGCAGTGGCATCCTGACTCGTATTGATCAAACCCACGCGGAAATGCAATCGACCACGTCTACAAACGGCTCTAAACCAAATATCCTTGTGCGTCGGATTGAGTGGCGAGGTACACGGCAGTGGCATCCTGATTCGTATTGATCAAACGCACATGAATGTGCAATCACTGCAAACGGCTTTAAAACAAAAATTATGCAAGGTTTTTTGTTTGGGTATCAAATCGCCTATCTATTTCGGAATAAAACTTTAGGGTCTTTTTCGTTTAAGGGCCAGCACAAAAGACCCTAGCTTGCCTATTCAAAACTCAGATCACGCGATGCTTGCCCGCTGCGCAGCGCTTTGCGCTGCTTGCCCTTTTAGAAAAAAATTAACTCGAGCTTGCAAAGTCCAAGCCCAGATCAACTCACCACGCTAAACTCAGACAGAACTAAAGCAGGTTTCATTACAGGCAAAAGATAAGAGGCGCGCGTTTATCACTGATAAGATAAGACGAGTTTATACTAGAAGTAGTACCTGGACTACTACCCTACGAACTAAAACACCAAAAAAACGATTAAATGCACCGTCAGTCAGGTATAGTGTGTTTGTAAGGTGCTGGCCCTTAAACGAAAAAGACCCAAACTTTAATAAAACTTGTTAATTTTGTTTGTTATTATTTGTTTTCAGTATCATTGTTTTATGACAGTTAAAATAGCTATAACTTATCTTACCTAAAAATCACCATAATGTTAGTAATAATTAGAAAATGTTATACCGTCAGCATTTAAATAAAAATATATCGTAACTAGAAATACTACTAGTGTAATTAGTAATGTATACTATAGCTGACGATACCACCTGTTGCTATAGCACTGCTGTAACATGTTACTATACATGTGGTTACACTGAAATAAAATTTATTACATGCGATAAGTTCAGTAAAGAAATTTGGGTTTCCATGAGATGAGGAAAGAAGTAAAGTATTAGACGTATAGTATTAGCAAATAGCAACTGAAGAGCCAGGCAGTCGCCTCGTACGCACGCACCCCCACACACACGCGCGCACAGGGTTGGGGCCAGACCGCCGTTATCCAGTAATATCTTGAGACTCCTGAGTAAGCAATACTCTGACAGTGTACTATACGGTTTAATTATTGTTCTCGTTATGATTTTACGATCTATGTATACTAATCACTTTAGTATAACATTACAAGTTACAAAAATATGGGTTTGATTGAGGAAGTACCCTAGGTGACTAAGGGCGGAAATACGGCCGGACCTAATCCCTGCACTTTGAAACTACCTGCCGCAGCCGCAATCTTCATTTGGTAATACTATAGAGCTCGCCTCTCGCGTCTTCCTGTCAGAGATCTGACCTCGCAAATAACCGTGAACAACAGCGGGGGTCTGCGCATATTTTCTACAGTTTATTTAGTCACCTCACGTTCTGTAACACCTACCCGATACATATTGTATTAGTCTTACTTGGAAAAAAACGCCAAATTCTCTCGTTTAGAGAGCCGAGCCGTAATTCCAGTCGATCAGATGAAGCCCAGAGTTTGTAAGTTGGTTAATACATTACATGAAAATGTATGGTATTGTATTTAAAGTTGGTTGGGTAGTTTCTCTCCAACTTGTACTTGAAGACTCGTGTGACATTATGCTAAGCAATGTTTACTTATTAAAGACTCCACACCTACACACTATACGTATCCATCTGTGTCTCGGAGGTTGTAACGCTTGGTACAGGTACCGTTTCGATGGCAACACATCGAATAACGGTGTCAATCAGTCCATCATCAAATCTGCACTAAGCATTAGCATCTGGAGTCGGTGGCAGCGATTACGATTATGTTTGGTCACTGCGCATGCGCGAGCATCCATCCTTAGTTCTCGTCTTAATGATGATAATATTTTTTATTGCGAAGACAATTTAACATTGTATAGCAATCGTCAGAAAAACCACAAAACTGTTTTGGTAGCGATATATACACTTTTCATTCATCTACCCTTTTAAACGTACAATTTCTACATCCACCCATTCTTATTCATTTAGATTGTCCCAATTCAGTATCTGGTCAGTCTGCCAATTCTGTCGTCTCCCATTGATAAGCCAAGAACTCGTCTGTGCTGTAGAATGCTTTTGCAATCAACGCAGTTTTCAGACGAGTTGTGAATGCTCTGAGAATTGGTGCACTTTTTATTGAATTTGGCAAATTGTTGAGAAATCGAACTTCTTTTCTGTGATGACTAGTGTTCATGAGCCACCGTCCTGTGTCTCCCAGTTCGGTAGACACAATATTCGGTCTCAGTCTTACATGAATCTTAACGTATAACAATGTAATGATTTGTTTGTCATACTAGACCTCGAGAACGGCTGGACCGATTTGGCTAATTTTGGTTTTGAATTATTTGTAGAAGTCCAAGGAAGGTTTAAAAGGTGAGACATGTTGGGAAAGTTTCTCAGAATATTTAGTAATTCTGGAAAATAATTAATTGTAATATTTACGACACGTTATCCAAAGTTCACTAACCCTAAACAGCTGTTGACACTTTCAGCTGAAGTTCGCCAAAGTGGCAGAAACATTTGTTTTCATTAAAATTTTAGAAAATATTGAATACAATGCTTTATCAGTAGTTTCGAGAATGCAAAGACAAAGTGACTACCTGATTGCACCACTAATTAATAAACCGTCTAAGGCATTGACAATAATACCCACAAAACTTGATGAACGAAGCTTGGAATGTTCGCACATAAAGTTATCGAAACTGGTTGTCTCTCTTAACAATTTTACTGTAGTTAAAGGAACAAAAAGATGGCACACTCTTCCCCTTATATCGGAAGCAGAATACAAGCGATAGAAGTAGACGCATTTTGACAAGTAGTATTTTTAAGCTTACGTAAGCAAATATGATCGAGTTAAAAATAATATTACTTGTATATAGCACCAGAAACATCGCAGACCGAAAATAAACGCTTTTAAATCTAAGTTGGATTCGAAAACCCACATATGTGTTTATTTTCTTGGACCGCAACATACACTCAACTGTGGGGCGGTAAGTAAATAAGAGTGGAAGTGAATTTAATCGCTCGTATCTGACTCTTTTGGACCGCAGTAACTGTTCAGGCGTGCGTAAGTTATATATTTTCTTTATCGGGACAAAAGAAGAAAGCTATCATTATGGCACTTAATATAAAAATAAATCTTAGACTAAAAGAGCCGAAAGTTGACGCTTTTTAATCGAAGTAGATTTTTGTTGGTATATATTTTCTTGGTCAGGGCACAAGTCAAACTCATCTATGGCACTTGAAATACAGTAGCAAGAAAATTAATGAAGCGGGCGGTTGACCAAATTACGATTTTGAGGATTATTCATACAACAAAACCTAAAATAGAACCAGGCAAAATTTTATTTACGTTTATTATCTCTCAAAAATGGATAATGAAATATGTACGTCATATTTCTACTTGTGTTAAAAATTGTAGGGCTCCATCATATTACATGATAAATGCTTTCAGTAAGAAATCTATGGACTTTGATATTGAAAACTCATTGTGAAAGTCACGGGTAACTAAATGCTTGTTTGTATGGTGTTTTAATAATGCAATACACACATTTAATCTACAATCCAATCTTCAAGAACCTTCTGAAGTGCGTTTGTCCCTTTCGGTATGATTTCACCAGAACGTGTTGGAATTGTCACGCATTTAGTCGTTGCAATCGCGATCAGCTTCCAGATACTTAGGCTCACACCGAGAGATAATTGCTGCCCGCATTATCGTGTCGTCTGCTTACTAATCAAGATATCCACTTTGAATGTATGTGATCAGGTTGTTGACATAAATCGGAAAGAAAACTGGGCCGAGGACTCCCACCTGGGGGGCACCTTGCATCTTGTATTCTTACTTTCGTCGAGGTTGAGCCTCCAATTCGAACCCAGCGTCTTCTCCTTTTAGATTTGTTTTACCTTATGGTATGTGACATCTAGACCAGTTTTACTCAATTCCTCAAATAAAGATATGGAGAAGCACATTCAGTACTTCACAGAACACTGACAAAAGTGATCAGAACTGAAGTCTTGTAAGGGGGAGGGGTACTTGATTGCGCGAGGACTCTATCCATAACGGTCATACTGCGTTCTGTGCGACGGTGTGTGCGGTGATTGCTTATGCTGTAGTGACCTTAAGTGGTATAAGGCCTGATTCAGGATGGGGATTCCACTGATCGCATATTCCGATTAACTGAAAGTTTTGCCGACCCAAAAAATGATCACACCCACAAGTTGTTGCCTGCTCAGGTCCGGATCGTGCATACTCGAGCCACTCAGGGTGTGAACTGTAGGCGTTTCGTCACAGTTTCTCGACAATCCTCCATTGTTCTGGCTTGCGACAGCTCGCCCTCGCCCCGGTACCGCTTATCGGCGAAAACTGCCGCATGTATAATTACGGGTTGTCACCTTCGCGATCGTACGTTGTGCCACATCCCGAGTGTTCCCGCGAACTCACCGTCATCCATCACCGGAGCTGGAGCTGGGAGTCCGGCATTGGACACTAGGATCGCCGACGTTTGTATTTTGGGTTTGTGAATGACGACCACTAACTAACCTTCATTCACAAAACAAGCATTTTATAGTCTAGTGCTGTCATACAACTGGGTGACTGTACATTCCGTATACTGGCAACCGGCACTGGAAATATGAAGTGGCTGGGGTTTCGATTTGACTTTTTTGTTCTAGTCGATTGCTATTATTTTTGTTATCTTCTGGGAATAAACTATTGTATTTGATTTAATTACAAACATGAATGCCGGTATTGTATTTTGGTAAGGTCATTAATGAAAGTTGTATTAGTAAAATTAACAATGTTATCTGAGTATTTGTTCCTGTAATACTTCATCATCACATACATGGCCTTTAACACATATACTGGAGATTTATTATAGGTAGATTATTATTTGAAATTCCTTCACTACCCTGATTAAATGGGTGTTGATTCTTTTGTGTGAGATTGATAAATTTGATGATCCCCTCATTGAGGAGACCGGGATGGACTTGTGCAGCAGTCCTCTGCCCAGCCAGTAGGATACTCTGCACTGCTGACTCGACCTCCTGCTGCAGCTCCCAGTCCCGGCAATTACAGTTAGGCCGTGTGGCAGTAACACCTTTGCTGATCCTCTAATTGAGGAAACGGGGATGGACTTGTGCAGCAGTCCTCTGCCCAGCCAGTAGGATACCCTGCACTGCTGACTCGACCTCCTGCTGCAGCTCCCAGTCCCGGCAATTACAGTTAGGCCGTGTGGCAGTAACACCTTTGCTGATCCTCTAATTGAGGAAACGGGGATGGACTTGTGCAGCAGTCCTCTGCCCAGCCAGTAGGATACCCTGCACTGCTGACTCGACCTCCTGCTGCAGCTCCCAGTCCCGGCAATTACAGTTAGGCCGTGTGGCAGTAACACCTTTGCTGATCCTCTAATTGAGGAGACCGGGATGGACTTGTACAGCAGTCCTCTGCCCAGCCAGTAGGATACCCTGCACTGCTGACTCGACCTCCTGCTGCAGCTCCCAGTCCCGGCAATTACAGTTAGGCCGTGTGGCAGTAACACCTTTGCTGATCCTCTAATTGAGGAAACGGGGATGGACTTGTGCAGCAGTCCTCTGCCCAGCCAGTAGGATACCCTGCACTGCTGACTCGACCTCCTGCTGCAGCTCCCAGCCCCGGCAATTACAGTTAGGCCGTGTGGCAGTAACACCTTTGCTGATCCTCTAATTGAGGAAACGGGGATGGACTTGTGCAGCAGTCCTCTGCCCAGCCAGTAGGATACCCTGCACTGCTGACTCGACCTCCTGCTGCAGCTCCCAGCCCCGGCAATTACAGTTAGGCTGTTTGGCAGTAACACCTTTGCTGATCCTCTAATTGAGGAAACGGGGATGGACTTGTGCAGCAGTCCTCTGCCCAGCCAGTAGGATACCCTGCACTGCTGACTCGACCTCCTGCTGCAGCTCCCAGTCCCGGCAATTACAGTTAGGCTGTTTGGGCGTGTGCCGTTGCCGGTAAAAGTGGCTGGCCTTCGCCGCATTCCTAGCCGTCTGTAAGGCTGTCCTTTGTCCGCCAGCGCGGCGCGCCTCGCTCACCTGTCACCGAGCCTGGCTCCTAGGATACTCGTCAAGTCCTGTACTAGCGAATTTATAACATTTTTATGTATGGTGTCAGATACCATTGTCTGGGGACGTGTTAGATGTAAGGGAAAAGTTCCTCTTCATTTTCATAGACTACACAGATGCAACATAGGCGTCGCCACATAGAGACAAGGCCCTCCTCCTTTAAGACAAGGTAAATTAAAACAAAAAGGCCGAAGATCCCAAACTATATTAATAAAATTGCAATTTAACAGCAGCTTTTTATTTGATCTATAAGAATTTTAAGGTAGCCCTTTATGCCCTCCACCCACCACATGTTTGTATTAGCCCACCTCTACAAAATTTTCTGGCGGCGCTTATGAGAAGTGCACATATTAATATAGAAAATGTTGATGATGCAGGAAGTTGGTGATGGAAAACGGTTTAGAAATGATATTATTACAACAATTAACAAGGTTTCTCAAACAAAGCAAATTATTGAAACCTGACTTAACTACAGACTTGTTACATTGACAACTCTCTATGATGAGTTGTATTAAATACTTTACTTAGTAAATATTGTTTCATATTTCTTTATGTAAATACTTCCATTGTAACTCAAGAAAAAAAGCAATACACCCTTAAATGAAAAATTGTATTGATATTTGACTGGTTAATAATTTAAAGCAATATATATAATGGCAATATTGTGCTGTGTTGACTAAATGGTTCGGTGCGTTAACATAGTGCGTGCGTAGAGCGGACACTCACGCAGTACAGTAGACAAGGTCAGTGCAGGCATCGGGCAGCCATTGTGGTCACAATCACTTCACATCAGTCTAGAGGCCACACGTCATGCCAGGGCCGTGGTCAGTGGGCGAACAAAGGGGCGACCGGACCCCCCCCATTACCATCCACACAAACACACACAACTAGGATTTCATGCATCGGGCATCCATTGTGGTCACAATCACTTCACATCGGTCTAGAGGCCACACGTCACGCCAGGGCCGTAGTCAGTGGGTGAACAAAGGGGGGCCCGGACCCCCCCCATTACCATCCACACAAACACACACAACTAGGATTTCATGCATCGGGCATCCATTGTGGTCACAATCACTTCACATCGGTCTAGAGGCCACACGTCACGCCAGGGCCGTAGTCGTTGGGTAAACAAAGGGGCGCCCTCCCCTACCATCCACACTAACACACACAGCTAACATTTCATTTATCGGGAAGCCATTGTGGTCACAATCACTACACCTGTCTAGAGACGTTAGGTCAGGGCCGTAGACACTGGATGTGAAAGGGGATGCCACTTTCTCCATCCTCCCACAATAAACACAAAGAAGGTTAATACACGAGAATGGTGATTAATTGTGTTCAGAATCACTTTGTATTACATGTTACATAAACTTCTTGACGAATTTATTAATGAACAAAAGGGGCGCCGCCTGCACACAACACAACATAGACGCACAAAATACAAGATTTGTCAAGCCGCGACAGCTCCTCTATCGGGGGAAACATTAACACGGAACAGTTGATAGCCGCGCCTCTCGTCCTTGTCTCACTCCAGATAGTGGAGGCCGTTGCCTTTCGTCACTGCGCTTTATTTGTTCTAGGCCTGCGAGCTCATTTCGCACGTGAGAATGATTGTCTCTCGAGGCCAGATTGTGGAACGTGGTCGCCCGCTACTAGCGATCTCCATATTGTGTCTCCTACAAATGAAATGAAATGATAACTAATAGAGTACAGTAGGTATGTCCGGAGAGTATTCACTGATTTCTCAGATGTATTTAGTAATAAATTGTTTATTATCCTACTTTGTTTTTGCGGAATTCCAAGAAAATTTTGGTTTGCTGAGCGTTAGTGAAGCCTATCACTCGGAGGACTGACTAAATTTGTTTTCCGTCTCTCTGCAGATCTTTGGTTTGAGGAAAGAATCTTATTGAAGCAGCACAGTATTTGTTGAACTTTTAAGTGGTCTATTTCAAACAATTTGGGTGGCTGTTATACGAATATGTATTTGTATAACTGTTAGTATGGGGTTCTTACCATTCCCCTCGTCCATAGGTAAGCCACTGATATCTCGAGAACTAAGTGAGCTATTGTAGACTTGAAATGTCAAATGAAACGTTTCTACACAGGGAAGCTCGATTTCGATCATTGCGAATGTTTGTCAGTCCCTCCATAGCGAAGCCTCACGTGGCCCATGGTCTGGGGTAGTCCTTCCTGTTTACAGTGTCACAAACCACTGAATTCCACGAACCACAGTGACTCTTATACCAATTCAAGCAGTGACTCTTATACCAAAGTATTGTGACATCCGGTACTGTTCCAACAAAGACGATGAGGAGAGACAGTCGGTGACAGAGGTGTGACGCGTAGGGGTGTCCCACAGTCGGAGTCATCCATATTGATGTGACCCCAGTGTTCTCACGATGGAGCTAATTGCATGTGTGGCTGTGGACCACGCCTAGGAGACCTTGGAAACGGCGACATTCCGCTCGCCGAAACAAGGTCAGGTGCCGAGCTCTGCGGGCTGCCGCCAGTGCACGCCTCGGCGAGGTGGCCCGCAAGGCTCGAGCTTGGAGCCGTCGCTCTTTATTTGTGTTAGAGGCGATACACACTTGGTATATATTTGTATTTATTTATCTTAGGACAAGAAGCTTATAAATTACACATACTCCTATAAGAATCTTAGCGCTGCTTCCGGAGTGACAGGGTATTCAGGATGGGTAAGGTTATGGAGTAGGTGCTGCTTCCTACCGAGATCCGTGAGGAAGAATTAGGGCACTAATCTCAAAGTCATGTCCCCCCGGAAGAAGGGGAGACCAGCTCTGAACCAGCCTCTCCAGTCAAAGCAGGCAGGGGGGTGGCCCACCCTTTCGTTTAGGCTGGGAAGAACGTGTAATAGGATAACAAACTCCAACAATCATCTTCTGCAGTAGACTCTACCCTTGCACCCCAGAATCTCGTCATTTGCGGTTAGTGATGTGCCGCTCCTGGACATCCATAATGTTGCCCAGATTTAAGCGACACATCGTTTTTTGCTTTATCCAGTGTGAGTTAAACTGGAAGGTATAAACCTGCCAGAAGTGATTCCTGCTGGATATATTGCGAGATAAGAAATGCTGGCATTGAAATCTCGCCTGAGGTATGTAACCACCATTATTAACACTGACTGGGATAACGTAGATCAAACTGATCTGTCGCTTGGTTCCTGTCTACAGAATGGAATAGAATAGGTATGAAGTAGTGAGGATGGAATGTAACAAAACAGGGAAACGCACCTGCTGAATAAGTTGCGCGGATCAAAGAGACCAATACTCCGCTGAGTACATCGTATACTCTGACTCGGTCAGCTTGTGGAAAATGTAGTATCTTCAAGCGCCACGTGCTTGTTTTTTGTTTATTTTTTTGCGAATTGTAAGTGTGAAAAACGTTATTTATGAGTGACGCATTAGTTAGTGTAGTTCTTTGCTCATATAATGCATAGTCCAGTGAAAATTGGTAACCAGAAGTGACTGACGTTGTTCTATTTATAGCTCACTACATACAAGTGGCATGGATACTAGGAGCACGTGTAGGTTCCAACTGGTATTCCAATTAGACTATCCTTAAAACCCTTAGCTCGAATACGGGAAGACGCCCACTCAGGACTTCCACCCTCTTCCTCTCGTCCACGGTCATTGAAATAAGATTTAACATGTTTATCCCCGAGAGTTCCGCCGGGTCCAGAATGCCGCGGAGGTTGGCAAAGTTGGCACGCGGCGGCAGGAGAGCAGGAAGTGAAGGTAGGCGCAAGGACACCAGAACGTCATGGGATGACTCAGGACAACACGGTGGGTTGCAGGGCGGGGTGCCGGACCTGCCCTAGGCCTTGCTGTCGGGACAGAGACGCGGCCTAGTGCCAGCCGAAGTTCCAGGATTTCCTGGAGTAGAGGTTTTATACTCCGAGGAAGAACGGCCGATACCCCTTTAAGCATTATTCTGCTTGTTGTCATGGATCACTGGTCTGCGCGAGGACCTTATCAAACAGAACAAGGAGAGTTGATACAATAAGAGGTCGGTGGATCATAAAAACGTGCTACAATCTAATTAAATCCTATTTTATTGCATTTTTACAATTGTAAATTGCATTGCACATTTCAGTAAATAGTAATTCATTCACACACGCACCCAAACTTACAATTCCACACATTCACACCTCTCATAAATCCCAGCAGCTCATCATGAACTCATCGACAGAGTAGAACGCTCTAGACAACAATAGGCGTTTTATACGAGTTTTGAATTGGTTTTGACTGTTGGAGTTCTGTATACTATCCGTGAGCTTATTGATCAATCTGACACCAACTTGTGGCAGATGCTGCGTAAGCGTCAGCCTGTGATGTTGGGCTCGATAGTTGTCCCTGCTTTTTGTCTCATATCGGTGAATGTCGTCACCGCGGACCAAAGTGCATTTTGATCTGCGAAATCTGTAATAATCACGTCGAATATGTAGATGAAGGCAATGTCAGAAATTCAAGCTCCCTAAAAGATTCCCTGCACGGATCTCTGCAATTTAGCTTTCCAATTATTCTGACAGTCTTTTTTTAGTCTAAAGACTCGCTCAAATTTGTTTTTGGCACAGCCTTCCCAACGTCTCACTCCATACGCAAAGTGTGGGCGCATTAGGCCATAGTAGTCCATTTTGAGAACTTTAGGGGAAATCACATAGAGAATTAGAGCCTACGCTATCACTAACTGTGATCACTAAGTCTTACGTGTTAGACGGTGCGGCCTCCGGCTGTACCAACAACACTTATTTGTTTCAAAATGTTTTTTTTTACGATGTTCAGTAAGTATACTTGGATGTAAACGAAATGATAGGCGAATGCTATTGGTGAAACCATTTTTATACAGATGTAACGTTTATTGCGTGATGAAAGGACTGGTGATTGCGCATGCGTGATACACAGGAGCGCCGGGCGCATGCGCTGTTAGCCGTGAGTTTCACAAGCGTTCATGGAGTCCTGCGCTATGGTTGTTTTACAGTACGCGATCTACGGGTTCTGCTTGGCTTATAACAAAGTTAAGCTGAAAGTGAAGCAGATATGGAAGTAGCGGCACCACCTTGTGTGTTGCTGCTTCTGCTTTACAACACAGTCTGCTACAACGCCCTCCTAAGATTGGATATCTGACTGACTTTGAGGATGTTCTATTGCGCCTGATGCCGTGCTACAGTCGTGTCCTAATCATGGGTGACATGAACACTGATTTACTCATGAAAACACAGAACAATGATTACAAACAACTGACTACTATGGGATCTTATCTAGGTGGAAGACAGCAGTGTGTTATGGTTGATGACATTAGATCTGACTGGAAGCCTGTTACGTGTGGTGTTCCACAAGGATCCATTCTTGGCCCTTTACTTTTTTCACTATATGTTAACGATTTAAGCAAGGTACTGACACATACGAAGTTTCACTCTTATGCTGATGACTTACAGATATATGCTCACTGCAGTGTTAGTAACATTAACCAAACTATTGAAAACATTAACTTGGACATTCAACAGATTGTACTTTGGACTGAAAAGCACGGACTGAAACTCAACTCGGACAAAACTAAACCCATAATAATTGGGCATTTTAGACTTTTGAATACAGTTGACTTTAACAATGTACGTGAAATATTGGTAAACGGAGAGGCTGTAGCATACTGTAGTAGTGTCAGAAGTTTGGGATTGACAATTACGAAAACGCTGGACTGGACCGACTACGTTGTAGATACCTGTAAAAAGGTATTTGCAGCAGTGCATACGCTGAAAAGAATGCAACGATTTCTACCACACCACATAAAGCTTTTACTGATTAAATCACTCGTATTTCCCCACTTCCTCTACTGTTGTGTCGTGGTTAATGACATGACTGTGGTTTTGAATAATAGATTGCAGAAAATCCAAAATTATTGTTTACGATTTTTGTTTAATTTAAAGCGAGATGAGCATATCTCACCTTATTATGTACTAATGTCAACGTTAAAATTGCAAGATTTAAGAGCTTTCCGAATCCTAATTTTACTTTTTTCTATCCTTAAAACCGGGTTTCCAAAATACTTTACAAACGATTTTGAGTTCATTGCTATTGAAGAAGGCGTAAGGAACACCCGCACTGGCTCGTCGACGTTGCGAATCCCCCACCACAGAACGACTGTCTTTAATAAATCATTTGTATTGTCTGCTTGCCGTTTGTGGAATTCTCTTCCAGATCCTTTAAAATCTTTGGAGAGCCGGGATCGGTTTGCTTCGGCTGTTAAGTTGTATTTTTTGCAGCGGATGTCCGCGGCCGTGGTGCCCGAGGATCGCTAGTCATGATTTGTTGCAGACAGAATGAATGAATGTGTGAGTGTAAGTAAATAATTTTAATAAAAAGATAATGTTTTAATATTCTAATGTTGTATATTTGGACTAAATTTTTGTTTAAAATGTATCATCAATATTATTTTGTAATCAAATATTAATGTTATACACAGTGTAAATTTAAGAGTGCAATTTTGTTTTTGTTAAAAGATTTGTTGTTAGTTTTAGAATACATAGCAAATATTAATTTTATTTTTGAAACACTGTTGATTTGATTTTTATTTTGAAGATTACAAATGGCTTGTACTTACATATATTAATAATCAAGTTAAGTGTAAGAAAGGACTATGTAGTCCTAACTTCACCTGAAAAAATAAAGAGAATTTTCATTTCATTTTCGGGCAGTGAAGGCCTACTTAACCTCGTCGGTGTTAAAACGAAGTCCACACAATTATTTCACTGCGTATGAACACAAGTGTGTAGTGATCAGCACAACCTGAAGTAGTTGCATAAAATGATCTGTCACTCACTACATGTTTTAGGAGCCATTGCAAGTAATGCTGTGTTTCTGGTATAGACGAATGTGTTTATGTATGATTTCGTTTTATTAAACACCCATTGTAGTGCTAATAGGTGTTATTCTTTGTAAATAATCTGTAATATAATATCTTAATTTTAAAGTTTACGTCTTAGTTTTGCCATCTAAGTTTCGGCTCCTTGCGCTTCGAAAAATGACTAACACAATATTAAAATCTTGACATATTTCGGCCTCTCTTTAGGGAATATCTTCAATCGGCAAACCAAAACTGGTAGGGGCATTAATCTACACCCGCCTACGAAACGACTGGAGAGGGCGGGGCTTAACATCATGACTGGCTGAAACGAATCACCGATAAATCCGACTAGTCAGCGATGAAAATGGCGTTCTTATCACAAGTTGCCGGCTTTTCGATAATCTGATGCTTTCTTCTGTATTAAAGTGATTTCCATACTCTATCCAGACCAACGATAGTAATGTTCTAAAGTTACAGTTTACGTTACAGCCAATCTTATTGGTCTATGACAATAAATAGTAAAATGTTTGTATTGCACTTAGAAGTACTGTGCTGAACGGCCTAATACAGTCGGCCAACGTCGGCTTGTAAAGAAAGAGACACATACGTGTTAAGTCCCTAATAAGCTTTTTCATTTTATAATAACATGGCAAATTTCTGAACCTGGTCTATCGTCGAAACCTTTTAAAAGGTTTACCTTTGGTTGTCTTAAGCATCCATCCACAATTTGGCGGCAAATTCGATGTTGTTTTTAGTCTCAGCTACTGTGTTTAGTCAAAGCAAGGTCACATCGGGTTCAGATAGAAATGGAAAGAATAATTTATTCAATAATATAATTATTCCTCATATGGAGTAATAGACGGAGATAGGAAATGTAGCCTTCAACCGTACTTGTACGTAATAGTACAACTAGTTGTGACATGTCAAGCGCAAGTAGTGCACGCACACTGATGTAATGTAGATACCCGCGTGTTCTTGGGCTTGTCACGTGAAAACAAGCCAGCCAGACGGACGTGAAGGTCAAGTAGGTAGTTATGGAAACGTTTATCTAGCGCCACTGTTGTACCCCCGAAATCCCCGTGTTCTTGACTTGTCACGTGAAAACAAGCCAGCCAGACGGACGTGAAGGTCAAGTAGGTAGTTATGGCAACGTTTCATCTAGCGCCACTGTTGTGCCCCCGAAATCCCCGTGTTCTTGACTTGTCACGTGAAAACAAGCCAGCCAGACGGACGTGAAGATCAAGTACAGTAGGTAGTTATGGCAACGTTTCATCTAGCGCTTCTGTTGTGCCCCCGAAATCCCCGTGTTCTTGACTTGTCACGTGAACCTAAGCTAGACAGACGGACGTGAAGGTCAAGTAGGTAGTTATGGCCAACGTTCACCTAGCGCCACTGTTGTGCCCCCGAAATCCTCGTGTTCTTGACTTGTTACGTGAACCTAAGCTAGACAGACAGACGTGAAGGACAAGTAGGTAGTTATGGCAACGTTCACCTAGCGCCACTGTTGTGCCCCCGAAATCCGCGTGTTCTTGACTTGTCACGTGAACCTAAGCTAGACAGACGGACGTGAAGGTCAAGTAGGTAGTTATGGCAAGTTTACTAGCGCCACTGTTGTGCCCCCGAAATCGTCGTGTTCTTGACTTGTCACGTGAACCTAAGCTAGACAGACGGACGTGAAGGACAAGTAGGTAGTTATGGCAACGTTTACCTAGCGCCACTGTTGTGCCCCCGAAATCCTCGTGTTCTTGACTTGTCACGTGAACCTAAGCTAGACAGACGGACGTGAAGGACAAGTAGGTAGTTATGGCAACGTTCACCTAGCGCCACTGTTGTGCCCCCGAAATCCTCGTGTTCTTGACTTGTCACGTGAACCTAAGCCAGCCAGACAGACGTGAAGATCAAGTACAGTAGGTAGTTATGGCAACGGTCACCTAGCGCCACTGTTGTGCCCCCGAAATCCGCGTGTTCTGGGCTTGTCACGTGAACCTAAGCCAGCCAGACGTGAAGATCAAGTACAGTAGGTAGTTATGGCAACGGTCACCTAGCGCCACTGTTGTGCCCCCGAAATCCGCGTGTTCTGGGCTTGTCACGTGAACCTAAGCCACCCAGACGGACGTGAAGGTCAAGTGGGTAGTTGCGACAATGTCCACCGCGCGCCGACCCACCTAGCGCCACTGTCGCGCCCCCGACTCTTTTGTTTCCTCGTTCTCTGTTCAGTGTTCAATCTCTGGCTGTCACATCGTCTCTAGTTCAGCGTCACTGGATCATTTGCAATCGCTAGTTTTGTGAGAATTAATGAAAACCATTGCGAGAAGCCTGTAGCAACATTGTTCCCGTTAATACTTTCAACGAGATACATAATAACACATAGACTAGGTTCTATTTTAATAAAAAAATAATATATGTATTTTTAAATTGTATGTGTTAAGTGATTTGTGTTGTAAAAAATGCAACTTTAATAAAGCGTGTGCAATAGTTAATAATTTACAAACTTTATACTTAAGAATAACATTGCAGAGTATTGCGTAAAATTCCTTACGACAATATGAACTTTAGATTTTTCTAATTTGAAAGAAACACATTCAGTTGTATTTAAAGTATTCTGGTTTAACTGTATTATATTTAAAAGGCGTAGTTTTCGGAGAATTAGAGTACAAAGTGGAGGTCCACCAGGGCAGTACTTTGTACTCCTAATGTCTTCTTTCCCCTCTCTGAATCTGTCTAAGCCATCTTTATCTTTTACTGAGTTCACTCATTTTTTAATACACTTTAATCCTCGTTAGTTTTTCTTACCTTTTGATCGTATTTTCTACAGCATATATATAAAAAAACCTAACTGCATAAAGTAAAGAATGATTGTATAACTTCAGAAACCTGTAACAGAAGAGTTGTAAGAATATTAGTAACAATAAGGTTACATATCATATAAGCATTAGAAGGTAACATATAGTTTTCAAGCTTAATGTCCCATTCCTCTCTCCTTTTGTTAAAAAAATTGTTTTGTTTACAAAAACTTATTCTGTAAATGTTCGAAATTTTATATTTAGAAGAATTTTTTTGTAATTCAGAAAATTTAAAATTGTTATCAAGAATAAATACAGTACTTCCACTAAATAATTAACACTACTTATCATTGCTAGCAGTACACGGTGTGCATAAAACGAGGTACGTTTTGAGACACATTAGCGCCTTTAGGTATATTTAAACTTAATTACTTATTTTTAGAAATATCGATACTGTCACTCGGCATTTTATTATTTTTTGTTTATTGGCATTAAATGTATGATTTGTTCACCTATTTGAGTCTTCGAAGGACAGAACTGGAGATCGGTAAGGACACTAATGTGAATGGCAAGCGGCAGTCCTGCCGTGTGTGATCCTGGTAGGTGAAGGAAAGGTGACTAGATATTGACACGTTAGTTACTCGGGTGATGTAACGAGGTTGGCGAGACTGCGGGGTTTATTGTATAGTTGTTTGTCCGCTCGGAGCCGAGATAATGCAAGTTAAGTAACAAGGTCAAGTCCTTCGCTGTCACACCACCGAGAGACTCGAGGAGCGATAAACCCTGGCACATAACGTAACTCCGCTGCGTCGGTCGCCTTATCGCTTCCATGTATCGCTCTCTACTGTAGAAACATTTGTGTTTTTGTCAAATGACCGTTTGGGAGACAGCAGTTGTGCTGCTATTATTAGATCTTAAACTAGTAGCAGTTCTTCTTCAGGCTAAGATCAACAAGTCCTCTCAATCGTCTGATTACTTATAAACAATTACGTAAGTTCATCTGTACGGTGGGGAGGGCAGGTTGTGGGATTGATTTAGTTGGTAGGACTACAGGTCCAGAGATTGTCGGGGGTCTGTACACCCCCCTCTCCACCCCTCACTCTTGTTCCCCTCCCGGTATGGATTTGCTGAAACGCACTTTTCCCCTCTGTGCTCGCACATTAACTAGGTAAAACGTGCTGGTGATTGATTGAGTGGTCTCCTTCCCGAGATATATACGCCCCCAATCGCGCCTATTGTTAAAATTGTGCGCACAGAAATTTACGTAAATTAAATCAAAATCGAGCCGTATCAATACGTCTCATGTTTTTATTAACAAAATATGTCATCGATAAGAACATCTGTTCTTCCTATATTGCCTACTCCTTCCCTTTTTTGCTTTCTTGTACTGTTACGCCCCATGTGGCATAATAACAGACGTAGACTGATGAAATGAGCAATGTTTCAAATATTCCATGCATCCCTCTTGACACAAATGTGCTGAGTTGTACTCCTTTATTTTATTATTACGTAATATATGTGGAGAGGTTGAAATCAAATGTATTCATTACTGAATCTGGTTAAGGATATGAAGATTACGAAGTTTAATAATAATGGGGAAGAGCTGTAATATTTTAAACCTTTTCGAAAAATCGTGAGTTTTACAAATTAATTACATTTAATAAATTTTGTTACTTTGAAAATTTTAAATTTTATCGTTAAATTTTTTTAAATTTGTAGCTTCCAAACGTGGGCTTGACTGCACAAAGAAGATTTAGAACTCACTTCAGGTCAGTCTTGTGTCACGCGTGTTTCAAACTGTTTCACGAGTCTCAATAAAGCCGCAATTAGTCCTCAACCACAGTTTCATCAGTCCTGGTTGTACGCGTCATTCGCCGGTGAACTTCTTCTGAACATCCTTCCTCTGGGCGAGACACACGATGGAGATCTGTTGGAAATGCCACGATTTTGTACATTTGTCACGTTTAAAAGGTAGCTTGTATATAAGCTACCTTTTAAACGTGACAAATGTACAAAATCGTGGCATTTCCAACAGATCTCCATCGTGTGTCTCGCCCAGAGGAAGGAGGATACATATACCTTTTTTTTGTATTCGACTGCGCTGTGCTGTTAACAGAGCAGGGAATTTTATCACGGTTATCTCTTTTTCCAAACCTGGATTTATACTTACCGATTACGGAATGTATCTGGATTTATACATTACCGATTACGGAATGTACCTGGATTTATACTTATCGATTACGGAATGTATCTGGATTTATACATTACCGATTACGGAATGTACCTGGATTTATACTTATCGATTACGGAATGTACCTGGATTTGTACTTACCGATTACGGAATGTACCTGGATTTATACTTATCGATTACGGAATGTACCTGGATTTGTACTTACCGATTACGGAATGTACCTGGGTTTATACTTACCTATTACGGAATGTATCTGGATTTATACATTACCGATTACGGAATGTACCTGGATTTATACATTACCGATTACGGAATGTACCTGGATTTATACTTATCGATTACGGAATGTATCTGAATTTGTACTTACCGATTACGGAATGTACCTGGGTTTATACTTACCTATTACGGAATGTACCTGGTTTTATACTTATCGATTACGGAATGTACCTATGACCCGGTAGGAGATACAAGGAGGAACTTGTCCCCGAGAGCGATAGTACACGTGTCGGTCACGGGCAGGCCGAGTGATAAGGTCGGGGTCAAGGTCACGGTAGATACCCGGCTAGTGACCTCGAGGGCACCGCGCGCGGTACTGGACTGTCGCAGTTGCCCAACACTGATAACAAAAGTAAATAACCGACATCGCCACATTTATGTAATACCGGCACTGGAATAGCTTTACTATCACTGTGCAAGTACTGTAGTATTCTTAGTTCATTAAATGGAATTTGTGTGAGGTTTAGTCGTATACGTACATTACAAATTAGTTGCTTTTATAAATTCAAATCTCGATCAAAACCCATTCAAAACAACAAGAATAAAGTGATTGTGCTTGAAATTTCACCTGTTACATTGTTTCAGCAATAGTACAATTGCATCTTGTGCATCCAAATGCATAGAACATTGTGTTGTAATATTAACTTTCAGGGAATTTATAATTTTGCGGAGATTTCATATTAAATTCCCCAGATGAAGTGTCTGTGGGCCCACGATCGCACGATCGTTAGACTGGCAAGGCCGCCTAAAGAGTGACCTTGAGTTTAAAGGTGCGCTGTAAGAGGAGACGAGTGCAGGCGGAGGCGCGGGACCGGGCGGCGAGGAGTCACCTTCACAAGGTTGCTGGACTCAATGACACGAGATCTGGCAACACCGCACGTCCCGCCGCGCCGCGGGTCATCTTTGTTTGGCCTAGCTGTAGAGAGAGACACTCGAGATGTAGCGACACTGTGCTCTGTACGCTGTACGCTGTACTGCTGGACGTGTGCTGTACTGTACGGTACACCAGTGATGGATTTCACTATTGTGGCAGGCCGCGGCTCTGTATGAGTCAGCCTACGGCGGGTTGCGCCACATTCTCCGCTGCCCAAGGTCGCCGCTACGGGCGCCACCGTCGCTGCCCTGACGTTCACACCTCCGTGTGGCGTGTCGCTAGCACGTAATTGTATATCTTGTGTCCAGTCCTCGGTCGCAAGTTTGGAGAAGAATAGTGTTAGAGTGCCTGTCCTAAAGAGTTATAATTCGTACACATCAGAAAAAACAACAGGCAAGCTAAGAACGTCACATACAAACGACAAACCACATGTGACAGTTGGCTAATCCTTTGAATACTTACCAAGTCTGACAGCGTAATGTTCCAACAGTACGGATCTTCTATGTCAGTAGTGAAGGGAGGGATTGAAGTAAGGTTTGTGGAATTGTGAACAGCATTGAGAGAGAGAGAGAGAGAGAGAGGTATTACAACTTCTCCCCAGGTGACAATTAAAATACATTTTATGGATAAATAACATCAAATAGAGCAAATATTGGAGTTAATTTCGAATAATATAAATTACTGTCTTAAATTTTCTCTTTTGTGGTTAGGAGACTAAAAGTTGTGTAATTTAATTTTGTGTTTTATTAAGATAAAAGTTTTGCATTAAACGTCAAATAGGCTTTTCAGACAGGGAAGCAAAGAGCGTGGGGTGGCTCCTGTTCTCTAGGTTGTTGCTGAAGGTCTAGTTACGGACCTCCTAGGCAGGCTCTTTCCTCGGTTTACAGACCCACCGTGACCAGTCTGACTCTGGGCCTACGAGGACTAATGAAAGGTAGTCCACAGAATGGAGTGTCCTTATTGCGGTCGGTCCGAGGGCGAACACGGTTAGAGTCCTACTCTATTGTTTCATCTTCTCATTGCGATTAATTAGTGATAGATTTCGTAGAGGTATCGATTAATCAGATGTGGTCCAAGTTCTCGAGGTGACTGCGGAGAGTGATTTTATACACGGCGTGGGTGCATGTCTGACTATTTTATCAGAATCTTTTTAAACATTTTGAAGAGTAAAAATTAAATAGCCTATACACTCTTGTGATAAATAATCAACCTATCCCATATGCAGTAAGCTGCTTATTTCGATTAAAAAGTTTTTTTTTTAGAAACAGTTTTACTACGGATCGGTTGGGAATACAGATATTACTGTTGGAATCTCAGCATGTACCATGTATCATAACTCACCCCACTCCTACATAACATATTATCGTAATATATCCATTGTCTGTTGGGACTGGGAATTTAAATTTTAAATGGTCCGTTCTTTAAAAAGGTGAGAGCGTCATTGTGTAGTCGATCAATCGTCGTAATAGAGGTTTGACATTTTCGGTAGACAGGCTTTTCCTACAGGGTTCAAAATTGAATTTCTTCACGATGTCAGATGGTGTCCTAAAGACAAAATTGATGTCCTAAAGGAGATTGTAGACCAAATTTATTCCCAGGAAGGATTTGTAGTTTAGCAGTTCAAAGTAGTAATTTAGCAATTTAGAATTCGAGTATACGGATACGAGTGGTAGTTTTACATATAACATATTTTAATCTAAATACTGTGTAAACACGTCTTCTCTAATAGCATCTCTCAGCCGTTTTTCTGCGTAGCCCACAAAAATAACTATTTTAAAGAGCTGTCATTTCTCGTGAAGTGATCATTTCGTTTGTTTTACCTACCAAAATATTTGAAATCGTGTTACAATTAAAAGACAACTCAAAAGAAATTCAAAATTCGTTTTTTTTTCAGAAAAGCATTTGCAATATAATATATGTAGGCTATAACTAACTATATCTAACCCTCTAGCATTGCTAATCAAGGGAGAAAATTTGATAATAGAAAACAGTTTTTTGATTATATTAAACATACTTTACATGCATATTGTTTTTCATTAACACATACATAAATAAATAAATAATTCTTATATAATTAACAAGTTAAAATAATTTATAGATAACATATTCCTTCTTACAATAAAAAATACGGATATTCTGTTTGTTTCAAAATGAAGAAACAAATTGGAGTCAAACCAAACTTTCTAAATATTAGGTTACAATGTTTTCGATGTTGTAAGGAGGACGGCTAGTAAATTCCCTGAACTCTAAATCCGTCATTGCGCTTACTGTTGGAGTGGAAATAGGCATAGATTATTGCAGATTGTAACTGTTGCAGTCATCATCAGATAACGGAGTATATTTTCATTGATACACCATTGACTCATGCGCGGGTGTGTCGCAACACAGCAAGCACAGTGCGGTGCGGCGCGGCTCGGCCGCAGAGGCGACTGACCGCACCGGGCTCTCGCGCTGCGGCACATTTTCGGTCAAGGAAAACACGCCAGTCTCCCGCCGCCACCACCACCCGTCCCCGCTCTGTTCTTCTGGTTCTCGCCGTGCGGATTCTGTAGCGTTCACAGTTCAGAAATCCCTTATTTCCGATAAAATCGACCAAAAATTTACATTTCCAAGTGCTAGGGACAGCACGCGTGGAAAAGGTTTAAATAAATTTTATTTAATACCTTTATTTACAAGGTTATCCGTACAGTCTGCAGTTAGTCCATAATTTATCAACAATATTTCGGCCCATCTCGTGTTTATCTTGTTGTATATCTCCATGCCACACTGTTTATGAATACCAAGCGCTCAACTAAATAGTTCAATAGTAATATAAAATACTATTGAAACAGTAACAATACTTCTGACCGTAACAGCAACAAACTTAACAAAACGACTAACAGCAACAGTTTCTAACATTTATGGCCTATAATAAAAAAAATATAACAAATAAATATTGTAACGATTCACCAAAGTGATAAAAAAATCAGTAACACTACGTTTCGAGATTTGCAATCTGATCTCTTCTTCAGGTAAAGAACTAACCTAACACATAATTACAAACTAGGTTAAAATAAACAAATCATACCAGAGCGTTTGTAACACGCCAGACCTATTGTGACCTGTATTCTGAAGTTCAGTTTTAATGATTAGTGTTTTGTATAGTTTTTTATTATGTTATGTTTTAGAAGAATGTGTGAAGTTGACACACAACATGGTGGTTGTGATTCCTGACCTACGCGTGTTACAACGCTCTGGTATGATTTGTTTATTTTAACCTAGTTTGTAACTATGTGTTAGGTTAGTTATTTACCTGAAGAAGAGATTAGATTGCAGATCTGGAAACGTAGTGCTACTGATTTTTTGTTTCACTGAAGGATGGCAAATGTCCGGGGAAACCTGTTTCCTTCACAATCCTTCCATCGTCAAAAACAAACTTCAAACAAAGGATTCAACAATAATTTTCACACCAAATTCAGCTCATTTACGTAAAAAATTGGCTTACAAAGAATGATTTTGAATTCATTTTAAATTTCGGTTTACCCTCAAACAATAAATCACTACGAAACTCAACTAAGAATCTATTAAATTAACGTTTCCATGCGCAAGAGAACTGTTTTCTACACATTTCCTTACAGTTATTATATTTGAAGAACGTGTATTTCTTTTAGCTTCCCTAAAACTATAATTTTGGATGTGTTTAAAATATGATTAAGTGTACAGGAAATATACAACTGTTTTAGGTTAAATATGCATTCCTGTTCACATAAATGTGTTACTGGATCACACTTCCTTAAGTTATGAAGATGTCTTACAGCAAATCTTTGGTTCATTGTTTCAGGTTGTAAAACAATCTGATTTACTATTACTGTGTACTATAGAACACAACTGATCGTTTAACTTAGTGGTTGGAAACCGATCGAGTGGCCTCACGTGGATTTTGTACGGCACCATTTTTCTTCGATTGAGACTATACGTGGGAGGGGGTTAATTAATCCCCGTGGTATTCTCCTGGCTACGGCACTGGACGAAAGTACGTTTTGCCAGGATGGCTTTACAAGTCTGAGTTTGACCTAACAATATCCGTATATAAAACCGCATAATCCTAATTTGTGCAATACGATCATGCAATATAAACTCTAAATTTGTAGTAGAAGAATTGGGCGTGCATTGAAACAGCATCTTTCAATGAACTGTAACACGAGTCTCAAAATTATTAATAGCCTACACTACAACACTATTGTGTGAACGTTTAAAACTAAAAAACATACGCACGTATAAGGACAGGTCGTTGTATTCAGCTCTTCTACTTGTCTTCTACATACACATTTGTATACTGACTATAGTGTAAAACTTTCCTCCTCATCCTCAAGAGCTTGTATACTAACTATAGTGTAAAACTTTCCTCCTCATCCTCAACAGTTTACCTTTCTAAATAGTCCTAGAATAGATATAGTTATAACCTCTGCTCCCATTATGTCTGACTTTGTGTAGGCTATCATTCAATATCAATTTTGTCATGTTTTTGAGCTATTCAAGGAAACAAAATTATTAAGAAACGAAGTAAACTAAATTTCCAGAATGTTTTTAAGGTGAACACTGGTTTTTTTAATCTTAGTAATTGTTCAGTAAGAATACTATTGGTCGACATGAGAACTCTTTTCTCTGTTGAATTCGCATGTCAACCCTATCAATAAAAGAACAATCTCAGGTGGAGAAGATGCTCTCCATTCAATATTCAGCTCTACAGATAATTATAAACACATCGAAAACTTAAAGAAAAGATGTTTCTATTTTTTTTTTTAACTTGTGTACGAAAGATGTCTTAAGAATGTTGTATTTTTAAATAGTAAACAGTAGATTAGATTATAGTATTTTCTGTTGTGGGGCGGGACACAATTAGTCAACCCCATTAACAGCAAAAAACTTATTAAATTATTTAAACGAAAAATTGAAACTGTCTTCTTTTTACGTGAAAAGTGAGATTTTTTTGAATTAAATAATTGTTAGAAAAAACGATTGGAAGTATCCAAGTCAAATGTGACATTAAAAAAAAGTTTTTGTTTTTTGCGTCCTAGAATGTTAATATGGATTGTAAATACCTTCGAAAATTGAATACATTCTATTGTATTCTAAAAATAGGCTACTCAATTTTTAATCTTTGGATGTACAAAAACTGCAAGAGTTCCTACAAGGACGTGGAAGGATCTTCTAGATTCTGTTGAATCCTCTTAGCGTTGCTCAAAATCCGATATGAAAATCATCGTTAAGACAAAGCTAATACGGGTTCGGACGATCGCACACATGAAGTCGGTCCTTCAGAAGAATGTCGGACGGAGGCTTCCCGCAATTCCGCCGGATAACGAGAGCTGACGGTTCTTCTGGTGTCGTGTAAAGGTTGGGTTCCCAGAAGTGAGTGAGCCTGAGCGCAGGTGTACCGGAGGTATGCGGCGTCTGGTCGGTCCGGTTCCCGGCGGAGCGAACTCAAGTCGCCGCCAAAGTGGCTGCCGTAGCCTCGGCCACCCTGCACTCTGCACGTCCCACGGCACGGCTCAGTCGCTCGCCAGTCGCTTGCCCGAGTGTGTCACGGCTACCGGTGACCGGAGTGACACCGCTGGAGTGTTCGTTACCGCCTACACGCCGCGTCTCTTGGATACCCACTCTCAGGTAACAACACTATACAGTAGTGAATAATAGACCACATCGCGTCCAGTTACACTACTGTCAGCATTAGACCGTCTATGGTCCAACATAATCGTGGATAGTGAGTAGCCCATTTACCTCTTCTTTATGTGGAGACTTAGGTATTTTAGTTTTCATTGCCAGATCTAGTGCAATCCTTATAAAACCATTAGGCTTATGTAATTTTCGGATTGATATAATCCTTTATCACATTGATCTCAATATTAAAGAGAGTAAAAAGTAGTCATGGCTACATTCACACCAATGGTTGTATTAGCGGTTTCATTCTACTGGAGGTTATTGCACAGGCCAAAAGGTCAAGATGAGGTTATATGTCAACTTCGCCAAGAAACGGCCTCCCCCCTGAACTAGTTTTGACCCTTTGCACTCCCCCTCCCCGGCCTCCCCCCACAAAAGTGTGTCGGTGGGAACTCAGCCGGTACGAGGTTTAATCACATTGGTGCGAAGCTTTTCATTGATTCAGTAAATATGATTCTGCGCGCGTTAATATTCAGTGTAATATCATCATGATCATGAATTATCTGTCCTTAGGCAAATATCGTTGCAACTGTCTTCCAGACTTGTTTCAATAACTTTTGCTTCCCCTTGTGTTCCTTCGCTTTAATATTAAGTGTAATATCATCAAGATCGTGAAATATCTGTCCTCAAGCAAATATCGCTGTGGCTGTCCTCCAAACTTCTTGCAATAACTTTTGCTTCCCCTTGTTTCCCTCCACGTTAATATTCAGATCATGAAATTTCTGTCCCCAGGCAAATATCTTTGTGGTTGGTTGTCCACCCAAACTTTTTGCCATAACTTTTGCTTCTCATGTATCACTCCGCTTTAATATTCAGTATAATATCATCATGATCGTGAAATATTCGCCCTCAAGCAAATATCGCTGTGGCTGTCCTCCAAACTTCTTGCAATAACTTTTGCTTCCCCTTGTTTCCCTCCACGTTAATATTCAGATCATGAAATTTCTGTCCCCAGGCAAATATCTTTGTGGTTGGTTGTCCACCCAAACTTTTTGCCATAACTTTTGCTTCTCATGTATCACTCCGCTTTAATATTCAGTATAATATCATCATGATCGTGAAATATTCGCCCTCAAGCAAATATCGCTGTGGCTGTCCTCCAAACTTCTTGCAATAACTTTTGCTTCTCTTGTGTCCCTCCACGTTAGTCTTCTGATAATGAAATATCTGTCCTCAGACAAATACCGCTGCGGTTGTCCTCCAGATTTCGCAATAAGTTTTGCTTCTCTTGTGTCCCTCCGCTTTAAGGTTCAGATCATGATCACTACTGTAACATTAAAGTATTCTGGTTCACAGCGCGTCGAATCATTTATGCTATAAGATTCTTTAGATATTTTAGCCTCACAGTTGAGAGACATCTTCAGTCAACAGATGTTTAACCGAACTGCCGATGTCCCTGTATTGCAGTTTTCAACACACACTCGTTACTCATTACGTGCCAGATCCTGTCCATTTTCCTCTTAACAGAACTCACCACAATTCCAAGAACCTCTTCATGTCTTATTTTATTTTCCTATGCAATTGCCTTCTGCAAATTCTCTTGCAAATCTACTTCATCATTGCTTCCTGGCTTTTGTCCCGAGAAGTCAGCCCCAAGAAGTATTTTTTCCACATTATCCCTTTTCTTAATATTTCTACTTCCAGTTATCTCCTTTTTCTAGAAATACTCTTTTTGCAATCGCAATCCTTACTCTTATTCCTGTTGAGGATTTTGCATCTTCTTGATTCATATTACCAAATGTTTTATTTATTTATTTTTCTTTCTTCGTAGTAATTTGTTCTCATCTTCTTTACATTATATTCCTTGGTAAGATTTATTTTAAATTTAATTTAATTCCATATTATTCGCTTGTACCAATCAAAGCAGTCAGTATTCCAGAAACCTCTTCTTCATACTTTGCTGTAAGCAAATCAAATACAGTCAGTTCTTCCCCTACACCTATTCACCCCCGTTATCACATTCTCCTGTTATAACTTATTTTAAACACTAATAAAGGTAAGTGACATATTAGAACACTATAGCACGCCTAGTGCCATTCCAATTTCAGGCCATACTATGTTGTTGATATTTTGTTATTTTTTCGAGTGGACTTAATTTAAATCAATCTTTCAGTCAATGGAATTGGGCTACGAAAGAATTATAAAGTATTGCACTCATCAAATGTTTATGCACTGTATTAGGCTGTATTACGCCTTAGGGATGATCGTCAAGTCGAGTTTCTTCCGGGTGTAATTGGACTAGCTAAATACAAAGGGTGCCCTGATCCGTTAACCGCCTTCCCTGGAAGATTTCAGATTCTGTCGGGACTACGAGTTCGTCTTTAACTCTTTGACCCGTGAAGAAAAGCCTTGACAGATTAGAGACAAAATTCAGCAGAGATCTCCCTGCGAGCAGATATAAATAACAACAGCTGATTGAAGGGATCTAGACATACGATGTGTTTTATATTAGAGTTTTTGATGGATTTTCTGTTGTTCCTTTGTGAGTAAGCAAGCGGCTACAGTTCTGTACGGAGCACATTGCGTAACAGTGTGTGACCTACGCACGCACGCACGCGCACGCGCGCGCGCGCGCGCGCACACACACACACACACACACACACACACACACACACGGCCGTGGCGCTACACCACACATAACTTGTAACGGTATCTCTACAGTCTACAGCACACAGTGAGTCTGCTGCTGCTGCTGCTGCTGCTGCTGTTGTTGCTGCTGCTGCTGCTGCTGCTACGGTCGCCGCGAGAGGCTCTGCGGGTATTGAGCAAGCTACCAACTTTCCCCCACTGGAATCCCGGCCCCTACCTTTCTTTATGTAATACCGGCCGGCCTCGGACACGTTAACATTTATGCTGCCACTTCCACTCTACACTGTACCCCTTTCATTCTCATTTCTGTCTGGTTAGTGCATTCAACATTCAACTGCGATGTTACAGAATAACCCAAAGCTGTAGTCGGCAGGTAGGTACACGTACACCCACAGTCGGTAGAGAAACAGCTGAGACAAGATATATGTTACGTTCCAAAGTAAATATATCGGTTTACAAATAAATCACACGTTCGCCACCCATGTGTGTGTCCTGGATAAACGCACGTCAGTCTGTATACACGGTCTCTAATTAGACGGTGCGCACACGGCGCTTTAGTTTAGATCTGCAAAGATGTCCTCCATAAGAATAAATTGCCAAGGCATGAAAGGCTTGACTTCCCATACTTTTTATTGAAAAACCTGAGCATTTCTATATTAATATAAAGTTTTTTGTGCGTTTTGTAACACTGTAGGTGTCAATTAATAATAAGAAAGCAAGAATGCCTGTGATACTCTGGCAGTGATCTCTTTTTCTCGACTTCCCAGAATCAGAGTAGTACTCAAGGTCAACCCATCCTCCTTACCCCAGTAATGTAGTACGCTGTCTGTATTATCGTATATTGTAGAGTTAGCAAAGCGCCAACGTCATACCATTGTATATTAGTCAAATAGGAGTTTGCTTCTATATTATTGAAACTATACCTTGTTAATGTACATAACCCGTGAGTCGGAAATAGGTTAAATTATTAGACACTACTTCGATACAAACATGGGGGTGTCTCCATTAACAAAAATAATTCGTATCCATGTAACGGCTGACTCTAAAGAGTAGATAGTTGATACAGTTAGTGGAAAATACGAGAGAAAGCTTTAATTGAATCATTGATCGTACATGGAGACGTTGTTTAGTACATATTTGTTATTGATCATATTACTCATAAATTTATGCGAAGTTAGTGAGTTGATTGTGCAATTTAAGTGTTAACACAAAACATCATTTATACGCTCTGTTTTTGATGGAACAGTTAAAGGAACCTCGACTACGGTGGCGTAGTCTGCAGTTAAGCACACCTGTTTACGCCACCTTATCTGCAAGTTGCGAAACTCCCCCTCACCGTCTGTCTGTCTGACTGTCTGCTCCTTCACCTCTCTCCCTCATGGTCGCGCTCGACACGGCATCGGCATTGCGAGGTCTTATCTTATCTCGGGGGCGGCCCAGATAGCGAGCGCCTCGCTGCGGCTGCTTCCCAGAAACAGTTATAGGAACCTCGACTACGGTGGCGTAGTCTGCAGTTAAGCACACCTGTTTACGCCACCTTATCTGCAAGTTGTGAAACTCTCCCTCACCGTCTGTCTGTCTGACTGTCTGCTCCTTCACCTCTCTCTCCCTCATGGTCGCGCTCGACACGGCATCGGCATTGCGAGGTCTTATCTTATCTCGGGGGCGGCGCAGATAGCGAGCGCCTTCCAGTTACCGTTAGTGCCGTGCAGTGGAAACAAAACAAAACCGTATATTCACATATGGCGATAAGTCTTTTACTGTCCTACGCGAGACAATTCTAATCGTTCATACTTGCTCTTTCTTTTGTTATGTATTTCGGATTTTATACTTTTTGTTTTCTGGTAAGAGTAACAATGTAACCACTATTTATAACAATTTCACATTCTCTGTGGAAGTTATGATAAGTGTCTTTAAATCACAAAATAAATTACAGCAAAGTCAGCGGCTTTGTTTGGAGTAGCATGGCTGGCTGTGTATGAAATGTAAAATTGCTCATCATTATATTTATGCATAATAATCGCCTATCCGTGTAAACCCGCCATGTTGAATGTAGACAAAAATATGTGCTACTCACAACTGATTTGTAGAATCATAATTATAAAGTATTGGGCTATAAAATGCTAGTTTAGTATATTTCTGTGACTGTCATCTACAGACATCACAGTTTCAAAAAACCTTGTACTTTTGTCACTATAGGACTAATGTGTAAACAATGGTTAATATTAAACAGTTGGGCGTCCAATGAGGTGCATGTGGTAATACGGTGATCGTTTGTGATCTAGATCCAGTATACTATATTTTAAACCAATTTCATTCAGAAAATTTTCAACAGTATATTTGTTCGGAAAAACGAACAGCGTTTACAGATGAGAAGATTTATTGTCTTCCTTTTTGTGGCGATCGCAGCCAATCATCGCTTGTTGCAGTGATAGTGGGCCGGGCGCAAGCGTCCGACTGCCAAGGTTCCGTTTGTCATCGAGCCAATGTTTTACATACAATGGCGGTCTGCCTCTAGCGACGACCTTTCGACCACTCTTCTTCGCCCGCGTTGGTGGACGACCCTGGCCTGCGCTACGGCTGTGAGACGGCATTGACGTGCTCTGTGTGGGGATATCAATATTAATGGAGAGTTACACGTCAATGTTACGTTTCCTGGTCGGAGAACTGTACTAACCTGAAATATTACTATGCTACTACTTAGCGCCATGTCATCGTTACAAATCCGTACTTATTTTCTGACATAATATTTTGTTTAATCCTCGTGATGGCTATATATTTCGTTTAGGACAAGAAGGTGCAGAAACGTCTAATGTAATTTAGTGCTAATGCATCGTTGCGTTGAGTGACGGAATATAGAGGTCGGGTAAGGTTGTGATGGGGACCGACTGCCACCGATGCCACATCCACCATGAGGAGGGGCAATGGGTTCTCAGCCGACACCTTGATAGGAGGAGGAAGTTAGGTCCCAGCCCCTTTCAGTCAAAGTTGGCAGGCATAGGGTTGCAACTGGCAATACAATCCAACAGTCATCCTCTGCATGGGATTTGCTGTCAGGGATTGCCGCTCCTGGACATTCATCGAGTTCCTCAGGTGCCAGTGACTCTCGGTTTTTGCTCTTTTGAGTGTACGTTCTACCGGTGGCTATAACCCAGCCAGAGGTGAATTCTCCTTGGAGTCCCTATGGCTTTCTCGGAGTCTCGTAGAGTGCCTTTATCCTCTCAGAAATAAGAGCTGATGGTCGTCAAGACTTGCTGCTTTTCACCTCATCAGTGAAAGTGTGAATGAATGTGAAAACTACACGATGAAAAACTTATATTTTTGGGCCCTAGGATTACCTTTAGCCAGTCAAATAAGGAGAAGCTACAGATGGTTTATAGAGCAGTATTAATAAGCAACAGGCCTGGATCTAGGCTTCATGATGTATTCGTATATGTCATTAAGTTGCCTTTAGAACAGTAAGTTGGACTTTAGAACGTCCTGCCTTCTACAAATTGAGAAGCATGGATATTTTTTCAGTTGGTAAGAAGATGATCTCTCTCTAGCACACCAGACAACTTGTTTAAAAATTAGTTAGTGATCTTGGTCGTCAAAGTTACTGAATAAGAAACCAGATCGACAATTGATAAGATCCTAGACTACTCACTCAGTTTTACCAGTGCTACACATAACATATCCCATTGCTGTACATGGTCATCACGTCTTCAGTTTTATACGAAAGAAATGATGAACAAGATTATTTAAAGCAAACAAGCCTATTTAAAGTGTTGTGTAAAGTGAAGTGAAGTTTTTACGATACGCTGTAACCTGTGTTGTGTTGATCTGTCTGCCGGTGCTTCAGTAGTACGGTTCGGAGCGACTTACGTAACTGATGTAGAATGATCGACTCGTGTTCCAGCATCGACTGCCTGGTAGTGTTAGTGAATACTCCTCTAGACTCTAGATGTACAAGGGTCCCGCCGGGCGGTCACGGTGTTCAAATTTGATTTACGAGCTTGACGGGGGACCCAGGACTTGTTGACCCACTTCGGCCCACCACGGCTCGCGGGTGTGGACCGCGGGGTGTCGGCGCTGTGCGTTGCGCCGCCGGCATGTCCGGTATGTCGGGTGACCTCTCCACTTCCGGTTACTCACCACCTGTCCCTCATATCACCTCATTTGGGCTGCACAAACCGCGGTGACTCGGGCGCGCGGAATGTCGGCTCCGGCGTAATGACGAGGTTTTACGGCCTCGTTAGTGCAAAATACGCGTTTCTGCTCGGAAAAAAGATTAAGGGGTCTAAAACAGAACCTTGTGGTAGAATGTTGTTGTGATGTAACATGACAACATTGAATTTGTCGTTCCTCATATTGAAAATATGCGGTATTCTAAGTGCTTTATGTACTATAATAACGTTGCTCTGACTGTACCTGTGGTTGTGTTACTACTAACAGCCATAGCTGTCCTTAACTCTTCAATCAACGGTTAAAAGATGGGAAATCCTCCAAAGATCGCCTTTTAGTGCAGTCATTGAAGCGAAAAATACGGTCTTACCTCCGAATTTTTTTTACTGTGAACCGATTTGCATGAAATTTTGGTATTAGGCTCATCTTACCCTTAACTTCAAAAGTGAAAATGATCTGAAACTCCGCCTATTATTTTTAAGGGGTGTAAACAACCCCTTAATGGAAAAATCGACATTGAGCCATTTTATCGCTAGAAAACATGTTTAATAGTAAGTGGTGAAATTTTAAAGTGTTTTCTAACACAATTACCTCATATATTAAAATCATTTTCTCAACCCCTTGAAACATCTTACAACCCTTGAAAACAACCCCTAAATTGAAAAAAATCACAAAAAAATACTTTGGTATGATATAAAAAGATGTAAGTATAGAGTTAGTAATATTTTTATATTTTCTATAATAATTATCAAATTTTTAACCCCCTTTCAACCCTTGAAAAAAAATTAAAAAAAAAATTTTTTATAAAAATGAAAAGGATTTAAATATTATTCTACACTCTCGAAAATGATTATCATATTCTTAAGCTTTTCTTCCCTTAAAACTACCCCTAAATTAAAACAGTAAATATATATGATTACATATTATTTAAAAATAATTTAATTCAGAGTAAAAAAATTGCCATTTATTGGATAAAATATTTACAAATTATACATAATTATACAAATATAAGAAAGTTGGTATGTATTCATGCCTACGTTTCCCAAAATATATGAGCCATATGATATATATATATATATATATATACACCATTACAATAGTTTTGGGTCTCTATTATACTGCGTACTTTCACATTGCTCCAAATATTCACAGTCCGAAATTTTCAGTTACTAAGTAGAAAAAAATGTGATAAGTTTTTTTGACCATAACTCCTTCAATTTTCATGCTATCACAATTTATAAAAAACCATTGTACAGGTAATTAAGAGAGCTACAACATCCTTTATTGCAATATATAGTAAAAAAACCCTTTTTCTCAAACGGTGAAGAGTTAAAGGGCTTAAGAGAGGCTGTGATTGCGCTGCCACGCGCTCTTTAAACAATCATATTTCCGTCAATTTTTGTTTTACAGAAAAAAATCAAAAAATCCAAATTGTTTGTCAGAAATACACCTACATTTTTTATATTTACACTTTTATTCGTATATGTCGTCATTTTTGAGATATTATGAAAAAAGGTGGTTTTTTTAAAATTTGAAATTTTTTTTAATCGTGACTTTTTAAAAAAATATGTGTCCTGAAGCAGCCAAACTGATAAAATCTATTAAACACTTCATAATAAAGTTGATTCTAGGCGGAATACGATTAATTTTAATTTTGGTGGAAATGGCACTTATGAAACCCATTGATTTAAAAGAAAAAAAACATTAGATGCTCCTCTTATTTGCAATACAGCTCACTTATTTTACGTGCAAAAGACTTTTTAATAGTGCTCATTTTAAAGCTTATTTCAAGCACTATAAAACTCTTTTTTATTAGAATGCCTAAAATGCATCTGCTCGCCGCTAGATGGCATTGACCTCATCGATTAAATTTCAGACAAAATAAAAAAACGGCTTTGATTTTTAATATATCTAGCTTAATATTGCACTTAGAATACTTTATAAAAAACAAAATTGTTCATTGTTTTACCTGCTACAATTGTGTTCTTTATAGAATTTTCGATTAAAAACGTACATTTTTGGAGATATTTGCAAAAACACCGATGAAAAAACGTGAAAACAATTGCGAATTTTCAATTGCCAATAACTTGAAAAGTATTGGATTTTTCGAAAAACGTTATAGATGATTTTTTGCTTAAAATTAGGCCTTCTATCGATATCCGAGGTTATTTTGAAAAAAATAAATTCACTCCCGAAGAAGGGGGTGGCAACCACCCCCAGGGTGGTTGCGGAGTTCAAATCATTTTCACTTTTGAAGTTAAGGGTAAGATGAACCTAATTCCAAAAATTTTATGCAATTCGGTTCACAGTAAGAAAAAAATTCGGACCAACAATGCTTCAATGACTGCACTATTTGCCAAATTGTGGGTGCGTCACTGAATTTACGATTTTAAAATACTGTTTTTCATACAACAGGATCAAAGGCATACATAGCTGGAAGTTATACTCTAGCTAGATGAACTGTTGCCTACTACAGTCGCCTACACTGAACATTGTTATAAAATAACTTTTTGTAAATTTGTTTCTTATCACGGGTCAAGTACCTTATAAGTATTATTTGTAGTTTCGAAGTTATTGACGAATTTTCATTTTACTTATTTCGAGATAATGGACAGTCTTTTAAGACAAATAAAATGGTAGAATGAGCCATCTTGTACAAGTGAAATTTAACTTCTTTCTCACCAGTCCAACAAAAAAAACCAAGCAGTTATATTCTCCAAAACCCATATTTCTTTAGTATTTAGATAATTTAAGATTGAATTGTTGTTGAATAGGTCCAGGAGTGTGAGTGCCGGACTATCGATGGATGCTCCGCGACTGCTCTGTTGCCGCGACCCCGAGTCAGGTGTTGACTGTCCGACATAACGACTACCTCTGGCCATGTTGCGTCCGAGAAAGGCGAGCGGTAGCTGTAGAAAGCCTATTGTTCTCGCTCTTAAGCCTTCACCTTTGGGTAAAGATCACCCGAGCGTTCGTTTAGTGCACCAAAGGTCAACAACAACACAGTAACGGTGTCGGGCAGTAACTGTCTAAACACGTCATGACTGGCACGGACAGGCCGGGGGCGGGTATGGGTGAGAGGCTGCACCGACCGCCATCTTGACTTTTGTTAAAGGATTTTTATTACGATCCAGCTGTTCCCAAACACCTGATTTATTTTCATCGTTCACTCGACTTCAAAAGGAAACGCAGATATATTGAGTGATGACTTGTGTATGAGCTCCGAGCAGAAGATAAGCCGAGGATTAGCGAGGTCCGTATCTCCAGCGAGGCTGTTGTTATCTGCAGAGTTGCGACAGCCGATGCACGATGACTGTAGAGCGCATCGCTCGCCGATAAACATGATGAAATCATCAAGCGACATTGCAGCAGAGTCCGACAATCCTATAAATACGCTTCTGCTCAGTGCTAATCTTGTAAAAATCAGCAAACATCCGTCCCCCCCCCTAAATAACCCTCGACACTCGGTACGGCTTCGTCGAAGAACGTCGCCGCTCAGCGTAGCGTCTGCTCTCGCAATCGATACCTCGCCACGAGACCTCGGCCTTATCTCGCGTTATATAACGAGTGAGATAACACTTGTAACCCGACACTGGGGACTGGTGGACGTGAAACTTGTAATAGTGTTTACAGTAATTAGATATGTTTTACACAAAATATCGAATCATTGGTAGCCTATGCATTTAAATCAGATTGATAAAAAAAATACTAAGACAGCAATTTGCGAGTGCTGATTGCCGAGCGGTATAGTACGTCGCCGGACATAGGTTCTGAGTTAGAGATAGCGCAGGTTCAAATCCTGTTTGTGAGTATTTTTAATCAGTACCATCGATCTTGTACTGTATCGACTCTCTCCCTTAGTCTATTTCATAATTTATCTTTATTATTGTCACCGGTTTGATTGTTACTCACCTGAGGAAGAGATCAGATTACAGATCTCGGAACGTTACCCATGAGGACGGGCCGAATAAGGCTTAGAAAGGGACCTGCCTCTCCTGAAAAACAAAATCAGTGTTAAAATAACTTGTGGAGGGGGGGGGTTGACGTCCCTTGAGTTCCAGGGCCGATTATAGACTCCTCACATCTGCTTAAGGCACTGAAAGGGTTGATTTATACAATAAATATTAAGGAATAGAATTTAGGCATTTTCTACATGCAAATAGGTTCATTTATTATTTTTCCACAATTAATAAAGTTTGAAAACGCATATTACAAAAAACATTTTTGACCAAACCATACTTTATGAAGAATTGAAACTTGGACTAATAATGTGATATAATTATGTTAACTATTTGTAGGTTGAATTTTTTTTCATAGAAAATTAAACTAATTTGTAAATGTTTTATAATTAAGATAAAACATTTTGCATTTTCAGCCCTTTTAACCCGTGTTTTATGTTTATAGCAATTGATATAATGTTGCATTTTCAAGGTAATTCTGTTAGCCCATCCCCAACCAGATAAAAGCAATAATACAGATTTAAAAAAATAAATGATATATTTGGGCATGACAGAATTCGTGCAACCCTACAAAACCTTTTATTTGGGGCCGTGAACCGGGATGGATGTGGAGTTTCATCCCCCCCTCCCCCCCCCAAATTCCGTTTTACATTATGCGTATTATCAGTCAGATACTTTCAGAACAGTTCAATTCATGAATACACTCATGAATGCATTCTTGATATGTTATATTTTCTTTATCACTCATTGATAGTGCTTTGTATAACCCCCGGAATCACTCCCCCCACCCCCTTTCCGAATACATCACTGCTTGTATTCTGCTGTGGTATGTCGATATGTCGCTTCATTTGTGCATTTGTAAGACTGCATTTGCAGTTACACTGTTTTGAAACTAAAATAGTTTATGCAATGACATTACTTGATATACTGTAAATAGTTGTAGCCTACTATTGGACACTTTGAAATTTCATGTAATAGTGTAAGGTAATTAATATTCTTTATTAAAGGGCTGTTTGAGACAAATGGGCAATTATAAAACCGAACGTAACCAACGACTAATTTCAGATTCACCCACGCAATGGGAACACTCCGGGAATAATATTTTATTTAGCGGTGGAGATTTCGTTTGCAATTCATAAGCTTAAAGTTTTATCCGAGATCGAGTTCTCCGCCAGAAGCATTTCTCTGAAAATTGTTTCAAAGATAAATCTGTCAGAATTATTAACAGAACTGTAAGATTTTCATGAATATTTAAAATACCGATTAGCGCTTAGTTTACTTGTTTGTAAATAATGATGTGACCCGTATGAGTATTCTATTTATTATAATTTGTCGATTTCTATGTTGCTTATTTCCTTGAAGCATGAATTAAGCAAATAAATTCTTTCTGATTTTGGAATAAAAACTTGAGCGATATAGTTTACCGTGTGGTTTAAACACTGGCTTTGACGTGTAATGTTGTTATTTTTTTGTTTCAGAATCTGTCCATCAGACTCAATTGTATACGATACAGGTCATGGTGAGTTTTATCTTTCAGATACAAATACTGTTGTGTGTGTGTTGTAGATTCTTCAGTAATGATTTCTCAGACTGTGAAACATTTGCCCAAGTGGATTTGTTGTGATGAATGTACCTCGTGGAAATGTCGCGTGAAAAGTCACACCCGTCCAGTCAAAAGACTATTTCAATTTAACAATAGTTGTGTAATGCGGCTAAAAACACAAATACGAAATTATATGTTTTCGAAATACCTATCATCATCATCATCATAGTTCTTAGCAATTGCCACCATTATCATTGTTCTCTTTTGGCGAAAGTTTGCCTCCAACTCTTTCCAGGACAATAAAATCATATTATTGTTATGACTTTTAGTCATTTCATTAACAAACAATTAATCAGTAGTCAGTTTTTTCAAAGTCAGAGTCAAATTGGATCATGGGCAAAAAATCGTATATAAAATGGTTGTATAATAAACAAAGATGTAAATTAATTAAGGCAGTTCGTAAAAACAGAATTTTTGGAACACAAACTATTGAAGAGTATGAAACACGTATGGAGCACGATAACAAAACTAAACTGGGACAAGTCCCTTAAATACTCCTCTTACGACATGAAAAAACTTTAAGACTTTTGTTGAATTATGTTGAACTTTCGCAATCTGTGTCCAAGGTATTGAGTTGATTTTTGAAAATATCTTAGTCCCCGGACACAAGATTACACTTCTGCCTAGTCTCAAATCTGTGGTCATGTGTTGGAAAATTTGAAAGATTATTAAAAGTGATCAAACAGACCGAATATGTGAAAATTAGGCCCCGGCAGGGAAAACATGTCGGGGGCCTGTCATTCGAATTTCCCGCTTCTGTAATTAAACACTCTTTCAAGCGAAAACTCAGCAGCGGTTCCCCAGAACTTAACTGTCGTAACTTAGAAGGGAGTAAAACTAGCCGAAACTGTTTTGGCCGAGGAAGGTGAATAAGTACCTCAAAGAATACAGTCATCAGTTGAGTTTGCAGCACATAACATATATGTGATGGTTACAGTTTAAAATTTGAATCGATATAAAGTCCCCAGAAACTGACGACTTTTGACTTGATCATGGAAATTATATTCGAGATAGCGACATTATCAGACTGGGTCTTTAGACCGAAATTCACTATTTTTGTTTTATCTGCATTCAAAACAAAGTGTAATAAAATAATTCTAAAGGTGTACTGAACATTCCCCATCTACCTAATATGCGTTTAGGTCAAGCAGAGTTTAGTCGTAGCGATTCGTACTTGAATTGTTTATTGTCGTGAAAGAGTTATTTAAATGGAGTATTAACGTTTTGTAGTTTCCGCGATGTACTCGCAGGATTGTCGGGTTTGACGAAGCTCGGTGACGGTGTGGAGGCGGGGGTGGGAGCGGGGGCGGTGTGACGGCGGCCGTATTTGACGTCATCATTGCCAAGGTTACGCGCCGCGACGCCCCACCCCCGCCCCCGCTCCACTCCACGACGTGACGTGACCTTGCAGCTCGATACTGCGACGCATGCCGCCGCCCCCACCCCCACCGCCCCCGGCACCGCTTTCTGGGCGTCCAGTTCACTGTGACACGACCCGACATATTTTTGTGCATGAATGAAGAGTTCAGCTCATTGTCTCGGACGGTCATCGCGAAATTCGCGAACAGGGTAGAAACTGAAGCTCGGCCTCTCCTTGAAAAAAATATTCAACACAAGACGTGAAGAAATGAATGATGATGTCTTTTTGAATATCTGATTGAAATAAATGCATTCCTACAGTATAATTTTGTAAAGAAGTCACATAAGAAGAATACTTATTAGTCTTTAAATGTATCAAGATGTGTTTGTACGGGTTTGAACAAAATCTTATTTCTCTAGAAAACTCATTTTTTACTTTCATAATGAGACCCTTGGGACGATGTAGCCTTTCACAAATGCTCAATCTTAAGTGATCAAACCTCGCTTCCAATGATGGTAAGGGGGCATGATTTATCCACCCACAAAACCCGCGGCCTTTCAGGACCCTTATAACGACGGATGAAAAATAAGTTTCTATCTGTGCTCGATCGTTAGAAGAATAGAAGTGTAAGGCCATGTCACACCGCCGTGGCGTCGCGTCCGTCCATCCATAGTATGAACGTCCGCGTATGCCACGACGGTCTCGAATCCCGTCAAACTACCAGATACGCGTCCGCGTCCGTGGCCAACGCCACGTCTTTCTAGGAGTTGCTTATGCATTTCAACTACTTTGAATTTGTTAAGTTATACTCTGATAGTGGAATTAATAGTTTGTTAAAGCTCTACAAAATTAATTTATTGTTCTGGAGCGTATTCATTAATAATTATTACTATCAAAATTATATTTTCATTATTACATGCAATACTATTTCTATTTTGAACTTAGTCATTAGGGCATTCAATACTTTGATATACCTCTTTAAAACTATTGGTTTTTATACATAAGATGCACTTGAAAGGATTATTTTGTAATTTTTGTGTTGGTGTTTTCAGTTTTGTAATAAGTCTTTATGTTTTTAAAATAAGGCCTATTTAATTTTGTTATAGATCAAACATAATATGAAAAATAACAAAAAAATGATTGCATATAAACATGACACCAGAGTATTCATTAACCCTAGAACTGGCGGTCATTTCATCCTGGAGTGTCGGGCTGTTTTAGAGCTTCGCGCAAGGGTTTTTTAAACAAATTATTAAAAATATAAAATAAAATGAGTAGGCAGTGGCAAGAGCGCGCGGTGCCCTGGTGAGGGGGTTGGGGAGGTGCTTTATGCGCATGCGCGAGCTTCGTAGCATCGCCGACGTCGGCCAAGGATCGCTCCAGCCGCATAGCGCAGCAGACGGTGGCCGACGCGACGAACGTTGCGCCACGTCGGTTATGTCAGTGTGACTTGTCCTATTTGACAACATGGTTAGCGATTATTTTAAAAATCCATCCGCAGATGGACGGACGCGACGCCACGGCAGTGTGACATGGCCTTAACTCTGGTTTAGAATTGATGTGGGTGTCTTTGGGGAGACAGGCGGGTGGTTACAAGTCGGTGATTTTGTTCCATGGCAAGTTATGAAACTAGGTGTGAGTAGAATGGCCGTGTGGCGAGCCATTACACGGTACAGAAGACGCGCGCGCTGTTATCATGTACTTGATACAGTGTGAGAAGTGTTGGTGCGTGGCGAGGCCCAGGAGCCAAGGTCAGCCACAATGTCGCCCCCTCTCGCCTTTGCTGCATTATTCATTCCATTGTCTTGTCCTCCCTCCCACCTCACCGTCCCGCACGTATATCGGGATTACACCTGGGTTTGTTCACCGTACACGATAATCACTTGTCTCGCCGCCATATCGTGTCAATATCACCGTCCCGCACGTATATCGGGATAACACCTGGGTTTGTTCACCGTACACGATAATCACTTGTCTCGCCGCCATATCGTGTCAATATCACCGTCCCGCACGTATATCGGGATTACACCTGGGTTTGTTCACCGTACACGATAATCACTTGTCTCGCCGCTGTATCGTGTCAATATCACCGTCCCGCACGTATATCGGGATTACACCTGGGTTTGTTCACCGTACACGATAATCACTTGTCTCGCCGCTGTATCGTGTCAATATCACCGTCCCGCACGTATATCGGGATTACACCTGGGTTTGTTCACCGTACACGATAATCACTTGTCTCGCCGCTGTATCGTGTCAATATCACCGTCCCGCACGTATATCGGGATTACACCTGGGTTTGTTCACCGTACACGATAATCACTTGTCTCGCCGCTGTATCGTGTCAATATCACCGTCCCGCACGTATATCGGGATTACACCTGGGTTTGTTCACCGTACACGATAATCACTTGTCTCGCCGCTGTATCGTGTCAATATCACCGTCCCGCACGTATATCGGGATTACACCTGGGTTTGTTCACCGTACACGATAATCACTTGTCTCGCCGCCATATCGTGTCAATATCACCGTCCCGCACGTATATCGGGATTACACCTGGGTTTGTTCACCGTACACGATAATCACTTGTCTCGCCGCCATATCGTGTCAATATCACCGTCCCGCACGTATATCGGGATTACACCTGGGTTTGTTCACCGTACACGATAATCACTTGTCTCGCCGCCGTATCGTGTCAATATCACCGTCCCGCACGTATATCGGGATTACACCTGGGTTTGTTCACCGTACACGATAATCACTTGTCTCGCCGCTGTATCGTGTCAATATCACCGTCCCGCACGTATATCAGGATTACACCTGGGTTTGTTCACCGTACACGATAATCACTTGTCTCGCCGCTGTATCGTGTCAATATCACCGTCCCGCACGTATATCGGGATTACACCTGGGTTTGTTCACCGTACACGATAATCACTTGTCTCGCCGCTGTATCGTGTCAATATCACCGTCCCGCACGTATATCGGGATTACACCTGGGTTTGTTCACCGTACACGATAATCACTTGTCTCGCCGCCATATCGTGTCAATATCACCGTCCCGCACGTATATCAGGATTACACCTGGGTTTGTTCACCGTACACGATAATCACTTGTCTCGCCGCTGTATCGTGTCAATATCACCATCCCGCACGTATATCAGGATAACACCTGGGTTTGTTCACCGTACACGATAATCACTTGTCTCGCCGCCATATCGTGTCAATATCACCGTCCCACACGTATATCAGGATAACACATGGGTTTGTTCACCGTACACGATAATCACTCGTCTCGCCGCCATATCGTGTCAATATCACCGTCCCGCACGTATATCTGGATTACACCTGGGTTTGTTCACCGTACACGATAATCACTCGTCACGCCGCCATATCGTGTCAATATCACCGTCCCGCACGTATATCAGGATTACACCTGGGTTTGTTCACCGTACACGATAATCACTCGTCTCGCCGCCATATCGTGTCAATATCACCGTCCCGCACGTATATCAGGATTACACCTGGGTTTGTTCACCGTACACGATAATCACTCGTCTCGCCGCCATATCGTGTCAATATCACCGTCCCGCACGTATATCAGGATTACACCTGGGTTTGTTCACCGTACACGATAATCACTCGTCTCGCCGCCATATCGTGTCAATATCACCGTCCCGCACGTATATCGGGATTACACCTGGGTTTGTTCACCGTACACGATAATCACTTGTCTCGCCGCTGTATCGTGTCAATATCACCGTCCCGCACGTATATCGGGATTACACCTGGGTTTGTTCACCGTACACGATAATCACTCGTCTCGCCGCCATATCGTGTCAATATCACCGTCCCGCACGTATATCGGGATTACACCTGGGTTTGTTCACCGTGCACAATAATCACTTGTCTCGCCGCCATATCGTGTAAATGTCACTGCGAAGAGAGGCCTTTATATCTAATGGAATCATAGTCATTGTTCGGTCGTTGTTTTGCTAATGAACTAATCGATATTCATTAAGTAACTGCCTTCTATGTGTATTTATTCATTTATTTTTTATAATAAAGTTTTGTACCAAACCGTCTTGAACTGAGGGGTGTCTGATGGCCTATTTCTATTTGCTTGAGTGGGACAAAAATGAAAAATCTATGGACTTATGAAATTCTCAAAATCACACACCACTTTAACGCTTTGTGTAAAAAGTAATCGAAAACAATATATTTGTATACATAACCAATGCCATTCATCAATTAACTTAAAATTACGTGTCCTATAATCGTGTCAGATTTGCATTGAATCCGAATTGGTTCTGCATCATCTGAAAGATTGCTAGCTGAAATGATGCAGTTGTTTACACAATATTTGTTAATGGATCAATCAGCATTGCTGCAGTGGTGTTGAAACAATTAACATAACTAAAATGTTATAAATTGCAATAGCATAATTACAGTAAGTATTGTTAGGTATTAAGTGATTATTGATGTACTAAAGGTAAGCTGCCGCGGCTCGAACACTGATCTGCGTGTCTTATACCAGAAACAGTTGAATTAAAGAGTACGCATGGAATATTAATTCGTTTAATTTAATCACGATGTTATTACCTTGCATAAAATACGTTCCATCAAGAGCTATGATATAGATATAGTAGTATATAGTAGTCTCCCATCCTCTTCACATGCCCCATCCACTGTATTCTTCTTCCTTCCATTGTCTCTTGCAGTGAAACTACCTTCAATCTTTCTCTGGTTATTTCGTTCCTTACTCTATCTCTTCTTGTAGTCTTCTCTATCCCTCTTAAAAATCTCATTTCTGCAGCTTGCAATCTGCTTAAATCATTTTTAGTCCACGTCCACGTCTCTGCTCCATATAATAAAATTGGTTGGAAATAAGATTTATACATCAATACTTTTGATTCTTTCCCAATGTTCCAACTCCACACAATCTTCTTCACCATATTGAAATAGAATGCCTAGAATAGCACTGGAGAAGGAGGAAGGAGGAAGAAGACCAAGAGGAAGACCGAGAGGAAGATGGGAGGACCAAGTGTGGAAAGACATAGAGAGAAGGGGACTACAGAAAATACAGGTGGATGAAGAGGAGACCTGGAAGGATAGACTAAAGTGGAGGAGGCTGTGTACGACGACGACCCGTGAGAACGGAAACGTCTGACGATGATGATGAGTATATAGTAGTATGATATAGTAGTAGCAGCATAGTATGCCGTCACTCTTTTAACACTTACGTAATACATTTAAAGTTATTCGTCTGACTTGAACATTGTAGTCTAGGCATAAAACATCGTAATAGTCTACCCAGAGCACCCCCCCTCCCCCACCACACTGACATTAGAGGCGGTGTTGCCACATCTCTGCTGACCTCCAGCGGTGACTTTTCACACGCGTAAAACTGGGAACAGTGTGGGTGGCGGGGTGTAGCGATGCGGGGGGGGGGGCGGAGTAAAGCCACCATCGGAGTATTTTAGTGTATACTGCTGTAGTAGTTATCCCTGTGGGATTAATAATTGTTCAGTTTAGGTGTTTGACGATTCGGCGGGAATGTTTTATCATCACGCAACGATTTTTTTTGAAATTACCAAAAACATGTATCGACCACTTGAGCGTGTAGCAAGCAGGGGTGTGGAATGCGCATGTGAGCGCGAGAGACGGTGGAGACGCGAGATGTTGATGAGACCACCTGTCATCTCAAGGTCACCGCACAGAGCCGCGCCGCGCCGCGATGTCGAGATCCCGTTGTGTCGGGTGGGGGGGGGGGGGGGGGTACGGCCCACTTCGGCCCGCGCCCGTGGAGCGTGGAGCCGCGACTTCCATCACATCCGCAGCAGCGAAGACGCTAGACTGCTACAGCGGCGTCCTGGAGCAGTCAATAGGAAGGACACAGATGTCAGGCATTCTGCTGAAATCCGTTTTCGAGATATCTTAACACATTGTGCGTTCGCGTGTTGTTCATCAATTACGTTTCGTAGCGGTGTTCAGTAAAAGTTGCGATGAGCTAGAGTGGGTTTTTTTTAGTTCTCTTAGGACAAGAAGCTTATAAATTTCACTTGGTCCTGTAAGAACCTTTGCGCTGCTTCCGGAGTGACAGGATATTCAGGATGGGTAAGGTTAAGGGGATAAGGCCGCCTCCTATCGAGATCCATGAGGAAGAATTAGGGGACTACATCTCAAAGTCAAGTCTCCCCGAAGAAGGGGAGGCCAGTTCTGAACCATCCTCTCCAGTCAAAGCAGGTAGGGATGGCACACCCTTGTTGAGGCTTACAAGAACCACTGAGGTTAAGAAACAAACCTCACCAACTCCATCAGTCATCTCCCGCAGTAGAATAGACCTATCGAATTGCCCTTGCACCCCAGAATCTCAACACTTGCGGTTAGTGGTGTGCCGCTCCTGGACATCCATAAGGTTGCCCAGATTTAAGTGACACATCGGGTTTCGCTGTGCCCAGTGGTAGGTTCAACTGGAAGGTATAAACCAGCCAGAAGTCATCCCTGCGGGGCCAGCTAGAGGGGTTAGTAATAATAATAATAAATCATTACTGCGTTCAAATGTAAGAACGTTGTGACTATCGTCCATATACATGTAGTAAAATCAAATTGATCTGTATAAATCAATTTAAATACACGTAATTTCATTTATTGAACAGTTTTCAGCTGTGCTGATTACAATTTAGAACAGAACTAAAGGATTTCAGAAATTAATTTCAAATTTGATCCCAGCGGCTAATCATAAACTTTTCAACAGAGTAGAACACCGTCGACATCAATAGGTTTCTCAATCGAGCTTTCAATTCTGTAGGATCATTTTAAATTTTTATCTCATCAGGGAGCTTATTTATGAACCTCACGCCAACCTCGGATGGTAAACGTGCGTACGTGGCAGTTCTGTGCTGTTAGATACGGAAGTTGTCCCGGCCTCTAGTCCCGTATTGGTGAACGTCCCTGCCTTGGACCAACTCACACTTGAATCGACAGTACAGAGCATCCTCAAGGATATAGAGACAGGAAAAAGTCACCAATTCAAGCTCCCTGAAGGAATGTTTACATGAATCTCTAAATTTCAATTTTGAAATTATTCAGACCGCTTTATTTTGAATTCTAAGTACTCTTTCAAATTTGTATTTAGAACAGCTGCCCCACAGTCTCAGCCCGTATGGTATATGAGGATATGCAAGGCCAAAATATTCCGTTCTTAGTACATCCAAGGAGCAAAACTTTGAGAGGTTTTGTAAAGCAAATACGAAGTATACTGCACAAGAGTGCGCTAAGTCACATCTGGTCACAGACAGAGAGAAATAAAAGATGCCCAGACTCTTGAGGGATAACGCAGAAACAAAATATTGCCCATTTCGGGTACTCTTTTGCAAGTTAATAATGTTAATGTTTCAAGTACGTTTGATCTCAAAACTGCCAACAACTGTCAAAAGTAACACTAAATTTGACACCAAAATCAATTTCAATATAGGGGAATAGAGAATCCTGTGGGCATGAACACCTGCCATAGTCCGGTGGTGTCGGTATTACCAGTATGTTGTCACGGCTTAAATCATGAGCAAGTTGAACTCCGTAGGCACAAGAACACTAGGAGAGCGACTCAGAGAATAATGTTCATCCAGATTGTTGTAAAAAAATGGCGTGGCAGTTCGTTAAAAAGTAACAATGAGGATTTTTGTTATTTTGAGGATATGCTGTTAGAATTTCGCGAGATGATAACAGAGTCGAGATGTCTTGCAGCCCCTCAGGGTCAGTGGACTTTTTCCTGTAGAACTTGTTGTCGTCAGTGAATAATACATTCTCGCAGGAGAGCAGCAGATGGCTACGAGTATATCGCTGACAGATGGCTATATGTGACGTTAAACAGAAGTAGTCCTAGATGTGACCTCTGAGGTACGCCAGAGACGGTCAGGAACTAGGAAGAGTGATGGGTTGAGTAGGAGACTTTTATTCCACGGGTAACTGCGGCACCGATTGATGAGAGGACCCGAAACGCCAAATGACTCAAGCTTGACTCACTTTTGACTGTGACTCACGAAGTCAAATGCCTTGGCAAAGTCTTAGTATGCGACATCGACTAGTTTGTACCACTGAAGGTAGATATTGTCTTTCTTTGGAGTGGAACCCAACTCAGACTATTCATGTTACCAAAAGTAAACAAGTTTATAATAAAACAATCATTCTTATATCTGGGACCGAAGTATTTTAACAAGTTGCCTACTGAAATTAAAGAAATAGAAAATATAAACTTTTTTTGTAAAAAACTAAAAATACAGTATGGCTTTTAGATAAAAAAGAACTTACTTGTTTACAGGAAAATATTTGTTAAAATTATACGAATGATTAAAATTTTACGTATGATTAATTAAGTATTATAGTATTATTAGAGTATTGTATCTGTTTGCCTTTGTATTTGTATTAAATATTAAACTGTGTACTTTTATATATAAAATCAAATAACTCTGTAATCGTAGTTTTAAACGGGGTATCCATTGCAAACAAGTCTAGGCTCATTGTAAAAAATTGTAACTGTCTTATCTTATCTTATATTATGTATTGTTCGCCTCCCCCACATCAAGACACGCCACAAACACTGCAAAGCTGCACGTCAACCTTAATTGTACAGTATACTGAACTGAACTCAAATATGTTATATTTATTATGTATTGAAAATTTGTTAACTAGCCACAATTACTGGTAACAGTGGTTAGTATTATTCCATTATTGCAATGTCTTGTAAATTTGAATTATTGTGGAATAAACTTCATTATATCATTATATCATATGTAGTGGTACTTGGAATGGCAAAAATCATATTCTGGTTTGATGGAATTACATTTTAAAGAACGGTTTGATTCTCGTTAAAATAATCTTCTTTTCCAAAAATCTTATTTAGATAACAATCTGTCAATATTTTTTTATATTACCTTTTCACCATCCATATAGGCACTACAAATCCAATATTTAGAGTATTTTCACGAAAATGCAATTTTATTGGTATACGTTTTTTTAATTAAAGCTGTTTTAGGGAGAAATACGTAACACTCTGATCATTTTTCAGTCCCTATCACACGAGAGGCTGAACAAAATTTCACATCTCTCAGCATGATATCTGGATAACAAACTAACCCATATACTTGAAATTTTGCACGAAACTCCATTTCTATGCAGGCGACATCGAGTTCGTCGATGCTGCATGTCACTCTACGGGATTTGGCTGAGTGTTTACAAGGATTCTACATTGGTATTGTGTGTAAGGTAATCATAATGGCAACGATAAAATATCGCAGAACCTTTTAATTTTGTAATCAGAATGAAATGATTTGTAAACTTGAAATTGTGCTTACAACTTTAACGAAGCAAGTTACGTGGCATGTGGTCTGGGTAACGTGTACCTTGTTTTATATGTGGGCTTTCAGATTTAAATTTCAGGTTTCAGTTATATAAAGGAAATTCTTCAGGTTTACTCAGTCCTTTTGGAGTTAATATGTTGACTGAAGAAGATATCAATCCAAACTTGAGTAATTTGGTGGTGAGAGGTATTTATTTACTTTAGTTCTTAGGCTTACGTAACTGGTATCATGCTTGACCACAAGATTTTCGAAATTTTAAGAAATATATATTAAACCAGAACTAACAGAACCAATAGTTATGCTTATCTGCTGCACAAGTGATTTGCGGGAGGGTGGAGCTACGCCGTGATTGGCTGAAACTCAACCAACCACGCAGTGATCAGTATGGTTTCTTCATAACTTTAACGACTTGTGGTGAAGCCGTATTGATTGTTGGTTTAAAATTATTGTTGATTGCTTGAGCTTCAGCCAGTCACGATGAAGCTCCACCCTCCCCCCATCGATGGGCAGATCGCTATGCAGTTGTATAAGCGTATGTGTATATTGGTTTTGTAACGTATGACCGAAGAAGACACAGCGAGGCCGAAAATTCTCAAGATTTGAGTTGTGTTGTTAACATTTCGAAGCACTGTGCATCGTAAAATAAAAAAAAACGTTCTAGAAGAAGAACCAATCAATCAAATATAGTCATTTTTTCAATCTTCTAGCATTTCTACTATTATGGAACTCTTTGTAAAACAACATTGACTTAGTTAAATCATTCCGTAATACATAGTAAAGTACTGAAAATAAAAATGATAAAAAAATATCATGGCATTGAAATAAAGGTAGTGTAATATAGTAAAGTTACATGTGATGTGATCGGAAACACAGGACCTGTCGTCCAACAATGTTCAACAAGGAAGACCCTCCACACCGGGACAAAGCTGATTATAAGGGGACACCACTGGGGTAGGGGGTCTGATAGAGAGGGGGGTGTATGGCAAATCTAATAACGCGAACAGCTTATTATAACGTGATATAATAAATACTTAGTCCACGTCTTTTATACATTTATCATTTTAACATTTACCCTCGATAAAGTCGTTTTGTTGACAGATTTTGTAAACTAGTTCACACAGACTGTGACGCAGGGCTAGACCTGTACACTGTACTTGCAGTGTGACGTGCACTCAAGGATGTTGGAGGCCGCGACAAGACGCAGCTGACTGACTCATAGCCTAATTGTGACCGTGCCAGTGCAGATGTGTGTATATTAGTAGTTCACACAGACGGTGACGCAGGGCTAGACCTGTACACTGTACTTGCAGTGTGACGTGCACTCAAGGATGTTGGAGGCCGCGACAAGACGCAGCTGACTGACTCATAGCCTAATTAATTGTGACCGGGCCAGTGCAGATGTGTGTATATTAGTAGTTCACACAGACGGTGACGCAGGGCTAGACCTGTACACTGTACTTGCAGTGTGACGTGCACTCAAGGATGTTGGAGGCCGCGACAAGACGCAGCTGACTGACTCATAGCCTAATTGTGACCGTGCCAGTGCAGATGTGTGTATATTAGTAGTTCACACAGACGGTGACGCAGGGCTAGACCTGTACACTGTACTTGCAGTGTGACGTGCACTCAAGGATGTTGGAGGCCGCGACAAGACGCAGCTGACTGACTCATAGCCTAATTGTGACCGTGCCAGTGCAGATGTGTGTATATTAGTAGTTCACACAGACGGTGACGCAGGGCTAGACCTGTACACTGTATTTGCAGTGTGACGTGCACTCAAGGATGTTGGAGGCCGCGACAAGACGCAGCTGACTGACTCATAGCCTAATTGTGACCGGGCCAGTGCAGATGTGTGTATATTAGTAGTTCACACAGACGGTGACGCAGGGCTAGACCTGTACACTGTACTTGCAGTGTGACGTGCACTCAAGGATGTTGGAGGCCGCGACAAGACGCAGCTGACTGACTCATAGCCTAATTAATTGTGACCGGGCCAGTGCAGATGTGTGTATATTAGTAGTTCACACAGACTGTGACGCAGGGCTATACCTGTACACTGTACTTGCAGTGTGACGTGCACTCAAGGATGTTGGAGGCCGCGACAAGACCCAGCTGACTGACTCATAGCCTAATTGTGACCGGGCCAGTGCAGATGTGTGTATATTAGTAGTTCACACAGACGGTGACGCAGGGCTAGACCTGTACACTGTACTTGCAGTGTGACGTGCACTCAAGGATGTTGGAGGCCGCGACAAGACGCAGCTGACTGACTCATAGCCTAATTGTGACCGTGCCAGTGCAGATGTGTGTATATTAGTAGTTCACACAGACGGTGACGCAGGGCTAGACCTGTACACTGTACTTGCAGTGTGACGTGCCCTCAAGGATGTTGGAGGCCGCGACAAGACGCAGCTGACTGACTCATAGCCTAATTGTGAGCGGGCCAGTGCAGATGTGTGTATATTAGTAGTTCACACAGACTGTGACGCAGGGCTAGTCTTGTACACTGTACTTGCAGTGTGACGTGCACTCAAGGATGTTGGAGGCCGCGACAAGACGCGACTGACTCATAGCCTAATTGTGACCGGGCCAGTGCAGATGTGTGTATATTAGTAGTTCGCACCAATTTTGAAATTCCAGGCCATTTTTAGCTAGGGAGTTTCCTGTACACAATATTGATGACCTTCGATCCAGTGCCCTCCTTGTTTTTGTATGTATAAATTATTTTTGACTTATTATTTAATAATATTTGAACAATATTGAGTGTGTTTTGCAAGAGTGTGTCAGTTTCTAGTGATTTATATTATATATTTTCTTATCTTTTATCAGTATCTTGGTTGTGGGTAAGATCTCTTGAACCGCTAAGTATTTCATACAAATTCGTTGTCTTGCGCGTGTTTCCCCAGCGCCGTGACGTGCGGTGTGGTCTAGCTAGGAGCGGTGTGGAAGGGGGGGGGGTGGTAGCGTTATCCAAGATGGCAGCGCCATTGTCAGAGCGCGCGGCGCGGCGGGCCCAAGGACGCTGACAAGGTCGCCACATCACGTGACCCCTGGCCGACCTTGTCCCTCGGATATTATCACCGCCGGTTGCATCATCCGAGGCTGTGGCTTTGGCCGCCCCACTCGACACCGGCCTTGCCGTAATGTGTGTGCGTCGTCAGAATCTATCTCTTCAGTCTTCGTGAAACTTGGCACAAGACTTTCAAAACTGCCGCCATTTTGAGACTGCTGAAGATTATGTGGCAGTGTTAGTTTATTGTAAGTGCAAGTTGCATTGTTATACAGAGTGACACATTTTTCATATTAAAGCACCAACAGACAAACTCTAATTGATGAGACACAATATTAATCTAATACGACATTTTTTCAGAAATATTTTCACTGGAAATGCGTTATTTTTTTTAAAATTATACTTCAATTACAATTTAATTCCCTTCTGTTATAATTTCTTATTAACATTCCAATCTCGTGATCAGAGTTAATTTATATACAGCATAGAATTAGTATCCATAGTTAATAAGCAGTTTTCCGTAGAACTGACGTCAGTGCTGCCCAAAGTTGCTGCTGTAAATGCGTATAGAATTATACTGCAAGGCGTGACACATGATACAGTTGGGTGTGTCGCTGCTCCCACTCAGAGCCAAACACGTAGCATCCTCTGATAGCTATTTACAAGTCAAGGGAAATCTGCCCGAATTATTTCAATATAAACATTTAAAGCTTAATGCAAAAATACCTTCACAGAGCTGGGATTGCTGGTTTTGCCATGGCTCTACATCCTGGAGGTCGTAATGTACTGCCGGCCCAAGGCAGGGATGTTCACCGATACGGTCTAGTAGAGTCCGGGACAACCTCAACCTGATCAACAGGCTCGCCAACGAACGTCTGAATGGGCCATAAACATTCTAAGCTACCTTGAGACACCTTTTAAAGTACAGGATGTTTTGCTCGGTTCACGAGCTTATTGTTAGTCAGTGGGACGAAATTGGAAATTAATTGGATCAATCCTCTAATTCTGGTGCGCAGTGTAATAAGAATGACATAGGGGATACATGTATCTGAAGTTTGTATGCAGATTTAAAATGGCTGACACAATACAATTTTATTATTATAGAGTGACTCATTAAAACCTTTGGGTCAAATATATGTTTTTTGGGATCTATATATGTGTCAAATATAGATCCCAAAAAAGTCGTTTGAGACAAAGATTGAACATGCGGTGCAAACGCATTCACTTAAACGTAAACTCGACATTCACATTGAATCAACCCTTTCCGCCATAGCTACGTCATGCATACAGCAGGAGACTGTGAGGGTAATTGATACCGAGTAAATCAGATGTCCGCACACACGAAGAGAGTAATGTCTGGTAGTCCTCCAGGAACCTCCAGTTTGAGGTGTGTGATCAGCTGTGAGTGAGGCAGGAGACTGTGAGGGTCATTGATACCGAGTAAATCAGATGTCCGCACACACGAAGAGAGTAATGTCTGGTAGTCCTCCAGGAACCTCCAGTTTGAGGTGTGTGATCAGCTGTGAGTGAGGCAGGAGACTGTGAGGGTCATTGATACCGAGTAAATCAGATGTCCGCACACACGAAGAGAGTAATGTCTGGTAGTCCTCCAGGAACCTCCAGTTTGAGGTGTGTGATCAGCTGTGAGTGAGGCAGGAGACTGTGAGGGTCATTGATACCGAGTAAATCAGATGTCCGCACACACGAAGAGAGTAATGTCTGGTAGTCCTCCAGGAACCTTCAGTTTGAGGTGTGTGATCAGCTGTGAGTGAGGCAGGAGACTGTGAGGGTCATTGATACCGAGTAAATCAGATGTCCGCACACACGAAGAGAGTAATGTCTGGTAGTCCTCCAGGAACCTTTAGTTTGAGGTGTGAGATCAGCTGTGAGTGAGGCAGGAGACTGTGAGGGTCATTGATACCGAGTAAATCAGATGTCCGCACACACGAAGAGAGTAATGTCTGGTAGTCCTCCAGGAACCTCCAATTTGAGGTGTGTGATCAGCTGTGAGTGAGGCAGGAGACTGTGAGGGTCACCGCAGGCAGGCCTATCACTCAATGCTCACACGATTTATATCTCCGAGCTGAGCTAAATTTTTTTCGCCCGAAACACGTCGTGTTTTTGTGGACAGGCGAGGCGAGTCAGGACAGGCCGAGGCGCGTAGCCGGCCGCCGGCAAAAACTGGTCCGAGCCGACAAACGAGCGATGACCGCGGCGGAGTGTGCGGAGTTGGCGGCCGGTTATGTTGGCGGGGCCGAGCTCTCCGAGGGTTTGCGGTCTCTTATTTTGGCGGTAATGACAGACCTTCCCACCTGAATGGAGGGACATAACTGCAGTCACTCCCATTTCCACTCTTTCGTTTCATAATCTGTTTCCAGAATGGCTCCCTGTACAGCCAGCGTGGTACACGATACCGCCTTTATGTTGATTGTGCATTAGGTCAAGGGTGACTTACCCACAGTTTCAGTGGAATACTGACCATATATCACAGGATATTTACTACCAAACACTATTTTAGATTATTTGGTTACGTATTTCTTCCTTTGTTGATACTTTTTGTAATTACTTGCCTGTATTTAACTTTGCTATTACCCTGACCTTTACAGCCACATGACTGTCCAATACACTAATATTCTAATAAACTAGTGATGTATGACAAAACCATCAACCTTAGAGTTGGGGCAAGGCTGCAGTTCTTTAAACTAAAGGGTCATATGGTCCACCCTCAGGAAGTAAATAAAAATGTTCAAATTTTTTTTGAATATTTTCTATTAACCCAGTTACAGCTGACATCCTTCCAGAAGGATTGATGCAGTGTTTTTGTAATGACCCTACAGATTTCAGTTCAAGTGAGCACCACTACAAGCAGCAGCACTGTTTGTTTGTCAAACACAACTTAAACATTAGTTGAGCACGTGGTTTGGCATTGGAGATTTTATAGTTGCCTTGTTTTTACTATTGAAACTTTCAGTTCTGGAAAAATGGATGAAGAGGATGCTGTTCGTGTGGATGGGTAAGTCCTGTAACTTTACCAGTTCATAGAAAACATTATAACTAAATATATTGGTTGCTAAAAAGATACCTTATGAAACTCAAATGTGAAAATGTTTTTTCTGAACATAACCTAGACATTATTTCCTGTGTTATATTGGATTCCTTCTAGAAGGACGTTAGCTAAATCCACATCATACATGAAATCTACATAGTGTGACTATCTTTCATAGTTCGACTAAACAAAAACTGTTCATGAGCATAAATACGCAGGTATGTGTGTGTGTGTGCCGGTATGTTATCTTTGTATCATATTACCAAAAAATTACCAAATTTGTTATGTTTTTAGGAGGCTTGTTCCCTTGCACCAACTCCTAGACTTTATTGAAGGCAATGATGATGCTATAACAAACACACGAGTCAATATAACTTTACTGCCTCCAACAAACGCAACAGATGATATGACTGACGAAGACTCTGGGGATGAAGATAACGTCAAGATAGACAATGTACCTCCAAGCCAAATAAATGCTCCTGCTTTCCTTGAAGTAGTAAATGATGAGTTAAAACAAAAAAATGTGAGAGTAAAAAAACAGTGCGCCTTCCAAAAAATTGCTTTTACAGATCAAAGGGCTCACAAAAGAAAGAACACATGCTCTTTGTTTCAAGCTAATAGTACTCAGATGACTGAAAAGAAAAAAAAGGCTTTCAATTGGAAAATGAATTGTGATCTAGAAGCAATACTTGAGGAGTGGCCATTGATGACTACGGTTGCTAACAGAGAAAAAAACACCTTTAGAATATTTCGAGTTGTTTTTTGATGAAGATGTGATAAAAATGATGGTAAAATATACAAATCAATATGCAGCTAAGAGAAACCGTTTGGGCGATTGTTCAGAGGCGATTGTCACAAAAAGGCAACTACAAAGTGCATAAAATGTGAAGTGCCACTCCATGTTTCATGCTTTTTTGCACTATCATACAAAATAAGTGCTCATAATATAAATGTATCTTTCTTAAGTGCTTTTAGTTTAAGTATTATTTCAAAAACCAAATTGTATTTGTAATTAAGAACTTTACATGTATTTGGCTGACGTCCTTCCAGAAGGAAGGCCGATTTTAAGAAATATAGAGTTTCCAAAACGGCGAAAACTTAATATCTTGTTTATTTTCATCCTAAACTATTAATATAACAAGAATTCGCTTTTTTCCAAACCGAAAAATAATTCAGCCATATCTGGGTTAAAAAACGTTAGTTGTAACATAACAACTATAATACTAGCTTGTAAAGGACTTTCTTAAAATTTGTTCTCAGTTTGATTAGAAGTGGCCATTTAGAAAAATTATTTTTTAATAAATGGATAAAGATTCCAGACACTATAAAAGGAACTAGAAGGACACACACATTTCGCCCCACTCTCACATCTCTTTATGTCACATTCTGCTTTTAAGAATATGAGCAGTGAATTCTAATACTGAATGCACCCATATTTTAGGTGCTTTTCGTAAAACTAGTGATGAGATGCTATTTCAGTATTATTTGTCTTCCGTAAGCTATAACAATGTTGCAGGTAGTGACGTCAGCAGGCTAGTGAGGCAGTGATGACTGGAGATGGACGTAGCGGTCAGTGTCAGCCAGTGGCACAAACTGAGTGATACAAGTATAATATGACAGTGACGATGTTGCAGGTAGTGACGTCAGCAGGCTAGTGAGGCAGTGATGACTGGAGATGGACGTAGCGGTCAGTGTCAGCCAGTGACACAAACTGAGTGATACAAGTATAACATGACAGTGACAATGTTGCAGGTAGTGACGTCAGCAGGCTAGTGAGGCAGTGATGACTGGAGATGGACGTAGCGGTCAGTGTCAGCCAGTGACACAAACTGAGTGATACAAGTATAACATGACAGTGACAATGTTGCAGGTAGTGACGTCAGCAGGCTAGTGAGGCAGTGATGACTGGAGATGGACGTAGCGGTCAGTGTCAGCCAGTGACACAAACTGAGTGATACAAGTATAATATGACAGTGACGATGTTGCAGGTAGTGACGTCAGCAGGCTAGTGAGGCAGTGATGACTGGAGATGGACGGAGCGGTCAGTGTCAGCCAGTGACACAAACTGAGTGATACAAGTATAACGTGACAGTGACGATGTTGCAGGTAGTGACGTCAGCAGGCTAGTGAGGCAGTGATGACTGGAGATGGACGTAGCGGTCAGTGTCAGCCAGTGACACAAACTGAGTGATACAAGTATAACGTGACAGTGACAATGTTGCAGGTAGTGACGTCAGCAGGCTAGTGAGGCAGTGATGACTGGAGATGGACGTAGCGGTCAGTGTCAGCCAGTGACACAAACTGAGTGATACAAGTATAACATGACAGTGACAATGTTGCAGGTAGTGACGTCAGCAGGCTAGTGAGGCAGTGATGACTGGAGATGGACGTAGCGGTCAGTGTCAGCCAGTGACACAAACTGAGTGATACAAGTATAACGTGACAGTGACGATGTTGCAGGTAGTGACGTCAGCAGGCTAGTGAGGCAGTGATGACTGGAGATGGACGGAGCGGTCAGTGTCAGCCAGTGACACAAACTGAGTGATACAAGTAGAACGTGACAGTGACGATGTTGCAGGTAGTGACGTCAGCAGGCTAGTGAGGCAGTGATGACTGGAGATGGACGGAGCGGTCAGTGTCAGCCAGTGACACAAACTGAGTGATACAAGTAGAACGTGACAGTGACGATGTTGCAGGTAGTGACGTCAGCAGGCTAGTGAGGCAGTGATGACTGGAGATGGACGGAGCGGTCAGTGTCAGCCAGTGACACAAACTGAGTGATACAAGTATAACGTGACAGTGACGATGTTGCAGGTAGTGACGTCAGCAGGCTAGTGAGGCAGTGATGACTGGAGATGGACGGAGCGGTCAGTGTCAGCCAGTGACACAAACTGAGTGATACAAGTAGAACGTGACAGTGACGATGTTGCAGGTAGTGACGTCAGCAGGCTAGTGAGGCAGTGATGACTGGAGATGGACGGAGCGGTCAGTGTCAGCCAGTGACACAAACTGAGTGATACAAGTAGAACGTGACAGTGACGATGTTGCAGGTAGTGACGTCAGCAGGCTAGTGAGGCAGTGATGACTGGAGATGGACGGAGCGGTCAGTGTCAGCCAGTGACACAAACTGAGTGATACAAGTAGAACGTGACAGTGACGATGTTGCAGGTAGTGACGTCAGCAGGCTAGTGAGGCAGTGATGACTGGAGATGGACGGAGCGGTCAGTGTCAGCCAGTGACACAAACTGAGTGATACAAGTATAACATGACAGTGACAATGTTGCAGGTAGTGACGTCAGCAGGCTAGTGAGGCAGTGATGACTGGAGATGGACAGAGCGGTCAGTGTCAGCCAGTGACACAAACTGAGTGATACAAGTAGAACGTGACAGTGACAATGTTGCAGGTAGTGACGTCAGCAGGCTAGTGAGGCAGTGATGACTGGAGATGGACGGAGCGGTCAGTGTCAGCCAGTGACACAAACTGAGTGATACAAGTAGAACGTGACAGTGACGATGTTGCAGGTAGTGACGTCAGCAGGCTAGTGAGGCAGTGATGACTGGAGATGGACGGAGCGGTCAGTGTCAACCAGTGACACACACTGAGTGATACAAGTAGAACGTGACAGTGACAATGTTGCAGGTAGTAACGTCAGGCTAGTGAGGCAGTGATGACTGGAGATGGACAGAGCGGTCAGTGTCAGCCAGTGACACACACTGAGTGATACAAGTAGAACGTGAGAGTGACAATGTTGCAGGTAGTGACGTCAGCAGGCTAGTGAGGCAGTGATGACTGGAGATGGACGGAGCGGTCAGTGTCAGCCAGTGACACAAACTGAGTGATACAAGTTTAGAACGTGACAGTGACGATGTTGCAGGTAGTGACGTCAGCAGGCTAGTGAGGCAGTGATGACTGGAGATGGACAGAGCGGTCAGTGTCAACCAGTGACACACACTGAGTGATACAAGTAGAACGTGACAGTGACAATGTTGCAGGTAGTAACGTCCTAGTGAGGCAGTGATGACTGGAGATGGACAGAGCGGTCAGTGTCAGCCAGTGACACACACTGAGTGATACAAGTAGAACGTGAGAGTGACAATGTTGCAGGTAGTAACGTCCTAGTGAGGCAGTGATGACTGGAGATGGACGGAGCGGTTCAGTGTCAGCCAGTGACACACACTGAGTGATACAAGTAGAACGTGAGAGTGACAATGTTGCAGGTAGTAACGTCCTAGTGAGGCAGTGATGACTGGAGATGGAACGGAGCGGTCAGTGTCAGCCAGTGACACACACTGAGTGATACAAGTAGAACGTGAGAGTGACAATGTTGCAGGTAGTAATGTCCTAGTGAGGCAGTGATGACTGGAGAGGACGGAGCGGTCAGTGTCAGCCAGTGACACACACTGAGTGATACAAGTAGAACGTGAGAGTGACAATGTTGCAGGTAGTAACGTCCTAGTGAGGCAGTGATGACTGGAGATGGACGGAGCGGTCAGTGTCAGCCAGTGACACACACTGAGTGATACAAGTAGAACGTGAGAGTGACAATGTTGCAGGTAGTGACGTCCAAGTGAGGCAGTGATGACTGGAGAGGACGGAGCGGTCAGTGTCAGCCAGTGACACAAACTGAGTGATACAAGTAGAACGTGAGAGTGACAATGTTGCAGGTAGTGACGTCCTAGTGAGGCAGTGATGACTGGAGATGGACGGAGCGGTTCAGTGTCAGCCAGTGACACAACACTGAGTGATACAAGTAGAACATGACAGTGACAATTTTGCAGGTAGTAACGTCCTAGTGAGGCAGAGTGATGACTGGGAGATGGACGGAGCGGTCAGTGTCAGCCAGTGACACACACACTGAGTGATACAAGTAGAACGTGACAGTGACAATTTTGCAGGTAGTAACGTCCCTAGTGAGGCAGTGATGACTGGAGATGGACGGAGCGGTCAGTGTCAGCCAGTGACACACACTGAGTGATACAAGTAGAACGTGACAGTGACAATTTTGCAGGTAGTAAACGTCCTAGAGAGGCAGTGATGACTGGAGATGGACGGAGCGGTCAGTGTCAGCCAGTGACACACACTGAGTGATACAAGTAGAACATGACAGTGACAATTTTGCAGGTAGTAACGTCCGAGTGAGGCAGTGATGACTGGAGATGGACGGAGCGGTCAGTGTCAGCCAGTGACACACACACTGAGTGATACAAGTAGAACATGACAGTGACAATTTTGTAGGTAGTAACGTCCTAGTGAGGCAGTGATGACTGGAGATGGACGGAGCGGTCAGTGTCAGCCAGTGACACAAACTGAGTGATACAAGTATAACATGACAGTGACGATGTTGCAGGTAGTAACGTCCTAGTGAGGCAGTGATGACTGGAGAGGACGGAGCGGTCAGTGTCAGCCAGTGACACACACTGAGTGATACAAGTAGAACATGACAGTGACAATGTTGCAGGTAGTAACGTCCTAGTGAGGCAGTGATGACTGGAGAGGACGGAGCGGTCCAGTGTCAGCCAGTGACACACACTGAGTGATACAAGTAGAACATGACAGTGACAATGTTGCAGGTAGTAACGTCCTAGTGAGGCAGTGATGACTGGGAGATGGACAGAGCGGTCAGTGTCAGCCAGTGACACACACTGAGTGATACAAGTAGAAACATGACATGACAATTTTGTAGGTAGTAACGTCCTAGTGAGGCAGTGATGACTGGAGATGGACGGAGCGGTCAGTGTCAGCCAGTGACACAAACTGAGTGATACAAGTATAACATGACAGTGACGATGTTGCAGGTAGTAACGTCCTAGTGAGGCAGTGATGACTGGAGAGGACGGAGCGGTCAGTGTCAGCCAGTGACACACACTGAGTGATACAAGTAGAACATGACAGTGACAATGTTTGCAGGTAGTAACGTCCTAGTGAGGCAGTGATGACTGGAGATGGACGGAGCGGTCAGTGTCAGCCAGTGACACAAACTGAGTGATACAAGTAGAACATGACAGTGACGATGTTGCAGGTAGTGACGTCAGCAGGCTAGTGAGGCAGTGATGATTTGAGATGGACGGAGCGGTCAGTGTCAGCCAGTGACACAAACTGAGTGATACAAGTAGAACGTGACAGTGACGATGTTGCAGGTAGTGACGTCAGCAGGCTAGTGAGGCAGTGATGACTGGAGATGGACGGAGCGGTCAGTGTCAGCCAGTGGGTGAAGGGAGGAGCCAGTGACAAGTCGCAGCCGGGCAGTCGCAGCGTCGTCACCTCGGGAACTGTCACTGTCACCTCCATCAATGTCCAGGACTCTCAGGACGTTATCAGTAAGTACGGTGAGGACTTTTTTCTTCTTGTCTTTAGCTAATTTGTCTAGTATAATTACGAATTTTGAAACAGAGAGTGTGGTCAAATTTGAATCAGATTCACTGCAAATATTTTCAATTAGCCCCATTTTCCAAGCCATTGAAGTTCTCAAAATTCAGTGTCTTATGGATATTATCCTGGTGTGTTTCATAATAAATTTCTCCCTGAGAATGATTTGTTTATTAGTATCTGGTTGTATTTAGGGTTCAGTGGTGTGGTATCACTTACTTAAGTGCTCTACTGGACAGAAGTGCATAAGATATCTATCCTTAAACATTTGGTGTTCTTTTCAAGATTCTCGTCAGGTTAAACAGAAAGATCTACATTAGTATTTACTTAAAAATACAGTGTTGGTATGTGAGTGAATGACAATTGTCGTAGAACTAACAGAAAGGAACCTTCTAATGTTTAGACATATAGTAAACAAATCAAGAAGGTACGTTGAATTCGAGAAAGACAGATATTTCATAAGAAATTGGATGATGCAGTAGGTATATATGTACACTACTTGAGCTTGGACCAGGAAACGTGTTTTGGGAATGTCGAAGGTAACTTAGGTCGAGGCAGGCACTGTTGATAGAGGTAACTGTCTCCTTTGTAGCTGAGACCTGGTTCTAGTAGAAGACACGAGTGGCATTAGGAAAAAGTAGGTGAGCCTGGTGAGAACGATAATCCTCTTTGTTTTGGTTACTGGGCAGCTTTTAGTACTATTTGTCCGAAAGTAGGTCAAGACAAATATTTGCACATGGTTGTGGGTGGGGGGGCATCCAGAAAACGTCTATGAACTTGAAAGTGGTTGAACCACATGTGGTTTTGTATACTCCTGCCTTGCTTTAAGTTTTCCCTAATCTTTTGGATTTTGAAAATGTTCATAAAAGTCAAAATAAAAATACTACATATTTGTAAACTTATATGATACCCAAAAGGATTTGTTTACTTTAAATCTTGTAAAGGAGGGGATCAGGAATATATATATATATATATATATATATATATATATATATATATATATATATACACACACTGTAGAAGTATTTAATGTAACATGTTTTTCTTCAAGTAACACATGTAACCACATGATTTGAAACATTAATTTAATATAAAAAAAAATATTCTTGTAAGTCTGTATCTTTAATGATTGTGTAAGTGTTATCAATATGAATGTGTGTTGCAGAGTTAGAAGAGAAGTACTCGGGATATCAGCAGCCAACATGCAACGGTGAGTCATTTCTCTATCTGCCACTTATATAATTGGTGTACCCTCAAGTTAATCTTGGTCATCACACCATCACACCACTCTGCACGTCAATCAGATCTCGTAACATCGCAAATGTATGTCAATACTTGACACCCCTTGTTTGTAACTGGAATAGGTTCTATCAGAGTAACAGATATGAGGGCAGAGCAATGACACCTGTACTCTCATTAATGAGTGGGGACTCCCTACCGAACAATTAACTACCAATATCTGCAACACGACTTGTGTATCTTTCTATTCATAAATCCAGCACTGACCAAAGTCTCTCAACTACCAATTTCTGCAGCATGGCAACATGACTTATGTATCTGTCTATTCATAAATCCAGCACTGACCAAAGTCTCTCAACTACCAATTTCTGCAGCATGGCAACATGACTTATGTATCTGTCTATTCATAAACCCAGCACTGATCAAAGTCTCTCAACTACCAATTTCTGCAGCATGGCAACATGACTTATGTATCTGTCTATTCATAAACCCAGCACTGACCAAAGTCTCTCAACTACCAATTTCTGCAGCATGGCAACATGACTTATGTATCTGTCTATTTATAAACCCAGCACTGACCAAAGTCTCTCAACTACCAATTTCTGCAGCATGGCAACATGACTTATGTATCTGTCTATTCATAAACCCAGCACTGACCAAAGTCTCTCAACTACCAATTTCTGCAACACGACTTGTGTATCTGCCTATTACTCAGTTGACGAGTTTATGGAGAGCCGCTGGGACGAAATTCAAAACTAACACGATCAATTCTCTGGTTCTGGTGTGGCAGTGGCAGGATTGTCTGGTGAGAATGAAGATGAGAGTGAATGAGAGAACCATGTGACTGTGTGCGTGAGTGAATGAAGTGTAGGCCTACCTTTTTATTATTTAAATATTTTATGACGTTTGTATGCAATTTTATTATTGTTAACGCAATAAAGTGATATAATTATTATTATTCATAAACCCAGCACTGACCAAAGTCTCTCAACTACCAATTTCTGCAACACGACTTATGTATCTGTCTATTCATAAATCAAACACTGACCTTTTACCTTTTGACCTTTAAGGCCTAAATCTCTGCTTGAATCTTCACTTATTAACTTATAATTCTAAATCCAGCTTTGAAATGGGTCTCCTGTTCTCGTTTGTGACACTGACAACATTGCAAGGAGTATTTTGTGGGGTCCCGTATCTATAAAGCTGTTGATGCTTTTCAAACTGGATGATAACAGTGTCAATGGACAGTTTTTGTGACAATCGTATTAAAGGGATTATTTATAAGTGTGAAAAATTTAAAATCTGTTTATTTGTTGGAAACTAGTCACTCATTAGCACTGAGTCAAACGTCCTTAATATATTATTCTACTTTGTAAATTCATTTCTTCCAACATTTGTAAAAATAATTTTACTGAAAACCAGTTGTATTATAAAGTATTCATAATTGTGAAAGTTAACACAGTTGACTCATCTGTAGAAGAGTGGTACAAGCTGATCCCCAGAAAATGTGTTTGTAGGATGTAGTGTTACCATTGATGGTCAGTTCTCATCTGTTGATCAGGAATTTTGCAGTGAGAGACAAGTTTAATCATGTAGAAAGGATCAGATTATCCTGTCCATATTGTTTTATAACTTTGTAAGTGATGAGGATCATACAACAAAATAACAAGTAATGGTTTTAACAGTGTGTGTTTGTTGTACTGTGTTATCAGAATTGGTAATAAATAATCTAAACCTCCTTAAAACCTTGAAATATAATTTCTTCTAAGTGAAAATAAAATAATAAATTATAATAAACTAGATGGGCTATGGTACATTAAGTGAAAGATCTTGATAAGGCTTTATAAGCATCAAGAATACCTCTTAATAGACCATTTCATCCAATACAATTCATATAAATAGTTCAATTATTTAGAATAGAATGTCCAGAATTGTATATTTTGAAGGTAAAGATGTGATATTGTTATATTTATATATATATATATATATATATATATATATATATATATATATATATATATATATGAAATAAAATATCCCAACCAAGGACTGATCAACTTAATAATAATGATTTCCTATGGCTAATTTTTTTTTGCTTACTTCAAAGAATAATAGTTATAAAAATACAAATTACAGGTACAAACAATATCTTTGCTTGCTTTGCTGTATGAAAAAAAATTGTACAAGCACATTGCATTGTGGGTATTATAAAGCTTTAACTGATTTTATGTGGCAATCAGACATCATTTTAGCCAACAAAATAATTTGTCAGTTTTTTTTTCTAAATATGAACTAAATACTTTATTTTGCAACTCAGGATAGAACGAATAGAAACAGTTTTGAAAATATTCCCTTTCTCACCTCATCCTTCTCTGTTTAATTTCCCTCTGTTGAGAACTTTCTAAAACTTGTGATGATGTGATCAGCGAACAATGTGTAGCCATGATGGTGTTGTGCAGGTGTGGGACCCAGCGTGATATCAGGCAAGTGCAGCGTAGTGGTTGGTGGGCCAGACACGCAAGATGACGAAGGCTCTGCGTCTGACGCCGAAGTCAGCAAGATTGACTTTTCAGGTATGTGTTTCAAGCATGACTTGTTATGTTTCAAAATACACAAAAATAGCTAGGCAGAATACACATGCAGAACACAATTGAACACATGTAATGTGTCAGGTAGGAAATCACCAAACTATCAGGTACACATGATTGACCTTTCCCAATAGGCCACACTGTGTAGGATCCTTCAGATAAACAATCATGTTTGTTATGTCGATTTAGGTTTGCAGGACAAAAGCATATTCCATTGCCATGGTTGAATCATAATATCAACTGACAATATACTTTCATAATCTGTATTATCCTATATCACGTTAAACCAATTATTTGTCTTTAAAAAAATATTGACAAAAATAGTAAATGTCAAGTTTTACAAAATTTTGTTCTTGGTATAAAAAAAATTTTACTATGATGGTGCATGTAAATGACAAGAGTTTATAGACAATGTGAAGTTCTCAGTATTTATTATCAACACATTTTACTCAATTTAACTTGCTATCATTAATTACACCTAAGAATGTTTTAGTGTCCTCTATGCTCACGTTTGGTCCATAAAACATGTTGATAAAAAATACAGTTTATATAAATTGTGTAGTGTACCAAATACAAACGGACCACAATTAGAGAAGATTTACTGTGTGAGGGGATGAGTAGTGAAGGCCGATGTAGAACAGGTGTGGTGAGGGGCATGCCAAGTCCTGCTGTCACACGCTCGGACATGTCTCAAGGCAGCTATCAATGTGTGTAGTGTACCGAACACAAACGGACCACAATTAGACAAGATTTACTGTGTGAGGGGATGAGTAGTGAAGGCCGATGTAGAACAGGTGTGGTGAGGAGCATGCCAAGTCCTGCTGTCACACGCTCGGACATGTCTCAAGGCAGCTATTGATGTGTGTAGTGTACCGAACACAAGCGGACCACAATTAGACAAGATTTACTGTGTGAGGGGATGAGTAGTGAAGGCCGATGTAGAGCAGGTGTGGTGAGGAGCATGCCAAGTCCTGCTGTCACACGCTCGAACATGTCTCAAGGCAGCTATCAATGTGTGTAGTGTACCGAACACAAGTGGACCACAATTAGACAAGATTTACTGTGTGAGGGGATGAGTAGTGAAGGCCGATGTAGAGCAGGTGTGGTGAGGAGCTGCCAAGTCCTGCTGTCACACACTCGGACATGTCTCAAGGCAGCTATAAATGTGTGTAGTGTACCGAACACAAGCGGACCACAATTAGATAAGATTTACTGTGTGAGGGGATGAGTAGTGAAGGCCGATGTAGAGCAGGTGTGGTGAGGAGCATGCCAAGTCCTGCTGTCACACGCTCGAACATGTCTCAAGGCAGCTATCAATGTGTGTAGTGTACCGAACACAAGCGGACCACAATTAGACAAGATTTACTGTGTGAGGGGATGAGTAGTGAAGGCCGATGTAGAGCAGGTGTGGTGAGGAGCATGCCAAGTCCTGCTGTCACACGCTCGAACATGTCTCAAGGCAGCTATCAATGTGTGTAGTGTACCGAACACAAGTGGACCACAATTAGACAAGATTTACTGTGTGAGGGGATGAGTAGTGAAGGCCGATGTAGAGCAGGTGTGGTGAGGAGCTGCCAAGTCCTGCTGTCACACACTCGGACATGTCTCAAGGCAGCTATGAATGTGTGTAGTGTACCGAACACAAGCGGACCACAATTAGATAAGATTTACTGTGTGAGGGGATGAGTAGTGAAGGCCGATGTAGAGCAGGTGTGGTGAGGAGCATGCCAAGTCCTGCTGTCACACGCTCGAACATGTCTCAAGGCAGCTATCAATGTGTGTAGTGTACCGAACACAAGCGGACCACAATTAGATAAGATTTACTGTGTGAGGGGATGAGTAGTGAAGGCCGATGTAGAGCAGGTGTGGTGAGGAGCTGCCAAGTCCTGCTGTCACACGCTCGGACATGTCTCGAAGCAGTTAATGAATCAGTTCTGTCACAGCAACACGTGTTGTGGTCCAACCGCCCCTTGAGTCTTTATCATTTCTGGGCTCTGGCAGTTCTTTACATTTCTGTCTGATCATTTTTAATCCAATTCATACATGTACTTACTTGAATGTGAAAATTACTTTTGATGTACAGTTTCAAGATGTATAATGAATTATATCAATAATTAATAAGCTTTAAGGTAATTCGACCATAGGAAGATTTTAAACCATCCACAAACTTAATCTCTTATATGAAAATTTATTCACTAAACTTTGGATGATACTTTACTTTTCTATAGGGTCTCTCTCTCTCTCTAAACCTTTATGAAGAGCAGAGCCTTGTATCCCAGAAGATTGTTTGTCTGGCAGATCTGTATTCTGATCACAATATTGACCATTAGAATCTTCTCCAAGAAATCCTAAGTCTGTAAAGTTTCACAATAAATTACCAAAATTATTAGTAATACCATATATTACCAAGAGTTAGTAACATGAAACTTGGAACTTTTTACCAGAGTTTGTTTTCAAATTAATGCTATTTGACTTTATTCTTCTTTTTTTATTATATTCAGAAATACATCGTGGAATCTATATTGTTAGGGATATTTCCTATAACACTTCTTTTGCATATGTCCTTGACAATCATATTACATTTTAAATTTTCCTTTGTCAAAAAGAAATTTTTAACAAAAATAAGTACTATTCTTTGTATAAAGTATGTTTTTGATGATGGAAGGGTTGTTAAGGAGATTCGCCATCGTTCAGTGATTTCTTGAGTGAGCACTGTATAGGCTATCTGTATTTTCCCAACTCACTGTTGTGTTGCAGGTGTCAACATGCGCAACAAGAAGAAGCGAGAGGGAGGAGAAGGTGAGGGTGAAGGCGTGGAACGGCCGATGTCGTGGGAGGGAGAACTGTCCGACTCGGAAATGCCCACAATTAAACCGGTACGTCATATCTATTGTCAGTAGCCTCATCGACTTCTCAGAATTCTGTTTTTTTCTGTTGAAAGACATGACTAATGAAAATACATTGAGATAAATAATGTTATCTATTTGAAATTATAGGCTAATAATGTCGGTAAGATTATCAATAGATAATTATGTACAGCCAAAGATTGTTTAAATGTGAAGATATACTCTAGATATTTTTAACAGTTTATCCTATAATTAACATTCATGTTGTTACTGAATCACATCTAAAAATGCCTTTTCTTTAGTCAAAAAGGAGTAGAAAATTTCCTGTGAACTTATTACGTCATGTATCACTTTCAGTGTCTTTGAACTTTGTACCCAAATTTGTAATGTAAGTGTGTTCAATCGTAACATTGTAATTAGGTATGATTGTTTCTTGTATTAATGCATAAATAGGAAAATATTTAATACTTTATAAAATGTTAACATTTAAAAGTGTTTGGCCTATTTTTTTTTTAATTCATCATAATTATCTTTAAACATCAAGAAACACAAGAAATTTGCCTAAAAAGAATTTTTTGGTATGTTATCGTTAAGATCAGATGTAAAATAATTCAAATACCACAGTTTTACTCCTGTTATACAATTATATGTAAGTAAATTTATCAAAGGAAATGGTTTCATTATAAATGTGTTAACAGCATAATTAAAACTGAAACCTCACAAATTCCTCCAAAAAACGGTGTAAAAGCAAGGAATGATAAAGTGTGGAGGCTGAAAATTAATAATTATTCTTACAGATTTCGTTCCTTTCATTTTTAACTAATTATATACTGAAATGTTCTTAATGTAATATCAGCACCCAAATCTTTTTGTTACAATCTTGTTTTGTGGTTTTCACATGATGGTTCTTGTTTATTCTCGAATATAAGCGTTAACCACTCGCTATCAGTTATTATAGTTGAAGTGCTATTCGCAGGAAGGTCATTCCATAAACAGTTTATCTGCAGCTACATCAGACCCCAACATAAACACTGAGATAACCCTGGAGACTCTTATAAATTACAAGTCTATCACACAGAGATAGTGGACTGTTAATGTGCTCTCTATAAATAGAAGTTCTCTGTAACAGTTCAAAAATAGATCTTCCTTTACTGGAAGGTCTGTATGATTCAATGCAGGTCTCCAGTAGTAACAAAACTGAAGAAACTAATATTTACAAAATATATTACAATATGTACATTAGAATATACTTTTGTAAAACACAATGTTTAAAGACTATAAGCATACAAACTTATCTTGAACAATTATTGATTGTGCGTATTCAACTATTTTGACATCTCTCGTATATGAGTATTGCTTCTTCACTAAATTGAAGCCTTGTTCAAAAGGGAGACGTACAAGATTTGAGTTGATAACTAAAAGTAAAAGATTTCAATACTCTTTTGTGTATAATTAATTTGGTGTATTTGTGCATTTAATTGTCTTAATTCTCATACTTTTTTTCCAAAGTAAATGAGATTTGTTCATCATACTCTTTGTGTTTTGTAAGACTTCATAGAATATAAGTAAAACTACACTATGCAGAGATGGACTTAAAGAATAAACTCCCTCTGGTTGACTTCATATTCTTTCTTTCTCTGATCAATCTGTACAGCCAAAGATCAGTAACGAGAATCGATCTATATCATTTTCTATTTAGGTCAATGCTATGTAAAACATTTCAGGTACTTCTGAGAACATCACGATGTTGCCAACATTGGTCAAATGAAACTGTCATTTCTCTGTGTATTAACACTTTCACTGCCACCACCTCCTAATTTTGACAACTTTCTTACACTGCCGCCCGTTTTAATGATGATAAATATAATTTTTTAACCAATCATGAGAAAACCATAGGACTTAAAGGTTTTTTAATCTGAGTTGTTCCTCTTTTTTAAATCTGAGTAACTCTTCTAGCACTTGATTGTCTTCAATACTGTCACGATTCATTGTACTGTATTTACTCACAAAGCAATCGTAAACTAAAGTAATAGCAAGCAAAACAATAACAATGCAGACAACCAATTAGAAGAACAACAACAACAGAGTTCGTAAACAAACCACTTTTTTCTGATACTCCAGATGACTGCCAAGTACATGTTATGGATCATAATCTATAGATTAAGAAATAAAAACTTGGAAATAGCAAATGACTATCAATGCTGAAATCTATATACGATTAAATGCATTTTTATTACTGTAAAAGTCGGCGCCGTCAAAAGACGTTGGCAGTGAAAGTGTTAAAACCCTCTATGTACCGTAAGTGCAAGTTAAGGATAACAACATTCTGTGCAGGAGCCAGAGGACATCACGATGGAAGGGGTGCAGCTCTCTAACAGCAGTGGTGGACAAATCCATGCGGACGATGGGAAACCTAAACCTCTCAAGTTCACCAATGAGGCCATGGTCAGTACAGTTGGAGTATTTTAGGCTATGCAGTGTGAAAAGATTAAAAAAGGACTGTTTTCACCAGTGCAAGTCCTACCTAATGCTAGATCCTAGGAACCAAGAGCTGGAAGGACCATAGATGTAAAATCTTGTAAAGACAGGATTACACATTGGGAGAGGTTATTTGTACATGTTACATTATTAAACTGATATTAGTGATATTTGAAATTTTTTTACCTAATTATAGACACAAATTTTATTTCTTTTCAGGTCTTCAGGAATTTTATATTCCTCTCTAAATTTCTTGCATTAGACTGAAGTTAAATTTCCTAATAATTAGCCCTGAATCCTTATTAGATGTTTAGTGTTAGAATAAGTAGGATATAAAATATGGAACACTAATCTTCACCTTTAACCCTTGATACGGCTTCCTGTGGCCAGCTGTTTTTTGGGCTGTTTTGCAGACAGTTTTGTAAAGTAAAAAGTATATATTAGGAAGATGACTTGTGGTTATTAAATTATAGCCATTCCTCTGAACCTCTACATATTCCTGTAAGGGAACATATTAATTTGCTTACTTTTTGTAGTATCGGCTGGTCTCAAGTAAAGAACTGTTGTCTCTTCAAGATTTAGCCCATGAATAGCCTAGGAATGCTAGGAGACCATATTGTTGCAACCAGCGTGTGCACTATTTTAAAGTTTGTAAATTGATGTGCAGATGGACAAGGTGTTGGAACACGTCAGAGCCAACAACCTGGCGGGGCAGACAGAACTACCGTTGTTGGTCGACAGGCTGCTCAGTGAGTATAGTCATATATGTTACAACTAGTGATTTAGCAACAATTGCCATCAGATACTTGTATTGCAAGTTCTGATCAAGTTGGTGTTTTCCCAGAGTCAAATGTGTTAATGTAGAGCATAAAATCACGTTGAAACTTCTTATTCTTTCCAATAGAATTCTCTCAAATTAATTTTGCTGGAAGCTTTTTTTGTTCACTTGTGATAAGAAGGTGAGAATAGCACTCCAAAGAGGTTCTTTACACTTGCTTCTGAAGTGGCAGTGAAGGAAACAGGATTTTCTGGACATTTGCCATCGTTCAGTGATACAAGAAATCAGTAACACTATGTTTCGAGATCTGCAATCTGATCACATAATTACAAACTAGGCTAAAATAAACAAATCATACTAGAGCGTCGTGACATGCGTTGTTGTGTGTCAACTTCACTAACTCCAAAACATCCACTTAATGAAAAACTATACACAACACCAATTAAAAAACTGAACTACAGAATACAGGTCACAATAGGTCTGCATTCGTTGACCAACCACCGAAGACTGAAGTGACAGGATATTCAGGATGGGTAAGGTTGGAGAGGGGGGTTAGTAGAGATTCAATGAGCAGTGGTAGCGCACACATTTTCTCCAGTCTGTGACCTTGGAAGAAGGAAAGCTTTGTACCAGCCTCTCCAGTCATAGCATTCCCTCACCTTTAGCAACAAATTTTGACACTAAGAGAGCCATCTACTCCTACAGCCATCCTCCGCAGTGCACTAGACCTATTGATCAACCCTTGCACCCCAATTAGTGGTGTAGAGCTCTTGTTCTGATCCAACTCATTGGCTTCCATAGTTTTTATACAAACCAAAGTTTCAGGTTCCGTTCACGAAGTAACTTTTGATTTGCCACTGCAGGGAAAGGGAAGAATCATCTTGTGCTCTATAATAAGTTGCAGTAACGCTTCTGCTTGGGGCAGTGTAATTGTTAAAAAAATGTTCGCTGCAAATCAAAATCGGTGCAGTTGTGAAGTACAATCTGTAACGGTGAAAACCTTTAAACCAATTTATACATACGCCAGCAATTTATCTAAAAACAACATTTAATGTGCTGTAAATCATGGTATGTTATTACAACAGCCAGCTTTGATAGTCGCAAGGTGTCTTTTAAATAAAGGTGTTGTGATTAATTTGTCTCCAAAACACAACTCCCATAAGTATTTTGAGTTATACGTTAATAGGTTAAGTGCTTCAATAAATTTTAATCCAGATCATGTTTACTTATGATTCTCTGCTGAACCAAAGAACGTCACACACTTAAGACTAAGAACTTTTCATAAAATTTTTGGTCAAACAAAAAAATTTTATTTATTGCCTAATTACAAGTTCTCTAAGTGGTTATGTATTTGTTACTTATGTTTGAAATCTCATGTGATTGGTCACATAAATTGAATAACTTTACTCAGTTATTTACTTAACCCATTGGCCTAGTAGTTTTTCTGGTGCTGCATGGACCTGAACTAGCAATTAATTTTGCTGAAAGTGTAAAGGTTTTGTATAATTTTTATAGGAACCTAACTAATTAAGTTATTACCATGATTATTTTACCGTCATGTTTCTAAAAAACTAAGGTACACTTTTTACAACTATAAAATTAACTTTTATTTAGTTTTAAATTTACTAATAATGTTAATTATAACAAAAATGTTGGGTTTTTTATGTAAACAAACTTTAGTTTTAATTTTTTTTACTGTTAAAATTATTTACTATCTAAAAACTGAATATATATTATTGTTTAGTAACTCTTTGTCATGAAAAATAAATTATATACACATTTTTTTTTGAACATTTGTTATTTAAAAAAATTATATTTGAGTACTCACCAAGTGTAGTTTTTCCATCAGTTTGCACGGGTCGCAGATTTTGTAGCATTCACACACAATTTGCATATAAAAAACATAGAACTACACTAAAAAAATACACTGTAAAAATAAAAAATAAAAAAATAAAACTTCACAAACAAACAACGTTGTTTCTATTTTGCAGACTAGCCTTTAGCCTTGCAACAAAACAAAATTTTACCGAATATCACAAATAAATATTTAAATGGATATTATAAAACTACTGTAATAAACTTTCAATAATATTGTTGGAAGTGCTAGCCGTAATTTTATACGTAACATAATCCTAGTATCAACACAAAAAAAGCACTGGTAATAGATTACAATTATCGAAAAAAGTAATATTTTTCAGCCATAGTTGGCACACCTGAACTCACCAACAACTCAAAAGGTCTGCAGAAAGCGTATTGGCATACCATCTAATGGGAAAAACTATAAATACTTTAAATAGTACATCGCAACGTCACCAGATCGTGCAGCGCACGTGAGTCCAGGTTCGGTCCGTGCATCACTGCACGTGGTATATAAGTGAGTCTAGGCCAATGGGTTAAAAGGTGTGTCAAACTATCGTATACCTGTGAGTTACATTACAGAACACAGATGAGTTGGAGTTTCATGTCATCCTTGTCGTGTGCTTGCAGGTAGCAGTGGGTTTAGTCCGGTACTACCACAAAGACATCTGGGCAAGAGCAACGGTGGTCCTGGTCCGACACCAAGTCCCGACTCTGCCGTGTTCTCCTGCTACTCACCCACCGCCAGCCCCGTCACGTCCCGCCACACCTTACCCTCGTCCTCGTCCGGACTCAGTTCGCCCTTCACGCCCTCCCTCAGCCGCAACAACTCGGACGCCAGCCAGTACGGCGGCTCTCAACATTCCAGCTGCTACAGCCAAAGGTAGGAACACGTGTCCACACGTTCGTTTGGTAGAGATTTATTTCCAAGTGTTGCTGTTTTGAATTTTTTTAATAGTTCAAGTTTTCTTGTTTCATTAAAAAAATCATTTTATCTTTTAGTTTTTAAGAAAATTTGAATTATATTTTTTTTTAATTATTGTACGATTTAAAATAAATGACTTTTATCTTATAACTAAAAAACAAAAACAACAGTTTTATTGTAAAGTGCTATAATATAAATTATTTCTATCTAACCTTGGTTGGAATTAATTCCCTCTTAAGAAAAGTGGTCTGCTGAAACATTAGGAATGCAATAATTGTGTATTACACCATATTTATGAATGAGTTGTACAAGGATTAGCATTTATTGTTCCGCACTTTGAATTTAATTGTAGTCTTCAGAAATTTTATATGCTTTGTTTGCATACAGTGGGAAAATTTCAGATGGCGATGAATTAAATTTGAATTGGATAAGAGTAATGTTCAAAATATTGAGCTTTGTCTTTGCCCAGTCATCTAAAATAAGTTTGTTTAAACCAATTCAAATAATTAAATATAGAAAAGATCCTCCCCAAAAAGGAACACATACGTTTAAAGAATTAGGAGATTTAGGAGAAGTCTTATCCATGCTTAATAAAAAAGTAATAGACTTGTTGTAGAAAATCAAGTCATGATTCAGTCACCAGGACAAAGCCACGACCCATGCTGCATCCACTGTTGTCATTTTTGGGTAAGCGTGGCATCGCAGTGTTGAAACATCAACGTTGCTCTCCAAACCGTTCTCCTTGCAACAATTTACTCTTTCCAGAAGTAAAACTTGTAATGAAGAGAACAAGATTTAAGTCAGTTAAAACTCACAGTGTAAGAAAAGGAGATGGAAACTCTGAACACCCTCTCAGAAGAGAACTTGAACATTGCTGTGACAATTGTACGGAATGGTGTAAGAATTACGAAGGGGAGTGTGTTGAAGGAGATTCTTTTATGTTAATGTTGTAAAGAATTAAAATGAAGAACATGGCTATACCTAATCAGAGAAATGTTTTTGGCCATTCTTTGTAGAGAAGTATCTTCCTTTTCAATTGAAGAAGAGGATGTACTGATTATGAATTGTTTTCATAACTTTGATCATGAATCTGCGTTTTTTGTTTGGATGTTTGCAGATCACATATAATCCCCATAACATCCTCTATTGATGATTTCTAACATTTATTTTGGTGAATATTATTTGAAAATTTCATTAACGAGAGATTTGTAAAGGAAAAAGTTTTATTGATATTTTGTAATGGATATTCTTAACAGCTCTTAGAAAAGCAATAAAGGTTTTAGATTTCGTCTGTCTTATATTTATGTCATGTTACAGTTACTCGTCAGTGTCAGTGTCGCCAACCCAGTTCTCACCCACCCACTCGCCTATACAGGGGCGCCACCTTCACAGGCCCAACACAGGGTTCCCCTCTCCTGTGCTCAACTCGCGGCCTGGCCAGGACTTCACTGTTCAAGGTATATTTCTAATGATCTATCCCTTTTGTTTATTTTGATAAACCCCTTTAACGCCAGCACTAACCCTACCACTTTCGTTCACTTCTCTATAGTGCAGACGCCCACTTATATTAGATTTACAGGCTACATGATTATACAAAATGTCTTTTATTGTGAGATTATTTTGTTTGATACTATCAAATGGAGTGACATATTTTTTGTAAGATATTGTTTTTGTATTTTATACAGATTGGCATAAACAACTTTCGTTACAACTTAAAAACTTAAATTAAAAATGTTTAACCTTGATTACAAATCAAAAAGTAAAGCAGAACATATATATATATATATATTGTTTTAATGAATAATTTGTTTTCATATTTGTTCAAGATACCTAAAATATTAATATATATAGTATTTTATGTCAAAACTAGTACAAATTAATTCAAGTCTTGACTGTTGCATATTCTACTAATATAAGAGGTCTGTCCAATAAGTACGAGAACTTGTGCAAGCTAGTGACCATGACATGGACTGTAGTCCGGCCCACTAGTGGCTATAGTTGCCTGAGACCCAATGAGCCATCAGTGTTTGGGGGATCGTCGAACCATGCGTATGGTGCTTCTTGTGTTAGTTTCTGTTGTCCTTGTTTATACTGTTTGTCAAAAATGGTAATTGAAAAAAATCACAGGGCTTCGAATCAATATCAAATTTTTTGTAAGTTCGGTAAAAGTGATCAAGAAATTACTGAAATCTTGACAGCTGTTTACAGTGATAATTCTCCGAAGAAAACATCTGTATTCAAGTGGATTAAGCGTTTTAAAGATGGCAAGGATTATGTAAGGCCGGAACGACCTTCTTCCACATGTGTTGATGACAATATTGATTGTGTGCGGTCACTTGTCCTTACCGTTCATCGTAAAACTGTCCGAATGTTAGCTGATAACTGAATCTAGCAAAATCAACAGTGCAGGCTATTTTAACCAAATATTTGGGTTTAAAAAAGGTGTGCAAAAATCGTGCCTGAGCTGCTGACGCCAGATCAGAAGTTGAAAATATTGAAGTTGAAATTGTTTTACTGACGGAATATTCATTTGAAAATGATGCTGGATTTCTCAATAGTTTAATAACTGACGAATCATGGTTTTACGAGTATGACATTGAATTAAAATCGCAAAGCAAGGAGTGGAAAGCAAAAGATGAACCTCAAACTGAAAAATGAAGAAAAAGCCGATTAAAAATTCAAGTCATGCTCCTGGTTTTATTTTTAATGTTAAAAGGTGGTGTTTATCATAAATTTAATCATGAAGGACGAACAGTACATTTCGAATTCTACCTCACAGGTCTCAAGCGTGTGAGAGGTGTCATGCGTTGTGTGCGACCAAGTTTGACTCAAGGCGATGGGTGGATTCTTCACCATGACAATGTACCTTCACATTCAGCTTTGATTGTTCACCAGTTTCTGGCAAAAAAAACTTCAATCACCATCCTTGATCATCCTCCTTATTTTCCACATCTCGTCTCCTGCGACTTCTTCCTATTTCCAAAATGTAAAAATGTGATAAGGAGACATCACAGGGAAGATTTGGACAGAATAAAGCAAGAAACATTGAGAAAACCTAAAAGCCTAACTTCCAAGGGAACTTTGAACAGTGGAAAAGAATGTAGAATAAGTGCGTGGCAACTACTGGAGAGTGCTTTGAAGGGGCAAAATTGGTGTAGACTAAATTCCGAAATATAAAGTTTTTATGGCCTCAGTTCATGTATTTACTGGACAGACCTTGTACAAGTTGTGGATGTGTACCTGTGTTGAATGCTGTGGTGTTGTTGTGTAGGGGGAATGGTGTACGGAGTGAACAGGACCAGTTTGGCTACGGTGGAGGACAGCCCGCACGATTCCACTAGTATAGACGCCACCGGTGAGTTCCCACGCCAGAGCAGGCTTACGTTTACTTCTTAACGTAGGGATATGGAGGTACCACAGAAATGGAACATTTGACAACCATAGGGAGATTTGGGGTGGCAGGATTTGCCAGAATTTTGCCACATCAAACACTTCAAACTGTTTGTCTCTGTGGATGACTACTTAAAAAATATCCTCTTGTCTAACACAGGAAAACAGTTATTTAACAGTAGAAAAAGAATTTTTTTGTCCTAGGTCGAGGATACAAAAAATATTGTTAACCATAACAGTGGTAACGCTTAAAAGCAATGTGTGTACCAAAACTATAATATACACATTTCCATACTGAAACCGCTGTATCTTGAGATTACCAATTTTGTATTTATCGTACTTGTTTTTTAGAATAAATTTGTAATTTCTTTTGATTTAATTATGAAACATTTTTATAGTAGTAAAAATAGAAATCGGTACTACATGATCATTCCATGTGGTTCCAGAATGGGCAGTATTTTTAGTGTAAATAATAGCAGTCCAGAAATAACCTTTTCAACAAATTCCCCCGACATTCAAATATCACTCAGTTGATTGTTTCTGAGAGCGTGAGTTCAGTAACCATACTAAAATATTTGTTAAAGCCACCAGTTTTGAATTCAGTACCATTTCCATTGATGATCAGGCCTTACTTAGTAGTAAGATGATGGTGTTTGTGATACACAGATGAGGAGGACAGGATGTCGGTGCTGGCAGCGGAGTTGGTACAACAGTCCGGAGGTCTGGCGGCTCCGCCCGGTATCAGCAGACAGCAACTCATCAACAGGTGAGACCTCCGTACAAACATTAACCCTCCGAGCGTCAATATTTTTGATGACTCGGACTTATTTCAAACGTTTGCATAACATTTTGACGATAAACATTAATCTCTGTAAATCCATCTTACCGACGCTAATACCGGTCAAATCGCATTGTAACCTATACCGTCTGAAAAAAAATTATAAAACTAAAACATATCCTAGATCATTAGTAAAATAAAAAAAGTAAGTTGCATAGTAAGGAATTTGCCAGCTTGAAAAAAATCTTGTTGGATAATAAAACCAGCTGTGAATAGCACAAGACAGTGTACCAACATGTCAGACAATAATATTGTAGCACAATTCGTTTTTACAGTGCCAACTGCAAACTCTGTTATTATTTTAGTTGAAGTGATGCACAAAACAGCTGTTTTTATATGTAAACGGGACAGTCTTACTATGTTGAGCAATTGTGTAATCAAAATTAAATAAAATGTGTAAGTTTTAATTTTGTTTTCCATATGATAAATGGCTTTGCCCACTTATAAAATACGACTGTAAACAACCACTTCTGCTGCTAGTGATGAAAACTACTGTTATACAAGTTGAAAAACCTTACAGTATTTTTGAGTTAGGCGATACATTTATAAATGTACTTCCATCTTTAGATGGTTAAATTCCTAAAAACATAGGTGTACTTTGTTTTTAGAATGTTATTGTCATGTTCATTTTTGTTAACTACTTAGTCCTATTACAGTGTACAAGATAACGATAACAGTTTTATTTAGCATTTAGTCTTAATAAATAAATGAGATTTATTGAACAAAATTGGAACCTTTATAGTTTACAGAACTATACCAGTTAAGTATTTTTAGTGGTAAATTCTTTGGCATGTTTAATGGCGTGAAATGTGTGTGTGACCATTTGGAGGATTAAGTGTACCATCTCTTGGCTCACCATACCAACACTGAAGTATTCTGGATTTTTAGCTTTATCAGCAGTGTTTTCATGTATGTGAACTGAAAAACTTGGATGATGGTCATTATTGAACTTCATCAGCTCATATATAACCAGTAATAAATAACATCTTCAGAGTAAGAGGTGAGTTGTGTTGTCGGGTGAAACTGTAACTTACAGAGAATTGTTGCCTCAGCCCGTGCCCGATCTGTGGGGACAAGATCTCTGGGTTCCACTACGGGATATTCTCGTGTGAGAGCTGCAAGGGATTCTTCAAGCGTACGGTGCAGAACCGCAAGAACTACGTGTGCCTGCGCGGCTCGTCCTGCCCTGTCACCATCGCCACGCGCAAGAAGTGTCCTGCGTGCCGCTTCGACAAGTGCCTTAACATGGGCATGAAACTTGAAGGTAGCGTTGATATGTCCAGCCTGTACAGGGTGTGCCACAAAGGTTGGGCTGGCCATGCATTTTCAGATTTTATGTGTGATTCTAAGCTAAAAATGAAGAATAACTTTTTCCAATTTCCACTTTGCTTAGCCGCTAGCCTCCATTTTGTATTTTTTATTAACTAATTATTATCTCTAAAACTAGTAAAGCTAAAGAAACCAAATTTGGTGCATAAGTTTGGAATAGGTAAGAGGAAAATTAAAAAAAAAAATGTTACTTTAGTTAATATTAACAAAATGGCGTCTAATAAAAAGCGTACCTTTAAAGTGGTCGTGCTCGCTTATGCCTAGACGGATTCCGTTGAAACTGGTATCATTGGAATTGCAATAAAATTCTCCAAATAGTTGGTGTCTTGTAAACTTTTTATAACTATTCTGTTTTTTATTATTTGTCTTTAAAATTTTTCAACAGATGCTAATTTGGCAATAATAAAGAAAATAACACAATTGTTTCTTCTTATTTTCCTCTTACCTATTCAAACCTATTTACCAAATTTGGTTTCTTTAACTTTACTGGTTTTAGAGATAATAATTAGTTAATAAAAAAATACAAAATGGCGGCTAGCGGCTGAAGAAAGTCGAAATTTGAAAAAAATGTTCTTAATTTTTAGCTTAGAATCATACATAAAATCTGAAAATGCATAGCCAAACCAACATTTATGTTACACCCTGTATACTGTCACATGTTTTCTACTTATGGTATTTGTTCAGAATATTATTTATGATGTAACTATAAACAGTGCTTTATAGTCTACTCAAATTTGCTTTCATCCTAAATTAAAGAGAGGTAAATATAATTTTTAACTTATACTGACGATGATAATATTTTTTTATGTTTTATTCTTTGCAAACAATTTACAACTACATCCTAATAGCCAAATCAGATTTTTCGTTAGTTATTTTTGTTGAATGGTTTGAAGGGCTAATAAGATGTCGGACATTTGGAATTGTTATATGTTACAATAATGTAACACTACCTTTCAATATCTGTAATGTTGTCTTTTTTACATTTGAATCAGAGAGCAAATTTCAGTTCTCAAAATGTAGGGTTCTGTTTTTCTCTCAAATCAACCAAGGTGAATACAAAATACTTAGTATTTTTCTCAACTGTCTTAGATTAATGATAGTTACGTTCAATTTTGAATTGTAGATTTTTAAATCGATTCAAAAAAAAATTTGAACACAGGAGATTTTGTTGTTGTTCTGCCTTTAAAGCATGTAGTAATGTTATTAACATTATTGTATTACCATTTTATGCTGGATCGATTAACTGAAGTTGTTGACATATATTAGGAACAGAATTGGCCCAAAAGTAATCCCTGAGGGATGCCTTTGGTCACTTTGATCATTTTTGATACAGCACCCGTGACCTCCACGCACAAGTGTCTAGGCACATGCGATGAAACCCACTTGTGTACTATCAGTTGTACAAACCTTGAAAGAAATCTAGAAATATGTAGGTATGCATTGTGCTTCCTCAATCGAGATTCATTCCTGAAGTAATGTGATGTGTCTGCTACAGCTATCAGAGAGGACAGGACGAGGGGAGGCCGTAGCACCTACCAGTGCTCCTACACCCTGCCCGCCAGCCTGGTGTCGGCCCCTGGAGCCGCTGACAGCCCCCGCCTGGACCCCACGGCGGGCGTCAAGCTGGAGGCGGGGGAACCTCCTAATGCTAGGCTAGTGCCTCCTCTCCTCCAGGTCAGTTCCATCAGGGTTTAGTAATTATCTTACAATTTTTGAAAATTTAGATGAACTAAATTATTTGTAATTGTTTGTTAACTAAATCAAGTGCAAATTATCTAGTAGCCAATCGTGGTTTAGGTGAATAGTTTTTATGAAATAATTCACGTTGTTCACGAAAGTACCTGATGTGTTGTGTTTACAGGAAATCATGGAGGTAGAACACTTGTGGCAGTACAACGAGACTGAGCACAGTAGCAGCGGGAGCAGTGGTGGGGGGCGGGGAGCCGGTGGGGGCACCAACCACAGCGGTGGGGGCCCCGACTTTCTCTCCAACCTCTGCAACATCGCGGACCACCGACTGTACAAGATCGTGAAGTGGTGTAAATCGCTTCCTCTCTTCAAGAATATCACGGTTGGTCTTCTTCTTTGTATATGATTATTTGTAGAATTAATGTGACTTTAGTTGGCAACAACAGACTTTCACAAGGTGTTTTTATAAATCTATCCTTTTTTCACATGGCCGGCTTCGCATGTGAACAACACCAACATGATACACTTCTTAAATCACTTAATAGTGTCTAAAACAGTGACACTAGAGAAATGGACCTTTAGAAAACCACAATTACCAACAACTTTAGACTAAATTAATTTAGTTATAAGTGTTCAGTAGTTATTTCTACTTTTAGAGTTATGGCAATAATAAAACAATCAGAAAAATTGACTGTTGACTGTCTAGTAACAATACCGGAGAAAAAAGGATGGTCGTCCGGAAGTAATGTTATATTTATCGAGTCTACCAGTACATTTTCCCAAGATACAAAGAAAATGTCTCCAAACTCTGTCAGAAAGATCTTGGCAAAATGTTTTATGGGGTGTTGTAGGTGTGATTTTGGTTGATTCCTCGAAGGCTCAAGAACCAATGCAGAACGATATTGTGAAACATTGCAGAAACTTGACGGGTGATTAAAAAAAAGTGTTAAGGAAACTGAGCTAAGAAATGTCATGACAACAACGTACGCCCACAGTCAAATGTATCTGACACCTTTGGGATAGGAAATGTTTGATCATCCTCCTTATAGGCCAGATCTAGCGCCAAGTGACTACTACATTTCTCCAGCAATGAAAACTTGGCTTGCACAATATTTTTATAGCGATGTCGAACTACACACCAGCCATCAGTAGATAAGATCTCAGAGGGTAGATTTCTTCAAAGTTGGAACCGAAAAACTTGTGTCATGCTATGATAATGCCTAAATTTGAATAGAGATCATGTTAAAAGATGTTTATGAATGTTTTCCTTTTAATTTCTTTATTTATTATTTTAAACATCTGTTATTGACTTGTATGAAGAAGCTTGTATGAAAAACCTTGAGTGTAACTTGATCCCCTGTGTCGTCAGATTGATGACCAGATCGCACTGTTGATCAACGCGTGGTGCGAACTTCTGCTGTTCTCGTGCTGTTTCCGCTCCATGAGCTCGCCCGGGGAGATCCGAGTGTCGCTGGGCAAGTGTATCTCCCTGAGCCAGGCAAGAGAGCTAGGACTCGGTCCTGCCATCGAGCGCATGCTCAACTTCACCGAGCACCTGCGGAGGCTCAGGGTCGACCGATACGAGTACGTTGCTATGAAGGTCATCGTGCTTCTTACTTCTGGTGAGCTCTCACATCTAACATTTACTTATATTTTTAATGTAAACTACATATAGGTTAAAAATAAAACACTGTACTCACTTTAAATTAATTTTGATACTATGAACCAGTTGTATCGGTGGCTATATTCATTCAACTCCCATAAGAATAATGTAAAATATTATGCACTTTTCGATCTTATATTTAGCCGTAGAATTATGGGAGTGATATGTCATTGAATGGAAAGAAAGTTGTGAATAAAGTCGTGAAACAAGAAGTAGAAAAGAAATCATCACGGAAGAAGACCTTGAAAGCTTAGTTTTGTGTTGGATAATTAATTGTTCATGTATGCCTCGAATGTTGCAGATGCAAGTGACCTCAGGGAGCCAGAAAAGGTGAGAGCATCACAGGAGAAGGCCTTGCAAGCCCTCCAACACTACACTCTGGCCCACTACCCTGACATTCCCTCCAAGTTTGGCGAACTGTTGCTGCGGATACCTGACCTGCAGCGGACGTGTCAGGTACCAGATTATCCACTTTGTATATTTGTTTAAGAACATTTGCTATGGAATAACTTACTTTTAATTTTTCCTGCAATTGAGTATGTAATTTTAGAATATGATGAACATAAAGTTGTTATTAAATTGCCACATCAACTTTTATTCTTTCCGGTTGGTCCACAAAATTCGAAAATTCACACATTATGGAGCTCTTGGCTTTTCCTAGTGCGCCAGGCGCGGCTCTGGACTGTTGTCTTAACCTCACCCCCCTGGACATTGTCATTCGGGCTATGGCCAGGAGGAGTGCCTACTGTCTTCAGCAGATGGGACTCTGGTCGGGCTGCAGCGGTGGGCACTGCAGAATTAGCACCCTGATACAGGAGGATGTTCTGCACATGATCTCTGATCAGATGCCACAAAAGTTTTCTTTTGACAAACCCTTTAGGATTATTGTACCCTCTAGGGATGATTGGTCAGAGGGAAGGAAACCTCTTCCACCAGCGGAGTTCGAATGGTTCACAGACGGCTCTAAAACAAAAAGCGGCACAGGATCTGGAATTCTGGGAGTGAGACCATGTAGGGAGCTGGTGGTCCCTATGGGTCCGTATCCGACAGCCTTTCAAGCGGAGGTTGCAGCTATTATGGAATGTGCTCGTGAGAATCTTCGTCTGCGATATAGGAGCAATATAGACAGTCAGGCAGCGCTGATGGCGCTGGACTCTTGCGTGATCAAATCCAAACTGGTTTGGGATTGCTATCAGACCGTTTCCTCCCTTGCCAGAATCAACAATGTAACTGTTTGTTGGGTTCCTGGCCATGAGGGGATTCTTGGGAACGAAAGAGCTGATGCCCTGGCCACCAGAGCTCAGCAACAATTATGACGGGCCCTCAACCGTTCTGCGGTGTTCTAGAGTTGTCTCGAAATAGATTCGCGCGGAGCATGAGAGAAGGTGGAGGTTGCACCCGGGTTTTAGAATGAGTAGAATGGTATTACAGTCACCTTCCTCCAGGGTGGCTTCGGACCTTCTCTCATTAAACAGATCAATGTCTTCTCAGGTTATTGGTCTCATTACGGAGCATGGTCACCTGAGGAAGCATCTACACAGAGTTGGCATCCTTCAGGAGGATCCGCTCTGTGGAAGGTGTAATGAGCAGGAGGAGACTGCTGAGCACCTGCTCTTTGATTGCCCTGCAATAGCAAGAGAGCGGTATGCCATCTTTAGTAGTTTGGACAGGGGTGGTGAATTTTCCCAAGAGGACTTGATAGGTTGTTTTCGGCGGTTTGTGGAACTGCTGAAGTTGTAGACTGGTGGGCCTCATGGTGTGTTTCCGGGGTTCGCAAAAAGCCCTTGAGGCTTAAGTGCATGGCAGTAGGCCGCCCCAAGGGAGGAAAAAATGGAGCTCTTAGTCGTTATCATGAGCATTTCATTTTATAAACATCTATTAAAAACGTTTAATTTTTAACAAAGATTAAATTGAATAGTTTTATTCATTTACCATAACCTAACTGCTTGTTTTATCGCGCGAATTGCCAGACTGCTCAGGGCAGTGTTGCCTCGTAGTGACAACGAATGGCAACAAACTAACCCAGTTCAGAACTGCTCAGAGCTCGGCAACTCACTCACTACTGTGACAACTGATCACGTCGGGACTACTGCAAAAGATACTTTGTACCGTACGTCTGTCCTGAGAGTATAATTTACCGCAAACCGAAAGCCCCCAGTACAGGTTTCTGTCACATGTACTTTTACAATACGGATATTTAACTCAACGCAGTTATCGCCATTCCTGGTGCAAAGTACTCGGACTAGTTTAGCAGTAACAATAACTGGAATATATACCTGATCATCTTAAAGTGCTGTGTAACGTTGAGTCTGAATCAGTACGAGGACATTTTGTACTTGGCTACTGAAGTACCGGGTACATGTAGAAGCCACAAGAAATATTAAGAACTAACCTCACTTTCGTAGTTGCTGCGTGATAGTAAAATTAAAATATTTAGCGTTTTCAATAAAATTTAATCTTACATGTGTACTGCCATGTATTTCGTAATTTAAATAGTTAAAAAGTTTGAATTTATATGTTTAATTATGGTTAATTTCAATGTTCCAACATAAATGTTATTTTTAGTAACCTAGGTGGCTAACAGGGCCGAAATACGGCCGGACCTAATCCCTGCGCTTTGAAACTACTTGGACCTAGCCACAATTTGGTGATACTATATTATTAACACCCTTCGTACTTATGGTGTTTCTGGTGTGCAGGTGGGCAAGGAGATGCTGTCCATCAAGAACAAGGAAGGGGAAGGCCCCAGCTTCAACCTGCTGATGGAGCTGCTGCGCGGGGACCACTGATACCAACTGCCACTAGTGAGTCAAACAGTTCGCTTTTAACACGGGTGGGAAAAGCTAAAGAATAAAACTGTGTAATAAATGGCAGCTCGTAACTGTGTGAGAAAATAATACTTAGCCGAATCATTTCCACATTGTTATTGCAGGGTTGGAATCACCTAGTTTACCATGGATACTTCAGGTTCTGCAGGTGGTGCAGTGAGCCCCTGAGGGTCCTAGGAGACCCCGTGCTCTATAAGCACTATATTGATTCTTAAATCGTTCCACTGTCTTCATGTCGGTCGCATATTTTACACAATGCCTCCACAAAACATCTAACAAAGGCATCACAATTTTCTTAGGCGTTATAATATTGAGAACAGTACAAACCTATAATTACACCCTACTAATAAAAAGATCTAATACAAATATCAAACTAAATAAGATAATTGTATGGTATGGATTTTAATATTCTTCTTATGAGGCAAAAATTAAAACTTTCGCCAGTGTTGGCTCTTCTTTGTAGCTTTATTACGTTGGACCTATCAGTCTGAATGAAAATATGTATATTGGCTCAACTAGAAAGTATATAAGATGCTCAGAATAAGTGGTGTGAGAATGTGAAATTGAGAACTGAAAGCTGGAAGGTCTAAAACTAACGGTTAATTACCAATTGTAATATAAACTATAATTTGTAGCTACCTAATATCTGATCTTAAAACTTGTGATAAGATTCTTAGTAAAATACAAAGGCTATCCAGAAATAGGTTAGGTTTTAATATAATTAAAAAACAAAGTACAAGAAAAATTTGTATTATTATACACTTGAAAGGAACACTAAAATACTATTTTTCAACATAGTCACCATACAAATTTAGGAACTTATCGTAGCGGCGAACTAGTTTTGAAATTCCAGCGTTATAAAATTGCGCCACCTGAGACTTCAACCAGGTAGTCACACCCTCTTGCATTCCACGTCATCACAGCACTGCGTCGCACCCAGGCCTTCATTGCTGAGAACATGTGGTAGTCACTGGGTGCAAGGTCTGGGCTGTAAGGCGGATGTGGTAACACCTCCCGCTTAAATTCATCCAGATTTGCTGTGTGTGGTCGGTACCCATCTTGCACAAAATTTATAGTAACCTAACTTCTGCGTAACAATTTTGTGTATCAAACTCCTTGAAATCTGAGGAAAACTAAGTGAGAGTTCTGTTATGAATCGGCAGTATGTAATCATCTCATCAACTTTAGAGAAAATTTCATTGGTCACAATGCTTGGCCATCCACTTCATTCGTCATCATGCACATTAGTTCGGCCATTTTTAAACCTAATACATCATTGACGCATTTCACCGTCAGTAATCACATTGTTCTCATAAACTTCACAGAGTTGGCGATAAATCTCATTTGGTTTTTGTTTTTAGCCAACAAAAATTGTATTACCGACTGCACTTCACAAATCGTGGGATTTACAATTGCTGCATCAAATATTTTAAACTGCTATTGTAAAACAACAAGGAGCAACAGTAACCTCTCACTAGCACGGATGGATAGCCACTGAATGGAGAAATGCCCTGATATCAAAATGGCCGTGATAGTCCTGCTCCTAGCGTCTACAGAGCAAAACGTAATCTACTTTCTGGATAACCCTCGTACAATAGATTGTTAAGAAATTTTATGTTGCTTTCGGGTTTTCTAAAAATGTTACCAAGTGCGACTGTGTTGTTGCAGGTGCCTTACTCAGCGGGCAAGACCACACCATGGCAACTTCTGGCCTACATCGACCAGATAGTATTCTTATTTTGTATCAAAAATATTATAAACATGGTTCTGTTTTGTGGCAGATTCCATCTTTTGTAAATATAAAGTATGTAAGATGTAGGAGGGTTTGTGAAACCCGTTTTAGTATTATATCATGTGAGAATGTACGGTTGATCTTTTGTTACAAAAGTGTTTGAATAGATAAATTAACTGTAATTAAATTTTTATATATTTTATGTAAAAATAAGAACTGTTATTTGGCGAAGAGACTCGTCTCGGAATTGTGTTCGCCAATTCTTAGTGTGGCCGCTTTCAAAAAGCAGCTTTTTATACTTTTTAAAGTTTTTTTAGAAAATATAAAATAATATAAATAAATATATCGCTTTACGTTGAGAGTGTCCGAGTTGACAATAAACTTGTACAGTGTTTCTTCTCCAGTATTCTCGTCTAAGTCTTGTCTACTGCTTTACCGTTCTTAGGGTGTTTGCTGACTGAGTTGTGTTTCCTATTGGTTCTCAGCACTAATCTATTCATAACAATACAATATCGTGTGATGAAACATTTTGCTTATCAAACTGCCACGAGAGGTTGTAACATTAGCTTTATTTAAACTGGACTAAAAAAATAAAAATGATCTAAACCCTCGAGAGCTGAGAACGAGTAGGAATCATTTTATTGTTTAATTCAGCAGCCTGTAAAACCCCCTGTTATAAGCCATATAGAGGATATTATTTTAAAAATATATATCTTGTATTTTTTGCCAATCAAATTGTTTTTACTAAAATTTATTTAGATTTAATTTGTTGTTTGATTTTTATTGTAAATCATTATTATCGATAAGTTATGTAAAAATTCCAAAAGATGTAATTTAAAAATTGTTGAAATGTTATTAGATGCGTTATTTTCAGTTCTATTTGTAAAATTGTGTATACTGGTGATGGCCATACGTTTACGTTTACTTGTAGTGTGGTGGACACCGACTCCCGAGGGGTCCAGCTTTATTGTAAACTCTTATCGTTGTAATCTGTTGTTTGTGATGGCCGTGACTCGTGCCACCAGGATCGTAAAGCCATGTTGAGTTCCTCAGTGTTAAATTTACCCACCATTACGTGAAGATTATAACACATTTTCAGTTTTCCGTTACTTTCTTGTGTCTGAAAATTGTCTTGATAATATTTGTCCTCTTTGCTTCAAGTTATCGGTAGCAATATCTTCAGACTGCTAACTTTTTATCGTAGTTTCTCCTCCGCACAGATAATGGCTGAACCCCCTCGTGTGTTGTGAGGGTCACAGGTTCGAGTCTGTCATTAATGTCAATTAAACTTGATTTTCTTTTTAAAAATTCGGTGGTCAAGTACTTTTATTTTTCGTTACGTTGCTCAAATTGTTTTCTGCAATGACAATTGTTACCTTTACAATCTATCCATACACAAAATACCAAATAAAAATCTAATGCCTTCAAACTATTGAAATAGCTTTGCAGAATTTCAAAGAAGGTTCGAAACTATCCAGACAATCATTTGTTTAACTCGTTTCAAAAACTCGCTCCCACATCAAAAGTGTCTCAAAAATTGATTTTTTGGAAAAACGTTGACAAGAACTCAGCTGGCTCAGTTCTTACTTTCAACCAAACAGAACATATCAGGCTTACGTGTTTGTTGCGAGATTTTTACCTTATTTTTTTCTTAATTCCACTTTTTCAAGAGTGTTGTAGGTCTACAACTAGTTGAGCTTTCTCTATGTATCCAGCAGATCGTAATAATGATTGGAGTTATGCCCCAACCGGATGCCATTTATTAATGTACTGTACTTAAGAAAATATAAAAAGTGTCAGAAAATAATTATAAAAAATATTTGTTGAGGTTAAGTTTTGTCTGGCTGGCTTGCACAATTTCATAATGTTCGTATTATAATATTATAGTTTAATTATAAACACTTGTTTTACTAAAAACTGCAAGATTTTTAAAATTCTCTATGTACTGATGTAGTGTGTTAAGTAAGCAAATGTGTTTTAAAACGTACAATTAGTTTCTGGTTATTTTATTCATTAATTTATTTATACTTTTTAATGTCTCCCTTATTGAGAACTGAAGAAAACAGTTTGGATTTTGTGTAAAAAATACTTAGAATGCAGAATTTTGTTTTTTGTGTGATATTAATAAAACATAATTTACCTTTTGTGTGTAATTAATTCAGCTTTATATATTTTACATAATTTGTGATATTATAAATGAAATTATAAAATTTATATACTTATATTATATTTATAAACAAAATTATTTTCTTCTGTATACATAATAATGGAGTAATATACAATATAAGTTATGTATTTTTATAATTTCTGTAGCTACACAAATTGCTTGTTTGGACTTTATGTAAAACTAGTGTTACACTGAACAATACTGGTATTTTTTTAGATGTGTTCTTAATTTTTTTATGATAATGCTCTGATTGTAACGTAATTTAAAAAAATTAGTGTTACAAAAGTAATAATATTATATTAAAATTACGTGATATGATTATATTTTTATCGTTAATTTTTTGGTTGTTTTGCATCTGTTACATAGCATCTTTTTATTTGATACTTTGTTTTATAATAATTCTTTGATCGTAACGTAACTTTGAAAAATTTGTTTTACAAAATTAATGATAACGTTACGTTATTTATTAAAGTTAGGTTTTTTAATGATTATATTTTTACCGTTAATTTGTTGTTGTTTGCGTCTGTGACCGCGTGTATGAGGCAGTGAGTCTAAGCCAGCCAGACGCCAACCGTCGGTTGCTCAATGTACTTACACAGAACTCCAGTAGTATTACGAAACCACTGCCAGTATTAACGAGGCGGTCGACTGCCATTGTTTCAGTCTTCCACCACTGACACCTCTGCCCTCAATAAACATTTTATAATTCTTCAGTAAAATGTGTTGTGTTCCATTTCCTCTCCTTTCTGAGATTTTTCAGCAGATGAACTACAAGACTACGCAAATTTTACAAAGAAACGTTTCCGATGAAATTTCGTGTTGAAGTACAAGACTACACCAATTTTACAAAGAACGTTTCCGATGAAATTTCGTGTTGAAGTACAAGACTACACCAATTTTACAAAGAAACGTTTCCGATGAAATTTCGTGTTGAAGTACAAGACTACACCAATTTTACAAAACATAAAACATTAAAAACACCAACTGGAAATTGGTATGATAATTTTAAAATGATTTTTATGAAAATGAGCAATAACGATTTTGTATTTTTTTATGTGAATTCATTAGCGAGCTAAATAATTGATGAAATAATGTACAAAATAATAAGAATGGCAAATAATAACACTTGGGTGACAGTTATATATCAATTGTATTCTATACCAGAATATTATAAAATTGAATATTGATCTAAATGATAAATTAAAATTAATAGCATCAATTATCCTAAAACTGTATATTATTATAAAATGAAAGTGGCTTTGTATTGTTTTCACACGTAAGCTATTTAACCAATTATGCTGAAATTTTACATGGATATTCTTACGGTCCTTTGGATGAATATAGGCCTATTCTTATTTTGAAAATCCCTCAGACTACACCTGACTGGTCGCCAAAGCAGCATAAAAAATCCCATCTTGGTCTTTAAAATTGTGGAATATGAAAGAACCTGTTAACTGTAATCATTCTTTGTAAACATTTTATTATTACTGCACGACCACATCTTGAAAAAAACCAATATTTTCAATTTGTTTACATTTTTATAGAGTGAAAGCATAACAAAAGTAACAACACTTCTTGGTAACAAGTCTAATTACTAACTAATTAATATATTTATGATTTTACCTATTCTGGACGTAGGCCTACTAAATTGGAAATGTGTATTTCTAAGGAATTTGGTTTCCTTAGATATTATGAGCACAAGTGGCATCACAAAGCATTACAGGAGACACTAAATTCAAGTTTTATGACAAAATAATAGAGGTGACATCACTACCATTCCTCACTGCTGAGTTATGCGATACTGATATAATTCCTAGACTGGACCAAGGAAATGTATGATACAGCGAACATGGATTGGGAAACAAGAAACTTTACTGTATCATGTATTATCTTTACAAATGGATGGCAACTGTCATAATGTAAGTATTTAGAAAACTACTGTTTTGAATTCCACCTCATTACAAAACTATGTATAGGTCTATACATTGTTCCTCAGGGCAAAATATCATCCTCCAATTTTGCGTTAGAAATAGAATTAATTCGAACTAGAAGTGAAAACCTATAATAAGAATTACTCACACTTTTGTTTAACTTCTGGTTCTCTTAATCATGAGCGCTGTAAAATGGGTAACTGATGCACGAATTCCATTTTTAAATATCATAGGACCCTTCCTACTACATCACAAGTGCTTTCAGTAAGAAGACTATTAAGTTCGACTTTGGAATCCCTCTGCATTGATCTAAAAGAGTTCAAATGCTATTGAATTCATGGGAGCCATTCAATTAAATACACGGAATGTTGCATAGAAATTGCAGGGAAGCCACGGGTATTTGTTTTTAAATGAATAATTTTGAAACAGATGAGATTATAATGAACACTGTGTCGTAAACACAATGAATAAGTAAAAATAAGTAATTTTTAGTATTATATATTGTTCCAGTCAATTCCGGTTTTTTCTATCGTTGGGTTCTAGCATTGATAACTTTACGTCTACGTCAGTTGTTTATTTCTGAAAATAGTTCTTTACAACATAATAACTAATTTTATTATATTATTCTAAGATGTTTATTTCCTGTTACACAACTGGACCTATTTCTCTAACCGTTAATAATCAGAAGCCAGTTTAGCTATTTGCCGATGTTTTACTTATTTTTGTCAACAAACTTTTTCGTCTTATCTCACGAGCAATGTTTACTGAAATAATTATTTCAGAATGGGTAATGCAGATTAAAAATTCTAAAAAGCATATTTTTATTGAATGTTCAGAATCGGAACTATATCTTGTATTTTGTTGGTTTTATGTGTCGGTAGGCGAGGGTATTAATATTGTATATTAATATATGTATTAATATTGTGAGTGGAAATAAAGGGTACGATTATTATGACTAGATTGAATTTAATGGTAGATGAAGTGTGGGTATTTTTATCTGTATATTTGAAGCAGCCTACCAGAAATGTATAGAGAACATTTTGTGTTGTTATTTTAATGGTTATTTAATTTGCAGAAGGTGTTGTTCAGTTAGAGCTCAAGGCTGGTTGTATCAGTCGGTGACAGGTTTACAATTTATTTTAACATTAGACCTATCGTATTTCTAACATGTCTAGGCTGGTGATGGATTTCATTTAATATGGATAGAGGAAGTATATGAGTTTGGATTAGTGCTAAATAGTAATTAGTAGTAGCATCTGTGTATCACTGTAGTGATAAAAATGAAAGTTGGTATTGATAGTTGGGTATTGCGTGGGAGGCCGATACTTGAGTGATGAAAGTTGGTATTGATAGTTGGGTATTGCGTGGGAGGCCGATACTTGAGTGATGAAAGTTGGTATTGATAGTTGGGTATTGCGTGGGAGGCCGATACTTGGGTGATGAAAGTTGGTATTGATAGTTGGGTATTGCGTGGGAGGCCGATACTTGAGTGATGAAAGTTGGTATTGATAGTTGGGTATTGCGTGGGAGGCCGATACTTGAGTGATGAAAGTTGGTATTGATAGTTGGGTATTGCGTGGGAGGCCGATACTTGAGTGATGAAAGTTGGTATTGATAGTTGGGTATTGCGTGGGAGGCCGATACTTGAGTGATGAAAGTTGGTATTGATAGTTGGGTATTGCGTGGGAGGCCGATACTTGAGTGATGAAAGTTGGTATTGATAGTTGGGTATTGCGTGGGAGGCCGATACTTGGGTGATGAAAGTTGGTATTGATAGTTGGGTATTGCGTGGGAGGCCGATACTTGAGTGATGAAAGTTGGTATTGATAGTTGGGTATTGCGTGGGAGGCCGATACTTGGGTGATGAAAGTTGGTATTGATAGTTGGGTATTGCGTGGGAGGCCGATACTTGGGTGATGAAAGTTGGTATTGATAGTTGGGTATTGCGTGGGAGGCCGATACTTGAGTGATGAAAGTTGGTATTGATAGTTGGGTATTGCGTGGGAGGCCGATACTTGGGTGATGAAAGTTGGTATTGATAGTTGGGTATTGCGTGGGAGGCCGATACTTGGGTGATGAAAGTTGGTATTGATAGTTGGGTATTGCGTGGGAGGCCGATACTTGGGTGATGAAAGTTGGTATTGATAGTTGGGTATTGCGTGGGAGGCCGATACTTGGGTGATGAAAGTTGGTATTGATAGTTGGGTATTGCGTGGGAGGCCGATACTTGGGTGATGAAAGTTGGTATTGATAGTTGGGTATTGCGTGGGAGGCCGATACTTGAGTGATGAAAGTTGGTATTGATAGTTGGGTATTGCGTGGGAGGCCGATACTTGAGTGATGAAAGTTGGTATTGATAGTTGGGTATTGCGTGGGAGGCCGATACTTGGGTGATGAAAGTTGGTATTGATAGTTGGGTATTGCGTGGGAGGCCGATACTTGGGTGATGAAAGTTGGTATTGATAGTTGGGTATTGCGTGGGAGGCCGATACTTGGGTGAATCCACACAATCTGGGCATCAGCTGAGTACAATCCCATCGTACGTCTCACGTTTTAGTAAATATCTTGTACTGATCTAAAACAAACATTTATTTAGGTTTTGTAGCAATATAGCAGTTTTTCCATACAGTAGGTCGTCATTCACAGTGATTTTTGAAGCCTTCAGATACTTTTGTTTGTGCTGTGATAATTTGTTTCACAGTAAAACAAATCTGTTTGTACACAATCGTTGAGAACCATGTTGAGTTTGCGTGTTTGTTGGCTGCCCCAAACAGAACTGCTCTGTGAATAATTTGTAATATATTAATATTACATCAAAGGTTCCTCTTGAATCAAAAATACTTATGTATTTTACTACTTTTAAATGGAGTATAAGACTGATACAAAAAATGTTGTATAGAAATGTAGACTAGACAATATTATCATACTGGGAAGTGACTGGAGAGAGATACCCACCTGTGTGTAGATGCAGTCAGCTGTGGTAGACGTGCGCAGGCCTGTACAGTGTTTTCTTCACTCATTTGTTTTGCGTAGTATGACAGAACAAGCGGAAAAGCGATATTGGATCAGATTTTTTCTTGTAAATTGCATTAATCTCTTTAGTTTATCAATATTTCTTCTTAGATTTGAAAGATTTGGTGGTTCTAGAGTTGAAACCATTCAGTAAATGCAACTGGTTTTCAAAGAAGAAGATTTGAGTGTGACAAAAATAAAGTTTTTTTTTTCTTAGGACAAGAAGCTTATAAATTGCACTTAGTCATGTAAAAAACTTTACGCCGCTTCCGGAGTGACAGGATATTCAGGATGGGTAAGGTTAAGGGGTAGGGGCCGCCTCATATCGAAATCCATGAGGAAGAATTAGGGCACTAATCTCAAAATCATGTCCTCCCAGAAGAAGGGGAGGCCAGCTCTGAACCAGTGTCTCGAGTCAAAGCAGGCAGGAGTGGCACACCCTTGTTGAGGTTAGAAAGAGTCTTTGACTCTTAGGGAGCCCCACCAACTCCAACAGTCATTTCCTGCAGTAGACCCTTGCACCCCAGAATCTCGACATTTGTGGTTAGTGATGTCTCCAGTGGTAGGTTTAAACCAGCTGCTAGAAGTGAACCCTGCCGGGTTTAGAATTGGTGTTAGAATACACACAGAGTGACCATAGCTTTCTCAAAGCAGTCATAATTGATGAATCGTGGGTGTATGTATATGACCCAGACACCAAAAGTGCAGACTTCCTTGTGGAAACGTACATAACCACGTCAAAGCACCTACAGCTTGAAGTAAAAATAGTTCTTCAAAAATATACAAGAGAGTGTCAGACTATTACTTAGAAGTTCTACATTACATGATGCAATACGACAAATTTATTGTGAAACAAGGAGACTTAGTAGCTTTATCAAGACAATGTTCCAGTTCATTCCTTTCACCTCTTTCACAACTTCTTGGCAAAATACAGCATCCTTTGGATAATGCAGGACGTTTGTGTCTTCCTTACTTTATATTTGTGTCCTCCGAATCTGAGACTTACAGAAACCAATCAAATTTGAGATTTAGATTAACATTATAGATTGTCTTAGTCCAGAGGCTCTTCTCCAGTTTAAAAATCTAATCCTATTTCCCCAATCTTTTACTAGAGTTTTGCTGTAGGAGGAAGCTACTCCACAGCCTGGCTCTTGCTCTATGATAAGGGTTTTTGTACCTATTTTGGCAAGGGTATCTGCTTTTTCATTTCCCTCGTGGTCTGGCACCCAGTAGAGTGTAACTTTGTTCCTCCTTGCTGGGTACTTTCTGAACACACTAGTATTCATTATTACAAAATTTCACATTGTTCTTACTGTATTGTTAAGATTTTATTTGACTTAACACAATCTGACATATCCTCAGTGGTTGGGGTTGGACGTTTCTATTCAGAGGTAAATGCTCTGGAATTCTACACAGAAAGTAAAAAGAACTCTAAAACGAACGGTGGAAAATAACTTGTTCCACACTCCTTTAACACTGAGACCTTACCAAGTAGTGCTCCTGCACCATATAAGTCTAATTCTACTACTACTACTACTACTACTAGTAGTAGTAGTATCACCATGTTTGATAGTTTTATACCCAACTCTAGCTGACATTTTAATACGCTAACATGACATAAGACTGGTTTTTTATGGGTGTTGTAAAATGTGTTTACTTTCTAGTTTATCAAGCTTTCTTGTACTGAAATATTGTCGTTTTATTACGCCTCTCTCTCTTTTTCTAGACACAACTCAACACATTCTTGAGTAGAAGTAACAGAGTAATGTTCCCAAACAACAATATTAAACGAAAATGCAGTTATAAAATGGAAATGACGAAATTTGTAATATAATACACTGATAAAAATAATTGAAGCATCTAATTGTAGTGATATTTAAGCTTTTGGCATTTTTGCAAAAATGGTTTGCCAAAAGCTAGCATAAAGCTCTTGCTATTTCAACCAATGAGCTTTTTCTGCTTGAAATGTGTATTTAACCATTTGGGTTAAAAGGTCAAAAAATAATTTCTGATACTGAATCATTAACAAGTTGACTCTTACAAGAAGGACTTTATGTGGTAATGGGAAATACTCCAAACTAAATAAAGATTGCAAAATAAGCTTTTGATTAGCCAAATCTATCTTCACTCATTCAGCAGTTAAGACTTCAATGAATAGGTCTGGAACCCTTAACAGAGGGGGCAAAAAGTTAACTATGTTATATCCATCATACATCATCCTCTATTTCCTTACACTTTTTTCATATGATTAAATATTCGAATACATAATGTTTCTATGAAGTTTGAATTGGTTTTACATTCAGTTGTGAAATAATAACTTAAACTGTTGGTTTAATTTCAGTTGTTATACTTAGATGGTTGGTGTGTGATCAGGTATCATCTGTTTCCGGTTGGTTTACACCTATTGGCCAAAGCGGAAGGCTTCTAAACCAAGCATGGAGTCTCTTTTCTTTTGTTATCCCACAACAAACCTTGCAATGTCTCATACGAAACCATCACACTGTAATCGTTATTAATGTGGTTTATATTCTGCGGAAGTATATTTTAACGTTTTACAAGAATTGAGACCGGGTAAAGTTCTTATCTTATCTACTCCCGGCCATCAGTACCTGCCTCGGTGCTGCCCAATACTGATTGCAACGACAGAAAAACGTCCCTCAAGATAGGGTCTGAGTAAAAACGTCCGAGAGAACAAACAAATATTAAAATGTAAACAAATCTATACAAAAGTATGAGTAGTTTGGTGTTGGCTATAAAATACTCATAACATGCACCAGCATTTGAGAAAACTAAAGTACCTGCGAAGATTCAATCCTATTACCAAATGCTAATAAGGAACCTTAAAAACAATCAAGAAATACAATAACTTTACAAAGAAAATAGTGTATAATTATCAAAAATATGCCAAACTGTGTTAAAAAGTCACATCCGTCGTTGATTGGTTAAAATTCGGCCAATCACGATTCAACTTCTCCTCAATGGACATCCGTGTAAGCGGATGTGTATTAATAGCAGTTTTAGTTTAACTGTTTTGACTGGAGACAGTTCACACAAAACTGAAATATTTCATTATTTTAGTACTGTTCGGATTCATACAAATATCGTATCTTCTGCTCGTTTTAAAATACTTTTTGAACAACGATAATTTTCCCGTCCGTTGGTTAGAAAAAACACAAATATAACTTGATATATGTTCGTAGGATAACTTATGTTTGAATCAGTATGTGCTGAAATTTTAGTATCAATTTTTATTCAAATACATTTTCAATGTGTACTAGGCTACCTTGGTAGTTTATAGGTAGCTCTCGAGACTCCTCAGATTTCCAGTTTTCTCTAGAATGTTCTGACCCAGTCTCTTACAGAATAAAGAATACAGACTGCAACCTTGCTTCAAGTTTTTTCCCCAATTAGAGTGACTAAGTCAGGATTGAATTCAATGAATTCATTTTCAGATCAAACTTTAATGTAAAACATAAACCGGCGAGTGAACACACTTTAATATTCCTTACAGTGCCTGCAGTTAATTATGGTCTCTATGAAGAAATCAATTTGTCTTTTCCAATAAAACATTTGTCGAATATTACAGTTGGCGAGAGTGTGGGATCAGGGGATGATATGGATGATCCCAGTGAACCAGAGACTGACGAAATCGCTACCCTCGTGTGAAGGAAACAGGATTTTTCAGGACATTTACCATCGTTCAGTGATACAAAAAATCAGTAACACTACGTTTCGACATCTGCAATCTGATCTCTTCTTCAGGTAAATAACTATCCTAACACATAATTACAAACTAGGATAAAATAAACAAATCAGAGCGTTGTGACATGCGTAAGTCAGGAATCACAACCACCATGTTGTGTGTCAACTTCACTAACTCTAAAACGTGCACTTAATAAAAAACTAAACACAACACTAATTACTAAAACTGAAATACATCATACAGGTCACAATAGATCTGCATTCGTTAACCAACCACTTACGACTCTTTCGTAGGTTGATTCGTTGTCAAAAACAAACTTTAAACAAAGAGTTACCCTCATGATGCAGAAAGCATATTGGTAAGATAAGAAGATGTAATATCATCAATCCTCCATAGCTGTTACAGTTGATAGTTACAATTGTACAAAGAGGGCATTTTTGTAATGTTTGCTTTGTGTTAGTGCTAGCTCAGCCGACATGGACATCACTCCGGATGACGGGGACATCTGCTTGGTAAGATACTCCTTCAAGTTCGGTGCTGGCAGTCCGCAAGACAGAGCGGAAGACAGTAGAGCTGCCTGACCTAGTGCAGCAGCAGCAGTAGTGGTCGTGGTCGCCGTAGTGTACAACCGTGTCTCTGTGCGGACACACGCACACGAACTTGTCTCCGACCTCACAAACAACAGTGAGTAGTACTGTAGTAGTAAGGGGTTGGATTAATGAGAGGAAATGTGGTTTAAAAAATGTATAAAACCATTTCCTTTTTGACAACTACTTAGTTGATTTTCATATCACACTACAATGATCTGTCTGTGCTTTTTTCTAAAACTAGGTTATTTCGGAAATAAAAAAAAAATAATACCTTTTCTATTTACAAAATGACACATTTGGAAAAATAACGTTTTCAATTATGCGTTCATATTAGTTATATTTCTAATATTTGTTTTGTTAGAAATAATGTGAATAGTATGTAATAATATTTATAGGTAGCATACATTGAAAATATATTTCAATAAGACCTGATACTAAAATCTCAGCACATGCTGGATTCAAACACAAGATATCTTGCGAAAATAGCATATCACGTTATATTTGTGTTATATGTAAACGGGCGGGAAAATTAATGTTTGTGTGTGTGTGTGTGTGTGTGTGTGTGTGTGTGTGTGTGTGTGTGTGTGTGTGTGTGTGTGTGTGTGCGCGCGCGCGTGTGTGTGTGTGCCAAACATGTCACAGTTAAGAGATATCAGTTGTTTGTTGCTCCCGGTTTGTGCGGACATGTCTGTAAGCGGCCGTGTTCGCTTATGCGTTGACGGATTTCGTTAGAAAAAGTTCCGTTTGAATTGTTATAAAAATTATGAAAAAGTTTGTATCGAATTCGCCTAAAATGCTCTTGAATGACGGGATCGCAACATTTCAATCAGTTCTAAAAAGTTGCTGTTAGGTTGTATATTTTGCTGTTTGATCCTCTGAATGTAATGTTGTGTTCTGTGAAATATTTATTAACATTGACAAATCCTTTAAGAACCTCACGCCAGTGCTTTTTTCTTTAGTTATTAGTTCCCTGTGCTTCGTGTCGATTGTTAAAGCTTTGTTTGAACGCATTTCACATTTCTTCCACTTTCTATCGTTCTCTCGTGGTATTCAAGTCCTCTGCACAGAATGATGTGCCCAATCACTACAACGTTCGCAAGATGATTGAGACCCAGTGTTGTTACCGAATAGCTTACAGCAAAAACAAAACGCATTGTCGCTAGTTTTACTGAATACAAGCCATTGCCTATGCACTTCTTCTCTGTTGCCCATGACTCTTTTGTAATACTTAGCTGAAAATGTATTTTCTGAAGTTGTAGAAAAACTAAAATTACTTACTTGCAAAGGGTATTTTTGAACGATTTCATCAAATTTGGAAGTTGAAAACGAAATAAGCCAAACACCTGGATCGTTAATGTCAAAAACGATCTCTTTAGCTTCAGTAGAAACTAAAAGGTTTTGAGGATCAGATGCTGAAGGGTTATTAGACGGCAAAGTTCTATATTACTTGTACTTGGAATAGATTGCTCTACCAGTATTTCAATTTTCTTACCCTCGAGACTCAAGCCCTCAAGATAAGCTGATCCTCCATCTTGAAGTTCAGCTCTTTATTGTTTTAAATATTTTACTAGCGCGCCCTGTTGTGATTCTAGCGGCACTGGATGTCTATCAAAGGATAAAACGTTTGCTGCTCCCAGCTTGTGCAAGCCTACCTTGAAAGTGGGCGTACTCGCTTATGCTTTGACGGATTTCGTTAAAACAAGTACCATTGGAATTCCAATAAAAATTATTTGTATCTAGTAAATCTTTTAAAACCATACTGTTTTTTTCCTTATTTGAGTTTAAACATTTTCAACAGACGCCGTTTTGTTATTATTAAAGAAAACAAATACCTATTGGATCGATGGAACGATTTTTATAAATTTAATTTCAATACTAATTCTCAACCCTCTCAATTCTAAATTTTTCGCATATTCAAACTGACACACAAATACAGAAATTTGACTTCATCATAAACCCGTCGAATCTTTCTTCAACCGCCCAAATAATTAAACTTCGTAGGGACTAATTTACGTCTGAATGGTACAAACTAAGAGGTATATTCACAATGTATTGTAACATTCCCTTATACATCTTACGTAACACGGTAAACCCTAGAGTTGTGGTTGTGGTTGTGTTGAGTTGTGGTTGTGGGTTGTGTTGAGTTGTGGTTGTGGTTGTGTTGAGTTGTGGTTGTGTGGTTCACACATAAACACAGATTAATATTTACGGTTATGTATAATGTAAAAAGACAATTAAATTATCCGTATATATGGCTATAAAGCAGCGTTTTACACTAGATAGCAGTAGAAATAGCAAAACAAAGACACAGGACAATGACGGACTTAAACAAACACAATTATTGTTTTTATAAACAAATACTATTTGCCTAATCAATTCTATGTCGACTTTTTTGACGGGAGTTAAGGTTGCTATGTGTTACAAAATTGATCCACGTTATCAGTTATCAGCGAATGGAGGGCCTGTGGCAGTGGAGGAAATGTATAAATAACTATAAATGTATTATGTTTCTAGAAATAAAAATTAATAAACTATTTATTAGTCTTTGGTCTATACGAGTAAAGCACGATGTTAACAGAAACTTACGGCTATTCTGAGTCAAAGTCTACGCGTCTCTGAATAAACTATTCTTTTGTATTCAAAAGCCTTTCAATACTTGTAACGAAGTAACTAATAGGCTACAATTGAAATTAACATCAGAACGACTTCGCTCGTACAGGTTTAAAGAGAGAGTCTCTGGGCTACTTTTAAGTACAGTTTTGAATAAGGAACATTTATACCTGCCACATGTAACTCTTCATATCGAAAAGTATGAGCGGTTTTGTAAACCTATACTAACATATCTGAATACAGTAGAGTTTCGAGTTTATAATCTAATACAGCTGAATCAGTGAAGCTTCGCGTTTACACTGTTGTATAGGCGAATACAATGGACATTTTTTATACTCTTGTATAGGTGAATACAGTCAAGCTTCACGTTTATACTCTTGTATAGGGGAATACAGTGAAGCTTCGCGTTTATACTATTGCATAGGTGAGTAAAGTCAAGCTTCGCGTTTATATACTTGTATAAGTGAATACAGTGAAGCTTCGTGTTTATACTCTTGTATAAGTGAATACAGTGAAGCTTCGTGTTTATATACTTGTATAAGTGAATACAGTGAAGCTTCGCGTTTATATACTTGTATAAGTGAATACAGTGAAGCTTCGCGTTTATACTCTTGTATATGGGAATACAGTGAAGCTTCGTGTTTATACTCTTGTATAGGTGAATACAGTCAAGCTTCACGTTTATACTCTTGTATAGGGGAATACAGTGAAGCTTCGCGTTTATACTCTTGCATAGGTGAGTAAAGTCAAGCTTCGCGTTTATATACTTGTATAAGGGGAATACAGTGAAGCTTCGTGTTTATACTCTTGTATAGGTGAATACAGTCAAGCTTCACGTTTATACTCTTGTATAGGGGAATACAGTGAAGCTTCGTGTTTATACTATTGCATAGGTGAGTAAAGTCAAGCTTCGCGTTTATATACTTGTATAAGTGAATACAGTGAAGCTTCGTGTTTATACTCTTGCGTATAAGTGAATACAGTGAAGCTTCGTGTTTATATACTTGTATAAGTGAATACAGTGAAGCTTCGCGTTTATATACTTGCGTATAAGTGAATACAGTGAAGCTTCGCGTTTATACTCTTGTATATGGGAATACAGTGAAGCTTCGTGTTTATATACTTGTATAAGTGAATACAGTGAAACTTTGCGTTTATATACTTGTATAAGTGAATACAGTGAAGCTTCGCGTTTATACTCTTGTATATGGGAATACAGTGAAGCTTCGTGTTTATACTCTAGCATATGCGAATAAAGTGAAGCTTCGTGTTTATACTATTGCATAGGTGAGTACAAGTTAAGCTTCGTGTTTGTACTCTAGCATAGGTGAATACAGTGAAGTTTCGTGTTTATACTCTAGCATAGGTGAATGCAGCGAAGCTTCGTGTTTATACTCTAGCATAGGTGAATACAGTGAAGCTTCGTGTTTATATTCTAGCATAGGTGAGTAAAGTCAAGCTTCTTGTTTATACTCTAGCATAGGTGAATACAGTGAAGCTTCGTGTTTATATTCTAGCATAGGTGAGTAAAGTCAAGCTTCTTGTTTATACTCTAGCATAGGTGAATACAGTGAAGCTTCGTGTTTATACTCTAGCATAGGTGAATACAGTGAAGTTTCGTGTTTATACTCTAGCATAGGTGAATGCAGCGAAGCTTCGTGTTTATACTCTAGCATATGCGAATAAAGTGAAGCTTCGTGTTTATATTCTAGCATAGGTGAGTAAAGTCAAGCTTCGTGTTTATACTCTAGCATAGGTGAATACAGTGAAGCTTCGTGTTTATACTCTAGCATAGGTGAATACAGTGAAGCTTCGTGTTTATACTCTTGTATAGGGGAATACAGTCAAGCATCGCGTGTATATTCTTGCATAGGTGAATACAGTGAAGTCTCTAGTTTATACTATTGAATAGGTGAGTAAAGTCAAGCTTCGTGTTTATACTTTTGCATACGTGAATACAGTGTAGCTTTAAGTTCATACTCTTGTATAGGGTAATACAGTCAAGCTTCGTTTTTATACTCTTGCATAGGTGAATACAGTGAAGCTTCGCGTTTATACTATTGTATAGGTGATTACAGTGGAGCTTTAAGTTTATACTCTTATATTCTTTATACTTATACTGGCAAGAACCAGTGATGCATATCCGCTTATAAATGCGAATGGAGGGAAGTTATAGTTCGATAATTAGAACTCTTTTAATATCCTCTCATTTCGACCCCCATACGATCGATTGTATTCTTAAGGAAATTACTCTTTCGATTTCACAAGAAGTATGGTGTCAACTAAGTCGGGTACGTAACTCACAAGCTGCCGATGGTTTGTAAATTTGGCATTTCCTACCAAAGAATATTTTTAGTGCAGACAGTTACCAAGAACCCACTTCAATATTATGGCATTTATATTCCTGCCAGAAGATCGATCTGTCTGGATGACTCTTGTGAACCATAATAGTTTACGACATCAAATAATATTGTCAATATTTTTATATAAGTAGTAACAGGTAGGAAGAAGAATCATAAACAATTAATAGGAAGATTACCGGCATTTAATATCCGTTTTAATTTACCTTACTTTCACTTGAGAGTGGAAGGGGTGAGTAACAAGAGTAATAGACTCCAAGTATTATGGTCTTTCTAGTTCTATAGTAAAGCTCAAAGTTTTACGTGAGAAACATCTGGTCGTAATAATTTTAGGTTCCTCCAAATGCTGACTTCAATTCGCTAGGAGAAGCAAATCTACTTTGATATTGCGCATTCTACATTGCGCCTAGTGATATTGTCCGATCTTTCTATTTTTTGTTTGTTTGAGAAAATGATTTCTTTAAAAAATGATTTTAAAAGTTAGACCTTATTCGTGTCCTTTTTTCATGCATCTTCATGGCGAATGGTCTGGGCATGCCTGTCATGCGAAATTTTCATTGGAAATATGAAAAGGTAAGATTCATACTTGTATTAATGAATTGTTAAATTTATCAAGATCCGAACTGCTTGCCCAATGAACCAAGTAAGCTTGTTAGTTAGGGAACGCCCTGTATTTGAACAATTTTTCCTATTCCGAATTTCCAAAAGCTCGTTTGTATATACGTGTTTTCCATAAAAATCTGACGACTTCTGGAAACCAATGCTGCGTTATCTTAGTGCAGAAAGCGCTTTGGTAGGATAAGGTGAACTGACTTTATAATTGGACTGGCAGCTTTTTCGAGATTCCCGATGAGTCTTTTGTAAACCAACCTTGGCAACAGACCAGTCTTTTGGACGAGTATCCTTTGCAAAATTTACTCGATTAAGTGTGAAAGATAACCGTTCCTTGATATCTAGCCTGAAATTTATCATACCCTATAACTCAAATAATTTTAAATACTTTCGGCGGATTTAAAACGCTTCCTTCTACGCCTATAGCATTTTACTTGCTTAAGAGAAAACTGTCCCAACCCATTTGTAAATTTTTTGGCCTCTCCGAGAATCGAACCAGTGACCTTCTGGTTAGAGCTGCAGTCTTCCCCTTAGGCAATTGGAAAGGTTAACGTTGTCCTAACCATGTTTCAACTGGTCCCTCGCATTTTATTTTATTTTTTACTCTCTTCTTTTTATCGGGGTTTTTCAACCTTATTACGTATGAATGTTTAGTATCATACAATACTAGACATAGTGGCTAAAACTCGTAAAAACTTTACTCTTAAATTAGTCGTATAAATATATGTCGAATGTTTAGTTTTGGATTAAGAAAATGTTGGTTGACTAAAAAAATATTTTTTTTATCCCACATTTCGTACATTTTAAAATATTCAGCTACATGTTATGTTATTAACTCCACATTACAGGATTATCTTTATATTAGTATAATGAATGGACAACTAAAACCTTTTTTTAAATTATTTTATATCCTGACACGTGTTTCGGTATTCAACCATCATCAGTGTACTTAACCTCTAAATAAATAATAAACAACTAAATATACACATATTGTGGACCATTTAAACAAATGTTAAATTTGTATGACACAGTATTAATTTTGATTAGTATTCTGTATTTAATCTTTTAATTTTTTCAAAAATTTGGTTTATCTTATTTTTTAGATTCCTATTTAAAATTTGATGAGGATCTTTATTACAATTTAGATAGATATGCAATTCTTTTGTGATTAATGTTTCTCCTTTCCTTTCGATATCTTAAATTTCCATTTTCTTTTCAATATTTGTGTAGTTATGGTCAGTTTCTAATGAATGTTATTTGTAGATGTAGATTGTAGATTGTTATGTTAATGTAGACATGTTACTTGTTTTCAAAGCTTGTACGCGTATATGTTCTTTAAACCTTCTATTAAAATTTCTGCCAGTGTGTCCAATATAAATTTAACATCTGTTTAAATGGTCCACATGTGTATATTTAGTTGTTTATTATGTCTTCCTCCGTAGACTAATGGTTATAGTCTTAGCTCTCTAACCTCTCGGGTTCAAATCCCGGGGAGGTCCAATCATGTACTTTGACAATAAAAGCCAGTGAACATCGAAGCCGGCATACCTTAGACGTTGAGGCTTAAATGACACAAAAATAGTTGTTTATTATTTATTTAGAGGTTTTGTTTACACTGGTGATGGTTGAATACCGAAACACGTATCTGGAAATAAATTAATTAACAAAAGGGTTTAGGTTGACTATTCATTATACTAATTCAGCTACATTATTTGAATTCAGCGTATAAATTACTATAAAAGGTCTCATTCTATCAAAATTTAATTGCAAAAAAAGGTTTTGCAGACCGCGTGGTAATTAATGTAATTGCACAGTGCGATAGGACACGACTAACGCGCGCTCTGCCGGGTGTTGAATCAGGCGCATTGAATCAGACATGCTGAAGAAAGGACGTTGCGATATAACGATTGCGTCCTAATTAGAGCCCTCCAGTACAGTGACGTTCTAATGATTTCCTTTTTGAATGTCAATGTCCTGATCATTCATTTTAGTTCAGGGTTCCCAGATTAAACACAAGGACGGTTGTGTTGATATTCTGATGGCGAGCAAAAACTAATATGAATGCGGCTAACTCAAGATGAGCAAAAATTCGGCAATCAACTAGTGGCGTTTTTTGTTCGGATTTCAGGAGTTTTTCCTGAAGTGTTCACACCCTGGAATGCGACTTGCGGTGATTAAATCGCGAAGAGGACGTGGTGACAAAGGATTTAATCTGAGTAGACCTTGAGGGCGATTTGACATAAGTACCTTTGTCCGGCCTAAATTAAAGCGATAACGTCGTGAGTGACAAACGTTAAGACACGATAATTGCGGCCGTGAGTAGTCCTGGCGTCGCTGTACCTTCTCGGTTTGTGACAAGTCGGGACACAATAATCTTAAGGTCCCTCTACGTTAATAACACAATAGAGCAATAGTACATACAACTATAGACTTGACCTTTTGCAAGCAATCTGAACAAAGCCTGTTACATTTACAAGGGTACAATATTTTTGTCAGTTGTTCATGTAAGGTGTTCACTCTTGTTTAAAGCATCTAGTCAACTGAGTAGAAAGTTAAAAGTTTAGACAAGCACGTCGAGATTCTTTTGAAATTGTGGTTTGTCACTGTCATACAAAATTATTGAAAGGTTCAGAACTGTGGCACCAAATTAGGTGTTGCCTGATCTGATCTAGGAACTTAAACAGAGTAGACAATACGTTTGTTAAACACTGCTATTTTTTATTGTTTAAGATTGGGTAATGAATATGAAAAAAGAGTAAACTAATTTTTAATAATAGCATTTTTAATGAACTAACATATCTTCAGCAGCGTATGCATATATCCGTCATGAGTTTCATCATTATGTAAATGGTCATTAATTTCTAAAATTTTTGTGGTAAAAATTCTTTAATTACTATATTTTGTAGTAATTTTTTTTAAATTTTGGGTAACCCCTGACCAACTCTACTTATTTCCTTACATATAATTTAAAAGAGGGATACATTCTGCAACCTAAGCCTCAACAAAGACACAATTTTTATTTTTTATTGAAGGATTATTTTGAAATTTCTAGTTTGTTTCTCGTATGTTTTGGTTCATATGGATGTTTTACTCTTTTAAATGTATTTATTCATACACAGTGCATTATTTTTAGTCATCGACATTTTTTGATACTATAAACACAATCATGTATCCCAATGTCCATGTATTGATATATTTCTTTGCAGTAAAATAATGGAAAAGAATATGAAACTAACCATAACACCACTTTTAGAACTCTTACGTTTTACTAGTATTTTACGTTTTAAGTAAGGAGAAAATAATTTTCCTACCTTATGAATTCATTTTCTAAATTAAGTCAATGAAGGTTAATGGGTTCTGTTCTGAACGAAGGTTCGTTTCTCTGGTCAATGACAAGGCATTAGCTACGTTCAGCTGTAAATTGTTAATAACAGTAATAAAAACATTATCAAGTGATCGTGGAGTTATGGCGCGTGTGCAAGAGATAGTCACGACTCTGTACCGGCAGCTGTTGGCAAACCCCAACAAAAGGCACCTGCCTTTCACTTCTAGAGGTCGGTCTTTCTGCGTTCCTTACCTGCCCTTGAAAACATTGAAACAAAGAACAAGAAAACAAAGCAGTTTGTTGAAAGAGCGACATCTATTTATTGCAGGAATAATTGCGTATTGAGGAATCTGTGGACGGAAATAGACAACGTTAATTTACTTGGCATTCAAATACGAGCAGATCCATTTACTACGCATAACGTAGCTACGGTAGGAAGGGTTGAGTCAATTGAATTTAGAGTTTAGCTCCAGTTCACCTTCCTTTTATTGTAGCGTCTGGTATCTGACACTGTCTCAGACTTGACTCCTGGAATCTGGAGTTTGTTCTTCTCATGACTGTTGGTGTACCTTAAGGTGTTTGCTTAATTTTTTTTAACTCACACCTTTTTAGTAGTTGTCAATGTTTACTTTAGATGGTCATCGCTCTGTTTTGTTGAATTGTCTTTAAACTTTAAACGTAGTGTTAAATTCATAACAATGTCCAGAATCTTGTTATCATAAGTCCTTTGAACTTAAATTTGCTGTTGACATTTCGAAACTGTTCCTTAATTTCATGTTTATTAATATCTGACAACTACATGCCAACGACATTAAATCCAATTTAGTAAGCTATGCTATGATGTAGAAAGATTCAAAATTTCCTCCGATGTTTTTTTGCACGATTTATGAAATTTTTAATTTGTAGTGTCCTTTGTGTTAATGCTTTGATTTCCCTATAGTTTGAGAAAAATTAATACCTGACACCATTCCGAATCTCCTGATTGTAGCAAAAATTTCAAAATGTGTCTGTAAGAGATTTCACCGTATAAAATAGGGGAGTAATTCCCATGAGCCTGTTTTATAAAAGAGAAACTGTTGTTTCTTTATCCAGCAGATTTAGTGTTCTGATGGCCATCTTGTCAATGTCCTGGCGGGAAAGGTTACAAATGGACATTTGAACGGCATTCCTGAACTGTATGGCAAGGCATGCGGAGTGTGGACCATTAATTTTCGTCAAGGCATTACGAACTTTCTTTATTTCCTGACCTCGACTCACTTTATCTCTCCTTCCATCTCTGTTCCCAAGCCTCGGACGTCCTCGCCAGATCGCAACGATGGACCCTCCCTCATCTCCTCCCACATGGAGACATGGAGGACGTTGCGGGCATTGGCTCCTATGTGCTAATCTGTCAGTTCAATCCATTTTAGCATTTTCCTATCGTTTGTTACGTATAGACAACCATAATAACAACCAATTATCATTTAAATGATTGATGTCTTGAGAGAAATTAGTTGTAAAAGGACTGATTTTATACAGTTCTGAACCTAGATTTTCGGGATGGTGTTGGTGAAGTAGCATATATCAGGATCTGGCAGTATGGGAACATGGACATGGCGTGTGTTGCCCTAATTACAACACTGCATCACACATTTTAACTAATTCCTTTCAAAGCTGCAGGAAACATTCTGGATCTAGTGGATCCGCGAGTAGCTTCCGCCACTGGGAAAGATTGACGGATTAGGGCAGGATAGTAACAGGTATCAGGGTAACAGAATATTGAACAGGACTTGAGGACCTTGAGGTCATCTGACAATTCAATCCGAATTAGCATTTCCCATAGGTTGTTGCATCCACATAGGAACAATAAACATGCAGCATTTCAGTCGATTGATCAAGTTCTGGACGGATTAACCAGAGGTATAAGGGAACAGAATCGTCATTCGACGAAGACCTACTTAACACCCAATCAGCAAGGAGATCGGCCTCGCTTTTAAAAATTCTGGAAATTACGTAATTATACAGCATTGAAGGTTACACAAAAATTAATTAAATTTTTAGAAAGGACTAAAGATTGATCTGAAGTTTGAACCGCCTGTTAGCTCCATTTTGAAATATATTATGCATGGTTTCAACATTTCTTAAATTCATTAGTTTTTTGCTAGGCTCATAATTTAACTCTAAATGATAGGTACTTTCTTTAAGTAGAAGCAATATTCAAGATTATTTTAACTATGCTGAATCTTATGTACAAATAAAGGATAGTTGGTGTACCTACTGTACCAATTAGTACCAATACATATGTTAAATTAGTTTTATATGGATATTTGCTGAGCGTTAGCGAAGCATTTTATTCGTGGGGCTGGAAAAATTAATTTATATCTATCTGTCGCTGTCAGCACGAATTTGTCGAAAACGAACTGACCTAGGAGAAACTCCAAGTTCAATTATGGTTACAACACTTGTTGAAACTATTAGACAAATTTCCTATTTTCCTTTCTTCATAGGGAGTACCTTAAAAATATAACTGGATAAAAAAAGAATCAACCAGTCGAAACCCGGTTTCACAACAATTGACCTTTTCAGCTGTAATTTTAAGCAATTCTGTGTGACTACAGTAGTAGCCTGGCTCGATTTCTTTGCTTCGACAACCACATTTCTTCTATATATAAAATAGTTGTACTGTTACGGTTTTTTATAATTTATGTGTGTTCTTATTATTGCCATGCTTATATCATGTTTGAAATTTATTTGCTTGTTTTATTTTCGTATACATCAATGTTATTAGTTGAATTGTTATTTATTACAGTATTCATGACTATTTCTACTATGTGTTACTCTCTTTAGTTGCTGTGTCTCCAAAACACAATAAAAGATCAAATAAGAGGTTTGTGCGTCACTATTTTAGTACTGTAATGTCAATTGCCTGTATTAATTTGTACACTGTAGAATAAAAAAAAACTGTAAAATATATTGTGTTAAATTAACTCCGCCGTTGACTAGGTAACATACCTTCTTCTAGATTCTTTGACACGAAGAAAGCGTGTGTACGAATTCCCCGCGGGACACAAACAGACGCTGGTCATGCTTCTAGGAAACATACCCCGAGGAGTCGCACAGTATACTCCCACAGCAGGAGGCGGTAAACAAATTACGGGCACAAAGCCGTGTGGAGCAACCAGACCTGCTCAAAGTGCAACCTTCGTAATGATTAACCGCAGAAGTATTGCACAATTAGTGCAGTAGGCTGATGCAAGATGTGCAGTAAATACTTTGTATTGAGATCACGATTAATGATTCGCAATGGAATTATTCGTGATTTGTGTTCATTTGCGAAAGAACCAAGTCAGAACTGTTGTGTCATGTTGGCTTCATCCTAATTCGTACAGTGAAGAAAGAAAACATGAGAAAGAGGCTAACAGAGAAGTCAAAAATTGCACACCGTTGTTGATCCGAAGACCATCTTATGAATTGGGATGAAGCCAACACAATACGTCTGGAGCCTCACTTCTTCAAAATGGATTTAATCGAGATATCATACATTAGTCAACCATCAGTTGAGATTATTCCGCTTTGGTTGCCAATTATGAAAAATGAATTAAAAAACCAAAATTATTAAACGGATTAGGTATTTGTAATAAACAAATGCGGAGTCACAGTATGGTTTTAAGAAGTTCATATAGTACGAACCAATAATAAAAACTGTTCCCTCCTTTTTTGCCGCCATCTTGTTTCTGCCGTGACGATTGCCATTTGCTATTGGCCTCTGGTCAGTAGCAGAAGGTTAGTCGGCTGATGCAGACCCATTGTGATCTGCATTTTGTCCAGTTTTAATAATTAGTGTTGTGTTTTGTTTTTATGAAGTGCATGTTTTAAACTTAGTGAAGTTGACACACAACATGGTGGTTGTGATTCCTGTAATAACGCTCTGGTATGATTTGTTTATTAAAAAATTTAATTATGTGTTAGGTTACCTAATTACCCGAAGAAGAGATCAGATTTCAGATCTCGAAACGTAGTGTTACTGTATATTTGTATCACTGAATGATGGCAAATATATGGAAAAAATTATGTTTCCTCACTGTAGAGAAAATGTGTTGCAATAATTACAAATAAATATTTAACACTAGTATTAGTATACGAAACAAAATAGCATAGGCATCTTGCATCTCAGTGAACAGTTATAAAGACCGAGTTTTAATTTCGAATCGGATGTTTTTATATTAACTACAAAAATATTGTCCGTTTCAATTTTATTCACTCATATAATACATTAATATAGGTGTGAAAAGAAGTACAAGTTTTCCAATCTTCTCGCAGTTCGTTTCAAGAATTAGAAGGTACCATTAAATTGAAAACATAACCCTGTTGTAATAGTGTCCTCCAAGGAGCATGACGACCGAAAGATCTGGAAGGAGGAGGAGTTCGCGGAGATGGCGATGGGGGGCTGTGGCCGCTGGCAGGTGACCATCCTCCTGCTCCTGTCGGTCATCAAGCTGCCAGTGGCCTGGACTCAACTGGGCATCGCGTTTCTGGCAGCCCCCGTCACCTTCCACTGTTCCGGCAGCAACCTGACCTGCACGACGGAGGCCGGAGATCCCTGCAACTCCTGGAGGTACGACCGTAGTGTCTTCCCAGAGACCATCATCTCAGAGGTAAGAAATCATAGAAATAATAGATAAGAGTCTGGTTTACTGGCGGCCATCCCGATTTTAGCCTTATTAGAACGATTCTAAACCCTTTTATGGCCTTATCTTTTGTGGTAGAACAATGGGAATACCCATGGGGAAATGGGTGTCTGATGTTTATGCAATCGTAGGTATTTAGAGTACGCCATACACTGTATGTATCTTCAGGTTTATCACGAGGCTGGTATGTATAATTTCAAGGCAAACTCCTTGAGCAAACCCAGACAAAGCTTAATCACTTGGTTTCCAAATCAAAATATACCAATGCAAGGATTACCAACTCAAAACCACTTATCCAATATTACAGATTTTTAAACCCTTCATGTTCCAATGGAACCCGGTGTGTTCGAGAAGTCAGCTGTTGATCAGATGGTGCTGATGATAAGAATCTTGATTAGCAACATCATCTTCAGCATCGCTACTGATAGGTATAAATACTAAACAATCCTTGACGTTCCAGTGGAAACTTGTGTGCTCCAGGAGTCAGTTGGTGAACACCACTAAAATGATGCTCATGATCGGCGGAATTCTGATTGGCAACATCATCTTCAGCATCGCTACTGATATGTATAATTGATAAACAATCCTTGCATGTGCCAGTAGAACCTGGTGTGCTCTAGGAGTCAGCCGATAGACACCACAAAAACGATGCTCATGACCGGCGGAATTCTGATTGGCAACATCATCTTCAGCATCGCTGCTGATATGTATAATTGATAAATAATCCTTGCATGTTCTTGTGGAACCTAATGTGCTCTAGGAGTCAGCCGGTGGACACCACAAAAACGATGCTCATGATCGGCGGAATTCTAATTGGCAACATCATCTTCAGTATCGCTGCTGATATGTATAATTGATAAACAATCCTTGCATGTTCTTGTGGAACCTAATGTGCTCTAGGAGTCAGCCGGTGGACACCACAAAAACGATGCTCATGATCGGCGGAATTCTGATTGGCAACATCATCTTCAGTATCGCTGCTGATATGTATAATTGATAAACAATCCTTGCATGTTCTTGTGGAACCTAATGTGCTCTAGGAGTCAGCCGGTGGACACCACAAAAGCGATGCTCATGATCGGCGGAATTCTGATTGGCAACATCATCTTCAGTATCGCTGCTGATATGTATAATTGATAAACAATCCTTGCATGTTCTTGTGGAACCTAATGTGCTCTAGGAGTCAGCCGGTGGACACCACAAAAACGATGCTCATGATCGGCGGAATTCTGATTGGCAACATCATCTTCAGCATCGCTGCTGATATGTATAATTGATAAATAATCCTTGCATGTTCTTGTGGAACCTAATGTGCTCTAGGAGTCAGCCGGTGGACACCACAAAAACGATGCTCATGATCGGCGGAATTCTAATTGGCAACATCATCTTCAGTATCGCTGCTGATATGTATAATTAATAAACAATCCTTGCATGTTCTAGTGGGACCTGGTGTGCTCCAGGAGTCAGCTGGTGAACATCACTCAGATGGTGCTCATGATCGGTCTTCTGATTGGCAACTTCGTCTTCAGCATCGCAGCGGACATGTAAGCATACTTGCACATTTTTTTTAAAGAAAGACCAATCCAATTTTCGTTTACACTATCTATCCTCATAGCCTCTTGCCAGTTTACGAAGATCATATTACACATAAAAACGGGGAGAGTCAGTAGAGAACAAGGTTGACAATATTAATTAAAGTAAAAGTAAAATCAGCATTATTTTATCTGGCGAAGTTGAGAAAGAAGTCTTCTCTATGTCGTAACCTTGATGATCAACAGCAGGTGACTTCCGAACCACCACCAATGGCCGGGCAGGCGGACTGCTTGCAAGGACAGGATCGATCAGCGGTCACCCATCCAAGCAGCAGCCACGCTCAATGTTGCTGGATTCGGTTATATCACAATAACCTCGTACCCACTGCACTGCACCACTGGAAAATGTACTATAGTCACAGAGAGAACTTGAACACGCATTATCAGTAACTCCTAAGTCCGACGTCTTAGACCGTGCAGCCATCGGCTCTCTCGTCCTCCACTGTGAGATTTCTGTATCCTCTCAAAGACTCTTGCAGTGGATTCTTCTTACTATTTTAATATAATTAACATCATTGGCTTTGGATGTCACAGCACAAATAAATTCTCGAGGAAGGTTGAGCAATTCTGTGATGAATTCAGAACTTGAAACCGTTCTGGAGTAATATTTACGTAACTCCGAAGACAGCCATCACAACAGATATCATATATTGTCTAGTGTTTAAGATCCATCATATTCAGTTAAATTTAAAATATTTCTTGATCGGTTCCAAATTTCGGAAATGTTCCTTTCACGATTAAATCTTCATGACACTCACTTTGGTTTGCTACATGACTGTATATCCATGACGCAGGTTTGGACGCAAGCTGCCTCTGGTGGTGAGCGGAGTTCTCCAGATGCTGACCGGATGCTGCGCCAGCTTCGCTCCCTGGTTCAGCGCTTTCCTGGTTCTCCGTTTCCTCCAAGCCGTGGCGACTGGAGGTGCAATGACGATCGGCTTTGTCATGTGTGAGTACCTCAAGTAGATTCATGTCAGATTTGGGAATGCCTCTTGAGCGTCTTTCTTAAACAAATGTTCTCCGCAGGTATGGAAATTCTAAGCGGCAAATGGAGAACTACTGTGACGACTCTGTCTCACATTCCCTTCAACATCGGCCACGAGATCATGGTACCCATCGCTTACTTCACCAGACACTGGCGACTGTTCCAGCTCGCTACCAGCCTGCCCTCAGCCCTCATCATCACCTATCTCTGGTCAGTATACCACACGCGACATGAGACAACGCTTTATAATCTGAGGACTAAATTATGTACACAATTTTTCATATATCAGTATAAGATACGAATAGTAGTTTATGAAGTGTACTAGCAAAATAAAATCTCACAATGCTTTTATGAACTACAGATTACGCTACACTTTTAGGAGATCCCGTAGATGAAAGATTAAAAACGACGTCGATGTACGTGGAAAGGTTTGGTATGATAAGGTTAAACCCTTAGTAAATATTTCAAAACAAAGTGTTATATTTAGAATGAGCTCTTAACCTCAATTTTTCGGAATTATTACGAAATTATTATTTGATGTTGTTGCATAAAGAAAATGTCGTATAGTTCTAGAAACTGTCTAGAAAAAGAGGGCAGGTTAAGAGAGTTTAAATTTATATATTTTGTATATAAATTAGTAACAATCCTAATTTATTAAGAGATACATTGCACATTTTCTTGTCTGGAGCTTTTACTATGGCTATGGAGTATATAGAATTAAATTAGATTAAGAGAAATTTAAAAATATAAATCATTATGGTAATCCCAAAGCCTAATCACACTTTTATCATTTTCTACATTTGAACACTCTCAACCCCTCTTGAGTATGGAAGGTTTACTTCTGGCTGATTTTAACCTTCCAGTTGAACCTACACTGGATACAACAAAGCGGATGTGCCACTGAGTACACTATGGATGTCCAGGAGCGGCACATCTAATCGTAGACGTCGTGGTATTGGGGTGCAAGGGTAGATCGATAGGTCTAGTCTACTGAGGGAGATTAGACCCCCACCACCTGTTGGAGGTGGTAGGGCTCTTTAACTGTTAAGGACCGTTGCTAGCCTACACATAAGGGCATGGCCCGCTTTGACTGGGGAGGCTGGCTTTTATTTTTTCCAAGGAGACATAACTGAGATTAATGCTCAAAATCGTTTCTCGTGGGTCTTGAAAGGAGGCGGCTCCTACCCCCAACCTTACATCCAGGATATCCAGTCACTTCTGAAGCAGCGCTAAGGTCCTTTTAGTCCTAAATGGAATTTCTCAGTTTCTTGTCCTAAGAGAGAGAAACAATACATATTAACAATAAATATCCATTGCCTTGTTGTTGCAGGTTGGTGCCGGAGAGTCCGCGCTGGCTTCTGGCAGTGGGTCGGCACAAGGAAGCTGTGGAGGTTCTCAGGCAGGCGGCAGCGAGCAACAACATCCAGATACCAGAAGATGTTTGTTTTTTAAAATCGGAGAAAGAGTTGGTACGCATTTACATTATAATCCGTCTGTTACGTCGTTCTGTCATATTAGTCATAAGACACGTGGTAATCTTTGCTTCGTTATAGTCCAGGAGCCTAGATCTAATTTGCATTGCTGAAGCACACAACTAATGTAGATGTTGAGTTTAGCTCCAGTTCACCTTCCTCTTAGTGAAGCATCTGGAATCTGAGGCTGTTACAGACTTTTTTGGGTCTGTCCAGACGAAGATTACTCCAGATTCCAGGATTCAAGTCTGTGACAATGTCATATTCCAAACACTGTACTAAGAAGAAGTGGAACTGATCCAAACTCAACATTCACATTGAATTAACCCTTCCCAACATAGCTCCGTTATGTGCACACAACCTAGTTATACTTGAAATCGACACAGACACGTTTTCGTAAGATAGAAATTGATCGTCATTCGTCCTAGTGTTGTTGGATGTCGAAATGGGAGGGCATAAAAAGGTTCAAAGTATCAAACAATGATTTTATTCTCAGATAATATTTGTATAAAACAATTAAAACCGACCGCCAGACACACAAATGATAGCTATACCACCGCCAGACACACAAATGATAGCTATACCACCGCCAGACACACAAATGATAGCTATACCACCGCCAGACACACAAATGATAGCTATACCACCGCCAGACACACAAATGATAGCTATACCACCGCCAGACACACAAATGATAGCTATACCACCGATAACTCAATAAAAAGAAAGAAAGTTGCCACTTTCACCCAAATAGTCGGTCTTCATAAGGTTAGCAGACGTTTAATTTACATTTATTTAGTTTCACATTCTTTTTTTTATATATATTCTAGTACAGACTGTAGCATGTAGAAATGTAGCATGTATTAAAACGCTTAGGCTAAAGAAATAAATAGATACTCTTGTTTAGTTTTCTTTACAATGCTCAGTAAACATTTTCTTTACATTTTAATTTTTATAGATAGTTATAATAATTTGGTTTAAATATAAAAAGTCAAAATATCAGTCAAAATGGGTGGTATATTATTCAAAGATGGTAAATGAAAATGTAAAATGTAAGGTTATAAGTATAGACTTAAGTTCACGTTTCAATGATGATATGCCAGCTAGTAGGTTGAACAGCACGATCTTCACTCAGGGGGCGGTTGATCGCTCAGGCTATTTATGGATACTGTAATAAATTTATGAAAGTTCATAAAATGGGGAAATGTTTAAAATTTCAGAAAATTAATTATTAAAAATTTGACAATGTCAAAAGTCAAATTTGGGTTAAACACTCAAATTTACTGACACAGTCCACTTTAATACAGTAACTGGTCTGAAAGTGTCACTTACTGACTGGTAATCAATAACAGATAACATGGCAAAATAGCTATTGGTATTCCCAGGAATTTCTGACGGACTTCGAGCAGACAAAACAAAACCTAAAAAACGATGTCAATCCTGGTTGTTGATATTTGTTGATTCTTGTAATAACTTGTTTATGATTTCGTATCGTAAGTTCTCAAAATAAGCAGTGAGTGAATGTTTTATCTGCCCTACAATAACTTTAAATGTAACTTAAACTGTGGGGATATTATAAAACAATTCAAACTTTAAGTGTCGAGCAAATTTGATAGAGTAACATTAGAGACCTCTTGCGCCATTCTTCTCCTTTTTATAATACCTTTAAAATGAGGTGTCACTTGCTATGGGTTCCTAATGAAAAATATTGACTTAGCCCCAAAATAACCCATTTGGGGGGGGGGGTGTCAAAATGGCCATACTTAAAAACTCCTCAGTTGGCCATATAAACATCCATAAAATAAATTACTCCGCCTATATTAATAAGAAAGTTGATAGGGAGAGGTGAGACTTTTAAGACATTCAGAATATCGGTTTGTTTACATGCGTGACGTTCCGTGATGTGAAACGAAAGCTTTTTCCCTCGTGCAAAACATACCTCCATAGCCTGCCAAAAGAAGCAGTCACTTCAATAATGTTGTTTTATATTTTTAAGTCCTTTTGTGAAGTTATATTCCTAACGATATCAATACTTTCTCGTGCCTTCCTTGACTCTGTTGACATTCAGTTGGTTTGTCAGATGGACATGGGAGAGAAGAAGCCCACCATCCTAGACTTGCTGCGGACTCCCAACATGCGGAAGAAGACACTCGCCATGTGCTTCAACTGGATGGCTCGTGGCCTATGTTTCCTTGACTCTGTTGACATTCAGTTGTGTTTTGTCAGATGGACATGGGAGAGAAGAAGCCCACCATCCTAGACTTGCTGCGGACTCCCAACATGCGGAAGAAGACACTCGCCATGTGCTTCAACTGGATGGCTTGTGGCCTATGTTTCCTCGGCCTAGCCCATTATGTCAGTACTGTCAATGGCAACATATTCATCAACGTGGCCATTGGAGGTACGTCTGCCGGAGTTGGCCTAACCGATCTGAACTTTAGTAATTAAAAATAAATTTGACTCTACTGAATAAAATTACTTTTTTTAGGGTGATTAAACGTATACTCTTACTGATTGGAATGCTTCCAACCAAATCTTATAACCTAACCTAACCTTTGTTTCTGACTGCAGAATTTGAAAAGACCTTATGGCCATGGAGAAGTAAAGCCAATACATCTGGATGGATGTGTCACATTCTTACCAGCTCAAAACACCTTATTCTACTTTCTTATTTCAATTTAGAATTGTCTATCCTCTTAAGGGTTTTCTACACAAGCATAATCTCAGGGTACTCACTGGTGCACTCTCAACCTTTCATCTTCTATCTTTTTCTGGAGGATGTTACGAACAAAACAACAAACTGCCTTCCAATTGTTGTAACTTCCAAGCATATGCACTAAAATATTGTTTGCTGGTCAACGAGGTTGCTCAAACATTCCTGTTCACTTCCCATTCAAACAGCGTTTAGTTTGCAGTATCGAGTCCACAACAGTACCAACAACCATTATCTATCAGATGAAATCTCTTTAGCTAATTGCTAAAGCTCCCATGTCCAGTTAAAAACTGGGTAATATAGAAAACCTAACCTAACATAACCTAACCTAACATAACCTAACCTAACATAACGTAACCTAACCTAACCTAACCTTACATAACCTAACCTAACCTAACCTAATCTAACCTGACCTTACATAACCTAACCTAATCCAACCTAACCTAATCTAACCTAACCTTACATAACCTAACCTAACCTTATATAACCTTACATAACCTAACCTAGTCTAATCTAACCTTACATAACCTAATGGATTTCTTATTCTTATAAAATCCTGATCACTTCTTGAATGTGTAGGAATGTTCGTGATTCCTGGGATGATAATCACTCTCTTCACACTGGACAGAGTTGGTCGTCGAGCCACCCTGGTAGGCGGAAATCTGCTAGCCTCTGTTTCTTGCTTTCTCATCATAGTTTTCCATGAAGGTAACTGTATCTCAATAAGAGCTTCTTCCGGTGTGTTAATTTGGCAACCTATACTTCTTACTAAATAACTTCATAAAGTTCCTTAAAAAGACTGTTTACGATAAATTAATCAAATATTTCTGTTCAGCTCCAGGAAAGTCCGACTTACCTCGAGTTGTACTGGTCAGTCTGGGGATTCTGGGAATGGGGATATCGTTCCCCACAGCGTACCTCTACTCCGGGGAACTGTTCCCCACCGTGGTCCGCAACTCCGGGATCGGCTCTTGTTCCATGTGCGCGAGGATCGGGTCCATGGTCGCTCCCTTCGCTGCATCATTGGTCAGTATCTTCATGCCCCAACTTTTCAACAACTTTGATGTCATTGCTAATTTTACTATTCTCAAACAGTATAATTGATAGAAGCTATTGTTGAGACGTTTATGAATGTTAATATAGGTTCGAGCAATATGTAAAACAAGAACTACATCTGTAAGGTTCAGGGAATAAATGGGCTACAAACTATTTCAAGAGACTCTGGAAAGTCGATGAATTTCATATTCTTCAATAACACGTCAGTGACCAATTGCTTATCAATTAGTGACAATAAATTTTTAGTAACACGTTTAAATCATGTTAAATTATATTTCAGCAACATATATAAGCTGAGACTAAAACTAATGTCAATTTACCCTTTTACTCCAGTGTCCATTTCAACATCTACATCCCAGTTCAAGTTAAATTGTTGTAGTGTCCACTCAAACTCAATGCTTAAGTAATTTAGCAGACTTCGATTAAGTTTTTATTTACAATAATTTTTTTTATCGTCCATTATTTCCTTATGAACTTACTGTTGTTAGTTGAAATCTAGTCCTCGAAGTAGTGATGGGTGAATTCTACTCCGATAGTCTTTTAGAAGTTTGAGATGATTTCAAACTATTCTATTCTCATCTCGGTAAAAATGATCAGAAAATGTGTGCGATACAGTAGTGTTATACGTAGTTTGTTAGAATCTGTTGTGATAGTACCAGTCATCAAGGATACGACGTGACTTTTCCTTGGATGTTTCCAGATTGAACATTGCCGCTATCAGACGGTCAATAGAATCAGGGCAATCACTTTTATAAAACAAATTTTCAAAGTATTCTACTAATACTATAGCAAACATAGAAGCCCTTTATGGGCTTTATTACCTCTATTAACCAATATTGAAGGAGGTATGAATTACAAAACCTTCTATTGCAAGAGTCCGAACCGTTAATCCAAAAATAAAGTTCCATAATCCAGGACTGTACTCTGTTTGTTTGGAAATTTGTTTATTATTCAATTTCTCGTTGCCATCATGGTTACCCATAAGACGAATATAAAAATGATATAACTTTATTTTTACCTTTTGACCCCAAAGTTGATAGCGTTCTTCCTTAGTCTATAGGAACTTTCTACCAAGAGTTATCGCCAGATGGACGCACAGACAACGACACGGTTTTAAGAAATTCCTATTGGTTTCTTAATACACTAGTAAACATAACATGCGTTTCACAACGCTCTGGTATGATTTGTTTATTTTAGCCTAGTTTGTACTTATGTGTTAGGTTATTTATTTACCTGAAGAAGAGATCAGATTGTAGATCTCGAAACGTAGTGTTACTGATTTTTTTGTATCACTGAACGATGGCAAATGTCCGGAAAATCCCTTTTCCTTCACCATCCTTCCATCGTCAAAAACAAACTTCAAACAAAGAATGGGTTTAAAGTTGTAAAATACAGTCCCCCCATAACAAAGCTATCAGCTGACACGAAAACAAATAAGTTTTACGTCTATTATGGATTTAATGTGATGAGGTACGAAATGTTTTTCTGCTGACTGTTGTATTACACTCAGGGAACTTACAACTCTGCCCTATCGCCCTTGACGTTCGGCACGGTACCTCTGGTGGCCGCCATCTTGACGGCTCTTCTGCTGCCGGAGACCAAGGGTTGCCAACTGCCCCAGACCCTCGAGGAAGGAGAACTTTTTGGCAGGTGAGTGTGAAATATCGTCACGAATTGATGAAAAATATCACACGATATTTTAATTTTAGAAGTTGGTATCTAATGAAATAAATAAAGTGTCGATCTCTTCTTCCATTCTACCAACTCGGATGATGGCTAAATATAAAGAATTGTATAACATGGAAAAAATTTGTAATGGAAAAGACATTTTTTATACTTCCACATTAAATATTTATTGAAAAAGCGCTTTCGCCGGTTAAGTCATCATCAGTTTGATATTGTTTACAAAAAAAACATATGTGTAAAATAGAATAAACATATTATAAAATAGAATAAAATTTAAAACTAACTGTAAAGACCATTAAAGACCATTTTCCATTAAAACCCACTCACTTCCACCAAGAATACAAAGCAGAAAATGGAAAACATTTATTTTATTAAATTGGTTATCTTTAAGTTTGTTTTACTTGTTGTATCGTACACTGATGATGGTCTTCTCACCAGAAACGAAATATTGGGGATTTGTGTTGGTTTGGGTGTGTGTTAAAGTTATTTAATCTCTATATAAAGCAGCCTAAATAACCGTGGTCAAATTATACGTACATTGTCATCCGTATTATAGATTTATTAAGAACAATTACATTTCTTTGCATTATTTTTTGTACCGAAACATGTCTATTTGAAAGATTTATTTCAACTCTCGAAAGTCGATCCGTGGAAATAAGATGTCTGTGAGTTTGCTACAGTCTTAAATTTGAAAATAAATCAATTCTTCTTTTGCATAGGAAGAAAGTGACACTAAACTAATGAGAAATACACGCAAGTACAAGTTGCAAAACATATTTCATTGGCGAGTCACTGGTTTTATTTAGTCAATAATGGGGTGAATTGAATATAACTGATCATTTCTGTACATTTTTATTGGTTGAAGTTTGAGTGTTGTTTTAATTTATTTGCTCATTTACAGTAAATCTACGGATAACGTACATAAAGAGAATGTTGGCGGATTCAGGAACGACGCCTTTCAAAGTGACATCCAGACCTGAACAAAATAACAATAAGTTAATTGTAGCGCTTTCTGCTCATCTGTTCAATCCACGATAGAAAAAGTAGCTCAAGTGTTAATGGAATTTTATTTAACTTCCAGATAAGATTTACTTTGAGCCAAAATAGACTTAAGAAATAGAATACACTATTCTATTAATTTTATTAGTATTAGGCGTGGAGACAAATAAATGTCAATAAATAAAAACGAAATTTCTCCGTCCAGTGATATAATGAAATAATAAATATTCTTGGTTACTAAAAGAAATGTTATTTTTGTACAACGAGAAATTTAAAATTTCAGTTATCTAAATGCATTATAAACAATAATAATGTGAATTTTTGTATCTAGCCAACGTAAAAAGAAGTGTTTAAATAATAAATATATTTATATATATCTTAATAAAAATCATATTTCATTGCCGTTAAAGTTAAAGATTTAGTGCTTACGCTTCATTATGTTTTACACTCAAGAAATCTGGAAAAGAAATAGATTTTCTCTATATTTGTAAAATTTATCCAGTATTGATTATAATAGCACCTGTTCATCAGAACCAGAACAATATTATTTTACAATACACATTTAGCACTTATTAAAATACTACCTGTCATTGAACACATTAAAATACTACCTGTGATTGAACACATTAAAAATACTACCTGTGATGGAACACAGTAAAATGCTACCTGCGATTGAACACATTAAAATACTACCTGTGATTGAACAATTTAGAATAATAACTGTGATTGAACACATTAAAATACTACCTGTGATGGAACACATTAAAATGCTACCTGTGATTGAACACATTAAAATACTACCTGTGATGGAACACATTAAAATGCTAACTGTGATGGAAAACATTAAAATGCTACCTGTGAATGAACACATTAAAATACTACCTGTGATTGAACACATTAAAATGCTACCTATGATTGAACACATTAAAATACTACCTGTGATTGAAGAAATTAAAATGCTACCTGTGAATGAACACATTAAAATACTACCTGCGATTGAACACATTAAAATGCTACCTGTGATTGAACACATTAAAATACTACCTGTGATTGAAGACATTAAAATGCTACCTGTGAATGAACACATTAAAATACTACCTGTGATTGAAGACATTAAAATGCTACATGTGAATGAACACATTAAAATACTACCTGCGATTGAACACATTAAAATACTACCTGTGATTGAAGACATTAAAATGCTACCTGTGAATGAACACATTAAAATACTACCTGTGATTGAACACATTAAAATGCTACCTGTGATTGAACACATTAAAATACTACCTGTGATTGAACACATTAAAATACTACCTGTGATTGAACACATTAAAATACTACCTGTGATTGAACACATTAAAATACTACCTGTGATTAATTGAACACATTAAAATAGTACCTGTGATTGAACACATTAAAATACTACCTGTGATTAATTGAACACATTACAATAGTACCTGTGATTGAACACATTAAAATACTACCTGTGATTGAACACATTACAATATTTCTTGTGATTGAACACATTAAAATACTCCCTGTGATTGAACACATTAAAATACTACCTGTGATTGAACATATTACAATACTACCTGTGATTTAACACATTGAAATATTTAGTGTATACTTAATTTAATATATTTATTTTTAAAGTTAACAAATAAAAATTATCAATGCATGGTGATGTATTTTACTAAACACGTAATAGCGCACAGTTGTAGGCTAATATCCTAAAAATGTACTTATGGCTATACGAGTAGGTTTCAAATGTAACTAGTACTATACTAACAAGTGTTAATTTTATCACAAATTGCCTTTTATATGCTTGACAACTAATGTAAAAGATAGAAAGCAGAATTGTATGTATACTCGATATTGGTGAATTTAATTTAAAGTTATCTAAGAAGTTTTTTAAGATTAAAAAACTCTATGATACTTATTTTAAATAGTTATGATATTTTTTTAATTAAGGATTTTTTAAATTAAAACAAAAACACATGTATTAATCAAATATTCATTTATGAAAAGGCTAAAAATAAATGCTTCACTTTATTTGTAAATATGTAAATTGTGTGTATATAAAGTGTGAATAGATAAGTTATCTAAGACATAATTTAAGTAGTATAATATTAACATGTAGTATTTGTATGCTGACAGAAAACTAAATTTTGTATTTGTTAGGTATTTTTTATTAAATAAACTTTAGTTTAGTTCTTTGTTGTCTCTTGCCTACCTAACCGGTTAATTTCATACGATGCAAAGAAGAGTGAGTTAATTAATATTCTGTCTTTAGGAATTTTTAGGTATTTTAGTTGTGATTTTCCTAATAAATTTGTCATATTAAATTTCGTAATTAAATTAGTGTATGTTATTAACTCCACATTACAGGGTTATCTTTATATTAGAATCATGAATGGTCAACTAAAATCATTTTTGAAAATTATCTTATTTCAGACACATGTTTGAGTATTAAACCATCATCAGTGTGAACATTAACCTCTAACTAAATAATAAACAATTAAATATACACATGTGGACCGTTTAAACAAATGTAAACTGTGTCATATAAATTTAACATCTGTTTAAATGGTCCAAATGTGTATACTTAGTTGTTTATTGTTTATTATTTAGTAAGAGGTTAATGTTCGCACTGATGATGGTTTAATACCGAAACACGTGTCTGAAATAAAACTAATTTTCAAAAAGGGTTTTAGTTGACCATTCATTATTTTAAATTAGTGTAATTTAAAATTGATGTCCATTACACACTAAAAGATAATAGCGAGTTGCTACAAAGTTAATTTCATCCGATTAATAATTAATTAAATAAATATTTACTACTTGTATTGTTCGTTTTTTTAAATAATTTAATATTTTATAGACTAGACCTACTGGTACAGAAAATATCAACAACATTCTCAATTGAAAAATTAAAAAAACCCATTAATTTTTAAAATTGCACCATGAGCCCCGCACTGTTGTGGACCTGACCAAACACATGTTCCCTCACATAGTTCACACAGTATAAGATCAATAAACCGGTAAATAACCAATATCCGCCTGTACGCGTGCGGTAGTGTCGTGTTGCCGCGGTATTTAGATCCGGTTGAGCGGCAACCTCCCTGGCAACCGGCCAACAATGTGGGGAGGGTATCCGGGCAACCGTTCCTCACTACTTACTAGTGCGAGCTTCACAGTGAGTACAGCTTCATTTTGTATTGTTGTATATTGTTAATGTGTTGTTTTATTTGAATACGACCTTGGAGGGGGTCTCCTTGAACTCTGGGAGTGGCAACAGACTAGTATTAGTCTAATTTAGTCTTTTTTGTCTTAATCAAAACTTTGCTATCGGGCAACAAATACAGCTACTGTGGGTCAGAAATGTTTTGCAATTTAATTTTATATTCAGAATTCTTTATGGTATTATAACGCATAATACTCGTTTGGAAAATATGTAAAGTTACGACATAAACTGTGTAATTAGTATTTCAGATTACCTGTAAAATTTTAATATTTTCAAAAACTGAAATTAATTATCTAAAATTACGGCCTTATGAATGTTTTGCATGAAAACTATTTTTTGGCCATTTTGTAAATCCTGAAGTAAAAACGGATTTTTGTTCTGAAGCTTTACTTTTTTCAATTTGTTTATCGTTTGAAGTTTGTTTTTGGCGATGGAAGGAATGTGAAGGAAACAGGATTTTCCGGACATTTGCTAATCTCCAGTGATAAAAAAAAAACACAGTAACACTACATTTCGAGATCTGCAATCTGGTCTCTTCTTCAGGTAAATAACTAACCTAACACACAATTACAAACTAGGTTAAGCAAACCATACCAGAGCGTTGTGACACGCCTAAGTCAGGAATCACAACCACCATTTTGTGTGTCAACTTCACTAACTCTAAACATGCACTTAAAACAATACTAAACACAACATTAATTATTGTCAATTTTGTTTTTTACTTTAATTTATTTCCATTTTGAATGCTATAAAATATTTATTACACTGTTTTTAATATAACTATTGGCGTTAAATGCTGACTGTAATGTACTGATTAAGAAATTATATAACAGTATTTACTTTAACTCAATGCTTACTATTCTACAGTATATAAATGGTGACGTACACAACTAGGAACAAGTGCTTGCTATTAATTTGCATGTTACAATTTCCACTTTCAAGGTTAAAAATGTGGAAGCTGCAAATCAAGGTAAGGTTTTCACAAAACCCAAGACGGTTCCAAAAACAGTCAACATACAGTATATGTGAACTTTGTACATGGATACTATCCAAATTTTCAATTTCAATCACTGGATTCAATTTAAATCACTCCATAAGAGGGTGAAGCGAAGAAATTACTATTCACGATTCTTTGCAGTTAAAAAACTAAATTGTAAAATTTACATTGGTTTAGATCAGCGCGAATACATTGTACAGTTTCAAAAGGGTGTAATTTAATTTTACGTCAATTACTTTAATATATTGACGAATTTGTACAATAATGGTACATATTAAATGCGGAACTACTAATTATAATTTTATGATTGAGATTTCGTCTTCAGTTGCCTTAAAACAATAAGTTGATTAAATGTAATTAGATGTCACCACAAATGTTAAGTTTATGAAAGTTTTTAATAAATTGAAACAATAATAACAATTATAACATGAGTTGGCCTACACTCAGAAATCACTGCATTTATTCACCTGTAAACTTTTTTTATAAACGGAAATTTTAAACTTTATTTAGTGAAAGTATTTTAATTGAACAAAATAACATGCATAATTAACAGATTACCGAACGATATTTAAGTGAAATTATCACATGACACTATAATGAATAAACTCAATCCTGACATTGTAATGAAGGCGATGTGATAATATGATTATGATCTGTGTAGAATACTGAAATTAACTATAATTGTCTGCCAAATACACAATTCTGACGAAATAAGTGTATATAATAAGATTTTGGCGATACAGTCTCAGAATGATTTAAAGACCGATTACCTAACAATTTCTTAGAGATTGTTAAACCATTGCCATGCGTGTCAAATTTGTTCGTAATATAATTTAACTTACAAATACAACGTACTGCATTTGGAAGAACCGTTTTGGTTAGATATTTCCCTGCCAGGTAGCAGCACAACTCAACAAACATGTCTTTTAGATTAAGAAGCCTTTATCCAAGACCATTTAGATTGAATAGAATATACAGTTATAGTTATAAATGCTTCTTATAAATGTGGCATATTTAAAAAATAAGAGTTAGGATCGACAGTAAGATAAAACGAGTTTTATTAGCGTGTTAACGTTCTCCATGAAGACAACACTCAACTAAGTTCTCCTTTTAATCAGTAGGTAGCAGCACTAACCATTTAGAAACATTTCTGAACCAGGGGAGTTTTTAATTTAATTTTTGGTCATTTAAAAGTGTATAAAATGTTTTGTTGTTAGTTTATCATTAATTAAGTTAATTTTTCTAAATTACGTGATTTTATACACAATTTGTTATACTTTTTCAAAACTTCTTTAAACTAACGTATAACCCACTCCAGACTCTGGTGCAAAGTTTTCACATTAATTCCTCTCTGAATTAGTTTATAAATATTAAATGCTTGCACTTCCAGTGTTGAGGTTAGGGAATGTTCTGCAGCTTACGCTAGTAGTAGGACCTTTCTTGGTTTTGGAGTCCTAGAATTTGCCATTTGGAATCAGGCGATTCAAAACCTAATAGTAGACTAGAAGAAAGGTAGGCTGTTCGGAAAAAATTGATTTTATTAAGATGTACTTTTAAACATAGTTTGAATTAAATTACGAATCTGTCAATTAGTTAGCCTGATGTGCTGAAAGTATTACTAAAGATAAAATTTGGTTAAAAACGTGTAAGCATCGATGTACATAGTTAAATTATCAAACTTGCTAGACCTTCACAAAAATAAAACCATCTCACGGTGAAAAATTGAATTTTCCTCCAGATGCGACATTATTTACTGTTATAAGACTTTTATAAAGCAGTGTAAACCATTTTAAACACATGCTTTGTGTATGAAATAATAGAATAAGTTATGCAATAAGACTTTCTTTCCATGATACTAAATTCTAACATATGACATCTAGCAGGATATTATTCTGCTTGTAATTATTACATTTATAGTTACCATTAAATTAAAAAAAAAACTAATTCAAAATGCTGTTCTGAATTATAGTATTTGAAACACATTGTGTGTTGGGATTAGTAGTTTACAGATTAAAAATTTCTTAATTAGTAAAAGTGATATAAAATGTTAATTTTAAATCTTAATTACACAGGTATTACGGATCAAATTAATCTCCAAGGGGTTAAAAAGTTGTCCAGTGTTTTAAATGTTCCGTTACTATGTGTTTTAAGTGCCTTAATTTATTTTGGATTAAGATATAGAATCTCATTTTTATACCAAATGTCATTTTTACTCACACTTGTGACAAGTGTACCATGCGATATTCACGTTGGCAGATTATCTTTCAAAATTAAATGAAGGTAATCTTATTGGAAAAGTAAATTACTACGAGCCCTAAGTTTTATCATGAATTAATTAACAACTAATCCAAGGCGTCTCACTCCTATGCACAATGGTTGGGCCTCATTGTATTAATTACTAGCTCCATTCATAAATATCCATTCATAACCTGACGGTCATACTCTCCATGAGAGGATCAACAGCAACTATAATAATAATACTACTACTAATAATAATAACAACACAAACAACAATACAACAACAACAATACAACAACAACAATAACAATAATAATAATATCTTTATTGGATTTAACATATACCTGCCATTATATCGCAATCGTTCAACTTGTAACTGTCATCTGGACGTAAGATATCCAAAAATAGATTCGTAAGGTCGATGATTTTCAGGAAGAAATCACCATCACCAAACATCCTCTCCCTTCTAAGGAAGAAATCACCATCACCACACATCCTCTCCCTTCTAAGGAAGAAATCACCATCACCACACACCCTCTCCCTTCTAAGGAAGAAATCACCATCACCACACATCCTCTCCCTTCTAAGGAAGAAATCACCATCACCACACATCCTCTCCATTCTAAGGAAGAAATCACCATCACCACACATTCTCTCCCTTCTAAGGAAGAAATCACCATCACCACACATCCTCTCCCTTCTAAGGAAGAAATCACCATCACCCCACATCCTCTCCCTTCTAAGGAAGAAATCACCATCACCACACATCCTCTCCCTTCTAAGGAAGAAATCACCATCACCACACATCCTCTCCCTTCTAAGGAAGAAATCACCATCACCACACACATCCTCTCCCTTCTAAGGAAGAAATCACCATCACCACACATCCTCTCCCTTCTAAGGAAGAAATCACCATCACCACACACCCTCTCCCTCTTGAACGGCGAAATGTTTAAGAGAATCCCCAAGGACAGTAAGGTTACGCAGCTAATTCATCCGTTCTAGGAACGATTGTCACTATCCTTAAGTAAGGATGCTCCTTGAATTCATACATGAATACCATGGAACTCCTTAAGACCGCGGCATTCGGAAATCTCCTATTGGTTTCCAATTGGGATCTCATTGATAATATTTTGTAATCTGAGATGCTCCCAGACACAGCAATGTAGGAATCCTCGTACTTGCTATCCATCATGCTTGCGAGGTCAGCTTAGAAGTTTATTCAACAAGACCGCCATCATCAGTCCTTTCTTAGACTTTCCAAAGCAGCGTGAAATTTAGAAAGTTTAAATTTATCTTCAGTAAGTCAACGTGTATTAAGATATGATTTGCTGACGCAAGAATTGGGATTCAGATAAGACATTTTATGATTTAATATCTTCTCGCGGATATTTTTTAAAGTATTAAAAAAATAGTTTTATATCAATAGTTTAGTTCTATATCAAACAAGTTTTAAGTTTTTTGTGTTGGCCGAGGCAGGAAGGTAAATTTAAATTCATAGCGGAAATCGTTACTCTTCACATTTTAACAGTAATATTTTTCTTTTACGATGATTGAATAACTTTAAACAGATTTATAAAATTCTTTTTATTAGTCCACCCACGCCGAACCAGTCAAGCATTCTATAGGTTTATATAACTTCTAATATTTTATTGTTCTCTCAGGTATTTGTAATCAGACCCTCTAGAATGTTATTCTGTTACGCGATAAAGACTATCTAGGTGGATGTTTTTTACGTCGCGCCAAAGATGCTGCCTATCGCAGGTGGAATTAGTAGATAAGAAAGATAGCAATGATATCCGGCCCCCGTTCTTCTAAAACAAGGTAAATTGTACTTCTGCAGAATAAAAAATCTCATTATTAACGATTACAGTGGTTTTGTATACAAAAGACTTTGCAAGGTTTGGTGTTGGGTAACAAAATAGACTGCACTATTCTTCTTTAAAGAAGTGTTTGATGAAGCTTCATGTTCAGAGATACTCCATTATTTTGTGGTTATGCCTTATTGATGAAAGATTCATCTTGTCACACAATGAATTAATTGTAAAGATTGTTTCGAGGATACTTTGGTACTATGTTAAAGAACTTTGAATTTTTGGCTCTCGATAAGCAGTTTTATCATATTAAACGTTAGTCTGTTTGAAGGGAAGAGAATATGAAAACAATTAAGATCAAAGATAATAAACCTAAAATATTCAATTCAATTCAATTCAATTATTAGTTTTAAATAATAATGATATTTGTCTTACTTCGTTCAGAAAATCTGAAAATATAATATTTTACTTGATTTTTAAACAGAGACACATTTACATGGCCTTACCTTAAGTTTTACAATATTTATATTAGAAATAATTAACATTTACAAGAAGAAATGGTTTTAAATATTTTTAATATATCCGTAGAAAGTTTTTATTTCTTTAACAATCAGTAGTTTGTATTGTAAAACTCTGACTATCCATTGCACAAATATAGACAATGACATTAAAATGAAAAGTTGAAATAGAATACCTGAATATAACAATTCAGAGCATGTTCTCTTAAAAGCCAAAAATATAATTTTTAACACCACGAAATATGTAGCATTAAAGAAAACGAAGACGAACTGTAAGAACAACAGCTAGGATTTATAATATAAATTGTATTTCATACAGGATTTCCACCTGGTGGCCACATTTCCATTTGACGTCGGCATTTCCATTTCCAGAGTGGCCGAACGGCAGTAAAGCCAGATCCGTCGAACATACACAAAGTTAAAAAATTGAAAGGAAGCCGTAAAATTGGTGTCACACGTCCGCGTCCGCCGAGGCGGTGCAATTGGTTTCCCTTTTTGTTTTTACGATTCCCGGTTTACGGCATACAGGGCTGCCATCATGTGACACGGCGACATAAAATATCCCTTCCAATCAGGCTGCCTTTCATCAGACTCAATTCATCCACCGGGAGTGCTCTTCCCTATAAACAATTTTCAAGTTTATCCCACCATAAAGTAAGATGGCGTCCTCTTCACTCTTCACTCCGCTTCTATCAGGTGACACTTCCCTAAAAGCGTCCGAGATGCAGCCCTCAATCTACTCAGTTTCCATATTGTTTACTGCTCCGGTTTCATTCCAATGAAAATACGTAAAAGGAAACAAAGGGATGAAATATTCCCCAGTTTCTTCTCAAAATTGGTCTGGCGCTATTTCATCGATCTGTTGTTTTGTTATAAACTTTCCGATCTCATCAACTATCTAAAAGTTTGAATTTCAGGCACTGGAGTAAATGATCTCAAAGGCTTCATTCCCAAAATAGTGTTGAAATCTTTTAAAACTAAAAGAATTCATTCAAATACTCGATTATCCACATCGGGAGTAACAGAAAGAGTAACATCAAACACAGATCGTACAAGATAGACGAGTCCTTACTATAAAACTTCGATCAGACCTTTTCTAACGCGTCAACGATCACTCGAAGAATCCTTATCTTATCATTCGTTTTATCGATTGTTTTATGCGAGATTATGAGTAATATTGTAATCATATCTCATTACGAAGTTGTTTAGATTTTGTTCCAAGACGGAACCCAGCCTTATTGTATTGCGTAGATGTCTCGGCGGTTTACGAGTCTCGGCCATCGAATCTTTATCGATTATAGTACCGAATGGAGGTTTGCGACTTTTTCGACTGTTGTATAGGATCGAAGTCTGTGTAAAGATACCGATTAAGATCGGTTCCCAACCATAAGCTATTCACGTCTATTCTGCATCAATGTTTCCCCTCATTATTCAAGAGTCTAGTCATTGTACTCTTTTATCGAACTAATCTCTTCCCGTCGCTCCAACTGTTGTTAATCGGTTAAATAATACTCGATTATCCATATTTAGATAATTCGGTGCTAACAGAAAGAGTAACATCAAACACAGATCGTACTAGATAGATCAGTCCTTATTATAAAAGTGCGATCGACCCTTTCTAACGCGGTCAACGATCACTCGAAGAATCTACCTTCGTTTTATGCGAGATTCTGATTGATAATGTAATCATATCTCATTACAAATTGTTTAGATTTTGTTACTGAACGGAACCAAGCATATTGTTTTGAGTAGATATTTGGTTTACGAGTCTCGGCCATCGAATCTATATCGATTATAATACCGAATGGAGGCATAAGACTTTTTCGACTATCGAATCGGATTGAAGTCTGTGTAAAGAAACCGATTAAGATCGCTATTATTAAGATACCCAACAATAAGCTATTAACATTTACTATTCTGTACCAATGTTTTCGTCCTCATTATTTTAGAGGTTTAGTCGTACTATTTTATCGAACTTATCTCTTCCTGTCGCGTCAGCTGTTGTGAATCCTTAAACAAACGAACAGGCTTAATGACGAAACCCATTGTTATGGTCTCTTGGAGGCATCGAGTTGAAGTGGATGCAAACATTAAATTCAAAATGTACAACAGGGAATTACAGTAATATAGTTTTAAAACAAGGTGATGATTGTTGTATTAGAACCCCACGGTTTTAGAATAGTGATCAATTAAATCAATTAGTGGTTTTTTAATAAAAACTAGCAGTTACCCGCGGCTTCTCGCGCACTATCGTAAGCTTTGAACGAGTGAATTATATTTTGTGTCGCCAATGTTTTGCCTTGTTACCACAATCCAAAAAGTGTATACGGTACGTATTGATGGGCCATTGTAATTGTTTTTGGTCTTTGCATTTCTGTTCCATTGTTGTTTTGTCTGGTTTCCCGAACAGGAAAATATATGTATAAATACACAGGAAAGAGAAGCCTTTTTTCTGTCAAAAAACAACTAAGATGAGTTTTACAATAGACTTTAACTATATAGTAAATGTTACATATTAACCTTGTCTTTTATATCAAAATTACAACCTAACCAAGCACTGCATACTTAAAATTTGCTGAAGTGTACATGTAGTAAACAGTATATTTTTATTAACATTTTGACGTGACAACGTCTTAAATTAGGTTGCGGCTCGGAGTCACTCATGAAAAAGTGTAACGCCCGGTAACGTTACGATGCCCGTCCAGTGGGTCCGCCGCACGGGATCCGCACGGGATAAAGCAGATAACTGTGGGTCCGCCGCACGGGATAAAGCAGATAACTATGTTTATTCGTGAAAATGTGGAGTGCTTAGATTCGTCATTTACAACAACTACAACAATAAAGGTAAATAATTGTACACTGATGTTTCATTATCGTAAACTATGATTGATTGATTAATTGTTAGATTGACACAAAAGTTGAGAAACTGAGTTTATAGGTTATGTCATACTATTGACAAATGTTGATAGTGTTAAGTAAATTATTAGTTTAAATCACTCTGCAATCAATCGTAATTCAGTCGATTGAGAAGAAACAGCGCGTATTGCTAGTCAAACATTTAAAATAACAAATTATAACCTCTAACCTGTCATAACAGTGCGACCAAACAAACGAACTAAACCGACCAATCACCACGCGCGGAGTTACAATTTAACTGTGTTTAGCAAGAATTTCAAATTCCAATTTTAGTAAATGTTTTATTCAACTTTACCATTTACAATAACAAATTTTAATTAATTTCAAATTATGTACAATGTTTTAGTAAACAAAATATATTTCTATAGTTAAAATTTGTGCAATTCTTATTTTCATTCAATTCCTTGTTCCTATTGTGCAATTTAATAATATTCATATCAATAAATATTCTACCGAGAAAAAGACGTTGTCACGTAAAATCTTCGCCCGTAAAACCGACTTTACAGGCAACCATAATTTTTAACTTTATTATCTGATTATTTCTTACTCTATGCTGAACAGCGGTTGATAAGAGAAGTGATGTTACTATCAAGCTTACTCTATGCTTTCGAGACTACATATAAATGTAAACAAATTGAGAATTGTGGTAAAATTAATTAAATATATGGCTGTGCTCTCATGTTTTCACAGAACGTTTATTGCATTTAACAGGCTCTAGAAGTATATTCAACCCTTTATCTATAAAAAAGACATTGAATTCGTTATTAAAAAAATGGTGTTTATTAATCGAGATAAAACTATCCTATCTTTTAAGTTAGACCAAAGAATACATATCTACAAAATTTCAAATAAATCGGTTCGGTGGTTTTGGAGATTATTGTAAAAGAATATCGTGACACGATATATGTATATATATTATATATATATATATATATATATATATATATATATATATATAGGCTATATATAAACCACAGAATCAGTTCCTTGCGAAAACGTTTTTATATCGTTGTGCAGTGGTCTTATCTTATCTTGCAGTCTTCAATGTGACCAATTTGTGCTTCTCTCAGATGCAGTCCAACCATTTGAAGGACTTTCCTCTTCCTCAGATATTTCTTGCTTTTATTTACTTTATTATCTCTTTATATTCTCAGCTGAATTAAGGATCATATGTTTTCTTCAGACAATTTCAAAACAGTATTTATTTTATCACATTATGACACTTATTGAGTTGAAGTTTGAGGTTACAAATAGTGTTTATTTTAAATTCTAGTGAAGACGTATTTACAAACATTCAGACCTTTAATGTGAGGGAGGAATGCCTGAGGGATCGAACGTGGTGTGGACTTTGAAAATGCAGAGAAATTGTTGTTACTGTGAACAGTTTAACCTGTCTCATTCCCCCGGGGGCCAATATGCATACAGAGAGATTAGTGGTTTATTGAAAGTGTACATTGCATAAACCCTGATTGGTAACAATTGTTTTATTACAATTATTTAGTTGCAAGATTTGGAAAATTCTTGATTTTGTTTAGTTCTTTTTGTTCTTTTCCTGTTGGAAGAGAGATGAGGGTTCAGCAGAACTTCCAAGTATAAATATTTAAAATTATTTAAATATGTACATTCACGAATTTATATTTAAATTTCACTTGATATAATGTCGGCCAAAGTAGACAACCTGAAATGGCACAATGTTGAAATTCTTTATAATTAGCAAAACAGAAGTTTCTCGGTATCGAATATAATGTAGCTTCGCCATATCTCATCTTGTTTAGCTACGGTTGTTGTGTAAATACAACATAACCAACTACCCCTTACTTATGCTCGTTTGAAATAACCGGAAAATTTAACAAGTTACAAGTACTGTAAATTGAAATTAATATTGTATTATAGAAGTTTACTGATTAGTATTCAATTTGCGATTTATTACTTTTGGATGAATCTTTTAATTTCAAACTACATTTGTTTTTAAAGATTAAAAATACAACATAATTCAAGATTTACAAGCACAATACGTTCTGTGTAGTATTAGTAAAATTTATTAATCTTTAGATCTCCAGTAGTTATCTATCAGATAAATAAGAATATATTTTATTACATCCAAATTTTACTAGGCAAACCTATTTCTTAAAGTTGATATGAAAATTTAAGCAAGGTACTGTTATGGAAAGTTCTTCAAAAGTCAGGCATGAAGTAATTTCGAGAAAGTAGGTAATGGGTAGGTAGGGTAATTGGTCATAAAAATATAAAACATACAATACGAAAAATTTCCGAACGTCTCTTACAAATACCAAAATGACTATGGACTAATATCTAAGGAAAAATATACTGGGCCGCGTGGTACATGAATTAGAAACCTAAATATAATACCTAAATGATTATATTTAAACCCTTCCAGTTCGAATATTATCGAACTCTAGTACATGAGGCGTTTAAAGTTCTAAAATTATTGCCTGTTGCTGAAATTGTAATTATCTTTACACGGATAAGTGTAACCGTGTAACCAAATATAAAAAATATCTCGCACAAATAAAACACGCTTAAAATCCCATTAAAAGTTGTGAGAAAACATCTACTTGAAGAGGGTGAATTTACTGGAATTGAATTTACTAAAATTTGATTTTAATTCAGTCAAGCACAGCAGTCTAATTAGGAATTAAAAAATTACGCAGACCCAAAAAATGCCTACAACCCAACATATGTATTTTTAAGTTGTGTCTGAGTAGATGTATGAACCTCAGTGCGTAGTTCGTCAAATTTGATTAAACATATCAGCAAAATAAATAATCTAAAAATCTCTCCTTTAAATCTAAACAGTACACAAAATTCAACGTGGATGAAAGAACTGAAAAATATGGGAAACTGTGTATTTAAAGTGCAGGGCCTAGATTTGGCATCAATACGGGTTTTATTTGTAAAAACTGTACAAAGTCTCAAGAAGCCCAACATAGGGCGAAACTCTGGAGACAACGCTCATGTGCTAAAGAATCGAAACCCGCGCTCACACCTTGTTTGGCATGAAAGCTGAAAGATCAAATTACAACGTAACAAACAATAAAATTAGGGATTTCAGAATTCTGTTTTAGAACAATCTTAAAATCTGGCTTTATTAAAAGCCGTCGTTTACTTTTTAAATATTCAGACGATGAAGTACTTTGATTTTGTAGATTTTTCTGAATAACAATCAGTTGAAAAAACTAAAATGCTGTATGTGTTTTTTATAAACAAACTTTATATCTAAAAAAGTAATCAATTAAATTATACCAAATTTGGATCAAATATTTATGACAAGGTCTGTTACTGAAAACATATGTAATGATTATCATTAGTATTTTCAAAATGGCGGCCATTAAAACTTTTAAAATTCGCATATCTTATTAAATAGCATTTTTTTCTCAAGCCTTGCAAGACTAACAGTTTTATGACTCGTACCTTGTCACAGTAAATCTTCTCTAAATCAGCTATTTATTGTTCGATTTTAATAATATTGGTGTTATTAGATTTGTGATAAATCCTCTAAAAACTGTTATTCTTGTAATTCTTGAAACAAACTGTTGGTTCTTAAGATATTCAAAGTTTTAATGGCTGCCATTTAGAAAATAATAAAGATAATTTCATGATATATTTTTTTAGTAACTGGCTTTTTTATCATAATCACTCTAGCCAAATTTGGTTTAATTTAATTTATTACTTTTAAATTAAATTATTATTTATTACTTAAATTTTTTTATAAAAAAACAAATACAGACAGACAGATGGAAACTAAGCATCGGAGACCCACGTTCCTATGGTGACATATGTTTGTCTTGACCTGAGCAATAACGTGGTATACCTTGGTCCAGAGAGTTACGGAACACCCTGTATAACTGACCAATATGTACTGTATAGTGTGCAAGACTCTCAACTCCTTGTTCTGTCTACAGTGTTGAGATGGCTCGAGCAGCACCCTGGAGACAGACCTGTCCACAGACGATCCGTTCCATCCAGCAGCTCGCGGTCCTCAGTCCACTGTTCCTCCTGAGACAGAGCGGACCGGCGGCCTATATCGTGCAGGAGAGCGATGCCAAGCCCGTGCAGGTCAGTGCAGGTCAGAAGTATTTATAACTTGGATTTGGCTTATTGTAAGAGATTTGTCCTTGTTCTATGACCTGACAGCATGTACTCGTACGTATCGAGGAAAATGCAATGATCCGTAGTGATGTTAATTAATAGCCCAGTTACTGGTAAATCTAAGGAACCTACAATTTAATTTGGGATTCGAATCACTCAAATGTGATTTTGATTTTTTTCAGTAATAAGTCCGATAGAATGATTGGACGGTAATTATCTTTACTATGTAGTGGAAATTTGTCAGAGTTGTATGTTGCAGCTCAGGGTTTACTTCCAGTTTTATTAGCTTGAATTTGAAGTGTTCTGGCTTTTTCTGAATTTTTATTACATTTATGCACAATGAATCATGTGTTTAGACACGGACAAGAAGAAAGATTTCAGTTCACGGAATGTCTTGTTTTTGGTAGTTTGTAATGCAACCCTGACAATATTCTTGCCGCAATGTATGGCTCAATGATAACACAGATTGCCTTTACAGAATACTGTAGACTTCTCTAGTCCTATCAAACTGACCTGACACGAAGCGCAAACTGAACTTCGAGTGTAGAGATCACAGAAGTACGGTGTTGGTGCAGAAAAAGTATTTATGATGAAAGCATTTCCAAAAGGACAAACATGATCATCTTCTTAATGATTCAGCATAATGATAACTTTTGACTCGTTGATGAAGGAGATTCAAGAGTGGAAACTCTCTCCTTGCAAATTTTTACAGTTGTCCTTTTATCTCATCATGTGCTCTTCTCTCTTTTTCCAAAGAAGTGTACTTTAAAATTAATTTGTTATGGATTATTGTAACGATCTTAAGTGAGTTTCGAAATCTCGCTTCAGTGATCAATTGCAGGATTCGGCTACAGGTCTATGTAATTGTCTTATAGACAAATTGTAATCAACTTTGGATAAGTCACGTTTGGTTGTTCTATGTACCTCTTGTTCCTGCAGGTACGGTTGGGAGACCCTCACTACTGCAGCTGCAAGGACCACCAGAAGAGCAGAGATCTTTGCCTGCACATCTGCTGGGTGCTGCTGAAGAAACTTCAGCTCAAACCGTTCAATGCTCTTTCTTATCAGGTGAGACCTGAGAACCTCTTGTAATCATCTTAATTTCTTCATCAATTGACAACAGACTAGGAAAGCACTTTGTTGAAAATATAACTCTTTGTGATCCCTCAATGTGTTTTCTAAAGAGGTAAAATGTGTCTAAAGGAAAAACGTTTTCTCGTTCTACCATTAAGTAGTGATGTAAGATATTAGATACAATCTTCTAGAATGTATCCATACGTTGAAAATCTTTCTTTGTACACAAATTATTGGTGATTATTGATGTGATTACAACTCTTCAGCGCGATATGGTCTGAATTTGTTAAAGAACGTCTATAAAAATACCATGAATTAAAAAAATGTAAATTGAACTAAAAAAAGGAAGGTGAACTGGAACTAAACTCAAAATTCAATTAAACCAACCATTCGTATCATAGCTACGTTATGTGTAGAAAACTCGGTTGATCCACCGTGCTTAGAGATCGTGTGTGAGGTTAGGTTGTGATCTTCGTAGTGCACTCAATTGTGTACCTGAAAAGACAATGAGACTACCACTTCACCACCTACCTACCTACTTTTTTTGTGTGGGTGTTTTTGATGTCGAAACGATGTAAATGTTTCGTTTTGACCTTTTTCGTCGGCGACATTCTTTGGATCTCTTCAGACGAACATTACTCCAGACTCCAGGAATCAAGTCTGAGACAGCGTCAGATACCAGACGCTGTCATACAAGGAAGGTGAACTGGAGCTAAATTCAAAATTTAATTGAATCAACCCTTCCTACTATAGCTACATTATGTGTAAAATGTACGTGTTAAAATAGTTTATAAGTATTTTAATATAGAATAATAAAACACGATGAGGACGCTTTCTTTTGTATAATGGGATAATGAGCCTGTGTTAGTTGTACATGAGCAAAACGATAAAACATGTACTGTCCGTCTGTTGGTTTTGTTGTGCACATGTTTCTACATGTTCTCAAAAAGTCCTAATGACTTACAACCTTACCGTACGAGAAGAAGATTGCTAAGAAGATATTTTTCTTTTCTTATCTTAAGGAATCTCTAATTAAATTGGTCTCTTCCTGAAACGCAGAACTTAAAGTAATTCTGCGTAGAGCAATGTCGGAGAAGTATTAAGCAAAGCCCTTAATTTTAAAGTATTATAGTTTAATATCCTAAAGATTATCTGCACTCGCTAGTTTTTTAATTATTTTTAATAAGATGATCTTGCTTCAAATAATGCAATTTTTTAATCATTATTGTAGGAGTATTGTAATAACAAAATATAGACAAATCTTTGTAAAAAAATGTCACGTGTTTTTTCTTATTTATTTCTACAGTTTGTTTTCAGTGGCGTGTAGGAGAAAACAATTGACGTGTAATGTTAATCAAGTAGTAAAGACATGAAGTAGGTTAATCCACTTCTATTTTTATTGAATAGTTCAATGGAAATAAAAATATTTCTGCGTTTTAATTTCCAAGCAATAATATATGATGATTTGCCTCTATAGATCAGCAGTTATTGTCATTCAGAGAATTATTTTCCGACATAATTGATTTATCTCTTATAATTTCAACTTTCACAAAGTATTTATGTTGAAGTAAAACAAGCCGTCCTTATCGTTACGTGTATTATAATAAATTTAAAGAAACGTAATATAAAATCGTTTTAATTGTTAATCGTACACGTAGTATAATTTCATTAAATTACTTTGGAAAATTTCCTTTTTCATTTTCCAAACCCCTACGATACCCATTAATGAATAGTAGTTCATATAGTAGGAAGGATTAATAACGCGTACTCTTGGCCATTAATCGTCAGTAGGGAACATGAAAAGTTGTATTTTAACTCAACATTAACAAAAAAATACACTTGGTATTTAGAATGGATCAACAAATATAATTAGAAGAAGCTATTTAGAAACATCTGAATTTAAATTATTACGTTTTAAAATCGTGATATGATTTATATAATTATTCTAATTACAGAGACAACTATTTATATCTATCTAAAAGTTGCAATATAACTCAACTTCTTTTAAAAAGACACTTCTTAGCATTTAGACTGGATCAAATAATATAATTAAAAGAAGCTATTTAGAAATATCTGAATTTAAATCGTTACATTTAAAAAATCGTGATATGATTTATATACTATTCTAATTACAGAGACAACTATTTATACCTATCGAAAAGTTGTATTTGTATCTCAACTTAAAAAAAGACACTTCTTAGCATTTAGACTGGATCAAATAATATAATTAAAAGAAGCTATTTAGAAATATCTGAATTTAAATCGTTACATTTAAAAAATCGTGATATGTTTTGTATACTATTCTTATTACAAAGACTATTTATATTTACTATATTTATATCTATCAACACATATATATTTTTAAATTAAAATAGTACTTTACTGTTTATACATTATTATTATTAATATAAACGGCTCTAAAATATTTTCCTTCTTTGTATAAAAAGTTTTAAATATTATACAACATTTTCCTTATTTGTATAGTTTTCAATGCGATGAATACACAGCGAGCCTTCTGTACAGATTGCGAGTACTTCTAGAAATATTGACGCCAATGAAAAGCGGACTCTTGCACTCGATCTTGTGTTCCTCCAGGAGTAACTGAGGGAATCCTCAGATTTATTAAGATCAGGAAATGTTATTTAGACATTTTTGTGGAGCGAAGAAAAGTGAACGGAAAGAAACTTTTCATTGGAGTCGGAAGGGGTATAAAAAGTTCGGTAATGAAAAGCAACATCGGGTGCTACGTAAGGGTTGAGGCATTCCTGAAGCTACAAGACTCCTTTTGTTGGGTCCATTCATTCATCTCAAGTAGCGCCGGTGGGAGGGGGGGAAGAGAGGGGGAGGAGTCCCGCTCCCACTTAATAGATCTGGATTTCTTTATGATCCCGCACTTCTTCATTTCCCGACTCTACAGGTGGCTGCTTACCCCTCCCCTCCCCGCCGCCCCACCCTCTCAAGACTCTTAGTTTATACTTTTCAACGACCTTGAGACCCTCATTACCCCCTACCGCCCCTCACAACCACACTTCGCGTCCCACTTGTGAATAACATTACGGACTTTCTTGGAGTTCACTTTCTAAGTGGGCTCCGGACTTTGGTATGGGAACTTCTCCGCCACTTGACGGCCAAGTTTACGATTGATGCTGTCGCGATTCTGTGGTCCGAGTTTAATCTCAAGGTTACTACTGAACCCGTAAGTTTTTATGAGCGCACAGAATTTTCTCTATCATAGTGTAATAATACTGTGATTTTATCACTTACATGTTGTTTTTTTTTATTTAATAATACTTTGTGAATAACAATTGTAAAAATACTGAACTTTTGAAGCAATAAAGTGAGTTAAACAAATTAAACTACGATCATTATTCAGGGCCTTGGATAAATAAAATACCATTTGGATAAATTAATCGTACGTTTTCTCAACTTTAAATCTGAAATATTTCTATCAATACTTTCATTCTTTGTTTGAAGTTTGATTTTGACGATGGAAGGATTGTAAAGGAAACAGGATTTTCCCGGACATTTGCCATCGTTCAGTGAAACAAGAAATCAGTAACACTACGTTTCGAGATCTGTAATCTGATCTCTTCTTCAGGTAAATAACAACTAACCATAATTACAAACTAAGTTTAAATAAACAAATCATACCAGAGCGTTGTGACACGCGTAAGTCAGGAATCACAACCACCATGTCGTGTGTCAACTTCACTAACTCTAAAGATGCACTTAATATAAAACTAAACACAACACTAATTATTAAAACTGAACTACAGAATACAGGTCACAATACGCCGGAATTCGTCTACCAACCACCTTATCAACAAACGTAGTGTTACTGACTTTTTGTTTCACTGAACGACGGCAAATACTTTTATCCCTTTCTCTATGTAGTAAATATTTTCAATGTGACTCGCGAAGGATAATCTTCGTTGATAAAAAAGTTTTAATTTTGAAATAATTGGTGGTTTTTTAAATAAAAATTTAAACTCTAGTGCCCAAACATTAATTTGCCAGTGTAATAGCCAGGGGCGCATTGAAGCGGGGGACGAGTGGGACCTGATCTCCCCTACGAGCATTTTATTTCAAAATAATCGATCGCCTGTTTTCGACTAAAAATAACATTCATGCTGGAATTTTGAGATACATCACAATAAAATACATAAATTCCAACCTTATAACTATTTTAATTTACGAAATACATCGTAATGCACATATAATAATTCCATTTTGTTCAAAGCTTGAAATATTTGAATTTCTCCACCACGCAACAACCACGAAGATTATTTAGTTCTTACTATTTCTACTGGATTCAATATGTACCCGTTACTTTAGTAACCGAGTTCATATGTACTCGTACTGATTTAGAATCATACGTTACAGAGACTCCCAAAATGGTACATACAGGCACTTGTTCCAGTTACTGTTACTGCTAAAATAGTCCGAGTACTTCGTACCAAAAACGGCGGTAAGCGTGTAAAGTTATTGTTAGTAAGCAGTTTCATATTTCGAAACTCATAAATAAAAAAGGTAAATCTTTGGTTAACTTTCAAACTCGGATATCTATACTTTTTGATTCAAAGTTATCTGATTGTTCAAATCGGCGAATAATCTCACTGGCACATTCACATATCACGTTCCATATAATAACAATATCATCACGATATATAAATACCTTTCATGAAGTTATTGAACCAAATCAGTTCAAATCACTAGGTATAAAATTCCATTATAAAGACGTAAACCTTCAAGTAAACCTCTTTATGCAATTTCAAACTAGACGAATGCTAGATTAATAGGACGTCTTTTTATTGTTCCAAAACAAGTTACTAAAATTCTTCTTCAGGTTTGTAATTCTAATGTAGGTTGCTCTCTGAGACATTTCAGAACAGACCCTTTAGAATTTTGTTCTACTATAAATACTATCGCGAGAAATGTTGTTCGTTCGTCACCATAAATACGGAACTGGCGTTTTCTGGTAACACTGATGGCCGGAGGCAGTAGTAGATAAGATAAGATAGAAACGTTATCTGACCCCATTCTTGTAAAACCAGGTAAATTGTACTTCTGCAGGATATAAAACCTCATTAATACGATTACAGTGTGATGGTTTATTATACAACATTTGGTGGAAGCTAATAAAATATTCGAGTATTCCAATGCTATAGGAAAGATCTCAGGAAGAACGAATCCTTGTTCCATTTGGATCTGAAGAACATAAAGGATGCCGAAAATAATAAATAGTTAAGAATGTAATTCCTTACACATTTCAGGGTCATTATTTATAGGCTTATTTTTAATTTCTATACTATATTCTAATGGATATTATCTAAGAACCCAATACTGCCTGCATACTTACACTTCTTTCCCAGCATATCTTCCATATCTGTGTTATACAATATTCTGACTGCCTCCACAGTTGGGTTTGGTACCTCGCGAGATGGCAGCCCTCCTGGAACCTCCCAGACAAGAGAGGAGAGTCTCCCGGAAGCCGTCCAAGGCTCAAGCGGAGAGTCAATCCTCGGTACCCAGGAGACCGGTCCAGCCCGACGACATCTGCCCGATATGTCTTCTCTCCTTCAGAGATTCCAAACTACCAGGTGGGTGTGTTGCAAGAGTATCTCCAGTACACCATCCAATACTGAGTGTAAACAATGATAAACGCAATTCCAGCAAATGTGATCAGAGATTCACAAGGACGTGAAAGTAGAGTGAATGAATCGTAGTGAATGCGACACAAGGGGCCGAAGTATGAAGGAGGCGATGCTAAGCCAGCGCGGCCAGTCCCCAGAGATTCCCGGATCAGTCACAACAGGTCTCCAAGCCTAATGGCAAGGCCTGGGACATGTCGCGCTTTGTGTACGCTTCTGTGACTAGCAAAGAATATTACGAATCAGGATCTCTATAGTATGAATGTTCTTCTTAAGTTCCAGCAACCAATTTTTATGTTTATTTGGCACTTGTGCACTATTTGTTTTGTTACTTTAACTAAAATCATAAACTTTTACTTTTATGGTTTATAATACGTTGGGAAGAACTGCGTATACAGTTTGTAAACGTTGTAGTTTTTAACGCTTCTTTATAAGGTATATAAGTATTTTGCCGTATTAAAAAAATGGTAAGAATTGAAAACACTGTACGTGGTGATAAAGTTTACAATTTTGAGATATCGAAAAGTACGCTACATGACCAGGGTAGGGTGCACATTTAAGTAGTTGCATTACTTTGAGTTGTATTAGGCAAAAGTTGGATTCTAAGTACCTGAATGTATAGAAGTACATACTGTAATGTTGGCAATCAGGGAATGTAATTTGGGATCTGAAAATCCCAACAAACCCAAATAGGGGAAAATCATTTAGAATCGTACTAAGTGAGTTGTGTAAAGCGTAAAGGGAACGTGTGTTATTATGAATTAAATTTTTTATTTCTGCAAACATAGCGGTATAATAAACGATGGAATACTGTTCTCCACGAAATATGCCTACAGACCTAAACGGTAGGGAAATTTTGATGTGTTTTCACATGTACTGAAGAAATTGTGTTATCTGTTGTTATGATTTAATTTTCCGTTTAGCAATAATAATTGTGTAATGGATAATGAAATAATATCCCATAACATTGTAAATACGCAACGAAGCCCATACTGACTTTAAATATCACAGAGTAACACATTTCCCAGGAAATCAGAATTTAATTTGGGTAATGAAGAATCTATAAATATTTTATTTTAAGGCATTATACAAAGAAAAAAATCTTACAATTCAAACAATAAAATGGGATGGGACACGATATGCTTTGTGACGCGCAGTAGCTCATATATATTTTCAGTCTCTAATACAATTTTTCTTTATTTGTTTCTCTACATTAACGCTCAGCCAAATTCCATGGAAGAACATGCAAAGTCATTGCATGAATTTTGCGTATTTTGAATTCACATTTCAGACAAAATTTAAAGCCCGTAGCTTAGCTCGTTCTGGAGATATCCAGCGAAAACCAGACAGACAGACAGAAGAGGAATTTTCCCAGAAACCTCAGTGATATATGTATTTAGGCTTTGCTGACGCTCAGCCAAAACCCATAGCTGGACATGCATCAATGAACTTTGCTTTCCTAAACAGAAATGAACTCTTATAGTTCTTATTTCATTTCGTTCTGGAGACAGACATATAGAGGAGAAATGTACTAACCTTGTGATAGACTTCGCTAACGCTCAGCCACTGTCTCTGCCCAGTGGTCCACTGCCGCTTCAGCTGTGGTAACGCTGTCCATACCCGCTGCATGCTCCAGGTCGCCCGTCACCAGTTGGACTCCCAGGACGTGTCCTCCCATCGCCTACTGACGTGTCCTCTCTGCAGGTAATCTACGTCTCTAGAAACTAGAATCTCGCCTAGGAATGTAATCTAAACATTGCAATCTAACACGTTTGCATGCGGCATTTTGGATAAACCTTATTCCGTCAAATCCTTCTCAGCTTTAGACATAAACTATTTTTAGACAATATTAAAGTGAAACAAACTGTTTCAGTTTAAAATATTAAACTAAATTTTGGCAGATGCTCATTAAGATACCTTTTATAAAAACACAAAAGTATAAAAAATTGATGATTTGATCTTCTGGAAGAGTAGTAAGTTGGTGGTTTGAAGCAGAATTTAGAGGTCTGATAATGAAGCCCAAAGAAACACAGTTGAAAAAAAGGAAAACAATTTGAAACTTATATGATATGAAAGATGACTAGATTGAACTATTGTTTTCTCTTTATAGAAACAAGTTTATGTTCTCAAGAAGAACTTTGTAAGAACATGTATTTTTTTTATTTATGATGCATTGAAAAAGTCTTAATATATAAGTAATTTTAAAATGTAAATACTGAAGCTATAACTCATGTACTGTATATTGTGTAGGAAATTAGCATTTTTATTTCTCGTGAAGTGATAAAAATAGGGGTTTTCTTATTCTGCCTTTAGCAAAATTATACTTAAAGGTTGTGATTTAAAAAAACTGTCCCAATCAAATATAGATTGCATTACATTGAGAAAGCTGTGGTATTTAGAACTTGATGTATAACAAAGTTTAATTACTTGATTATAGTATTACAAGCATTAATTTGAAGTAACAATTTTAATATGTAGCAAAAATTCAACACGGAAAAACACAGTTTTGGTAGTCTTAACCTTCATTAAATTAATACCATAACCTGCCTCACGAGTAGCTATTACACAAACATAACGTGTTTGAAAACAGTGATGAACAAGGTAATAAACGTATTAATTTGTCTCTTAGCTAACAGTTTATACAATTGGTAAATAATTTGCGTACTCATTAACAAAACTTAAATATAAAATAGGCAGTAAAGAGATCAACATTAACACTACTGATGAATACAACTGTATATCATGTTTATTAAGTGATGTCAGTTGAGAGTCTATTTTCATTTTTGAAAAAGTAGATTAATCTTTCTTTCCTTGCCTTCTAGGGGGCCGTTCTGTCGAGGGACAGAGTTAGCGGAGGCGGCCAAGAGAAGGGTGGCGCTCCCCGTGGCTCGAACCCGCGGCCTCAGTCCTGTGTCATCTCATGATGTCACTTGTGTGTTCTGCAGGATCCATCCTGTGGTCGGCAACCTCTACCGCTGTCTTCAGTGTCCGCAGGTACATACCGCCAGGTGGCGTGCAGATCTTCATTTTGGTCGCATAAGAACAGCGTTTAACCACAAACACTTTACGCTCTTATTTTTAGACGAGGGGATGAAAGTTTGTGATAAAACTAAAGGTCTTTATACTACTGATTATAATCCTACATTTCAAAGGAGATAGTATTTTGAGCATGATAGTTTTTTCGCATGTTTCGTAACATTATAAACTAAAAATTATCTTGGAGAATTCAATTTACCTAGTATGTTTTGTAACACTATTTTTAAAACATCGATTTCAGTGTGATATTTTCTTGACTGACATATGACAAAATGAAATCATTGAAATTATTGATCATCATTTATTTTAAATCATTTACATCAAATGTCATTCAGTTTTTTTATATTAATTTATAAGGTACAAGTTAATTATTACTGGAAGTTAAAATTAGGATGAATCTTTATCATTTCTAGTACAAAGTTTGTGGTAAATTTAAGGTTCCGCATTTTTTCATTTAAAAACCACACCGCCTGTTATGAAATTTAATTCGTCATTAACTGTTTAAGCACCTAAATAACAACTAAAAACATCCTTAAAATCTCAGTTTCATAAAATCTACAGGTAAACAATATGGCTGTAAGATGAAAAATAAAATTATTTAGGCTTATATGGATTTATAACAAATGTGTCAATTACTTTACTCATACATTACACATACATGATCGATCTTATTGATTTTAATGTTATACAGGTGTTAATGTGTCCACAATGTGTCAGTTGCCCTGAGTATGCAGAGCTGCACTCCAACCACGGATATGCTGTCAAAAAGGTACAAGAAATTAGAAAACTTCTCATGATTTTAAGCATAAATAGGCCATAATGTTAAGGAATTATCCTATTGACAACTTATATAACAACAGTAATCTTCTATTAATGACTTTCACAATGATTATTAACTAAAACTTATAATAATAAAGTTGTGATCGTTAGTTCAGAAAACATTTCCATAATTAATCAGCAGGTTTCCACCCACAATTTCGGAGATCAGAAAATCTGACTGAGGCGGAATTCCACCCTTCTTTATTGAGAATATGAATCTAGAATTTAGTGAAGGGGAGTTTGGCGACTAAGGGCTGTAAGGGTGAGGGCGGAGAAGGGGAAGCGGGAAGGGGAAGGGTTATCTGGACACCTTGAAATATACGGCGCGCAACTTTAAACAGTGAAATCGAATTGAATGTCCCAACAACGAGTTCCGGGACTAACGAACTGGACATCTCAATATGTGAATAGTTCGTGAACCACCCGCGCCCTCGTCTCTGTCGAAGTCCTGGTGACTACATGATTGACCGACGATCTCACAATCGAATTGAATGTCCCAACAACGAGTTCCGGGACTAACGAACTGGACATCTCAATATGTGAATAGTTCGTGAACCGGCCGCGCCCTCGTCTCTGCCTAAGTCCTGGTGACTACATGATTGGCCGACGATCTCACAATCGAATTGAATGTCTCGACAACGAGTTCCGCGACTAACGAACTGAACATCTCAATATGTGAACCGCCCGCGCCCTCGTCTCTGCCGAAGTCCTGGTGACTACATGATTGACCGACGATCTCACAATCGAATTGAATGTCTCGACAACGAGTTCCGGGACTAACGAACTGGACATCTCAATATGTGAACCGCCCGCGCCCTCGTCTCTGCCGAAGTCCTGGTGACTACATGATTGACCGACGATCTCACAATCGAATTGAATGTCTCGTCAACGAGTTCCGGGACTAACGAACTGGACATCTCAATATGTGAACCGGCCGCGCCCTCGTCTCTGCCTGAAGTCCTGGTGACTACATGATTGACCGACGATCTCACAATCGAATTGAATGTCCCGACAACGAGTTCCGGGACTAACAAACTGGACATCTCAATATGTGAATAGTTCCGCCCGCGCCCTCGTCTCTGCCGAAGTCCTGGTGACTACATGATTGACCGACGATCTCACAATCGAATTGAATGTCCCGACAACGAGTTCCGGGACTAACGAACTGGACATCTCAATATGTGAACCGGCCGCGCCCTCGTCTCTGCTGAAGTCCTGGTGACTACATGATTGACCGACGATCTCACAATCGAATTGAATGTCTCGACAACGAGTTCCGGGACTAACGAACTGGACATCTCAATATGTGAACCGGCCGCGCCCTCGTCTCTGCTGAAGTCCTGGTGACTACATGATTGACCGTCGATCTCACAATCGGATTGAATGTCTCGTCAACGAGTTCCGGGACTAACGAACTGGACATCTCAATATGTGTGAACCGGTCGCGCCCTCGTCTCTGCCGAAGTCCTGGTGACTACATGATTGACCGACGATCTCACAATCGAATTGAATGTCCCGACAACGAGTTCCGGGACTAACGAACTGGACATCTCAATATGTGAATAGTTCGTGAACCACCCGCACCCTCGTCTCTGTCGAAGTCCTGGTAACTACATGATTGACCGACGATCTCACAATCGAATTGAATGTCCCAACAACGAGTTCCGGGACTAACGAACTGGACATCTCAATATGTGAATAGTTCGTGAACCGGCCGCGCCCTCGTCTCTGTCGAAGTCCTGGTGACTACATGATTGACCGACGATCTCACAATCGAATTGAATGTCCCAACAACGAGTTCCGGGACTAACGAACTGGACATCTCAATATGTGAATAGTTCGTGAACCGGTCGCGCCCTCGTCTCTGCCGAAGTCCTGGTGACTACATGATTGACCGACGATCTCACAATCGAATTGAATGTCCCAACAACGAGTTCCGGGACTAACGAACTGGACATCTCAATATGTGAATAGTTCGTGAACCACCCGCGCCCTCTTCTCTGCTCGAAGTCCTGGTGACTACATGATTGACCGTCGATCTCACAATCGAATTGAATGTCCCAACAACGAGTTCCGGGACTAACGAACTGGACATCTCAATATGTGAATAGTTCGTGAACCGGCCGCCCTCGTCTCTGTCGAAGTCCTGGTGACTACATGATTGACCGACGATCTCACAATCGAATTGAATGTCCCAACAACGAGTTCCGGGACTAACGAACTGGACATCTCAATATGTGAATAGTTCGTGAACCGGTCGCGCCCTCGTCTCTGCCGAAGTCCTGGTAACTACATGATTGACCGACGATCTCACAATCGAATTGAATGTCCCGACAACGAGTTCCGGGACTAACGAACTGGACATCTCAATATGTGAATAATTCGTGAACTGGCCGCGCCGTCGTCTCTGTCGAAGTCCTGGTGACTACATGATTGACCGACGATCTCACAATCGAATTGAATGTCTCGACAACGAGTTCCGTGACTAACGAACTGGACATCTCAATATGTGAATAGTTCGTGAACCACCCGCGCCCTCTTCTCTGTCGATGTCCTGGTGACTACATGATTGACCGACGATCTCACAATCGAATTGAATGTCCCAACAACGAGTTCCGGGACTAACGAACTGGACATCTCAATATGTGAATAGTTCGTGAACCACCCGCACCCTCGTCTCTCCCAAAGCCCCGGTGACTACATTCTCAACGTTCTCACAATATATTTGCAACAGTCGTTTGGTGATGAAATGGCCGCAAAATGAAGAGTTTAATCATTACTCCAGGCGTGGTAGGATGTAGATGCGAGTTTAAGATCATCTTACATTATTTATTCTCTTGTAAAAGGAGTTGAAAATAAGTTCATTAATTTTTTAGGGAATTTTATTGAAATATGATCGAAGGTATGACATGTTCATTACTTGAGTTAATTGTTTTTAATAAACTCTTATTAAATTATATTTTACTACACACATATTAGTTCCTTAACTTATTATTTATAAAGACCTGTCACTCCTTGGAAATATGTCACATAGCTTGTATGAACATTATTTTTTTTTGTCCTTATCCTTCACACTTCTTTGTACGTTTTCTGTCTTCAGGAAATTTACTTCAATGTATCACATTAATATGTTCTGTTTATCCCAACCAATAAATGTACCGTTTTAATCGTAATTGTTGCTGAATAGAGACAGTTCTTAAAGACCAGTGACCATAAAGATAAATATAAAAATTATACATTCAGTATTGTTTTATTTTACTATTTAGTTAGATCATGTGTGTTATGTAGGTTTAGAAAAGGCTATAACAAGCAAACGCCAATCTTAAGAAATATATAATTTCTTTACATCTAGAAAATAAAAATATTGTTAATTAGAGTAGCCTACTGAGCTGAAAAGGAACGTAGTGTTAGTACAAGTAAATGAAAGAATTTTATAATTTTATATTCGTGAAGAATATCTTAGTTCAATCTTTTATAACCGTGATATTTGTTTTGATATGTACATTTTTATATAAGTTCCCTATATGCTTTCTAGAATAAACTTTTTCAGTTGAATGTTAGGTGTAACAAAGGACTATGTATTCGGTTGGATTTAATTAAGATTTTGACTTAACTACATATAATCTTGAAAAAGTAAAAAGCAATACTGGATTTAGATTTCTATGGTCACGAAGTGTTAATTACAAGAAATAGTTCCCAGCTCGACTCGTGGGAGTGAAAGAGGATTTTTGAATATTCCCTCGGCCCGCACTTATTTCCCCACACGTCCGAAGGTGGTCGGGGAGGGTGGGGGCGATATTTTAGCATCACCCTTCCAGAACACCATTTCTCCGGGCTGATCTTGCCGCTCGCCGGCCGCCCAGCGGGTTATCTGCTTCTGCCACCAGGAGCGCTGCCATCAATAACCTCCCCCAGCCTCCTCCGCGCTAAATAACCCTCTTTTAAATATTCACCTTTTAATTTTTAACCAGGCGTACTGCTGAATATTCTTCCTCTTGTTTGTTTATTTTCCAGTTAAACTCGTCCTTCGTCCTTAAAGCGCTCGGGTTTGCGGATCAACAATTTTGTTGAAGATCGCGTTACCTCCTCGTTATCCCAGAAGATTTTCGTCAAACTAGCTGTGGGTCATTTGAAGAAGTAAGATGTGAGGAAAGTCGTAGTGAGTTATTTATGAAGTCGCGGAAGTCTTTTCAATACTTCCTTGAGTAGTTCGTGGTCCAAAACAATAGCAACAGAAAATGTGACAAATTCCATAAAATATTTCTTTACTCCAAGGTATGAATAAGTTTCTGATAAGTATAATATGGAAGAGGTTTTTAAGTTGAGGTTTTGGAATAATTTAGCTGATAATTTAAATATATTTAGCCAGCTTCAATGAAGACCATATTAATTAAATATTCAAAATCTGTATCCTTGTATACATTTAGAATCGGTTGGTTCCTATGGGAGGAGATGATTTGTCACCAGTTATCTCATGAGAATGTCCACGAAAAGAGAGCCAACGACGTGAACAAATCTAGTAAATCATAATATAAGCTGCATCCCAATAACATCTATGCAAATAAAGGAGCGCCTATTTACAGCTTATAGGTAAATTCCCAGAAAGAAAAAGAGCTTAAAGTTACTGTATTTAAGAATCCAAGTCCGGGGAGGGGGTGATATGTAGGGGGAGCTTCTAAAATAGAATTTGAGTATTTTTCATTCAGATGTACAAGTTTACGAAAAGTCAATTAACATTAATTAATTAAATTAACTAATTATTTAAAAACAAATGTCCACGTGTGTCAGGTCTCATTATTTTACAATGATCTCGAATGATTTCGTTATGATGATTTAGTGAGTTTAATGTTGGAAAAGTCTCGTGGTAATTCTCTCTATGCAAAACGTTTGGTCACACTCCCCACCTTCTCTAAATGTAAGAAATCCAGTACAAAAACAATTGTATAACATTGGATTCATTTATGTTTATAACATTGAAATGAATCTTTAAATTAGTAGTATTTTACGACACGAAAAGGTCGAAAAAGTGTCAGTAGGATAACGAACATTTAATTTTTATGTAGATATTAAATTCTGAAATTTTTCAACTCTAAAGATAGCAATACTGTTAACTTCTTACTAACATTGGAATGCGACCCTCTACTGGTTTCAGAGGAATAAAAGTTTAAAGGGGGCGTACAGTAAAAATTAAAAAAAAACATTCGTTCTTTTTCCGTTCCTACTGCGATAAAATTATTAATATTCGAAATAAAAATAAACTTTGAAACTGATATTAACTAATGTGAAATCAGACTAGAAAAGTGACATGGTTGTACTTAGGTGTGTATAGGTTTATTGGTTTGGCCAAAAATATTAAAACTCAGGGGTGCATAATTCCTGCGCCTTCAGTAGCGTCAATTTTCTATTTTCTACACCTTTAAAATTAGATTAAAATTTATACATTTTTATTAAATTTATCTATAATAACTATTAATTTATGTGTGTTAAATTATTACTCAACCATAAATGCTGTTTAATAATATATCGTGTACTTGAAGTACGAGCCATTATTTACGTATTATTTACCAAGAATAGGCTATTTAATTCTTTATCCTACAATTTTTAATAGGATAAAAGGAAGTTCATATCTATTCTCTCTGGATATAGGCGGTATTCTTAAAATATGCATTTCGTATACAATCTGTATGTACGATCTGATTACAGAATGGGTTTTCTTGGCGATCAGAGATAGCATTGGGTGACAACAGTCTGTTCTGACGAGTCATGGCTTGCCAGTCTTTTATCAGTCAGCTGTTTTACAGATAAAGAAATGACCGTTTCGAAGGTTATCTACCAATGGACTTGGATCCCTCCACTGACTGCGACTGTTTGTCCCTGTAACCACACCCCATTCGTGTTCCTTGATGTTCCATGATGAGTTTGACTGTTCGAACTATTAAAGTCTTCTACAAATTATAACGCTTTGGTCGTTCGTTGTCAAAGAGCACGTCCGAATGAGGTTAATAGAATGTTAGCACCTAGAGAAAGCCTGATAAGGTAGGAACTCTAGAAGAGTTAGCGTCTCTACGAAATGCCTCCAGAAGATCTGGAAGATAGAAGTTGTTTTTTCTCTCTCTTCATATATATATATTATATATATAATATGTAATGGTAGCACATTCACCCGGCAAGTGAGAGATCCGGGTTCGACTCCCGGCGGAGCAAGTACTTTTTGCGATTCAATGTTTATTGAAATTAAATAAGGCTATTGCCATTTATACTATTTAACGTAAATATATATATATATATATATATATATATATATATATATATATATATATATATATATATATGGCTGTGCTGAGAATCTAAAAAAAATATTTTGTAAAAAGAACCTCGATGTTGTGTCAGCTTCACGTACCATCTCTTTATGTTGCAAAACGGTTTGCTTACATCAATAGTTGCTTTGATATTGTATTGTCGTAAAGTTATGCAAAATTAAGAGTGCCAAGAGGATTTCTACAGTAAGTGACAAGCCTCTGAGAGCCGAAATTAACGGTATTTTATTTAACAGATCAATTGTATCATGTGGATCATGCTGCTGAAGAGTTATCAACTGTAGCTTTTCTTTGGATTTTAGTTTGATGGCCATACCCCATTTGGTCATTTCGAATTTGGGGTTCGAAACAAAACTATACTGCTTAATTTTTTTACTACATATTTTTACAATCTTCTTCGTGAAGCCGAACTCGGATCCACAGATGACTCTAGTTCAGGCGGTGTAAAGTACCTAAAACTCTACTAATTGCGGTTGTTTTTTGTCTGACCACCAAAGAGAAGGCGATCAATGTAAGTTATAGTTCTTATGATAACTTTGGGAATAGGTTTTATTATTCCCGAAATGTCTGGAATTGTACACCTGTGACCTTTAAAAACGACTCGGACTGAAGAAGGTTGGTCTAACCTGATTACATAAGCGCATTTGAAGCTCGAGCAGCACCTACATTTTACTCTAATTTGCACCCTGCGTTGTCACAGTTTTGCTCTTGGAAGTAACGATTGGAAGGTCAAGACACATGATCGATCTTTCCGCGCATCTTCCGGAAAATCTTTCCAGTTTACATCGCATCGACAAACACGGCAACAAATCTGTAAATAATTGTACTGAAGATGGCTCTGAACTGTGAGGCCAAAATTTTTTCAAGAAATTCATTTTGTGAACCAAAAAATCATTGTTTGTGAACTGGAAAATTTAAATAATAGTTATGACCTAAGATTACTAGCCTCTACGAGGAAGAATTGTACAAGAAGACTTAGGCTCTCCAAATATTTGCCCGGGGGCAATTCTTCAATTCTCTCGAGGGATGTCGTAAATCCCAATAATCTCACAAAGGAGAATATGGCACCAATTTCACTTACCACCTGAACTCCAAGGACCCATCATCATACTTTTAAGCAGCTTAAGGATTCCTTCCTTATGACCCATCTGATCTAAAGGAGTCCTTAAAGTCAAGCTTAACTTTATCTTTAAACTTTAGTAGTATTCTGCTTTCTGTAATGATTAATACTTGAATGTAAGAAAGATAGTACTGTTTACCCTTTTTCAATTTTAATTCAGATATAATTCTGGCACGTTGGATGGAAATTGCCTGAAATAACCGAGAAAATCCACAATGTATCCACTCTTTAATCTTAAGTATCCGTGGATTGAGAGTGGACTTTGACTGTGACATATCCTCAGATTAGTTCATATTATTTCGTAAGACCTAATTTTCCTCAAGTGCCTCTTGCTTGGACCTCAAAGCTGTTTTAGACACTTTTTGTGATATAAACCGATCAGGTTCCATTGGTGCCACAGAGCTCACAGCTACCATAGAGTTTTGCTGTGTTCCATCGCATTTTAGATCTACTAAATCATTGATAAGTCTCATAAAAAGGGGATGTAAAAAGTTTTTCGTGGGGAAAAGGGGGTTAATCGTTAGGTATTATGATAGCTAATCATAGACGCTGCCTTTTCCCCCCAAATATACAGTATGAGTGCTAATGACATAGTTCTTTCGTACTGCAGATCGCTCTGTCTGGAATCTGATTTCCTTGAATTCTGTCTCTGCTGACTAGTAAAATCATCATTCGAGTTCGACATTAGATAGTCTGCAAATCCGTTCTTTCCTGTAGTTTAAATTCCTCCATAAATTCAGTCAACATTTTAGCTACACACAATTCCAATTGCAGATGAAACAAAGGCATTGAAGTGAACCGCACCAACCATTGAATGCAAAAGTGATGACGGCGTCTGACGATAACGAACTTACAATACAAATTGAAAGACAGTGGAGGTACACAACATAAGGAGATCTCACCAAACATATAGTGACGGCCGAGAAGGAATGTTAGTGCAGGGAGCCGGCTTTAGCAGCCGAGATGTGATAATTCACTTCAGAAGTAGTAAAGTGACATTTTTCCTTGGCCGAAGAAGTAATGGATAGTGCGTTTTTCGTAAATTTTGTTTAAATATAACTCTAATATAAAATTTTCAAAGTGGTTCTCAAGCTTAGCACTCATTAAGTAAATGTATATAATGTTATATGTTAACTATAATAAAAACAGTATCCTGTAATCGTACACGATGACCTGGCGCAAAGTTTCATCATCTAAAAGAGCAAGTAGACGAGTGTAAGACTCTTCATTTCAGAAACCACTCATTCTTCACAAAAACAGAAAGCAAAACACAAAACAGAAAATAAAGCACTCGTATGTTCTTTTTGTTGAATAAAATAAACTCAGTGTTGCTGGAGCTTGTTAGTACATCAATTAATTGTAAAGAACGATTATACAAAAGATCAATTCAGATACATTTTCTGTTACAAGACGCAAATACACGTCGTGTCTTACATTGATATTTTAAGATACTTAGTTTGTGGTGTGGCTTATCTTTGCCATATTATGAACTGCTAGATGTTCTAGGATAAGTTATCTATGTACAAGATTGTCCATACTGGAACGGTCATGGAAAGAGAAATGAATTTAAAATACCGTTTGCCTGAATATACTTATTAATAAAATCCCTTCCCAATACATGTAACCACACCAGCTGGTGTCGCGGTCATCTTCCTTAGTATGGGATTACTAGGAATATTATTTTCACCGCACATCATTTGGCCATTTCGTAAAATTCTAAACGGTTTTGACTCAAAGAAGAGGCCAAAAATTACACGTAGTAAGAAACATAACTCGTGCTTAGATATGGTACACATTGTAGCAATATATTTTGTTACTTCCCCCAAATTGAAAATAAGCCACTGTGCGTAGAAAGAAGAGCATTTATCTTTCTATTCATAGTCAGAAGGGGTCATTGTAAAGGTTACTTTCGAGAAGCAACTCTTGTAGTACTCTGAGTACATGCTGAGCTCTTCTTGTTTGATTATTGCATTTACTATTGTTGGATTTTCTACATTTTACTAAGAACAGTACAACTACTAATATCTAAAAGATAACGAGCCACTAGTGAGTGTAGTTGAAGTTTTTCTAGTTTGTCACGTGACACCAATACGTCATTCCATGTCAAAAGGGTTTCCACCTCAGTTTCACGTGGTCAGACTCCATCTGAACGTTCGGAACAAATTCTATTGGGCACAAAAGAGTTAATTACAAAGAAAATCCAAACTCAGTGAAACTATTTTAGTGTAGTAAACATATTAGTGGATGGTATTTGGTGGTACTTTTTTGTGTTACTATGGTAAACAACAATGTTCTGCAAACAGTTATACAACTCTCAGTCCGACAGTAGAGTCATAATAAACTCTTCTAGACCTTACAGTAACTGGACGCTGCATGTAGAAAGGATACGTTCTTCGATAAGGGTGGTACATCACAACATTCTCTAAACTCCACTTTACTACAAGGCTTAGTCTTACTACATGAGTCTTTGTTTCCCCACATGAAATCTGTAATTCGCCAAATTAACTGGAGTAATCATAACTGAAAATATACCATCGGGTCTTTGTGAACTTAAATCAAAACTTGCAAAGTCTTAACATGCGAAACCATCCCGCTGCAATCGTTATTAATGAGGTATTATATTCTGCGGAAGTATATTCCACCTTGTTTTACAAGAATGACGGTCAGTCAGGTAAACGTCTAATCTTATCTTATCTTATCTACTAATGCCTTCTGCTATCAGGGCGGCGTACAGAGCTGTGACCTCTCTCGCATAGAAAGTATCCCTCGAGTATTACCCATCACGTAACATAATAGAATTCGAGAGTGTCTTGTCGCAAATGCCTGGGAGGGCAATAAAATATTATAATGTATAGAAATCAAACCTGCAAAAATGTTTGAGTTCTTTGGATTGGGTTAACAAGGAAAGCCCATACTATCGACCTAGTCATTCAAAATTGAAAAATAATCAAGTAACATATTCATGCGTTAAAAAGCTTCAGTATGACAACTATGGAGAAAAACCTTGCTAAGAAAATAACAACACACTGTAGTTATTTATAAAACTTGTGAATAATATTAAGATATTGTATTGTAAAGATATAACAACTAAAACTTTATTTAAAAGAATAACTATTCATTAGTTGTTAAGAATTATTATTTATTATTTAAAAAATTCTCAATAATTATCAAACACAATGCAGATAAATAAAAACTCGAAGATTTATAGTATTAGACAAATCAGACTCACCAAGAAGTAACGTTACATCTGTATTGTCTGTGATATTGATTTATTTAATATGTGTTAATATATATTTAATTTTATTTATTTATTATTTGAACACCTATTTGGTTGCATACTTATTTTCACTAATTAGAGGTTGTTTCATGTAAATCACCGAAAAATGTGACGAATACCAAATTTAAACTTGCCTTGTTTTAATACAAGTATCTTGATTCACTTCTAGACGTGTACCCTATTGCTTTATTCTAAAAAAACTATTTTAAAGATTTCTATTATGGTAAAATATTTTCCTTATCAGTGTTCACGCCGCAACAAAACCTTTAAATTTATGTCATAATTTATGGTTTTTTGTGTTTACTAAATTCATGCCAGATATCCATCTAGAAGTAAAAGGTTGTAGATTGGATTTGGAATATTCCTTTTAGCCCTTATATTATTTTTAGAGTCAAATTTCTTAATCCACCGCTTTGGTAAAAATTGATTTTGTTTCTGAGTATGTAAAATAGGTCTACATTTTTTATATATTTGGTATGTATGTAGTTGTTTTTACTACTTGTTACTGAACACGAATTAAATTTAATAAAACTTTAAAAATGTGCAAGTAGCGTATTGTACACATAATTTACAATAACATTTATAGCGTTAATCTCTTTGGGGAACATTTCAACATTTGGTTGTCTGGTGAAATGTCAACCTGGTTTACAGTTCGGACTTCTGCAACGCACACCTCTTCCAACATTGAAGAAAAGTTTCCCTTTCCTATCGTTTAAGACATTATTTTAGGTCTACCAATCTACGATAATGATGTTCCTATTAACTTAATTCATACACAGTTGGGTTGAAGACGTGCACTACAATCACATATGAAAGATCTGCCTGGCCAATCAGGCTGAAAACTTGAAAAATACACCAACCCTGGTTATATATGGACTAACCAAAGTAAATTGTAAAATATTGAAATTGGATTTATTGAGGCATTCTTGACCAGCACTAGTATATATTGCGTCAACTATTCTTAAATGTATTGCAAAAATGTAATTTAATAGAACTAAATGTTAATGTGTTTAATGCAAAATATATTTGACTAAAATGTAAATTTGCTAATCAAATTTTCGTATCGGGAGTATGTTTGGGCTGTATACTTACAAAATATCTTTAACGATACTTTTACGTTTGTCTGTAAATGTAATTCTTAAGATGTAATTTTGAAGAAAAGCATTTTTAACTTTTTCTTAACTTATTGAAAAATACACGATATCTTACCTTGGTAACAGTTCAAAAATTTGTTTTTGTAGAATTATCACTACATGCCTCATCGTCAGGTATGTAAAAACGTGAAAGTCAACTGAAGTGAAAAGCACGTAACATTTATTTAAATATTTGTACAACAACAAAGTTTTTTTGGAACTGCTGAAAAGATGAGGTATCATGTATTTGTCTATAATTACAGTTTCGTGATCATTACGAACATGGATTTGTGGCTTATCGAGTCTATTCCAGGGTTGACCTTGTGAATCACTGAAGTTAATTAATTTTTTGACTTAGAACGTTCTTGTTGCGTGAAAAATCTAATTAAAAAGAAGAGTACCGCGGTGAAAAAAGTGAGAGCGTTACGCTCGTGAGTCAGTGGCCAGAGCCACCAAGACATCCGGTCCCTCCGGGCCGGGGAACATATTACCGGATGAAAAACGGAGCAAACCGAACCAAAACAATCGAACCCCTTCTAATCAGTCTTATGTAAAACAAGAGTCCACGGAGCCGAGGAGGGCGGGGTGGTCGGGGGGGGGGGGCGGGAAGATCAATATTAAAGACAATCAAGCAGGCAGCAGCCAGAGTGGACAGGAGAGCCAGTAGGGTGAGTGTAAGGGTGAGGGTAAGGGTGAGGGCAGTTTCACACGGACCAGGCATAGCGGCCAGTCTGAGATGCAAAGTGTGTGGGGGAGAGGGTCAACAGATGTATTGATCCAGCTCTCCTAGGAGGGGTGTTTCTTATGCACTGGTCACCACCGTACTCTGTATGCATGCTACATGTTCTACCCGGACCGCCTTCACCCCCCACCCCCCACCACCATCGGGCCACCCGTCCCGGCTCGACCCTTCCTCGCCTTGCTTTGACAAAACGCGCGGCCTTTGCTCGACACTACTTTACTTACTCCTTCATTGTTCAACTTTTAATTCCCCACTGTCTTTGGTGTCGCTCTTTGCTCTTTGACGCCTTCAACCCCCTCTCGACCCCCTCACGGTGTTTTTTTGACAGTTTTAATCACCTTTTCTCACCCGGTGGCTAGTCCAGTGCCGCCGGTCATTATTAGTTTTAAAAATTTATTTTTTTATTTTTAAACTTAATTTTTACAGTTTCCATTCATTCCGCAATAAGTAATTAAATAACTGCATCCAATAAGTAGAATTTTCCAAAATAAAATAATAATTAGTTTTTATTACAGTGGATTTTTGGCCTTTTTTAAACAGCTGTTGAAATTGTTGAATTTATTTTTAAAATTAACAATTTTACAATTAAAAAAACTCTGAAATAAAAGATCGGTGTTTGAAATGGAGATTCGTTAATTCCATATTTTTAGACAATCGAAACAGTTTTGTTTTGTCATAAATAGCAATCGCAGACTGAACAAATGATCACAGTAATTCTACTCCCGAGGGGCGACCTTTGTGTCAACCGGCTTTGATCCGGGTTCCGTACTTCTTCACACAGATATTCTCACATCTGATTTACTCCAGTCTTGGAATTAACCCCTTCCCATATACATAAAATGTATTATTATTATAATCTACTGTGTTCTTATTATTTCTTTACTGAAATATAAAACAATATTTTAATATTACTTTTTCATATTTTTGATGTTTTATTTAATAATAAATAAAAGTTAGTTTTAATACAGGATTGAAGATAATTTAATAACAGTTTTACAGGTACTAATATTTAATTAAGTATAAAATTAATTAATCAATTTATATTCTTTTAATAAATAATAATTTTTAATTTATTGCTTTTTGTAAAGTGAAATCAACGTAAGAAAACTTTCAAAGTCTCTCACATTCCTCCTGAAAAGTTAATTTCTTCAAGGCATTTTTTTTAATAATACTAGAAATATAGATTCCTCCTCAAAACATAAAGAATTATAAATCTAATTATTTTATAACTACCTGACACATTTTCTATATGAAAAAAATGTCAGCTAAGATTGTACACGAAAGTTCGGAGGCGGATTATACAAAACTGAATTCGTGAAGAAAAAGAAACGTAATTAATATTTTAAGCTTTAATTTATAACTTTTTGTTTTAAAAGACAGTGAATTATCAGTACAACTCTTCTTAAGTTTTATTTTCTTTTTAACATTTTGTATGGTATTTGAAAAATGATAAAAGATTTCTATTTGTTAAAAGTAATAAAATACGACGTGAACTTAAGTTTCGATAGTTAAACGTAATTCCATTCATGTATACTTATTAATGATGCCTATAAAATATCATTGAAATGTTACCTTCCACTCTTATACTAATGGCAAACTTGCCAGTTATAAACAAGGGGGTAGTGACAACTGGAAACACAGCAGTGATATAAATAAAGCTTATTAAATGCTCCCTCTTTTAGCAACAATTTACATTCTGTAGCTATAGTGTTCTCTATAAACAATTTATTGATGTTTAAAAGAGTAACGTAAAAATGCAATATCTTGCGAATAAATCAGGTTATTAATGAGATTAGCTGATTAAAAATATGTTTTTATTTATTTCCATTGAACCTATGGGACGTTTAGTGTATCGTTGGCTTCTTCACCAATTGGAATTATTAATTGTATGTATTAACGGCAACTTTTATTTCGTCCACAAGTTGCTGATAGAAAAATGACCGCGCCACTATTTTTACAAGAATAACAATCTATATCTATCCAGAATGGCGAGAGAGTAATTGTTTTAAAATGTTTACCAGTAATTTTAATTAGAACGAATACAAGCAACCCTCTCTAAACTGCTTTAAAACGAGAAGATGTAACCGCGTGGTTTACAAAAGAAGGTATACTTTTTATCTCTAAATAATTATGTGAGATTTAAAGTTTTATACTCTTTACGCTTACCTTTTTGCTACTTATAATTAGATATGAGTTTGTTAATAATGATTTTCAGAAGAATGTATTCATCTTTCAATTGTAATAAATTTGGAGCAGGCTTTTTATACCGAAATAATAAATGTTTATACGGTATAGTTTAAACGGCCGCTGCGGTGAATATTCCTACGACATTGAGTTTTGTTTTGAGTTCTTTTACTTCATGAGTCACAATATGATTGCGCATTTTTAAATTTGACTATTCCCCTACTCAGCTCCCAACTTTTGGTAAAGAAGCAAAACAAAGCATAAAAAGTATTGAGAATTCTAATGAACAATAATATCTATAGGGTTTTGATTTGCTTCACGTAATTAAAAAGGAGAGTTCACTTTATATAATGCCATTACAGTTATAATAATATTAATCTTTAAGCTATTTATTGCCTCAATAAAGTTGAGCCCAAGTTTTTGATTGTGTGGTGTCTAAGGCCCCTGGTACTTCTTTGTTATGTATAAAAGAAATACATACTTAAATAAATACAAAAAAATTTAAAAAAATTAAAAAAAAATTAAAAAAGTACATAAATACTTTGTTATGTTGGTCCGAAATAAAAGAAATCTGCATCACACAGTTATTTGAAATAAATTTCACACCATGAATGATTCAATCGAGTGAGGTTAAGTGTAAGGAAGTACTATAAAGACCTCACTTGTGAAATAAGGAGTTCATTCATACATCTCCTGACAGCTACAGACCGTGGGGTGTTATATGGAATTCGTAAGCTTACTAGATTTTATATAAAAAATCTCTTTATTTTATCCTCTTAACAAACTTTACGTGGTTAGCTAATAAACAGGTTAAATAAATATTCAGGGAATGTTTAAAAAATGTTCGCAAAAGTTTGCATTAAAAAAATTATTTTAACCCTCCAACTGTTGTTTATCAAAATTTTGATAAACATAACCCTTAGCGGATTGTTGTTCGTCAAAATTTTGATAAACAAACATTCCCTTGCATAATCACTCATAACAGTATATTCCGGCAACGTATCGATTCGATTCATGCACCATTGGATTCGGGGAAAAAAAGCATAAGGAATACTATAGTTTTATTCCTTTTTGTATTGTAGTTGCAACGTACCAAGTTCGTAGTTTGGAAGGTAAAAGATGTGACCGCCATGTTGTCGATGCCGTCTGAGTTGTTGATGTGACGAGTCGTGTTTATTAGTAAGTTTTAGTAGGTTTATTTGTGTTTTAGTGTTGTGTTTAGTGTGTGGTGAATTGTTAAATATTGCAGTAGTGCAAATAAATTTATTTTAGAATAAATAAATTTCTCGAAAATTTTTCGCAAAAGTTTTGAGTAATGACAAAATGAAACTTTTTTCGACTCTTAAAAAAAAAGTTATGGAATTTATTTTACTACTGCTGTATAGTGTACTTCATTATGAGTAATAAAATATGCAATATAACATGTATTGAAGTAAAACTGTATTAGTAAAACTGTTATTAGCAAACTCTTACATATACACTCTATTTTCACAATTTATGCGCATCGCTGCTTTTTGTTATATAGTGTTATTATAGTTTCATAAATTTGTATAATGCTTATGTGTTTCTGAAACTAGAATAAATTTGACACACAATGGTACTCTCACTTTTATAGTTTTCTTACTATAACTTGGTTTGCTAGGTATGGTCCCCCCAAATAAAAAAAAAAATGTAAATTTTGAATTTCATGGAAAAAAATTTTAGTAAAAATTTTTTTAAGGCCAAATTTAAATACTAATATTATTATATGTTTAATTCTGAACACAAAAATATATACTTCTATATATATTACTTTTAATTTATATTTTTAATAAATTTTTTTAAAAACCCTTGCACGAGGCTCGAAAACATGCCGCCACTACAGGAAAAAATGACTGCCAGTTGGAGGGTTAAATAAAAAATGAGTATTTTTAGTTTATGTGAGGGAAAAAATACTTCACTAGTTATGCAAGGATTATAAATATTTACTGTTAATTTATATTTAACATATGTTGACTCAAAAATATATCTCAACAGTACGGCCAAACATTTTACGAATTTAATTGTGTTTCATTTAACATAATTCTACGTAGTATAGACAAGAAAACTTAGTTATATTATTATATAACTAAGTTTTCTTGTCTACCAAAACAAATTATTATTTGTTTTACTTAAGTTAAACATTTTTCACATTAGAACAAAAGAATCTTCGTCAGAGATGATAAAATATAGCACTGAGTTTATAGTATGATAAAAATGTAAATCACTTCAGTAAGTAGGAAGTGGAAATGTTTAGTTACAGTCACGAGTTTTGAACTCAAATTAGTTTATCTTTGTGAACATTATTTTCCTTAACGGAAATTACATAATTTAACTTATATTATTGTAATTTTCTTTGAGCTAGCTATGTATAAAAGTACGTATATTTGACATTTTTAGCGACTGTTTTTAATCAAAATATGTTTTTTTTTATAATTTTTAAACGTGGAATATTTTCAGACCAGCAGATGTAAATTTTAACAAAAAGGTATTTAGTAATAGAGCTCACATATAGGCTATGTAAACTTAGTGAAACTCTCATAAAAATATGCATTTTTAGTGGGAAGATGCAAAATTAAAAATTATAATCTAAGTAATAGAGGCCATTCAAATATTTTGAACGATGGATATAAACGTTTAATCAACTATGCACTTTAATATTAGCGTTGATCTTTCGGTGGAAAGGCATTCAAACGGGAGCTTCCCACAAGATTACTATACAAAATGTTGTATTTCTATACAATACCATTCTATACGATAACCATTGTAAGAAAATGTGGTGGATTGCGGAATGAAGATTATTACAAGATAAAATCTCATATAGAACTAGATAGGTTTACGACAAGAATCATCGTAAACAAATGTAGTTACGTCATTAATTTTCGTCGAATTACGTCATTATTAATGGTGTACATGTTCATTCTGATCTAAAGTAGAAATACTGTAACTACAAACTCTGATAGGCCAAATAAACTTTATGGAATAAAATGTCACAAATATAGAGTGATTTGGATTACAAGTAAACTGGCTAAATTTAAAATCTAAACTCTACAGTAGGTTGTATTACGAACAGTACAGTCGGTGAAAATGTTAAAACATACTCAACTCTCTTAGGTGGTGCAGTTGATACAATTGAAACATATTTTTATGTTAAAATCATAGCTCTTTAACATAACTTCCCTGAATACAGAAAATGAAACAATGTTTTGACCCTCCACGATAAATTACAGACTTCAATGTAGCAAGTTTTGGCATTGTTTTAATCAGGGTAAAATAAGTATAACTGAAGATAAAAATGGAAACATTTTACTACACGTACATAGCTTCAGAGAACAACGGGTTTTTATTTATAAAACAAATACATTTGTTTAAGAACAAATATTAAAAAACACTTCCGTTTCCTTCAATTATATTGAATAATATACAGAGTGAGTTTTATGTCCTGGCACACCTGGATATAATTTAAAACGGTCCGAGATATCTATGTGAAACCTTGACCCTACCTATTATAACATATTGTTTCAATTTTTCAAGTTGTTGAAAATGTTTCCCCCCCTTTTCTAAAGGGTGGTAAAGGGGGGCAACTAAAAATTTCCAAATACAAACCCCTATCATGTGACCCCTCATTTTAAAGGGAATAAAAAAAAGAAATCCAATAATCCAAACTAGAGGTTTCTACGTTTATTTTAACAGATTTTATGACAAATTTACAATTGAGTAAAGGGGGGCAACTAAACATTTTCAAATACAAACCCCTATCATGTCTCAAGTTTTTACACACGTCTAGCATACTGTCAAACAGCCGAAGGTGAACAGTTTGAACACCTGCTACATTAAAACAGGTAACTGTTTTTAGAATTTGGGTTAATGTTGACTCATGTTACGATAAACAGGAAAAGACAGTTACTAATTTTATTATTGTAAATTTGTCATAAAATCTGTTAAAATAAACGTAGAGACCTCTAGTTTGGATTGGATTATTGGATTTCTTTTTTTATTCCCTTTAAAATGAGGGGTCACATGATAGGGGTTTGTATTTGAAATTTTTAGTTGCCCCCCTTTACCCCCCAATAGAAAAGGGGGGCAAAATTTTCAACAACTTGAAAAATTTAAAAAATATGTTATAATAGGTGGGGTCAAGGTTTCACATAGATATCTCGGACCGCTTAAATTATATCCAGGTGTGTGCCAGGACATAAAACTCACTCTGTATATATATATATATATATATATATATAATAATCTTAAGCTATGACCTATATATATATACATACATACATGTTCTAAAAATTTTACAAATACATTTTCAGCAGATTTTTCCTCCAGATAATTTGTTATACTTTTTCATATTTAGGAAATTACCTAATTTGAAAAGGGTATGCATTTTTACCAAAAAACGTATTAAAAAAACCCAAAACGTATTGCACCACCTAAAGTAATTACGTTCAGCAGAAAAAAAACTCAAGGGCGCGGGGGATGAACATTAACACCATTGGTAGTTACAAAAACCGATTGTTTTCACTAAAAAAGATGCTTACTATTTTTTCAATTCGGAACCCAGAGCCGAGTCAATTGGGGGCGAGGGGCAGTCCTGCGTTAGCCTCGTAAATAAATTCAATCGTCATCTTTCCCCCCTCTCCCCGCCGCCCACGACCCCCTCGCCCTGGCGAGATGGCCGCGAAGGGTTGGGGTGATAAGAGCCTTGGACAAGGGAACTCGTGCTGTTTTCTCGCCGAGGAGATTTTACTTATTTTACATTACTGACACCACGTGACCTCGCCGTGGACGGGTATACAGGGACTATCTGGAAACGTTTAAGGGAATAAATATGTTCCTTGGATTAAAAAAAGATTAAACGCAAAGTGCCATGTCTGCCTATTTACCATTGAGGCATGCACAATTGTATTCTATGTTTTAAAATATTCAGTTCACTCGTTAATGCTCATTAGGTGTAAAAAAATAAGTTAATGTGTATATAATTATTGAGGTCACGTCAAGATGTAAATGTCATTTTAAAATCAAATTCTAAGCAAATTAAAAAAATTACTAACAATTTAAAAAAGTCAAGAATGCGTGGTTCCTAAAAATGACAAATTGTTTACAATTCATTTTATAGGAACGAGCCGTTTGAGACTGTATGAATTTTAAATGTTTAATTGCGCGGTAAAAAGTAATTTTCTCCTGATTTGTCGTTAAATTTCCATTTTACTTTTCTTTTTTACTTAATTAGAATTGATTTACTTATTATTTTCACTTAACTTTAGAAATTAAACGCCAAATTTTAAAATTGCTGCAATTTTGAACCATTCAATGTATTATGTTTATTTTTAGTACGTACTTGATTAAGTAACAATAATACATATATGTACATTCAAATTACAACTCTGTAAAACTAATGTAATCAAAATAGTTTTCAGGTATGTAATTTGTAACTAAATAATACTTTCTTTAACGCATAGGCGTACGGACCAATATTAGTAAGATGATGGAAACGTAAACAAGCGGACGAGTCTGAAAATAGGCTAAGAAACTGAAAAAATACAAAAGCAACGAAAGCCAGGTGATAATAATAGTTGTAAGCTTTCATGTGTAAGTTTCGAGAATGTCGTGAGATCATTGCAGTAATCGGAAACGTCGCAGACTTACTGGAATTGAAGTAAAAGTAGCGTGATTACAATGCCGTCCGTGGAACGGCAAATCGCGATGTCGGACACGAGATGTAAGGAAATATTGCACTGGTGCAGGACCTGCTAAATATCCAGCTCTTCGTTCCGCAGAACGCTTTGAACGATTTCATACCGTGTTTAAATACAAAGCTAAGTATAATGTAAGTATCATTTTTATATAGCTTCAAACATTTTTTAAAATTAAAAAAATATTAAAATATATTTTATATAATCACCAGTTTATTAAAAATTTAGTTTTCACTGAAAACACGTTAAAACAAATACGAGCTGAGGGGACAAAAGAGTTAAAAAACTCCAATTGGAACTTGAAAGCCTCTAAATGTTATATTCTACGGTAAATAAAAAATATCATTACATTCCATAAATCATAATTGCATGAAGTACGTTCGCGATCGGATATTGCAGAGATTTTAATTTATGTGTGACAAAATATTACGTGTCGTTGATAATTTAATCAAACTTTAGTATCGTCAGTTAGATTATGTTTTATAACAATTTAGGTTATATGAATAGTTTCCCCTCTTTGGTTGGTTTAAGGAAACAACATCAAACTTAAAATAAACCGACACAGTGGGGTATGACAGACTGCACTGACTGTAATATTTTCTCGGGTAAGTTAATTTTTACTAATCGAAAGCTCAAAATGTTTCTTTCTTCGTGCTTATTCCAGTGTGGAAAGTTTCAAGTTATATCAATGGAAAGAGCAAAAAAGGTGAGGAGGCTGACTATGTCCTGACTAACCTAACTTCTGATAAAACTGTCGATAAAATTGCTACCTTACCACGTTTTGACCCCTAGAGTTTGACCCCTAGAGTTCTTTCGTGGACTAAGAAGAACCTACGTACCGATTTTCTAGTTTCTAGGACCTCTAGGAGTTTCAAGAGTTGTCGCACAGACGGTCAGACAGACAGACAATTGATCTTAAGAAGGACCTCTCGGTTCCTTAATAATTATGAGAAATTAAAAATATAAAGTCTACACTACTGTTTTTCTATTTTTGCCTAAAGTTATCCCATAACATGTCGAAGTATTATTGGTTGATATTTTGTAGTAAATTTACAATGCTCTATAAGACTTACACATAAATTTAAAGGAATGATGGGTCAATCTCCGATAAAGCTCCAATGTGAGAGTCACACTTTTCTATCCCAAAAACAATACTAAATGGTTATTTAATGCTGAAATTTCCAAATAACTTTTCACCGAAATATATTTATAACATCATTAATAAAATTTAGATGCATTTGAAAAGCAGTTAAGTTACGCCACTATTTTCTCGGTAAGCTGCAAAATTGCTGTTTTAAATAGTTTGTAACAATTAAAAATACAATTTAACAGACAGAACTTCGATTCCAGTAATTAGTTGAAACTTTACTCATTCCTGCTAATAGTATATAAAGAGTGCTTATTTGGTAAATACGGTTCATTGTGTAACAATAGTGGCCTACGTATAAAACATCTCGAAAACCTCCAATTTAACGATTATTTGGTCTAAAACTTTAACTAAGCACAGGAATTGATTTAATATAAACACGCATACACAACACAAATTTTAATTTGAGTATTGATAAATTCAAGTACTTTAAAATGAAATTTTCAGCTTTACTAGCAAAGGTTAAATTCAAAGTTCTGAACTTGTGTCGAAACCGAAAAGTACATATTTTCTAAACCTTTTATTAAAAACATTCCGGTTGCGCTTTATTTCCCGTTTTTCCAACAGTTTATAGCAGTTCAAACCTGACTGCAAGTACCATTTGTAAGTTTTAAAAACTAATAACTTTTACAATTTTAGATGCAAAACACCATAAGTATAGTTTCTACTTTTACACTTTAAGTTGTATAACTTAACACTTACAAATTGTTTTAAATCCCAAATAGTGTCATCGTTGACTTTAGCATAATAATAAAGTTCATACATATTTTTTAAGAGCTAATAGAAGTAAAAATTTGTTTTATTTACTATTACGATACAAAACTCAAATTTCGAAATAGAGAGTTTACTTGTGCTTATCTAATCTACTGTGCACATTATACGATATAATGAATGCATTTTTGTCCATTTACTGAATGTATTATCTTAGTAAAGGTTTATTAATATACAACTCAAATAGATGAATACAGTTACACTATTTTAATTAAAAAGCTGGAACAGGACTTTTTTTTAAATAGCGCAATAATAATTTCGTCACCAATTTTTGTCTATGTAAATATACTTTTATAACCAAATTGAGTAAAATGTGAAATAGGTCTCAAGTAGTACAATAAAAAAACAATAATGAGTTTTCGAAACAATAATACTATTAAAAAAAACCTAATTAAGTCCAAAAATTTGCTATATTTATGCAAAATTTAACACTGCAAATAAAACAAGTTAAGGAGATTTGTGTTCAGCGCACAATATTATTTGAAAATCCCCCCCCCCTGCAAGGTGATACACTTTTTACGAAATGCAAGGTGAGATTTCGTTTTATTCAAATTTTAATTCTGTTTTTGTCAAATTTTATTTTGCAAGAAATGTACATTTTTTACATTATAAAACAATAAGGAAGCTACAGGAAATATTTGTAAGTGGCGGTTACTAAGACATAAACGTATTCCGAATCTAAAAAAAGGATGAATAAGGCTTGTTTATTTAACTTAAATGTATCTAGTTTTTGAATGGCAGGCTGTTAGAATTATGAATGAATTATGAATTAGAATTATAAATTTTGAATGGCAAGCATCTTATCATACTAACCGTAGTGGACTCACCGTACTATGAGTAGACTATCCCCGCTGTCCCAAAGTCGGTGCCTGACTTGGCATAGGGGCTACAGAATATCAGGTAATGTAAAGCACCATAAAGAAATGTTAAGCTGGTTAATGTTATGTTACAATCAGCTGATGTTAACTTTTTTAATGGACTTAGTAATCAGCTGTTTTAAAGTAAACAAAAATACTCTCATAACAATAACATCCAACCAAGAATGCTCGTGGGGCAGAGCCCTATAATCGAATGTATTTCTAAATCGATAAAAGGCACATCTAGAGTGTAAGATCTTTCATTTGATACCAACTAGGTGTAGTAAATAATAATATTAGACACCTAAAATCGCCATATAAAAACCAAGAAATGTTTTTAGTGACTTACATTTTCTTACAAAACATTGTTCTACAGAAGATGCACTATATAAAATATTTTCAAACAAAAACTTTGACAGTGAGCTATGCACTTTTAATTTAACTCTTTACATTAAAGCACTATAAATAAAAATAATAAAATAAAAAAATAATTAAATTAATTAATTTTTAATTTAAGTATTTTATCAATGAAATTAAATTAATATAAATTGAAATCAAATAATGATTTATTTCTCTTTTTCTTATACATGCAAGGTAAATGTAATAATGTCTTAGTAATTAAGTTTTGATAATTATTTGTTTACTTTAGTAATGATGTGGCAGTGATAAAATAAAAATAAAAATGCACAAAATAAAATAGTTACAAACTGAAAGAGTTCATTAACATATAAGTTCAGTGGCGTAAACTACAATTTTAACAAATACGAACTTAGTATTAAGAAAGGATAAATGATAAATACAAATACAGATAATATAATAAAGAGAAAATTAGGATAATGTACTTTATCGCATTAATATAATAACCAGACTATATTACGAAGATTATTAAAAACTGATTGGTTAGACACAGTTTAATAATTTTGATATAATAGATTTAGATAAAAATGTTATTTATATAATTAAAAATACAATTTTTAATTCACAATTTTAAATACGTTCATTTATTTGTTCCAATACATATAAGGCAAATAATGGTTTACAATTAGTGTAATTTGTGTACCGGTACACAACATTTAACGAATTAATAATTTATTAAAGCCACAAATTACGAAAGTAATAATCTATGAGAGGTGTTCGTATTGTTATTCAAAGAAGGGGCTCATCCTCCAGTGGAGAGATTGTAGTCCGGTCCTGGCGCGAACACGGTGTATGCTAATTCCAATGCTAATGCCTTTACATGTTAGTATTGATTCTAAGGTCGCTCGCCAAGCATCTCACGTCGACCACATAATTATAAATAAACATTAGCGGGCGCCCCGGGCTCACAATTGCCCTCTACGGGAGAAATTTGAATTTAATATCGGTCGTTGTGCCTCCGTCCGGCGGAAAAACTTGGTCACGTGACCCCCACCCCACTCGACCACCCACTCCCACCCCCTTCTCTTGCCGGACATCCAAAACAAGTTCATTTTCGTGACTTAAATGCGAGGACTACCACTTTCTGTGCAGTAGAAGAGCGCTTGTTTATACCCTTTTCACTTTTTCTAATGAGCTTTTTTGTTTTAATTTACGATATAATTGTTACCACTCCAATACAATCATACAGTGTTACATATACTGCACAGAGCTAATATCTGTACTATCTGTTTTCGGAAGACTTTCCTGCGACAAAGGCTCGTACTTCAGTTGACTGACAAGAGCTTTCATATAATCGGCGCTTCATTACGTACCATTAATCATCATTGGCGCTTTAACATTTTAATGCGCCTTTTTATGAATGATCTAAGATCCCTTCCAGTATGCACTTTTTGTAGCCTTCGGCTTTTCCTTACCTTTCCTTAATCATCATCAGTGCTTTAACATTTTAATGCGCCTTTTTATGAATTAACTGATCCCGATCAAGTATGCACTTTTTGTAGCCTTCGGCTTTTCCTTACGTATTGAATGATGAATTTCCTTACGCCTTTTTATGAATGATGTAAGATCCCTCCCAGTATGCATCTTTTGTAGCCTTCGGCTCTTTCCTTAACAATCCTTAATCATCCATCATTGGCGCTTTAAAATTTTAATGCGCTTGTATGCACTTTTTGTTCCATTGCACACTTAGAATTCCATTTTTAAGGAATACTTATTGAAAGTAAAATGCATTTGTTACTTTGAATACTATATACCTACAATCGAAATTAAAATGGACATCGATAGGCTATGTGTTAAAAATTTATATTAAATGCTATATAACAAATGTTAACTCTATTATGGGAGATTTCCCAATTTTTTTATAGAAATTGCCATTTTTAATATTTATAGTCAGCACATTCACACCAAAATTACAAATTTCTTAGTCCATGTATAATGAATAATGTTGGGGATTTAATTCTTGATTCTTGAAACTGTGTTTTTTGTACATGAAAAAGTATTTCAAAATTCCTATAGGTTTCACTCACAAACCAGTATCTGTCAAATATATCCAATCGTTTATTTATGGTAAATGTGAAAGATTTTTTTAGGTAAACTAAGAAAGTGAGTAGTAACATATGTGTTTATTTATTAGACAACGTTTGTTGTAGAAAATGCGTGATTTATTATAACTTATACCATCAGGAAGATATTTATCTGATTAATATTTTATGTCGTTATTGCTAAATTTAAGTACGAAATCTAGTTAATTTTATATAAAGTGATCCTAGCTTAAAGCGTAAATTTACTCTCCTCATCTATCTATAATCTATTACAGAAGCTCAACTTGTCAGTCTAGAGAAATAGAAAAATAGACAATAGCAAATGTAGTTTGTGATGATGATATGTTGTGACGGGTTTACACCATGAAAATAGAAAAGTCTGAGAAGAAGCAAGAAATATACACGATGCTTTAAACAATAGTATTGTACTAGAAGAAGATAAAATATAACGATGTAGTAGTACGCTTGTGTCACGAAATAGGCTAAGATAAGGTTGCATTCAAAATTGCAAGTATATAACTTATTTCATTCTTGAGATACCTGGCGAATTGACAGACGATCATGAAGTAAAGAAATCTTTACACCCTCCGGAAGACGAAAGAAAATTTTTGCAAAACGTTCAGCCAAATCCTATAGAGTGACATGCGCCATCATGGTACAGTATGTTGGTCGTATAGAAATAAAGGTTCACGCAAAATTCTCCTAAGACACCGCACGGAAAGACTTTCAAAGATCTTTCCATGATAAAGTCCAAGGACTACAATCATATCAGGGAAAGGTTTTAAAGCTCACACCTGGAGGTTATATCTAAAAAATCAGGTGACATCTTTAGCGAAAGTGATTTTGGTGTTAACCTTAGTATTGATTCATCACGGTTAAAACCCATATCTTTATCGAGGGTTTGCTCTTTTCAGACTTTTGTTTCTTTAGGTACACATAATTCGTCAATAACACGTAATGATCTTAAAACTATTTAAAGGGTTCATAAATTCTTAAATCGAGACCTCAGAACTTTTAGAGATGGATCCTTTTCTCTCAGATCTCCAGCAGCAAGGTCCGGTCGGTACCACTTGCATAGACCCCCAGTAACAAGAGGGATAAAGTTTACCTCCCACCGTCTAAGTGGAGGTGGAGGGTGGAGGATGGAGGGTGGAGGAAAGATAGAGAGGAGAGTAGAAAGTTTGGCTTATCACACACACATGAGTGAATAGTTATTGCATACAGCGGGCCTGGCTGTAGCTGGCCAGTCTTATCGGGAGTCTGCCCTGTAGTTGGGCAACATTCTCATAGCCTTGAGTTAGTTTTTCTGTGATGAGAGTCCTTATCTCATTTTCTCATGTTTTTGATCCTGCAGGTACTGGCGTCAATTGGTCTTATCTACAACCGAAACATTATAAGTCATAGAACTTTTAACGGTGGAAGGAACATTGGGGATAACTTTAAATCGGGCAAATAAGCTACAGTTCTATTATAAGAGAGAGTCGAATTTCCAAAACGTTGGTCCGCTTTTCCTTCAGGATCCGACAGGACATTACTTCTTAAAATCATCTGGTTGTCCGGTTCTGCAAGAAATTTTGAAAGAAACCTCCTATAAACTTGAAACTAGGTACATAGGTTCTTCTTAGTACAAGAAATAACTGTATTGATTTCGGAATCAAAATGTAAAAGTGCAGTTTGCACTCCTGTTTGTTCCAATGTGCAATAACTATCTCGTTACTTTATGTCCAGTTCTTGGATAATTAGTTGTATCGGTCTATTAAGAACTCCAATATTCATTTTATAGAAATTCATATTATTTATTTTAAGAACAAGAGATTTTGAATTGATTTCCGTACATGTATTTAAAAGAAAAGGGTTCAAACTTCTTGAAAAATGCTGATTGCTCTTTCTGCAAATCAAACCCGCGACTTTGGTTGGATTTCTGGGGTAAAACGCAATATTACTCCTAGTCCCCAATAAAGGTAATTTAAAGTTATATAAATTAAAACTCAATTTTTCACAAGTGTGATTTCACAGTAGTTGTTTAAGTACACTATGCTGTATGCAACAGTAGGCTCAATGTTTTCTATGTGGTATGAACGTGATATTTATGTACCCGTGGAATATTACTTAAAATTATTTGAGTTACTCCATAACAGTAGGTTTATTCTTTTTTAATACTTGCACTTGAACAAAAAAGATAGATGGGGAACTCTCCCCGTGTAGCTGGGAAATTCATAGGTGTAACTGGGAAACACCCTCGTGTAACTGTGAAACTCTCCCGTGCAACTGGGAATCCTTGTGCAGCTGAGAAATCCCCCGTGAACTGGAGAACTCCCCTGTGTGGATTGGAAACACCCTCGTGTAACTGTGAAACTCTCCCGTGCAACTGGGAATCCTTGTGCAGCTGAGAAATCCCCCGTGAACTGGAGAACTCCCCTGTGTGGATTGGAAACACCCTCGTGTAACTGTGAAACTCTCCCGTGCAACTGGGAATCCTTGTGCAGCTGAGAAATCCCCCGTGAACTGGAAAACTCCCCTGTGTGGATTGGAAACACCCTCGTGTAACTGTGAAACTCTCCCGTGCAACTGGGAATCCTTGTGCAGCTGAGAAATCCCCCTTGTGAACTGAGAAATCCCCCGTGAACTGGAAAACACCCTGTGTGGATTGGAAACACCCTCGTGTAACTGTGAAACTCTCCCGTGAAACTGGGAATCCTTGTGTAGCTGAGAAATCCCCCGTGAACTGGAGAACTCCCCTGTGTGGATTGGAAACTCCCTCGTGTAACTGTGAAACTCTCCCGTGCAACTGGGAATCCTTGTGCAGCTGAGAAATCCCCCGTGAACTGGAGAACTCCCCTGTGTGGATTGGAAACTCCCTCGTGTAACTGTGAAACTCTCCCGTGCAACAACTGGGAATCCTTGTGCAGCTGAGAAATCCCCCGTGAACTGGAAAACTCCCCTGTGTGGATTGGAAACACCCTCGTGTAGCTGTGAAACTCTCCCGTGCAACTGGGTATCCTTGTGCAGCTGAGAAATCCCCCGTGAACTGGAACTGGAAAACTCCCCTGTGTGGATTGGAAACACCCTCGTGTAACTGTGAAACTCTCCCGTGCAACTGGGTATCCTTGTGCAGCTGAGAAATCCCCCGTGAACTGGAAAACTCCCCTGTGTGGATTGGAAACACCCTCGTGTAACTGTGAAACTCTCCCGTGCAACTGGGTATCCTTGTGCAGCTGAGAAATCCCCCGTGAACTGGAAAACTCCCCTGTGTGGATTGGAAACACCCTCGTGTAACTGTGAAACTCTCCCGTGCAACTGGGAATCCTTGTGCAGCTGAGAAATCCCCCGTGAACTGGAGAACTCCCCTGTGTGGATTGGAAACACCCTCTTGTAACTGTGAAAACTCTCCCGTGCAACTGGGAATCCTTGTGCAGCTGAGAAATCCCCCGTGAACTGGAGAACTCCCCTATGTGGATTGGAAACTCCCCCGTGTAAATGAGGAACTCCCATGTGTAACTGGGAAACTCCTTCGTGTAGCTGGGAAACTCACTCGTGTACCTGGTAAACTCCCCTGTGTAGCTGGAGAACTCCCCCCGCAGCTGGAGAACTCCCCCTTGTAGCTGGTAAACACCCCCGTTTAGCTGGTAAACCCCCCGTGTAGCTGGTAAATACCTTTGTAGCTGGCAAACTCCTTCGTGTAGCTGGAGAACTCCCACCGTAGCTGGAGAACTCCCCCTTGTAGCTGGTAAACTCCCCCTTTTAGCTGGTAAACTCCCCATTGTAGCTGGTAAACTCCCCCGTGTAGCTGTTAAACTACCCGTGTAGCTGACAAACTCCCCCGTGTAGCTGGTTAACTCCCCCGTGTAGATAAAGAACTCCCCCGTGTAGCTGGTAACCCCCCCGTGTAGATAAAGAACTCCCCCGTGTAGCTGGTTAACTCCCCCGTGTAGCTGGAGAACTCTCCTGTGTAGCTGAGAGATGTACTAAGTAGTAATACTATACACATGCTCTAGAATGTGCAAAGTATCAATGTAAGTGCAATGTAAAAATCATTGTCACCAGCAGAAATACTGAAAATCTGTATAGATTTTAATGTCGTACTTCCAACGTTTAATTTATTAGTCTACACCAGAAGCAAATTGTTTTCTGCTAAGAGAGGAGTAGTTGGTAACGATGATCTTACACCAAATCTAAGCAAGTTTGACACCATCGATGGACTTGTAGAAAACTCAACATTATTCCTTCCATAAATAGAATTTTTTCCATCACGAGATATGTAAAATCTCCTTCCGTTAAACAATAAAAAAGTTTAGCCTTTTTTGAAGGTGTAAGTGCTATTCTCCCCTTAAGAATCCTGTTTTCCAGGCTCTATAGTATTTATATTGCGGTTGTTAAGTCAGTCCAGTTTGAAATCCAGTTTATTGTGGCGAAATTGATATCAATTTCTAAATACCTGGAATGCTGGTTCCTGGTAATATTGATTTCTCCATCTTTCTCCAAAAGGTTTCTTAGTACAAAAATGCTGAGATTATATATTTTTTCATTTTCTTTAGTCGGAAGTAGAGTTTAATTCTTTAGTAGGAAGACTGTTAAATTTCTTCCAATAGTTTTTCGAACATTTCAAAAATTGCAGAAACTGGATAATTTTATTCCTTTAAGGGTTTGGTATGAAAATGATGTAATTTAATTATTGTGGTTTCTATTTTAAGTTATATGTTCCAATATTTTAATTAGTATTGTAAGGAGAAAGTTAAGTGATTGCTTAACGCCTAATAATTGCGTACTTCCTTGATGTTTTTATTGAAACGCGTTTAATATGGATGAATATATTTCGTAATATGTGTATTTGTTTCAAACTTTTTGCTTAATTTAAATACAAATAACACTCAAAATAATATTTTACTAAAACTACTTTTCTTAATAGATGTTTTACTATACTAATATGATGAAAAATGACAGAAGACTAAGTAGTAGGCCTACTATTAGCTGGAGTGCGAAAATCCTCGCCATTCCAAGAATTTTTAAGAAGCTTTAATGTAGCACAATAGGATATATAACGAGTGAAATAAAAATATGATAAGTATCTGCCAAGTTGATATAGTACGTTTTCTGCAACAGTAGGCTATGATATGCGTGTACGTAATATATATATATATATATATATATATTATATATATATATATATATATATATATATATATATATTAATTATGCAACACACAATGTTCATTTGGGTGATAATTTTGTTTATAGATAAAATATTTAAAAAAGATTGTCCAGTGGTTGCAATTATTTTTTAATACGCGTTAAGCGAAATTAGATGTAATGTCATTCGTGTCAGTCGCTCATTCATGTAAAATTATTCCAAAAACACATTGGGGGGGGGGGAATATACATTTTTTATAAAAGGAACTCGCCGTGATATGTTATTCATAACAAAGGCCAAGGACATGCTTGGTGGTGTCACATGGAGGGACATGCGTCATCATCGGAAACGATATTACACACATGTAAATCAAGTTTCATACAAATGTCAAATCTGTAGATCAACTAATTCTTAAGATACTCTGCCGACAGACGGAAGAGTAATTTTACTAGTCGTATGAGTCACCTGACTCTAAACCAATAAATTGTCGTGTTAATTCTTACAGTTTTTTTTATAACACCGATAAACCTTCCCATGTGTTTATCAGGTATATAAAATGTTGTATATTTTTCAAATTCGATTTTTACCCCTTTAGTAGTACCAGAATACAAATTTAAAATATACCCGATTACAGCCAGGCCAGCGATAGTTCCAACCCACATAAAATGAAATCGTCAACAAACCCAAGTCGGGTAAGTCTCGGGGCAGTTTCTTTTCTCGCCGGCACTAAAACTTTCTCTGCATTAATCCTTGTTGCATGACTTACGTTTATCTCGAAGTTTGACAGTTTCACCGAGGCTTCTCATCCGATCATCTCAAGGTTGACCGTCATCCAAACAGTTATTGTTCCTTAATATCTGAGTCGAGAATGTACAGGTTTGTTTTCTCTGTGTTCGAAGATTTACATAATCACAACACTTTATCTGTCTGGAATACTGTTTATGCAGATACAACCCTGGATGTAAGTTTAATTTGCATAATTTAATCGTTATTTTGTAACAACGATAAACCGTAGTTTCTTGAACCTTTTGTTAATCAGTTACATCAGTTACGTGTTGAAATACTAGTATACCAACGACAGCTTCCAAAGTCTGATAGAATGTTTATTTTTATTTTATTCTTGGTTGAGTTTCAGTACTTTGCCTTAAAATATAAGATTGTGCAAACGTTGGGGGGAATTGTGAAATCCCTACGAAAATGGGTATACATTTTTATGAAAATCTAGTTAGTTAAAAGTATATTACATGAAAATATTTTACAAAAAAAATAACAAAACAATAAAATACAAATAACAAAATTCTTGTCATATCCAAAGGATTTAGAGAGTGTGCAGGCATAGTTTGTGTTATTTTACAATGTTCCAAATAAATATAAAAAATAATAAAAAAAGTACTTGTCATTTTAACATGTAACTCTCTCATAGATTATATTATTCATATTTAATAAAACTGGAGAATTTGTGATTACCATTGATTATTGTCAAATAATGGACAGTTTTAAGAAATCAGACATTTTTTGCTTTTAGGATTGCACATTTTCTTACATTTCTCTACTTTATGCCCTCACCTTTTTGTTTTGTCATGGGATTTTCTAAAAGTAAGAGAAAATAAAAAATAGTCATTTAAAGCCCAATTAAAAAAAAAAAAAAAATAGGAGAAGTAGTAAAGTTATATTAGTTCCTGCTATATATCTTGTGTTAAAATGGTTAAAATTTTTAAGAACGAGATATCTGCCTCTCCAGTTAAAAGTGAGGAGTACCTCAGGGACGTTGTTTTGGCCCCGTACTGTTTAATCTGTACACTTCTGGCATTTATATGTACGGTGATGGGTGCCAGCTGTACTTGGCCTACTTTCCTACCTCAGTTAGGGTGACCATTGTCCATATTAACTCAGACCTTGAAAAAATGGCCTGGAGGCAACGGTCTGAAGTTCAGTAAAGGCAAGTCCAATGTCCTTCACTTCACGTCAACCCACACAATCTGGTGCTGACATTGATGGACTGAGGTGTGGGGATCATTCTTGATGGTGATTTTAGCAGTCTTGACTCTCTGCATCTTGTTTAGAGCGGTCTTCATTGCTGATCAAGTCACTCAAACTATCCAGCACGTTTTGGCAGACCGAAAGCCCTGTTCAGGTTTAAAAGGCTGCTGCCGGTATTAACTTACAGCTGCATGAGCAGAATCCATGTTTTTCCGTTATTTCCTGGAAACAAAATTTCGCGGGCTGTTGTGAGTCATATTTGAAACCTCTAAACTGTTGCACGCTCATTTCAAATTTGAAGCAATTCCATCACTTATCCCTCCATCGGGAGGTTATTCAGTTCCTGCCAATGGAACCCGTTTGTCCTGAATGGTCCACAAGGTTCTATCACACAAGGAACCGCAGTGCCTGAACAAGCGATAGTTATCTGCTAAATTTATGTGAGACGTGAAGTCGGGAGGAGGAGCTTCTCATTTTATGCCCCTGAATTGTAAAATAATCTTCCTAGCCTAAAAAAATATTCAAGAACCGATTGTAGTAAAATGGCATTGAGGTTTTCCATATAAAAATAATGTTAAGCCTCATGCAGTTTTACGCCCTTTTGTTGCATCGTTGTGGCCCAAGTAATGATTTTTAGTTTTTTTTTCGATATTTTTATTGGATATTCAGAAACTTTTGTGGTACTTATATTTCAACTATAAAAAGCTATGTACTTAAAACAAATTGATTAGCGTTTGGACGAGTTTCAATTATGTTCTTAAATGAAACATTTGACTTAACGCAACGACAAGTAAGGCAGTAAACTGCATTAGGTCGTCCATTGTTCGTATGTAGAAACATTTAATTATTGTTATTTTTGACAATTAACTTAGTTATGAAAACACGATCTTTTCTTCATAACCAAACCTTCCATCGCCAAAAACAAACTTCAAACAAAGAACTTAGCTAAGCTGTTAGGTGATGAGGATTTTAGTAATTTCTGTTACACAAGTTTTAAACATGCAACTAGATTTGAATTATGTTATTGATACTTTAGTAACAATTATATTTCATCACATTCTTATTTGCTATTTAGTATTAGTTCAGGGCCATTTGTGATTAGAGTTTTTCTTTTTAAAGCAGTGGCAAAAGATTTGTGTAAATAAATAAATTTGTATTTATTTATTATATAGATTATGAACTATATGTTGAGTAAAACTGATCAATCTAAACTGTCACTGTACACTGATCAATCATGATTCATGTACATATTATTATAAAACCAATTGCACAAACGAAAGTTAAATATATTATTTATAAATGAATAAGCCAATAACAATCGCTGTTTACATTTAATTATTTCGAACAGTTAATATTTTTACGATATTTGAGCATAAATTTCGCAATAACTCTTAATTGATATAATAACAAAAAGCCGCACTCATAAGAGGATTACTGGAATGTATTAAAATTCCGTAGAACCCTCAATTAAACGTAATATAGTAACATAATACACGCTTCACTGATTTAGGGGTTGATTTTATTCCTTTGGCCTTTCGATACTCGGGCAACTTCGGCTCTGCTCGGTCTTGTTCGTGTCAGGCTTTGTTGTTTGAGATTCACATTTGAATTCCCAGCAAAGTTATTGTTAACCGAACCCAATAGTAATTTTACGAATTCGCCGCAGTAATTTAAAACATTTGTGATTTGATCGTGAAATTCGGTTCCATTCGCTGTGTTTTCTTATTATCGACTCCTGATTTAAAGCCAATTTAAACTCTACGTGTATTAGAATTGGAAGACTATGTGTATCACAGAAATTTAAAATCAGTATATATATACGCTTACTTTCTTATATCAAAGATTTCTGGACACATAAAAATCCAATATTTTTTTATCTTTTAAACACAATAAAAAAATATTATGATAATATAAGCATCAATAAAATCTGTACACTTTTCTCCTGTACAATAATATTTTTGCGATTTATCTTTGTACAAAATTATTTAATAATTTTGCTATTAAATTGTGTAAATAATAGCGCCTTCAAAAAAGATGACGCAGTAAAATTGCAGCAATGTACTGCAGCATTAGTATTTAATTTTTTTGAAGGCGCTCCGTTCCGTACGAATAATGTAAAATTTATTTCCGACACGGTTTTTGACATCGACGAGACAAATCCTGTCGGTCGACTCGGACTCGGACAATATTAGGCGAGAAAGATGATGTTATTTTTGCGTATGACGGAGGATGATGCATGGTACCCGGCGTGTGTGTGTTTCCAATTATAGCAAGCACAACAGTGCCGGTTGTGTTAAGGTGGACGCGGTATGTTTGCTTAGGCCGCAAGACAGCCCTGTCCACTCCCCCGACCCCTGGGGACGCTCCCCAATCGATTTACTCCTCCCCTCTAAGAGGGAGACAATTTGAATAATCTAGGACGTGGAGCAATTCGCAGTGTCCATCTGCGAGGTATCGACCGGTCAGCTCTAGCTCGTCTAATCCTTTCATCACACACACATGCACACACACGCACACCCGCACTCTCCACCTCCACCTCCGCCTCCGCCTCCCTGCCGGACCCGGGGTCATCCCTCCGCCTCACTCCGGGACATTTCTGTTCCTTTTTTAAATTTACAATAGAGTCCTCCAACTGTGCTCAGGACAGGACAAATATTGTGTTATTTGTTTTTGACCTGTGTAGTATCTATCAACTTTAATCTAGGTTATGGCTATTTACGTTTGACATTTTTATATTCTAGGAGTGGATGTCATTTTGACAAAGGCAGTTATAAGAATCTTAGTGCCGCTTTAAAGTCGAGTCGAGCGATTTTAAAATCGATTTACATACCTAGGTCTTGATACTTATTACGTCACTTGAAGGAAATCGAGTAATCTTGACGCCCGTCAAGAGCGCCGTCAACAACTGCCCTTCTGTGTTTTATAGAGAACGTATTTTTTAGTCACGTGATAAGGTTATTTTTAGTAACTTAGTCATGTGATCATATACAACCTAGATGTATAGTGTACAGTGTTTAATATTGGGTTCGAACCATATAAGTTTGGGTGAAATTTCTCTTGTGAATTTAACTTTACTTGATGTTAAAGTACAAGCCAATATATCTTCGTATATTTATCGTTCTGAATTACTGTAAACTTATTCTGAATCGAGGACCATCGTGTTCACAAAAGCGAGGAGAACCTGTCGTACTGTGATTTTTGGAATTTGTAACCAATTAAGTATAATTGCTAATTATTGTGAATAAATGTAGCTAATGTAAGAACAAACAAGTGACTAACAATGAACTAACTGTATTGCAGGACAAATGGCAACCCGTCAGAGCAGCGAACTGGACACCCTCTCGGCCAGTCAAACCCAGAGTTCCGTCAAAACAGTAAGTTTTATTATTTTATTAGACAATGTTTATAATATATAATGGCAATATGAAACAACAGTCCATTAAATATATAATTTACGCCACTATAAAACAGTGTACACATATGATAATGTATAAATATAAAGATAAGAAGTCATTAAAACATTATACATTAAGTTTAATTTTCACTTGAAGAAATGTACACAGTTTAAAAACATATTCTAATGGCGTTTATTTTGTTGGACAGAATGAACTATGAAAGTATAACAGGATTTGGGACATTTGTCATCGTTATAGGTTATATAAGGTATAACACAAAGTTTCGAAGATTTGAATCTATTCTCTTTGTCAGGTGGGTGAGGCATTAATACATACAAAAATAGAGACCAGAAAGAAGTAAAGGTATTTATTATTGTATGTATTAATACCTCCTCCACCTGATGAAGACTATAGATTCCAATCCTCGAAACGTTGTGTTATACCATTTATAACCCATAGCGATGGCAAATGTCCGAAATCCTATTATCCTTTCAAACCTTCCATCGTCAATAACAAACTTTAAACAAAAAGAGAACGAACAATGTTTGTATATTTACATAACTGATGAGCGAACATTTGAATATATTTCATTGTATCAAAGATGAATACCTTGCAGTTATTTAATCATGGTTTATTGCTTATTAAAGTTATAAAGGCTTGAATTAATTGCATTAAATTGAGCAAATGCATTTATGAATTGGCTGAATATTTATCATGCTAAAACGAAGTACGGAAAAACTGTAAAATCCATGAGAATAATCGTGCGGTTTAATAGAGAACTCTTTGAGAGCACATGCAGTTGAAAAAGACCCTGCTTTGCTTTGATCTTTTGTTCGACAATCATCCTTTTAGCGCCTTCATTTACCGTAATGCAATCATAACACCTTAATGCACTGCGGGAATTGCATTTCTCATTTTTCGTACCTGTATTACGTACTTCGAACAGTACAGTTGATAGATTTTAGTCTGGGCATCTGGAGATTAGTTTTTATTATTATATAGACTGTCTGATGGTCAAATGATTACAGTAAATTTTAAAATAATCTGTCAAATTCATATACCACTCATTTGTATTTTATAATTAACCGGTATCTGCAATTCTTAAAAGCACGTTGAATTACAGTTTACTATAATCATTTGACCACCAGACAGTTTATATACAATAAAAACTAATTAACTTAATTAACCTAATTTAAATGTGCTATGCGCTACTTATAACGATCGGTATAACCTATATAACACACAGGATATGTTATATAGGTTATATATGACTGTGTATAACAAGTGGACAACACAGTTTTTACAATAACAGTGTAATGGATGTCATTAAGAACAGCAGAGAGAAATTCACTGTTGAACATAAGAATGGAAACAGTATATTCGTGATTTTAATCATGAAATCCCCTAGCACAGGCCGTGTGGATTACGATGAAATGTTATACAGAAGTTTCTCTGGCCTATTAGGCCTACACTCGCAGATTAAAAAGATTATGTAAAAAATGTTTTTAAAGTCCTACAACAAACTGGAGTTTTTAAAGGTTCAATGTATGCAAACGTGTGATTAAAGGCGTGTAATGAGAAATATTGTTTAAAAAATTTCTAAATTTACTCGTCACTTCAACAAATATCCTCTTAATATATGAAGCTGAGCCTTGAAACTTTTACTTAGGTTAAAAGTTCTGTCTTGGAAACTATTCTTGACAGTTTTCTCTTTTCAGCCACGGATATTCAGAGAAGGAACATGCCTCCTTTGTACTGACCTGGTAAACTGGTAGATTTCACAGAGAAATTATGAAATTCCCTTAAATCTCGCACAAAAACATGTATCTATTATGTCTATTTTCCAGTTTCCCGTCTTGCTTTTACAGTGTTAATAAATTTCCAGGACTATCGGAATTTAATGCCAGAACGTTCCTCTGAAAGATACTACTGGTCTTTAAATATCAATTTCCAATTTAATTCTTGACTTAAAACTAGGTATTGACCCAAGAACGTAGCCAGCGAGAGTGTCCAAGGGATCCAGACTCTTCCAAATTTTCAATTTTTAAATTATTTGTTTAGTAAACAAGTATCATTATTTAAATACTTCAGTATTACTGACATGCACTGCTGAAAGATTGTTCTCAACAAAGAAACAGGTCAAGAACTTTATAAGGAAAAATTGAGGCCTCACTCTCTGTCCACTACGGGAAAACATCAGTAAGGGACCTCCAAAAGTTATTCCTGGCTACGTTCTTTTATTGACGATGACAGCTTTGAAAGGATAATAACATTCCTGTACAGACAATAACTAAGTTTGTTTTCTCCTGCCTAGACTCCAAGCAATTTCTAGTTTGTTTTATCCTTTTTTTATTTTTTTATTTTTGTTTCGTGCCAATCCGTTGCCGCACGTCCTGACTTTTATGTACTAGTTGCCTTCTGACCTGACGAAGAGGATAGTTTTCAATTCTTATAACGTTGTGTTATACATTGTTGTAACATATAACGATGGCAAATGTCCGAAATCTTATAATTCCCTGCATATAAAATACTTCTCTAACTCAGACTGTTGTTGAGAACCTTGCCCTCCCGAGAGGGTTTCCCGTTGTTGTAGTCGGAACCATGAATTTGGGGACCTTCTGCAGCAAAAGTAGGGAGACGGGGACCTCTCACGCCCATCATTCATATGATTTACTCGGCGGCAGCATACGCTAATCATGCAATTAGCGGTATATTGGCTCGATTAGGTTAGGTAGGTTAGGCTAGGTTAGGATGGGTTAGGTTAGACTTGTTTAGGTTAGGTTAGGTAAGGTAAGGTTGTTTAGATAAGGTACCTAGGTTAGGCTAGGTTAGGTTAGGTTACATTAGGTTAGCTTAGGTAGGTTAGGCTGAGTTAGGTTAGGTGAAGTTAGGCTAGATTAGATTAGGTTGGTTAGGCTAGGTTGGATAGGTTAGGTTATGTTCGCATGAAAATCGACATAAAAATATATTTTAGCTAGTTCATTGTTCTATGGATGTTCCCGAAATGTTAAAAAGCGTATCTTGGTAACTGCAACCACTCCGCGCATCAAAGCAGATAGAAGGAAGTTGTTCTATTTCGGTCTGGTACTGCGACTGTTAGTGAGGCGAGCCTAGGTTAGCATAAATATGTGAATACGAGATAGACACATCCTGCCCTGACCTCTGGCTGAGGATTCCAGGGAGCTCATCAACTTGACTTTGGGTACGTAAAGTGTTTCCACGGACTAAAGCTGGTTTCGTATTTTGAACCCTTATATCTTCAAGTTTACTATCTAAATTTAGGTTTTATAATTTTATTAGACATTTTTATTGACATTATAACGAGTTTCAGCTTACACAAACATATAAATTGTCAATAGACATTAGATAGATTATGCTAATTCACATTAATACATGTTAATTGCACTAATAAATAAACTTGGTTTACTCATTCATTTAGTGAAAAAATTTAAATATTGAACGTTTCAAAAATAAAGGCTGCGATGTGGCAGTCTAGTGAGATGTCGTTTTAGGACTTCTAGATTTGATTTTTTAATAGATTCGAACAGCTTTATATGAACAGGGTGGTTATTATAGTACTATAGTAATCTGAATGAAGAATGAAATGGTCTCCACACATACAATATTAGATGGTCGATTGGATATTCTGGACATGTCTAAGTGGTGAGTGACTCAGTTATTATGAGTTATACTAATAATATTTAACCTGCAAAACGTTAGCAATTCGTAATTGCTAAAACAAGATAATTTGTCTGAATGAGTGATTGTAATGCAACTGAAACGTAACGCTAATGATCCTTTTTGAATTTTAAAAACTCTGTGTGTGAGTCTACAAAGCACCACCCCGTAAAGCATTGCCCCAAAACATCACCCCGTATCTCAGATGGGAGTGTACGTATGCGTAGTAGACAGCCTTTAGCGTATGCCCCCCCCCCCTCCTCAGACTTTTAGTACAAAAGTACCAAAAAGATTGAGACGTACTTAATAACAAACTTAATCTCAATTATACGGCCATAGTCGAGAATTAGTAACAAATGTGAACAGGCGAATACAATAGTATAACAGATGAAGTAAAATTTATACTTAAGTACTACGTTTGTGTTTTTGAAGATGTGTGAGATGAACGAGTTTTGTTATAGTAATGAAAATTGTATTACTGGAATAAGCCAGTGTTATTGTCACTGTAACGAATTCGTACTTGACCGTCATTTAATTATTTAAACTGTACTGCTTAGGTGCTATTGCACTATTGAGGCGACCTGCAGTTAAATGCATTTTATGTAGACTATATAATTCGAGAAAATTGTCAGTGATTTTGCACATTCTCGAGGGACAGCCCATGTTTTAAATGCAATGGGTACTTAACCATTGTACGGGTCAGCCGGTTTAGTAACAAGACTATACAGAGTATCCACCCTAAATCGACCCATCACATCCACGTCCACCTTCATCCACATTCCCTTATTCTTATGAGAACAATAAGAAAAGACTAGAGGACACCCCTGATCGCTTTGCTCCTATTTCAGCGCTGTTAATGCTCATCTCGTATTCAATGAATAGGATGAAGAAGACACTTTTTTTGTTGAATAGTCATTTTTTAACAATTGATTATGGTTCAAGTTACAGTATCGACTTTATTCCTAAATTAGCAACAAACTTTCCATCAGTTACTTCGTTAACAGGTGTTTTTGCCTGAGCGTAAGCGAAGCTAGTCACACAAGGGGCTGAATGAAACTTTAATTTATGTCTGCCAGTCAGCACGATATCTTAACAAACTCACCAATAAAGTTGAGATTTTTCTTGAAGCTTCATTTCTATTTAGGCAATATCAAATTTGATGACGTTCCACATCACTTCATAGGACTTGCCTGAGCGTTATCGAACATTTTAAAATGGACCCCACGGGTAACATGATGTTAATGAGAAAATACATGTGTAAACATGTTGAGCACAAGCATACGACATTTTACCGCGTGACATAACAGCATAACTGTATATAACAGCATAACTGTATATAACAGCATAACTGTATATAACAGCATAACTGTATATAACAGCATAACTGTGTATAACAGCATAACTGTGTATAACAGCATAACTGTGTATAACAGCATAACTGTATATAACAGCATAACTGTGTATAACAGCATAACTGTATATAACATCATAACTGTATATGACAGCATAACTGTATATAACAGCATAACTGTGTATAACAGCATAACTGTATATAACATCATAACTGTATATGACAGCATAACTGTATATAACATCATAACTGTATATAACAGCATAACTGTACATAACAGCATAACTGTATATAACAGCATAACTGTATATGACAGCATAACTGTATATAACAGCATAACTGTGTATAACAGCATAACTGTGTATAACAGCATAACTGTATATAACAGCATAACTGTGTATAACAGCATAACTGTATATAACATCATAACTGTATATAACAGCATAACTGTATATAACAGCATAACTGTGTATAACAGCATAACTGTGTATAACAGCATAACTGTATATAACATCATAACTGTATATAACAGCATAACTGTATATAACAGCATAACTGTGTATAACAGCATAACTGTATATAACAGCATAACTGTGTATAACAGCATAACTGTATATAACAGCATAACTGTGTATAACAGCATAACTGTATATAACAGCATAACTGTATATAACATCATAACTGTATATAACAGCATAACTGTATATAACAGCATAACTCTGTATAACAGCATAACTGTATATAACATCATAACTGTGTATAACAGCATAACTGTATATAACAGCATAACTGTGTATAACATCATAACTGTGTATAACAGCATAACTGTATATAACAGCATAACTGTGTATAACAGCATAACTGTATATAACATCATAACTGTGTATAACAGCATAACTGTATATAACAGCATAACTGTGTATAACAGCATAACTGTGTATAACAGCATAACTGTATATAACAGCATAACTGTATATAACAGCATAACTGTATATAACAGCATAACTGTGTATAACAGCATAACTGTATATAACAGCATAACTGTGTATAACAGCATAACTGTATATAACAGCATAACTGTGTATAACAGCATAACTGTATATAACATCATAACTGTGTATAACAGCATAACTGTGTATAACAGCATAACTGTGTATAACAGCATAACTGTATATAACAGCATAACTGTATATAACAGCATAACTATATATAACAGCGTTATTGAAGACTTTTATTCAAAAAAACTGGTTAAATTTCTCTTTTGTATGCTGAGAGGATGTACAAATTTCTTTTCGTATGTATGTCTTTAATTGTCCAGAGGACATCTTAAGATTGAAAAGAGCTAGAGACACATCATTTAGCGTGTGACCTCAGCGAAGTCTGGTACACGATTTGTGGGGTAGCGTAATCATACATTGTATGGATACCATCCTAAAATATAATTTAAGTACTTAGATAAAACGTAATGATGAAATGATTTCTGGGAGTCGCCTGATACGCGTGAGGTGAATCAATAACGATCATGGCAAAGTGTAATACTAATCAAAACAATAACGATCATGGCAAAGTGTAATACTAATCAAAACAATAACGATCATGGCAAAGTGTAATACTAATCAAAACAATAACGATCATGGCAAAGTGTAATACTAATCAAATCAATAACGATCATGTCAAAGTGTAATACTAATCACATCAATAACGACCATGGCAAAGTGTAATACTAATCACATCAATAACGACCATAGCAAAGTGTAATACTAATCAAATAAATAACGACCATGGCAAAGTGTAATACTAATCACATCAATAACGACCATGGCAAAGTGTAATACTAATCACATAAATAACGACCATGGCAAAGTGTAATACTAATCACATAAATAACGACCATGGCAAAGTGTAATACTGATCACATCAATAACGACCATGGCAAAGTGTAATACTGATCACATCAATAACGACCATGGCAAAGTGTAATACTGATCACATCAATAACGACCATGGCAAAGTGTAATACTGATCAAATCAATAACGACCATGGCAAAGTGTAATACTGATCACATAAATAACGACCATGGCAAAGTGTAATACTAATAAAATAAATAACGACCATGGCAAAGTGTAGTACTAATAAAATAAATAAAGACCATAGTAAAGTGTAATACTAATCAAATAAATAAAGACCATGACAAAGTGTAATACTAATCACATCAATAACGACCATGGCAAAGTGTAATACTGATCAAAACAATAACGATCATGGCAAAGTGTAATACTAATCAAATCAATAACGACCATAGCAAAGTGTAATACTAATCAAATAAATAAAGACCATGACAAAGTGTAATACTAATCACATAAATAACGACCATGGCAAAGTGTAATACTGATCACATAAATAACGACCATGGCAAAGTGTAATACTAATCACATAAATAACGACCATGGCAAAGTGTAATACTGATCACATAAATAACGACCATGGCAAAGTGTAATACTAATCAAATCAATAACGACCATGGCAAAGTGTAATACTGATCAAATCAATAACGACCATGGCAAAGTGTAATACTGATCACATAAATAACGACCATGGCAAAGTGTAATACTAATCACATAAATAACGACCATGGCAAAGTGTAATACTAATCAAATCAATAACGACCATGGCAAAGTGTAATACTGATCAAATCAATAACGACCATGGCAAAGTGTAATACTGATCACATAAATAACGACCATGGCAAAGTGTAATACTAATCATATCAGAATTGTTTTAACACGTTCTACGTTTGAATAATCGAGTATTGGAGATAGCCTTTTCGTATGCATACGTAGAACTTAATATGGTTTAATAATGGAATTAGAGAATGCAATGCGCTATTTGGGTAATCCTAGAGCAGTCTCAGGTGGCCAATAGCCTCTACACGGCCTCTGGGAGTGGCCTCCCATCAGACAGTACTAGTACTCCTAGCCATCCTTCTAGCTACAGTGTGTACCTCCTGTAATTACACATGAATAAACCGTTACTACCGGGTATAGTAGCACCCTACACAACCTAACACATCCTCCTAGCTACAGTGTGTACCTCCTGTAATTACACATGAATAAACCGTTACTACCGGGTATAGTAGCACCCTACACAACCTAACACATCCTTCTAGCTACAGTGTGTACCTCCTGTAATTACACATGAATAAACCGTTACTACCGGGTATAGTAGCACCCTACACAACCTAACACATCCTTCTAGCTACAGTGTGTACCTCCTGTAATTACACATGAATAAACCGTTACTACCGGGAATAGTAGCACCCTACACAACCTAACACATCCTTCTAGCTACAGTGTGTACCTCCTGTAATTACACATGAATAAACCGTTACTACCGGGTATAGTAGCACCCTACACAACCTAACACATCCTTCTAGCTACAGTGTGTACCTCCTGTAATTACACATGAATAAACCGTTACTACCGGGTATAGTAGCACCCTACACAACCTAACACATCCTTCTAGCTACAGTGTGTACCTCCTGTAATTACACATGAATAAACCGTTACTACCGGGAATAGTAGCACCCTACACAACCTAACACATCCTTCTAGCTACAGTGTGTACCTCCTGTAATTACACATGAATAAACCGTTACTACCGGGTATAGTAGCACCCTACACAACCTAACACATCCTTCTAGCTACAGTGTGTACCTCCTGTAATTACACATGAATAAACCGTTACTACCGGGTATAGTAGCACCCTACACAACCTAACACATCCTTCTAGCTACAGTGTGTACCTCCTGTAATTACACATGAATAAACCGTTACTACCGGGAATAGTAGCACCCTACACAACCTAACACATCCTTCTAGCTACAGTGTGTACCTCCTGTAATTACACATGAATAAACCGTTACTACCGGGTATAGTAGCACACTACACAACCTAACACATCCTCCTAGCTACAGTGTGTACCTCCTGTAATTACACATGAATAAACCGTTACTACCGGGTATAGTAGCACCCTACACAACCTAACACATCCTTCTAGCTACAGTGTGTACCTCCTGTAATTACACATGAATAAACCGTTACTACCGGGTATAGTAGCACCCTACACAACCTAACACATCCTTCTAGCTACAGTGTGTACCTCCTGTAATTACACATGAATAAACCGTTACTACCGGGTATAGTAGCACCCTACACAACCTAACACATCCTTCTAGCTACAGTGTGTACCTCCTGTAATTACACATGAATAAACCGTTACTACCGGGTATAGTAGCACCCTACACAACCTAACACATCCTTCTAGCTACAGTGTGTACCTCCTGTAATTACACATGAATAAACCGTTACTACCGGGTATAGTAGCACCCTACACAACCTAACACATCCTTCTAGCTACAGTGTGTACCTCCTGTAATTACACATGAATAAACCGTTACTACCGGGTATAGTAGCACCCTACACAACCTAACACATCCTTCTAGCTACAGTGTGTACCTCCTGTAATTACACATGAATAAACCGTTACTACCGGGTATAGTAGCACCCTACACAACCTAACACATCCTTCTAGCTACAGTGTGTACCTCCTGTAATTACACATGAATAAACCGTTACTACCGGGTATAGTAGCACCCTACACAACCTAACACATCCTTCTAGCTACAGTGTGTACCTCCTGTAATTACACATGAATAAACCGTTACTACCGGGTATAGTAGCACCCTACACAACCTAACACATCCTTCTAGCTACAGTGTGTACCTCCTGTAATTACACATGAATAAACCGTTACTACCGGGTATAGTAGCACCCTACACAACCTAACACATCCTTCTAGCTACAGTGTGTACCTCCTGTAATTACACATGAATAAACCGTTACTACCGGGTATAGTAGCACCCTACACAACCTAACACATCCTTCTAGCTACAGTGTGTACCTCCTGTAATTACACATGAATAAACCGTTACTACCGGGTATAGTAGCACCCTACACAACCTAACACATCCTTCTAGCTACAGTGTGTACCTCCTGTAATTACACATGAATAAACCGTTACTACCGGGTATAGTAGCACCCTACACAACCTAACACATCCTTCTAGCTACAGTGTGTACCTCCTGTAATTACACATGAATAAACCGTTACTACCGGGTATAGTAGCACCCTACACAACCTAACACATCCTTCTAGCTACAGTGTGTACCTCCTGTAATTACACATGAATAAACCGTTACTACCGGGTATAGTAGCACCCTACACAACCTAACACATCCTTCTAGCTACAGTGTGTACCTCCTGTAATTACACATGAATAAACCGTTACTACCGGGTATAGTAGCACCCTACACAACCTAACACATCCTTCTAGCTACAGTGTGTACCTCCTGTAATTACACATGAATAAACCGTTACTACCGGGTATAGTAGCACCCTACACAACCTAACACATCCTTCTAGCTACAGTGTGTACCTCCTGTAATTACACATGAATAAACCGTTACTACCGGGTATAGTAGCACCCTACACAACCTAACACATCCTTCTAGCTACAGTGTGTACCTCCTGTAATTACACATGAATAAACCGTTACTACCGGGTATAGTAGCACCCTACACAACCTAACACATCCTTCTAGCTACAGTGTGTACCTCCTGTAATTACACATGAATAAACCGTTACTACCGGGTATAGTAGCACCCTACACAACCTAACACATCCTCCTAGCTACAGTGTGTACCTCCTGTAATTACACATGAATAAACCGTTACTACCGGGTATAGTAGCACCCTACACAACCTAACACATCCTTCTAGCTACAGTGTGTACCTCCTGTAATTACACATGAATAAACCGTTACTACCGGGTATAGTAGCACCCTACACAACCTAACACATCCTTCTAGCTACAGTGTGTACCTCCTGTAATTACACATGAATAAACCGTTACTACCGGGTATAGTAGCACCCTACACAACCTAACACATCCTTCTAGCTACAGTGTGTACCTCCTGTAATTACACATGAATAAACCGTTACTACCGGGTATAGTAGCACCCTACACAACCTAACACATCCTTCTAGCTACAGTGTGTACCTCCTGTAATTACACATGAATAAACCGTTACTACCGGGTATAGTAGCACCCTACACAACCTAACACATCCTTCTAGCTACAGTGTGTACCTCCTGTAATTACACATGAATAAACCGTTACTACCGGGAATAGTAGCACCCTACACAACCTAACACATCCTTCTAGCTACAGTGTGTACCTCCTGTAATTACACATGAATAAACCGTTACTACCGGGTATAGTAGCACCCTACACAACCTAACACATCCTTCTAGCTACAGTGTGTACCTCCTGTAATTACACATGAATAAACCGTTACTACCGGGTATAGTAGCACCCTACACAACCTAACACATCCTTCTAGCTACAGTGTGTACCTCCTGTAATTACACATGAATAAACCGTTACTACCGGGTATAGTAGCACCCTACACAACCTAACACATCCTTCTAGCTACAGTGTGTACCTCCTGTAATTACACATGAATAAACCGTTACTACCGGGTATAGTAGCACCCTACACAACCTAACACATCCTTCTAGCTACAGTGTGTACCTCCTGTAATTACACATGAATAAACCGTTACTACCGGGTATAGTAGCACCCTACACAACCTAACACATCCTTCTAGCTACAGTGTGTACCTCCTGTAATTACACATGAATAAACCGTTACTACCGGGTATAGTAGCACCCTACACAACCTAACACATCCTTCTAGCTACAGTGTGTACCTCCTGTAATTACACATGAATAAACCGTTACTACCGGGTATAGTAGCACCCTACACAACCTAACACATCCTTCTAGCTACAGTGTGTACCTCCTGTAATTACACATGAATAAACCGTTACTACCGGGTATAGTAGCACCCTACACAACCTAACACATCCTTCTAGCTACAGTGTGTACCTCCTGTAATTACACATGAATAAACCGTTACTACCGGGTATAGTAGCACCCTACACAACCTAACACATCCTTCTAGCTACAGTGTGTACCTCCTGTAATTACACATGAATAAACCGTTACTACCGGGTATAGTAGCACCCTACACAACCTAACCCATCCTTCTAGCTACAGTGTGTACCTCCTGTAATTACACATGAATAAACCGTTACTACCGGGTATAGTAGCACCCTACACAACCTAACACATCCTTCTAGCTACAGTGTGTACCTCCTGTAATTACACATGAATAAACCGTTACTACCGGGTATAGTAGCACCCTACACAACCTAACACATCCTTCTAGCTACAGTGTGTACCTCCTGTAATTACACATGAATAAACCGTTACTACCGGGTATAGTAGCACCCTACACAACCTAACACATCCTTCTAGCTACAGTGTGTACCTCCTGTAATTACACATGAATAAACCGTTACTACCGGGTATAGTAGCACCCTACACAACCTAACACATCCTTCTAGCTACAGTGTGTACCTCCTGTAATTACACATGAATAAACCGTTACTACCGGGTATAGTAGCACCCTACACAACCTAACACATCCTTCTAGCTACAGTGTGTACCTCCTGTAATTACACATGAATAAACCGTTACTACCGGGTATAGTAGCACCCTACACAACCTAACCCATCCTCCTAGCTACAGTGTGGATGGGTAACCACCTAGCACGTTACAGAACTTAACTCATCCAACAAAATAACTTCATCACATACTCATATGTTACAATATCATGTGGTGACATTTTGTTATTACTGTACTCAGTTTGTTCATAAATTTGTATTAGTACATTTTGGGATTCCTCGTTTATATTGTGGTTATGCAAGATATGATGTAAACATTTTAAATAGTTTTTTTTATCTTTAATGTTGACCTTTTGACCCCGTAATGAATACTATTCTTACTTGGACCAAAAGGCACCCTTGTATTAAGTTTCAAGTCTCAAGATCAAGTTGTATTAAGATCAAGCTTCAAGATCTTTCTATCAAGAAGTAATTAAGACAGACAGATAGACGGACAAGGACAGTCGAATTATTAATAATAATTACTGTACACTATAGAAACCCCAACAACTCAATGCACTTATGTTAGAGTAAATAACACCTTCTTAAAATATTAGTAAGTTTGAATTATTAGCCTATTTATATTTACTGTAAAACTCTATACTTCTGAAATACGAGCCGGTAAGTCTACTTACTACGATTGGAAATACAGTGATCTACGAAGTAACATAAAATTAGGTAAGGTTCACAAGTAATGTATGTAGATTTTTGTTAAATAACTCAAATGTTCTTGTTTATATTTCAACACATTTAAGGTGTACTGTAATACAAACAGTCTCTTAGATCGAAATGGTGATACAGTCGATAAGTACACGCTGTATGATTGCTTGATCCGTATGAATGAACCTTTCCACATATCCACATATCGGACACACAATAGACTCACTGCATTACTGGCTTCTATAACTTGATTAATTATTCATTGATTCCCTGCATGATAACTTGGGATTAAACAAACGAATCTACTTATTCATAGTTTTGGCTTGTAGATTTAGAAATAACAGTCATCGTTTGGTTTCTAGTTTGGTAAACAATTATCGTCCAGAATGTCTCATGGTTAATACATTCACAGTAAAAATAAATAATATGTAATTAATAAGTTTTGGTAATTTAGTTTGAAACCCAGCTGTAGTGATGCGTCCTTGAATTTTCTTGAAGGACAATGTTTAAACGTCCATGCACTTTTGCCTCCTCATACTTTTCAATACAAAGAAGTACAACAAAACTTATATTAGCTAATAAAATATTGAAACAATTATAAGCGTTGAATACGTACTAATTATATCTAATTAGGCATCTCCCAACATTCTAACACTAACATAAGCACGTAAAAGTACAAGAGGTTTAAAATTGGTTTAAGAGGTTGGACTATGAGGCCCAGTTGTTAAACGAACTCACCTATAAATTATGATTCATTTATATATTATTAACTCTGAATTCAATGATAGTGCATGTTGCTCCACGAGATTTGGCTGAGCGTTAGCCAATATTTTTATATTGGATTTATGGGTAACCATGTTGGAAACAGAATAAATAAATTTGTAAACAAAATGAGTAAAATCATATGAGATTTTAACATGTGAAATTTGTATTCATAGAGTAAAACGAAATATAATAGAGTGGAAAGCGGACGTTAAAAGTTGGTGACAATATTTGAGTTCAGAGCATTCTTGCGTTATAGTAGCCTCTCTCTTCCTCACTAGAACTTTTATTATTTGAACACCGCTCTGAAACACAACTTAATGTACAATAATGTGAGTGTATCATGTAGAAGATATCCCGAGAAAGTTCTATTCCTAGACCTAAAATTTCCATAAAATTTCATTTCTCCATAGACAAGAATGTGTTGTAGGATTGTAGTGTCCAACAATGGAATTTTAATGTACATTACTGTTCTGTACGATTGTGTCTGTCTGTCTATCTGCAGGGCATCAGTGATAGATCTGAAATGTTGCGTACAACCTCAGCGAAGCCTGTTGCGCAACAAGTGTTGTGTCGTACTGTCACCTTGTTTGTTTATAATCACACGTTGCGTTGTTTAATTATTTCCGTTTCTGTATCACACGGTGCATTTGTTTGATGAAAGATTTCGTTTTCTAACAAAAGCCTTTGTTAAAGAACAATACCTTTTATCAGAGCACGGTGACCTTGAAACTCCGCTCAGCGATCGATATAATCAATGGGTATCGACAGGCAGTATGAGTACGAGCACTATCGACGTACTAGTTGTTACCTGCGGCTCCACTCCGAGTAAATATAAATAATATAAGTAATATAAATATAAATAAATAACATAAATAATAATAAATAAATATAAATATTTATCTACTTTTTGTCTGTAGGGAAATTATCTTAAAAGATATAATTTAAAATTTAGAAAAATATGCCCTAATCAAAGATCGAATCACATGATAAAGGAAAAAGAGTTTGAATCTTGGGGTAAATATTGTTATCGGGAGATTGTAATGACACGTGAATTATGTGATGAGCATTTCACCTGTCCTGGATGGGAACTGCTGTGGTCACGTGGACTGATTATTCGTACATGCTTTACATCCTGCTGTATAGCGACATGGGTAGAAAATCCCAAACATGGACACCTCTTAGTGTATCGTCGAGGAATGTGAGGAAACAGTTGCTTGTACGCACATGTTCTCTTCACAGCTGCTCGAAAACCAGATAGCACACATACCCAGTCCTTGTATAAAAATATATAAAGCCGTTTAATATGCAATATTTAAACATTTTCTTTTTACAGGATATTTTTTATGTTCGTTCTTTATGTAACTTGTCGTATGTTTGGAGGTTTTCCAAACAATCAGTTTTCGTACGGAAATTTCTGATTACATAAAATGTTAGTATACCAACTCTGTAGTGGTATTAGTATTCGATTCTACTTTTTAAACGTAAGGCCCAAGTTTATATAGGACAATTTGAATGAGTTAAATTAATCTTTCGGACAACTTTTACATTAGACAATAGGCAAGTGTTAAAAGCAGTAATAGAAACAACTTCAAATAACGTAGCTATGTACAACATAATCTTTTTTGTATCTCTCAAGACGAACATGACTCCACATTCCAGGAGTTGAGTCTGTGACAGCGTCAGATTTCAGACGCTGCAATAAGAGGAAGGTGAACTGGAACTAAACTCAACAGAAACGCCTCATTCTTACAGGCGACATCACCCGTTCTAGTTAAGTCATATTCTTATGTTACTTGACTTCGGGGCATGCCATAGAAATAAATAAAAATGAATAAAATAATCCCGTGGATTCAGTAAATTATAGAATTCACTGCAGCTTGGCAAACAACCAATTTGTTTTGTATATCAGAATAATAATGTGTCGGTGTATTATAGACGAGTACACTTTTATTATCAACACGAGAACAAATAGTTAGCTGAACAAAGTTAATAATAAGTGAACAGAGTACGATATACAAAGAAGAAAAGAAAACAGGATAAGCACACATTAAATAAGTTGGTCTGTTTCCTCAGATTAATCCCTACCACCGTAAGCCCCCCACACACCTTTCGAACATTTCACCCAACCTGACCTGGGCGTCCGTACCCAACGCCCAACCTGTCAAGTTAGACGTTTACCCCCACACTGTCCGAACGTGCGATCGAGCAGGTTGGGTGTCTTGTCAGTTGTATTATGGATTTTCGGGACAAGTGTAGCTGTTTGTGCTGGCGCTTTTTGTCTGAAACGACAAAAGAAGAAAAAAGATCGACGCTTGTGGTCTAAAAAATGGTTTTTGGACCGGAGTAAGTTTAGCCATATGTCGCTTCTTGCTGAACACTTGCCATTAGTGAGCCTCAAGACTTCAAAAAATTATCTAAGGATGAGCGAGGAAAGCTTTGAATATCTATTCGGAAGACTGTGTGAGCACATAGAAAAAGAAGATAGCCTTTTGAGAACCTCAATTCCTGCAAAAGAACGTCTTGCAGCAGCCACTCTCCAGTTTCTAGCCAGTGGTAGGAGCTACGAGAATCTGAAGTTTAGTTGTGCAATATCTCCGCAAGCACTAGGAAAAATCATACCAGAAACTTGTGCAGCTATTTTTGATGTTCTAAAGGAAGATTTCTTAAAGGTAAGTACAAATATTTGTTAATTAGTTTTAACTCACTCTTTTCTTCTTCTTACATTATTATAATCCATAATTTACACAATTGTTTTTTTGAGCGCAAAATTGGGTTATTGTCCGCGCGAGAATAAAGCAGGAGGGTACGAAATGAGTATAACCATCTTCCGAGAGCGACAATAACCTATTTTGGCTTCAAATTTATCCTATTACGTTATTACTTATTTTTTTAGGTCTAAAAAAACACACATAATTTCAGAAAAAAAATTTATTTTCAAATCTATCTTTTATAAAACTTTTTTCAAAAACATCAAATTTAAAGTCATCAAATAACAAAAAAAAAAGCTGTAACAGAAGATGCTGTTGTCAATGTAATCAGCCTATTATAAAACAAAACGAACAAACAAAGATGAAAAAGCAACTTATTATACATTGTCCTCGCTGACACCGGGTAGATTCAAATACTGTTTGAGTTCATTCCGAACTTCTTGTTGAGCAGTTTTTTCTTGAATCGCTAGTGCTTGACCTGCGGTAGGTTTTAGTTGCTGCCGTTTGACTTTGAGCAGGTTCTGGTAAAGAAAAATTCTTAGGACAACGTACAGTTTGAGGTGAAATATCTACTTTTTGTTGCTGTACATGTTTTTGCTGTACTTGTTGTTGTAGATGTTGTCGTTGTACCTAATGTTGAGTAGGGTTTGATTTGGCTTTGCACATAATATGGGTCAAAACTGAATGTCTGATGTTGATAATTTTGATCTTGTAAGAAATATATTCAGCGTCAGCCGGCCTATACGATATGGATTAGTTGTTTTTGATTACTGTCCATAAAATGGTTAAGTGATGGTATATTCCGTTGGGTTGGCTGTTGTTCTGTCAATATGGCCGCAGATGCTTTCAACTGCCTAACTTAACCGTGGAACAAAACATCAGATATAAGCTTTTCTGCAATTACTTGTTGTTGACGGTCCATATCTTCCAGTTGGAAGCCCACGTTGTTTCCAAAAGCCCGGAACTTATTCTGATTACATAGGACAGGACGTAGCTGTATCCAAAAATCGTTCTTGTTTCTTTTCAAAATCAGATATCTTTTTTCGGTTTGTTCGAGTAGTTGATCCTGGTTAGACCTACTTGATACTGATGGGCGACTTACTGGTGTACTTGATGGTGATGGGCGTATATCAGCGTGTATCCCTGTAGATGCGTCATCTTGAGCCTGTAAAAAAACACAAAAACTGGGTTTAAAACAGTTATATATAACAGCACGTCAATCAATATTACCTCAATATAACATTGTTAATTTTAATATATTATAATTTTTAACAAACTTTTATGTTTACTTTTTGCAGTTTCCTTGCAATGAATCGGACTGGATGAACATAGCTGTGGACTTCAAAAGTACTGTACTGGCAAGTTGAAAACTGTGTCGGCGCTATAGACGGAAAAACACATAGCGATTCGTCAACCTCCGAAAAGTGGGTCATACTACTACAACTACAAAGGGTTCCACAGCATTGTTCTTTTTGCTGTGGTCAATGCTAATTATGAATTCATCTATGTAAATTGTGGTACTAATGGAAGAGTATCCGATGGTGGCGTACTTATGGAAACTGATTTTTGGAGAGTTGCTGGAAAATAAGGAATTGCACTTGCCGTCACCAACAAGCTTCGATGACAGGAGAGACGTTTGCCTCCCTTTTACATTCCTTGGAGATGAAGCTTTTTCCTCTGAAGGAAAATCTTATGAAGCCCTATCCAAACAAAGGAATCACCCACGACGAAAAGATTTTCAACTATCGGATGTGCCGTGCTAGGAGAGTGGTGGAGAATGCGTTTGGCATCTTAGCGACTCGATTTAGAGTCCTTCTTTCGACAATGAATGTTAGTGTAGAGAGGGCAGAAATCATTGTTTTTGGCGTGTTGTACTTTACATAATTTTCTACGCCAGAAAAGTCCAACCTACCTAACTCAAAGTAGTGTGGATTGGGAGGACACTTCAGCAGGCCAGTTAAATGAGGGTGAGTGGAGGCAGAACACGCAAGAACTTCTTGGGTTTTAAAAGAATGAGGCGGGATGGCAGAGAACAATCAATTGCCAATGCAGTTCGAGTTGGTATAAAAGTTTCTATAACAACGAAGGAAGTGTTGATTTCCAAGAAAAAATGATTAATAAGCGTTGACAGTTCGGTATTGAGTGTAAACAAGTGCGATGATATAGTTTAACAACAACAAAAATTATAAAAATATGTTGATTTTGCTATGTAGTCCTATCTTTTTTCAATTTGATAACTAAATATTGGTGAACTTTGTACATTTTTTCTAATTCGTTTAGATACCATAACTGTGTCTTATTTATATTTTAATTCGCTAACTTTGGAAAAAAGCAATGTTGTAGTTTATTTAATTATATTGAACTTAGAAAAAAACTAAAGTGTATTTGTTTTCCCTTTAACGTATGCCTAAATATTACTGTATTGCAATTATATATTGCAATTTTGATTAATATATTCATTCTTGAAATTTAAACTTTTATTATGTAAACTTATTAGATAAAAATATTAACTTATATTACCCTTCAAACATGTGCCAAAGAGCTTTTTGTCACCCACGATATTTTTAATATTGAGGTATGTTACTCTGAAGACAGTTCTAAGTAAAAATAAATAGGAAGGTAGATAGAAGTAAAACCAAAACAGATGAAATTCCTAGGAAATATACGCATTTATTCATCACCATGAGCAATGCTCAAGGCTACACCTCTGTGGGGTTAAGTTAAATGACTGAATATCTATAAATGTTAGAAAACTTGCACAACATTAACACGCAAAGGATATGAGTTTTTATCCTAATTATTTATTATTATTTATTTATCATAATTATTAAATAGTTTTTATCTTGGGGGCAAAATTATAGTCTATTGCAACGTACTACGAAATTAAGGAATAAAGTTGAATTTTTCAAACATCATTGGACATAATGTTATAACCTGTTTATATATATAAATTAGTTTTTGTGCTGTTTTTAAACTTTAATATAATTTATTTGTAATCTAACTTAACCGTACGAGGTGTTGTCCAAATAATGACCTAGCGCTCAATCCTAAGTAAAAATAAGGAAAGTAATAAACAGTAAATTGGTAACAATTAAACTGACACTTACTTTGGTTATTTCGTCCTGCGTTTCCGCTTCCACGTCGTCCACTTCTCCTTCTTCATCTTCTTCAAGGGACGCAATACTTCTGGATCTTTTGCCGATCGAAGATACACCTTTCCTGACTACCCTCTTGGTCTGTTATGAAAAGCAGTAAATCAAAATACCAAAGAGATGGTTCATACACATCATCCTGACCACTTCCGGTAATCTTTGATTTTTCAACCTTTTTCAGCTCTCTTCGGAACGATGCCCTCAAGGTTTCGATTTTGGATTTGACAAATTTCTCGTCGCAATCCGGATTAACTTCCTTGCATTTTTCAACGAGAACGGAATATCCTTCTTTTTTGATATTTTTGTTGAATAATTTTTACTTTTTATGTCCCATAAAGCTCGTTGCTCCCTATAAAGTTCAATAAACTCACACCAAAATGGTTTATTATCGTTAAAACGACATTATGAAACTGGCCTCGCTCCGAAAAAACAAATAACAAATCTAGTACTACGCCACTGCACTAGGGAAACTGAGGTCTAGCCAGTCGAGCCGCTCGACAGTTCCCCCACACACAGCCCAACATGACAGGCGCGCGGTTGGAGTTGGGTGGTGCTGTCGTACCCAGCATCCAACCCAACAAAACCATCGCGCATGTTGGGTTTTGGAGCCCAACACACTCTCGAATATGTTCGACAAGACGTTGGGTTCCCAACTGCTCGACCAACATGTTCGATAGTGTGTGGGGGGCTTTATTAGAGTAGGGACATTTGTGAGTAGTAACTACCACACGTTAGCAGCCCATAATGGCCATTTTCAATGTAGTAAATACTTTATATTAAAATTTTAAGAGCTGTGAAAAACAAAATACTAAATTCTTTAACTTCTTTCGGGCACTTTTACTACTTTCGCCTTGCCAAAAACACGAATCTGATTTTCAGACACAAACAGCAAGGAATGAGGTCGGAGACCGAGGCAGACGATCAAACAAGAGATGCGTAATAGACTTGACTTGGAAAACAGACGAACACAATAGTGAAATAGCTAGGGCAGACAAGTCACTCAGACGATCTGGGCTTGTTTACAAAGAAAAATCAGATAATCAGGACGTTCTATTTTGCATCTTATTCGTTCCTTTCACTTATTCTTAAGCTATGAAAATAAATAGTTTTAGCATTAACAGTGTAGCAGACGTATTCAGTTTAAGAACCTGGTTAGATGATCAAAAATGTATGCTAAAATCATAATTTACAAGTTGGTTAAAAAACTAAACTAGAACATAATTCTGTGGTATTTCTTATCGGTCATAGCCAAATGATGATTGAATTGAGATTTGAGAAGTAGCCATCAAGTGACATTGGCCTCGTTATATTACACGACACACGACCACCCAAGTGAAAACATGGGGCCTGAGTACAGATGAAATCTTTCTCGAAATATCTTGCGGAATCTTAAGCTACATGTGTTACAATAGCGCATGTTTTAACATATCACATGACTGTACTTACTTATTTAAAAATTTATTTACTCTGCCATGTTCTCGTTGCCATGCGTCAGATAAATTTAAAAATATTCGCTAACGCTCAGCCAAATCACATGGAGTGAATGCATCATCAAACTCAGTGTAGCTTTATGCAAACTTTCACGTCTATACGTCAGTTCGTTTTCGAGATATCGTGGGGATAAACAGAATTTTTCCTAGCCCCTTCAATAATAAAAAGGTCCCTTCGATAACGCTCAGCCAACATAAATTGAAGCACAACTGTTTAAGTGTTTGTATCAACAGTGTGTTCTTCTTCAAGTGGTTATAAGAATAAAGTATTAAAAGTTTAGATGCTTCAAAAAGTTATGTTATTTTGGGTAGCGTTACGTTATGGATGTATTTACATTCGCAGGAGCGAACGAAAAATTACTTCCTTGAACGTTATTGACTCTCAAGAACGTAGCCAGCAAAAGATTTGGCGGAGGGGGGGGGTCCAGACAACGGATATTTCTCCGTAGTGGACAGAGAGTAAGGACCCATTTTGTTCTTAACCTGTTTCTTTGTTAGAACGATCTTTCAGCAGTACATGTCAGTAATACTGAATTATTTAAATAATAAAGATCGTTTATTAAAAAATTATTTGAAAAAATTGAAAATTTGGTCCGAACCCCTTTGACTACCCTCGCTGGCTATGTCCTTATTGACTTTGCTTCATGTTTTAGTGCTTATAACACTTGATGTTGCAAATAGCATAATTCTAAAAAATTTCAATGCTCGAATGACTTACCAACATGCTAATACTTAACCAACTTCCAATACATATTAAACTAGTCAAACTGTTTATATTAAAGTCACGCCTGGTGTATTCTAACACGTATTCTAACATGATTGATTGTTTTTATGAAATTATCCTTTTCCTAACTGTACGGAGAAATACAGAAGTATACAGCAAACCTAAGTTATAATTTCGAGCTGATTTTTTAAATTAATTAACGTAATTATGACTTAGTTTTGCTATATGGTTCTTTATTTCTCCGTACAGTTAAGAAAGCATGGACAGTTTTAAAAGAAAATAAAAACAGCTCTTTGACCTTCTTACTCAAAAATCAATAATGTTCTTCCTTGGAATAAGATGAGACCACTTTTCTACCTTCTAGGACCTTCTTATCGAGGTTTCACACAGATGGACACACAGACGGACAGATGAGTGGACTGCCCTTTGCCATTTTGACCGTAAAACCAAAAGGAGTCTTCCTTGTTCATAGAGGAACCTCTGTATGAAGTACCAAGGTTCTAGGACTTTTCTATCAATAGTTATTACACAAACAACGACACGGAAGGCTTGTCGAGCCTTAATAATAATGGCATGTAATAACTGTAATCTAACTTTTTCCTCAAAATTTTTGGGGATTAAATTAATTTACGTTCATTATAAAAATTTCTTATTCAACCTATAAAGTGTAATAGTAATTTTTCAGTACAAAGCCAAAATCCGTAGTAATGTAGTAAATCAAAGGGCAGCAAAGGGACGTCCACTCATCTGTATGTCCATCTGTGCGACACCTCTTGATAAGAAGGTCCTAGAAGGTAGAAACGTGGTCTCATCTTATTCCAAGGAGGAACATTATTGATTTTTGAGTCAAATTGATAAAGGGCCGGATTATTTTCTTTTAAAACTGTCCACCTTTTCTTAACTGTGCGGAAAAATAAAGAAGTATATAGAAAAAACATAACTTAAAATTTTGTGCTGATTTTAAAAATTTATCAACGAAATTACATGATTTCAATACAATTATATTTGATGGAATTTTACTTTAAGGAAATTAAAATATTGCATAGATAAAATACACGTCATTCTAGTAGCTTTCATATGCGTACTGAAAAATGCATATCATTTTCACCATAGTTTTTCACGAGAACTATTTATAGCTTTTTGCTTTTTATAACTAAAATTCCTCGGGAAATGATAAAAAAATCTTATTTTTCTTGTCTTTACGAAAGGTTTTAGGAACTGTGACTAAGATTTGTTGAGTTACAAAATTATTTCAACCAAGCATTGAATATATCACCTTATATGTTAATTTTGATAGTGCAACAAAATTAGAATTCAAAATAAATCTATAGAATGGATGTATGATTTTGGTTATAACTTTAATAGAGACTTTACGCAAATTTATATATGGACACCAATGAAGAGTAATTTTTATAGGTACAATTTTTCATCAGTTGAATGATTACTCCTCACAGCGAGGCTGATAAATCACAAGATTTTAACAATTTTTATACGCTTTGTGACCTGGAATATCAGTTGTATAAGTCTGGAATGTAACAAATATTGATTTGAGTTGTAGCTTTAATTCCAGATTTAAACGCACTACACTTTTACACTGAATATAAACTCGTGCAGGTATAAAAATGGGAGATCCACCACGTTAATAAATTGCTGTGTGCCATTGAGGAAATTGTAACAGTATTCAGGAGCGGTGTTACGTCAGGATCGAGCCCGCGGAAGTCCACCAGTCATTTTTCACGGCTGAAAGCGTCCTGTGGGAAGGCACCGATGTTCACTAATAACTCGCTAATCTGGGCATCGATTATAAGGTGAAAAGTGCCAGGCGCCGCGCCTCCTCGCTGCCGCCGCTACCGTGAAAAATGCGGCTATCCTGTCCCGCGCTCGCGGGAGGCAACAGTCACCTGCAGTACACCAGCCCGCCACCAGTCCGCGCCACCGCTGCCTCCCTCCCTCAACCTCTCAGGTCAGTTCGTACAAGTGTTTCGGCTACTGATTTCATTTTACATAAGTATTTTTGGTTATGTTAAATAAGACTGTAGCTCATCATTTATTATTCCTTTACGAAGATTTCATTACTATTTCCATAATTTGTTTTAGACGAAGAGTTGATTTGGGTGATCAATTTTAACTACATGAATTAACGCTCGAACTAGCAGTCATTTTGTCCAGAGATTTTTTAGTGTTTTGTACACGTACTTTGTAAAAGTTCATTTGTACTATAAACCTATGTGTGTAATACAGTATTGTTTTCAGGAAAATGTGGGGATAATTATGGTATAAAGACGTTATGCATAAACTATAAAAGAAGACCAACATTTATTTTGAAAAGTGGTGGGACTTCTCCTGGTACAGTGTGATAATATTATAAATATTAGAATCTGAGATAGCTATTGTCCTTAATTTTATATAGTTTCCGAAAATATATAATGTAAATCTATAAATTGTAAAAATCACAAATAGTACACGAAAGGCTAAATTTGTTACTATCGTTACGATTATTTCAAAAATATAATTTTTACTCTAAATATTTCCAAACTATGCCAAAATGTAGAGAATTTATATGCACTACAACACAATTAATAAATTAATAACCAATTTCTATTTTGTTTTATTTTTGAAAGGTGGTAGGACGTACTTAAATTTGTAACTATGGATACGATTATATAAAAAAATAACCATAACTAACTCAAACTATTTTACTCTTTTAATCAAAATGTGCTCTCTTGTATATGACTAATTATGAAAATAATCATCTAACACTGAGAGCATCCTTTTGTATATACTCAATCCATAGCTAAATATCTAGTATCAAAAACAACATTTAGTTATTGAATTAAAAATGACAATCACGCAATTATATTTTTAATGGAATTGGGAATACTGAACTGAAGGACTATAATTTGGTCACTTTCCCTGGACTAGTATTTCAATAGCTCAAGCTGGTATTTCAATACAATGCATTTGATTAAATGTACAGTAATTTTAACTACTATTGTTATTCAATCTTTTTTAAATACAAGAAAGCATTTAGTACAGTGGGTTTTAAGAGTGCAAACTAAAATCACAAATTTTTAGTTGTCACCTCATTTTTTTACCATTCAACGACTTGGGTAAAATACTGGAGGGAAAGGAAAAGCCTGAGAGTTAACAAGAACGTTAAAACCCGACGGCCTTGTGGGCCGAGAGAGAATCGCAGCTGGAGCGAACGGTTAGCCGCTATTTTAGTTACATTTGTTACGAGTTTTCTGTAAAAGCGCACGAAGTCACGCACACGTCGGGGTAAACATGAGTCGGAGCTCAATGAATCAGCGGTCTCCCCTCGCAGCTTTTAAATCTTCCGGAAAATAACGCAACCTTGTGTTGACAGTAATTTTGCTCAGCATAGATCAGAGTATGTTTGTATTCCGAAAACTAAGATAGGTAAGAAAATTAAAATTATGGTAGTAAATTTGAGAGAATAAACGGTTACAATATTAAATAATAAAATTCTGTCAGCGGCAGTAAAATTGGTTGTAGATAGCCTTGATTAAGTAGAATGAATTAATAACAAACCTGCCCTTACCGTTGGTAAAATCCGGAAAGATCATGGGCCCAAGTTGTGATCCTTGGGGTACTCCTGAACAGAACTATTATGCATATGTCGTTCTGTCTCCTGAAGACGGCATAACATATGAAGAAAAGAAGTAATTGACCGTAAATATTCTGACAAAGGCAACTTACAAAACCAATTTCATGATTATTCAATTATGATTAGTGAACAATTAAAATTTATCTAATAAAGTCGTGTCAAATTTTTTTTAAAGTAATACATACGCTTCTGTCTACTAAACACTATATCACGAACATTGACTGTTGATAATAGTGGACCTGTCAGCCACCAACTCTGTCCATGGACATTAATTTGATCTAAAAGCTGTTGAACAACACCCAATTTGGGCACTCAACAACTTGCCCAGAGCTAACTGAATTAAGATAGGTCTGTCATCAGATTTTGTTACCTACCTATAAATACCTATAGGTAGTTTTGAGGTAAATACACGCTCTGCTGCTTTCAACGGTCGTAATAAATTAAATTTGTAAAAATTAAACTTTTCTACTTTTGAATGAATATTTATATAACCATAGTAACATGATTGAGAATGAACTTTTTCAGTCCTTTGTCATTCAGTCCTAGCGAATAACTTGTTATTACTGTCCTATTAGGTTCATTTCTGGTATATGACGGTTTCATAATTTGATCCATATCGTTTTTAGACTAGACTGTCATTAGGTTTATATAGTAAGGAAAAAAAATATTTGACTAATAACGACAATACAGATTTTCTTTTTTTATATAAACGTAGAGGTAGATTTCCTTTATTAGCCTTATTCTGCCCGTCAAGAGTAAGGGGGAGAGTCGATACAGTACAAGGTCGATGGTACTGATAAGAAATTTAACGGCCAGAGACCGGATTTGAACCTGCGCTATATCTACCTAAGATCTAAAGTCAGGCATCTTGGACTGCTGGGCCATCGGCACTCCTAGTAAATTTTCAAAGTTTTCATTTCAAAATTCAGAATTCTTGAATCAAAAATTTAATGTTTATTCAAACTTTTTCTAATTTCCCAGTATATTAAAACCAAGCAGTGAAGTAGATAGTGCCTTTACACAGAGATGCATTTAACGTGAAACAAGAATGCACCATAAATCTGCAATTGAACATAAAAAACAGAGCAACCTGATCCTAAACACTTGTAGTTATGAGATAATGTGTTTAGTTGTATCTTCTTCGTTTATGATCGTAAGTCGGTGTCTGAGGTACGAGGAGGTAAAGCTTTCACCCTAAACACTTGTAATTACGAGATAATGCGTTTCGTTGTATCTTCATCGTTTATGATCGTAAGTTCGGTGTTTGAGGTACGAGGAGGTAAAGCTTTCACCCTAAACACTTGTAGTTACGAGATAATGCGTTTCGTTGTATCTTCATCGTTTATGATCGTAAGTCGGTGTTTGAGGTACGAGGAGGTAAAGCTTTCATCCTAAACACGTGTAGTTACGAGATAATGCGTTTCGTTGTATCTTCATCGTTTATGATCGTAAGTCGGTGTTTGAGGTACGAGGAGGTAAAGCTTTCATCCTAAACACGTGTAGTTACGAGATAATGCGTTTCGTTGTATCTTCATCGTTTATGATCGTAAGTCGGTGTTTGAGGTACGAGGAGGTAAAGCTTTCATCCTAAACACGTGTAGTTACGAGATAATGCGTTTCGTTGTATCTTCATCGTTTATGATCGTAAGTCGGTGTTTGAGGTATGAGGAGGTAAAGCTTTCACCCTAAACACTTGTAGTTACGAGATAATGCGTTTCGTTGTATCTTCATCGTTTATGATCGTAAGTCGGTGTTTGAGGTACGAGGAGGTAAAGCTTTCATCCTAAACACGTGTAGTTACGAGATAATGCGTTTCGTTGTATCTTCATCGTTTATGATCGTAAGTCGGTGTTTGAGGTACGAGGAGGTAAAGCTTTCACCCTAAACACTTGTAGTTACGAGATAATGCGTTTCGTTGTATCTTCATCGTTTATGATCGTAAGTTGGTGTTTGAGGTACGAGGAGGTAAAGCTTTCATCCTAAACACGTGTAGTTACGAGATAATGCGTTTCGTTGTATCTTCATCGTTTATGATCGTAAGTCGGTGTTTGAGGTACGAGGAGGTAAAGCTTTCATCCTAAACACGTGTAGTTACGAGATAATGCGTTTCGTTGTATCTTCATCGTTTATGATCGTAAGTCGGTGTTTGAGGTACGAGGAGGTAAAGCTTTCATCCTAAACACGTGTAGTTACGAGATAATGCGTTTCGTTGTATCTTCATCGTTTATGATCGTAAGTCGGTGTTTGAGGTACGAGGAGGTAAAGCTTTCACCCTAAACACTTGTAGTTACGAGATAATGCGTTTCGTTGTATCTTCATCGTTTATGATCGTAAGTCGGTGTTTGAGGTACGAGGAGGTAAAGCTTTCATCCTAAACACGTGTAGTTACGAGATAATGCGTTTCGTTGTATCTTCATCGTTTATGATCGTAAGTCGGTGTTTGAGGTACGAGGAGGTAAAGCTTTCACCCTAAACACTTGTAGTTACGAGATAATGCGTTTCGTTGTATCTTCATCGTTTATGATCGTAAGTTGGTGTCTGAGGTACGAGGAGGTAAAGCTTTCATCCTAAACACGTGTAGTTACGAGATGATGCGCTTCGTTGTATCTTCATCGTTTATGATCATAAGTCGGTGTCTGAGGTACGAGGAGGTAAAGCTTTCATCTTGAACCCGCAAGAAATTGGTTTAAACATATTCTCTTTTAATATCTTTCTCTTAATACTCGTATAATATTTTGTTCTTAAAATATATTATATCTCATATGTATATTTGAAAGAGATAACTGGAGCGGATATTGGAACCGGTAACTGGAAAAGATCTATAACATCAGCCGGCTATTTCTGGAATATATTTATTCTGATCAGAATACATACAACCTATTTAATGGTTTTCTATAACTACCTTAAACCTTAATGAAAATATATTGTGTTCTCTGCAACATCTAGCTAACCCAGTCACTTTATAAGTACATTTTTCACTTCGCTAACTAGTGAATCACACTTTAGAATTGGGATTTTAATGTTATATCATATATAATACAAATATTAACCGAGATAGTTTAGATTCTCGTTGATACCTCTCAAATATATGTATGAAAAAGGTAGTCATTTATCTTTATTTAAATATCAGTGTCCGGGTTCAGACCATTTAAAACATATCTTGAGATAATTCGATCTCGCTGTGTGGAAGCATTTTCAATCATCGTATTCACAGTAATAGTCTTTGTGTCGACTGATGATTAAATACTGCCAACATAAAGAAAAGAGCATCCAAGACAATCCACATACACGTAGATTTACCATTTGTTGATTGAAGGTGGCCCTCCAAAACGAGGCAGAATTATACAAACAATTTAAATGTTTCTACACGGCGTGAACCAGAAAACGTTTAGACGAGTTGACACCGGCGCGCCACCAAAATACCGCCCGCCAACTCTAGTAGCTTAGTGATTAGCTTCTCAATCCGGTTTGGACGTGCAATTTTGCATCTGAAAAATAATCATCTAAGCCTAGTTTGAAGTGATATGAAAAACAATTCCAGTCTGAAGCTCCAAAATCATTCTCCAACAAAATTTAAACTATATCCAACATTTTATGAATTTACAAATGAAAATGACATTCTTGTTACAAAGGTAAAAAATGAGCACAGCAACGAGGGCGTGTCGTTCCCTACTAAATGTTATTCAAGTCCCCGCGTCACTCCCCCCCCCACAACCTGTGATTGACAAAACTTAAACTTTCATTGATATTCAGGTAATTGCAAGGGCGTAGCCAGCGAGGAGGTCCAAGGGGTCCGGAATCCCCACCCAATTTTCAATTATTCAATAATTTTTTTAGTAAATGATTATTATTATTATTATTTAAATAATTCGGCATTACTGACATGTACTGCTGTAAGATTGTTGTTCTCAACAAAGAAACGGGTCAAGAACCTTTTAAGGAACAAAATGGAGCTTTACTATCTGTCCACTACGGGAAATGATCAGTTATCTGGATTTCCACCCCCTCCCAAATTTTTCCTGGTTACGTTCTTGGATAGTTGGTCTCGTCTGTAATACGTAGTGGTGGATGCTTTTCAGGGATTGCTGGTAGGTTGATATGATAACTTAGCGTAATTTATAGTTTACGGAAAGATTTAGTGCAAACTCTCCGCCGAATTCTCCGAATGCTTAACGACTTTCCCATTTAGAGTTTTATCAGTCACTTATCATTTTAGCATTGTAGCTGGTAGTATTTGTTCTATATTAGGAGTTTCTCTGCATGTCGGCCAGGTAATATCCGTTTAATCCGTGACGAATCGGCGCCGACATAAATAAAATCCTTGGAGGCTCGGTGTTACAAAGTAATTGCCGGTGCACGCCGCCGCTCTTAACACCGATCACAAACTAGTTCCGTCGCTGATGAATGTTGCGGCGCGAATGTGGCGTGTGACGGACGAGGAACTGGCGTGAGTCACGTGACGCGAGAGTCACGCTTCCGGTATCATCGCTTCCGGTTTCAGTTATAATGTTGGCTAACTGGCAAAGTGAGCGGGGGAGTTGGCAATTAATAGCGCAAGTCTTGGCAAAACTGCGATGACGGATATCGGTCGATAGTTTATAACTAACTTTCGGCACCCGTCGCAGTCCTGTGGATATAAATAATAAAATAATAATATTCTTTATTGCAGGAAACAATTAACAATAATTTTATAAGCAAGCGTCCTAATCTAATAACTAACACAATTTAATTATAAGTAAATAATAGATAAATATCAAACTAAAATTATTTTTTGGGTACGTGACCCCTGTAGCCGGATATTAGAAGGGGAGTTAGAAAACATTTTTTAATGTTACCGAAGACTATCCCAGCGGCCCATCACAAACTCGTCAACTGAGTAAAATGTCCTAGACACTAGGAAGTGTTTTAATCGGGAATTACATTGTTTGTTGTTATTGACGCGTTTGATGACTTCGGGGAGCCTATTGATTAACCTTACAGTAGTTCTGTGCTGTGCCATACAAAAGTTGTCCCGTGTAAGTTGATGTACGTCGCTACCCCGAAGTGAGACTCACTTGAATCGGCAGTATAGCACGACGTCGAGAATGTAGAGGCTAGGCAAAGTCAGTAATCCAAGCTCCCCGAAAGCCACTTTACGGAAGGATGTAGGTATTCTTAGTTTCTCCATGATATGGGATAGCGCAGAGGGGTGGTGATCTCATGGTGTTCTTTGTCACACAACTTCTGGCTCTCTTTTTGATCCTGACTCATCTGCATGCGCTTTTTTACATAACATCGGTCGTGGCTCTATAAGTAGATAATTTTGGGACATTTTGGCACACAGACGGACAGTAAATATTGAAATACTTTGGGGGCTTTATTATTGAGAAATAACTTTTACTGATACACCATCCAACCTATGTTAAATAAGCACATATTCATAAACCATTTTTAATATTTAAAAACTGGAATGAGATCACTTAAGTATTTAAAGTTACAACCCCCAAAGACAAACTACGTAAGAATACATCAAATTATATGCACGAAAGTACAAATATACAATCGTCAAACTGACTACTCTAATAACTAACTAATAAGAATCCACCACCAACATAATACTAAAGAAGTGATATTACTCAGAAACTATTTATTACCCAGGGACTGGACAACAAAAGCCGCAAATCACGGATGTTTGGCAAGTAGACTGTCGGGCAAGGAACTGCTGTTGAGCCATAACTTTGTTGTGTGAGACTATCCATTCGTTACTGTAATTGTGTCCTTTATCTCCATAACAGCCTGTGACCGAGCGGTTCTCATGAGTATACTTTCATCTAAGATATTTATTATCAACAACTGCACAGGATCTGGGCGACGAAAGCCGCAAATTATGGATGTTTGGCAAGTAGACTGTCGGGCAAGGAACTGCTGTTGAGCCATAACTTTGTTGTGTGAGACTATCCATTCGTTACTGTAATTGTGTCCTTTATCTCCATAACAGCCTGTGACCGAGCGGTTCTCATGAGTATACTTTCATCTAAGATATTTATTATCAACAACTACACAGGAACTGGGCGACGAAAGCCGCAAATTATGGATGTTTGGCAAGTAGACTGTCGGGCAAGGAACTGCTGTTGGTCCATAACTTTGTTGTGTGAGACTATCCATTCGTTACTGTAATTGTGTCCTTTATCTCCATAACAGCCTGTGACCGAGCGGTTCTCATGAGTATACTTTCATCTAAGATATTTATTATCAACAACTACACAGAAACTGGGCGACGAAAGCCGCAAATTATGGATGTTTGGCAAGTAGACTGTCGGGCAAGGAACTGCTGTTGGTCCATAACTTTGTTGTGTGAGACTATCCATTCGTTACTGTAATTGTGTCCTTTATCTCCATAACAGCCTGTGACCGAGCGGTTCTCATGAGTATACTTTCATCTAAGATATTATTTTATTATCAACAACTACACAGAAACTGGGCGACGAAAGCCGCAAATTATGGATGTTTGGCAAGTAGACTGTCGGGCAAGGAACTGCTGTTGGTCCATAACTTTGTTGTGTGAGACTATCCATTCGTTACTGTAATTGTGTCCTTTATCTCCATAACAGCCTGTGACCGAGCGGTTCTCATGAGTATACTTTCATCTAAGATATTTATTATCAACAACTGCACAGGAAATGGGCGACGAAAGCCGCAAATTATGGATGTTTGGCAAGTAGACTGTCGGGCAAGGAACTGCTGTTGGTCCATAACTTTGTTGTGTGAGACTATCCATTCGTTACTGTAATTGTGTCCTTTATCTCCATAACAGCCTGTGACCGAGCGGTTCTCATGAGTATACTTTCATCTAAGATATTTATTATCAACAACTACACAGGAAATGGGCGACGAAAGCCGCAAATTATGGATGTTTGGCAAGTAGACTGTCGGACAAGGAACTGCTGTTGAGCCATAACTTTGTTGTGTGAGACTATCCATTCGTTACTGTAATTGTGTCCTTTATCTCCATAACAGCCTGTGACCGAGCGGTTCTCATGAGTATACTTTCATCTAAGATATTTATTATCAACAACTACACAGGAAATAGGCGACGAAAGCCGCAAATTATGGATGTTTGGCAAGTAGACTGTCGGGCAAGGAACTGCTGTTGGTCCATAACTTTGTTGTGTGAGACTATCCATTCGTTACTGTAATTGTGTCCTTTATCTCCATAACAGCCTGTGACCGAGCGGTTCTCATGAGTATACTTTCATCTAAGATATTTATTATCAACAACTACACAGGATCTGGGCGACGAAAGCCGCAAATTATGGATGTTTGGCAAGTAGACTGTCGGGCAAGGAACTGCTGTTGGTCCATAACTTTGTTGTGTGAGACTATCCATTCGTTACTGTAATTGTGTCCTTTATCTCCATAACAGCCTGTGACCGAGCGGTTCTCATGAGTATACTTTCATCTAAGATATTTATTATCAACAACTACACAGAAACTGGGCGACGAAAGCCGCAAATTATGGATGTTTGGCAAGTAGACTGTCGGGCAAGGAACTGCTGTTGAGCCATAACTTTGTTGTGTGAGACTATCCATTCGTTACTATAATTGTGTCCTTTATCTCCATAACAGCCTGTGACCGAGCGGTTCTCATGAGTATACTTTCATCTAAGATATTTATTATCAACAACTACACAGGAACTGGGCGACGAAAGCCGCAAATTATGGATGTTTGGCAAGTAGACTGTCGGGCAAGGAACTGCTGTTGGTCCATAACTTTGTTGTGTGAGACTATCCATTCGTTACTGTAATTGTGTCCTTTATCTCCATAACAGCCTGTGACCGAGCGGTTCTCATGAGTATACTTTCATCTAAGATATTTATTATCAACAACTACACAGGATCTGGGCGACGAAAGCCGCAAATTATGGATGTTTGGCAAGTAGACTGTCGGGCAAGGAACTGCTGTTGGTCCATAACTTTGTTGTGTGAGACTATCCATTCGTTACTGTAATTGTGTCCTTTATCTCCATAACAGCCTGTGACCGAGCGGTTCTCATGAGAATACTTTCATCTAAGATATTTATTATCAACAACTACACAGGAACTGGGCGACGAAAGCCGCAAATTATGGATGTTTGGCAAGTAGACTGTCGGGCAAGGAACTGCTGTTGAGCCATAACTTTGTTGTGTGAGACTATCCATTCGTTACTGTAATTGTGTCCTTTATCTCCATAACAGCCTGTGACCGAGCGGTTCTCATGAGTATACTTTCATCCAAGATATTTATTATCAACAACTACACAGAGACTGGACGACGTGGCAGAATCCTTAAAATTATAATATTTTAACTGTAATCTACATCATTAAATTTTTTGACATTGTTCTGTTCTTCATAACGTTAACATCAACAAATATTTCTTGACCAAGTATTTCTCAAAGTACTTTCTCTACAATTGCAATGTCTTCATAAAAGATTACCCTAAACACTATCTTACATTATCTTAAGCTACTTTTCTAAATCTCATTTAAGCCTCAGCGTTAACTATGCCGGCTTCGAAGTGCACTGTTTTTTTTTTTTTTTTTATTATTATTATTGGACCTGCACGGGATTTGAACCCGTGATCTATCGGTTAGAGAGCCGAGACTAGAACCATTAGTCTACGGAGGAGGAATCTTAAGCTACTTGTTGTCAACTCTAGAGCCCTCACTATGTTAATAGTTGAGTGGTAGTTCTTTTCCATGATTAAAACCCCCCTTAAAAACATAAAAAGATAGTGTCCATAGCAGAAATAACATTTTACAGTCCAACCCTAGACGTTAGTAACTAGATTGGTCAACAGAGTTCGCTAGTGCTGTTAGGTCCCGTCAATGACAATACTAGGTCTTTTCGCCGGATCTTGCTGAGATTGGTTGTCACAGTCACATCTGTGTGTTTTATATTTTCGATGCGTCTTATTGAAGTTTGTAACTAGCATTGATATCAAAATTTCCTATTACTGATCTAAGTCAGTGGTAGTATTAGAACTATCCGCCGGAGTGCGCTGTGATATGTTGTTCCATCAAGAGAATGTTGTGATCAATAGTATTTCCTTATAAGATAATTGGTACTTAGTGTACATAGTTTTAAACTATACATTTGGATTTTTGCCCATTCATTCTCTGTTGAATTAACATCTTAAATTAAATAAAATTATAATTAATTGAAAATTACCGCATGTTTACCTAACTAAATTAGTGCAATTTCCTTTCCAGTATTTGTTCACAGTTAGTGTTTATCACCTGTGCGACACGAAGTGAGGCCAGTATATCGAGCCACTGCGTGACCCGCCCACCCCATAACTGTAGCGAGGCCACAAACAAGCCACTTAGTGCACTTCAATTTCCCTTTACTTCCAAAATAGGTTATAAACAAGCCAGTTAGTGCTCTTGGAGTCCTCTATTCCCAGAATGGGTTGTAAAGCAGTTTCCCTTCTCTTTCTAAATAGGTTATAGACAAACTTCATAACAGCATACACAGTATGTGTCGCTCTGCCCCAAACTCACCCATAGGTTCTGCTACGTTCCCAGAGCCAGCATAGGAAAAGTTACTCACTTTTAGTTTAATGTTTCTTCAATTTAAAAAGCGGTTATACACTTTTTAATCACTTAATGTTTTCAGTTCTCAAGAAGTATTAATTTATTCTTGGTCCTATTGTAATAAACGCAACGCTTTTACATAATACAATGTCTTATTTTACCAGGCGAAGTTAAAGTTAAGAGGTCCTCTCTAAGACTTAACCTGGGGACCAACGGCTTAAAGGTGACTTCCGAACCACCACCAACGGCCGGGCAGGCGGGCTGCTTGCAAGGACAGGATCGCTCAGCGGTCACCCATCCAAGCAGCAGCCACGCTCGCCGTTGCTTGATTCGGTTATCTCGCGATAACCGCCGTACCTGTAACCGCCATTGAATAAGTTACTGAGACGATATTAACTCGCTAGTGTTCAATAGCACATAACTGTAAGGATTTCGTTTCAAGCAGTAAAATCACGAATTTTTCGTCACGGTTATTACCTGAGCGTTAGCGGAGTCAATCACTCGAGGGGTAGAAAAATTCCATTTCTGACTGTCTGTCTGTTCGTCAACGTGATATTTGACATTTTGCAAGCAGCTTATTTTTTATGTAGGCAAAACCGAGATCGACTATGGTGCATGTCACTCCATAGAATTTGGCTGGGAGTTAGTCAATATGTTTATATTGGAATTACAGATAATCATGAGGGAAACGTGGAAATCGCAGAATATATAAATGGTATAAATGTGACATTTTAACATGTGACAGTAACACAGTTAGCTATAAACCTGTTATGCGACACGTGGTCTGAAGTACTCCGTCATTAAAAGTCAACTGGTATAAAATGATGGCATACATTTCTGTGCTGTTAATAAAAGAATATGTAATTTGTATTTTTTGTACTTAAGGGTATTCAACACATATCTGCTCGGTTTCCACACGTATTCCGTTGGAGCTGAACAGAGGGAAGATGTCGGTATAAAGTTATCACAACCGCGGGTCTAAATATCGACTGTGCGTCAAAAAAGCGGAAAGTTGCGTGCTTCACGCTTCCGCACGCACACGTTCTAGCCGAGACACGCATCTCGCCCGCACCCCCACGCGTGATGCATGAGCATCCCCCGTTTACTGTTATACCGTCGTTTACACTCATTGGCCTACATTACAGGTCGACGTTATAGTACTTCACTTGTTGTGACTTGGCCTACACAAACACTTACTGTATATTTAGTTGCTGCACATCACGCACAGCCATTAGCTAGCAGTTTCTGTCACGTAGAGGGAACAGCTACACGACTCGTACTCACTCGTCTGTTATATTTGGTCTACATTACAGGTGGACGTTATAGTACTTCACTTGTTGTGACTTGGTCTACACAAACACTTACTGTATATTTAGCTGCTGCACATCACGCACAGCCATTAGCTAGCAGTTTCTGTCACGTAGAGGAACAGCTACACGACTCGTACTCACTCGTCTGTTATATTTGGTCTACATTACAAGTGGACGTTATAGTACTTCACTTGTTGTGACTTGGTCTACACAAACACTTACTGTATATTTAGCTGCTGCACATCACGCACAGCCATTAGCTAGCAGTTTCTGTCACGTAGAGGAACAGCTACACGACTCGTACTCACTCGTCTGTTATATTTGGTCTACATTACAGGTGGACGTTATAGTACTTCACTTGTTGTGACTTGGCCTACACAAACACTTACTGTATATTTAGTTGCTGCACATCACGCACAGCCATTAGCTAGCAGTTTCTGTCACGTAGAGGAACAGCTACACGACTCGTACTCACTCGTCTGTTATATTTGGTCTACATTACAAGTGGACGTTATAGTACTTCACTTGTTGTGACTTGGTCTACACAAACACTTACTGTATATTTAGTTGCTGCACATCACGCACAGCCATTAGCTAGCAGTTTCTGTCACGTAGAGGGAACAGCTACACGACTCGTACTCACTCGTCTGTTATATTTGGTCTACATTACAAGTGGACGTTATAGTACTTCACTTGTTGTGACTTGGTCTACACAAACACTTACTGTATATTTAGTTGCTGCACATCACGCACAGCCATTAGCTAGCAGTTTCTGTCACGTAGAGGAACAGCTACACGACTCGTACTCACTCGTCTGTTATATTTGGTCTACATTACAGGTGGACGTTATAGTACTTCACTTGTTGTGACTTGGTCTACACAAACACTTACTGTATATTTAGCTGCTGCACATCACGCACAGCCATTAGCTAGCAGTTTCTGTCACGTAGAGGAACAGCTACACGACTCGTACTCACTCGTCTGTTATATTTGGTCTACATTACAAGTGGACGTTATAGTACTTCACTTGTTGTGACTTGGTCTACACAAACACTTACTGTATATTTAGTTGCTGCACATCACGCACAGCCATTAGCTAGCAGTTTCTGTCACGTAGAGGAACAGCTACACGACTCGTACTCACTCGTCTGTTATATTTGGTCTACATTACAGGTGGACGTTATAGTACTTCACTTGTTGTGACTTGGTCTACACAAACACTTACTGTATATTTAGTTGCTGCACATCACGCACAGCCATTAGCTAGCAGTTTCTGTCACGTAGAGGAACAGCTACACGACTCGTACTCACTCGTCTGTTATATTTGGTCTACATTACAAGTGGACGTTATAGTACTTCACTTGTTGTGACTTGGTCTACACGGACACTTATATTTAGTTGCTGCACATCACGCACAGCCATTAGCTAGCAGTTTCTGTCACGTAGAGGAACAGCTACACGACTCGTACTCACTCGTCTGTTATATTTGGTCTACATTACAAGTGGACGTTATAGTACTTCACTTGTTGTGACTTGGCCTACACAAACACTTACTGTATATTTAGTTGCTGCACATCACGCACAGCCATTAGCTAGCAGTTTCTGTCACGTAGAGGAACAGCTACACGACTCGTACTCACTCGTCTGTTATATTTGGTCTACATTACAGGTGGACGTTATAGTACTTCACTTGTTGTGACTTGGTCTACACGGACACTTATATTTAGCTGCTGCACATCACGCACAGCCATTAGCTAGCAGTTTCTGTCACGTAGAGGAACAGCTACACGACTCGTACTCACTCGTCTGTTATATTTGGTGTACATTACAAGTGGACGTTATAGTGCTTCACTTGTTGTGACTTGGTCTACACGGACACTTATATTTAGCTGCTGCACATCACGCACAGCCATTAGCTAGCAGTTTCTGTCACGTAGAGGAACAGCTACACGACTCGTACTCACTCGTCTGTTATATTTGGTCTACATTACAAGTGGACGTTATAGTGCTTCACTTGTTGTGACTTGGTCTACACGGACACTTACTTATATTTAGCTGCTGCACATCACGCACAGCCATTAGCTAGCAGTTTCTGTCACGTAGAGGAACAGCTACACGACTCGTACTCACTCGTCTGTTATATTTGGTCTACATTACAAGTGGACGTTATAGTGCTTCACTTGTTGTGACTTGGTCTACACGGACACTTATATTTAGCTGCTGCACATCACGCACAGCCATTAGCTAGCAGTTTCTGTCACGTAGAGGAACAGCTACACGACTCGTACTCACTCGTCTGTTATATTTGGTCTACATTACAGGTGGACGTTATAGTACTTCACTTGTTGTGACTTGGTCTACACGGACACTTATATTTAGCTGCTGCACATCACGCACAGCCATTAGCTAGCAGTTTCTGTCACGTAGAGGAACAGCTACACGACTCGTACTCACTCGTCTGTTATATTTGGTCTACATTACAAGTGGACGTTATAGTACTTCACTTGTTGTGACTTGGTCTACACGGACACTTATATTTAGCTGCTGCACATCACGCACAGCCATTAGCTAGCAGTTTCTGTCACGTAGAGGAACAGCTACACGACTCGTACTCACTCGTCTGTTATATTTGGTCTACATTACAAGTGGACGTTATAGTACTTCACTTGTTGTGACTTGGTCTACACAAACACTTACTGTATATTTAGCTGCTGCACATCACGCACAGCCATTAGCTAGCAGTTTCTGTCACGTAGAGGAACAGCTACACGACTCGTACTCACTCGTCTGTTATATTTGGTCTACATTACAAGTGGACGTTATAGTACTTCACTTGTTGTGACTTGGTCTACACGGACACTTATATTTAGCTGCTGCACATCACGCACAGCCATTAGCTAGCAGTTTCTGTCACGTAGAGGAACAGCTACACGACTCGTACTCACTCGTCTGTTATATTTGGTCTACATTACAAGTGGACGTTATAGTACTTCACTTGTTGTGACTTGGTCTACACGGACACTTATATTTAGCTGCTGCACATCACGCACAGCCATTAGCTAGCAGTTTCTGTCACGTAGAGGAACAGCTACACGACTCGTACTCACTCGTCTGTTATATTTGGTCTACATTACAAGTGGACGTTATAGTACTTCACTTGTTGTGACTTGGTCTACACGGACACTTATATTTAGTTGCTGCACATCACGCACAGCCATTAGCTAGCAGTTTCTGTCACGTAGAGGAACAGCTACACGACTCGTACTCACTCGTCTGTTATCTGTTATTAATGTTGTTTGTGGCCTACAAATTACACAAATTATTTTAAATTTCATACTTAATAATTGTTTTGCAAATAGATATAAAATAGTTTATTGTTATTAAGTATAACTATTATGATACCGCTGTGCACAGCGAGTAGAAACTGACTCGTCACCACGCACAAGCCTCTTTGGCCCATGTGGGACTAATTTCATTCATATTGTGTGTACTGTGCTTGTTTGCAAATCTATATATATATAAAAATGAAACTGTTCGTGTGTAACAGCATCACTCACAAACGGCTGGACGGATTCGCCTAATTTTTTTTTTAATTTGTTCGTCTTGATCTGTAGAAGGTTATAGGATACTTTTTATCCCTTTCCCGATTCAGGATTCCACCCCACTGGTTACAGAAATACCCGTAAGAAATGCATTGCAGCAAACATTATTAAGTGAAAGAGTCTTTTCAAATTTTTAATCAGCTGTTCTTTGTAAACATATATAATGCGACAAAAAATTGTTGTTATTTTTGACAGTAACTAAGTAAACATAAATATTTTTGACGTTTCTATGTAAACAAACATTTTTTGACATTTACAACGTGTCACAAATGTCAAATTTTTGATAAACGTGATTTGATATCTTTTTTACAATTTCCAAGAACAGTGTTATTTTCCATCAGTAAAAGGTTTAAAAAAATAGGCAAGTATTTTTGTTTTCTCATGTAAATATTCTTTGAAAAATGTTTTTTCTCAACATTTTTTTTTTACAGAATTCCTTTGAGCAGTTTTTTGACGAATTTTATTGGAAAACAAGCTGTACACTACCCTGTGGAGTTTTTTAAACTCACTTGAACCATCAGGAATGCCGTCACATCAATTACTCTTGAAAGTAGGATCACCGATAATGATGTTGAGAAACTTACGACCACCAAAATTGTGCAACGGCACTCGACTAACCGTCAAAAATTTACATCCAAATATCATTGAAGAAACGATTTTGTCGGGAACATCTGCCGGGGAAGATGTCTTCATCCCTCGCATCCCCTTAATTCCATCCGACTTGCCATTTGAATTTAAGAGACTTCAGTTCCCCGTTCGACTTGCGTTCGCAATGACGATTAATAAGGCACAAGGACAATCACTTAACGTCGCAGGAATCCATCTGGAACCCTCATGTTTCTCGCACGGTCAATTATACGTCGCTTGCTCAAGAGTCGGAAACCCGAAGAACCTTTATATTTATGCTCCAAATAATACAACTAATAACGTTGTTTACCAAAACGCATTAAAATAAACAAAAAACTTTTATAATAGATTTTATGATATGCTACGATGTATTAGTAGAGCAATAAATTAATTGGAAAAACGTATAATAAAATTAGTATTTCTTTTCGATGCTTGATTGATGTAGCCCTCTCTACTGCCACGCGAGCGGAGCCGCGGGTTTAGGCTAGTTTTGAAATAAATTTTATTTTGATTTTTGATTTTGATTTGATATTTGGTCTACGTTACAAGTGGACGTTATAGTGCTTTACTGCTTTCCATTATCTTCATTGGTGGATGTCTCATGTAGCAAATAACTATAATCTGAGTAAAAATAAAAATAGAGTGTTTCATTGCACAAACAAAAATGTGTTGCACAATATGTCTAAAACTTTTGAATTCCTTAAATATCTGGAATACACCAAATTTAAGACATGTTTAATAGAACTATAAATGGTTTTGCAAACTGTAATATTAACAAAAATTAAACACTAGATGTACGCTAATTCTTTTTACATTTCGATGACGAATATTATACAAATAATTATTTTCTGTGATTTCTGATATTTTTAACAGTGACGTAATCTGATTCTTTGATATGCAATAAACCATTTCCTATTGCTATCGTTATATGTTAGAAGAAAGTATAATACTACATTTCGAGGAATGAAAAGTTGTAAAAATAGCCTAATGGCAGAAATCCTTTTATCATCCATTTTCCATCACAAACCAAAAATATAAAACCATGTCGTTTATTTATATAACGCCACATTTATCACTTGCACACTCACCTCTTATTAATCTGATGCTGAAAATAGATTTTGATTGATTTTACCCCTCGATCAGATGCCAAATAATGTTGCAAAAGATGCGTTAGTTAAAGTGATCCACTTTATCCCCACTTCGCTGTCCGAGTATCCCGTGAAGGGTGAAGGGACGCGACATCGTTCAGCATGTTATTTCCAGAGGACGCCTCCAGTGTGACAGATCCTGTTCTGGCCATTTTAATCGTTCCGACGCTGCTGTCAAACAAATCATCGCCTGTTGCTTACCTGGGTTTCCGGTCTGTTTATCTTTCACTGTTTCCGTCTAATTGTCTGCTGTTTTTGGAAGAAAGTATGTTTGCAGAGTCCCTGTTGTTAGAATAATTCGTTTATATTTTATGGACCAATCAGTATTTTATATATTTTTAGGGTTCCGTATCACATGACATACAAAATAATATAAACGTAGAGTGAAATAATAAAGTGGGTAATCGATGCTGAACTTTTCTGTACATTCTAACGTAGAATGGCGCAGTGTAGCGGGTACTCAGTTTATCGCAAGATAACTGAACAAGCAACGTCGAGCGTGGCTGCTGCTTGGATGGGTGACCGCTGAGCGATCCTGTCTTTGCAAGCAGCCCGCCTGCCCGGCCATTGGTGGTGGATCGGAAGTCACCTTTAAAACGTTGGTCCACAGGTTAAGTGTTAGAGAAGGGCTTCGTAGCCCAAACTTCGCCTGGTAAAAGCAGACATATTTTTTTATCCCTTACTCACATGACATATGAGACCCTATAATCCATCAAGACTGTATGGTGCCATCACTGTGATGGCTTTCTTGTTGTAGTAAAGAATGTTACATAACGGTCAGAAGTGGAGATTCTTTCGTTCACCCCACAGCGGACAACACCCTGGGCCGGAGAACGACTCCCAGTGGACCCGTGTTTACCATTTTCAATTTTGTTATAGGGGTGGAATTACAAATCAAATTTCTACCCTTCAAGTTAAATAATTTGAAAGGTGTCGTTTATACAGACGAACACACACGAAGAGTGCTTTCATCAGCGCTTTCATCAGCTGGTGCAGACCGATTAAATGTCGTAACAGCTAACTTGAAATGTTGCCACCAATACGTTGTTTTACAATTAAAGGCCACAACCGCACATTTTACAATTAAAACATTTACAGTAACATTTTATTTGTACGTCTTGTACACAAGGACATACAACTAGAGTTTTTTTAAACCACGCAAATAAATAAAAAGTGCATTATCCAGTAACAAACATCTATTGGTCTTCAGGTGGCAAAAGGAATTCCCTCTGTTTTAAGTGCACTATCTTAGGCATGTGCATTCGTATATGTTACAGTTTACTGTGTAAAACTGTATTCTATCGCACTGTTATCGTGTCCAGAGCCATGTTTCAAATTTCAAGACTCAAAATATTTGCAAAGTTAATTTTATAATTAATAAATTATTTGTACAACAAAAAGTGATTTCAAGAAAGCTTCCATCTATTCGATTTTTCATTAGTAAGCCCAGTCAACTTAACAGAGTAAAAAAAGCTCTTTAACGTTTTAGTTGTGAATACGTCATTGCAGGGCTAACATGTTCAACTAATGAAACTAATCTATCGAACACAGAAACTTCATAGTGTGTTGATAAGATATTGGATATTGTCATATGGTTAACCTTTTCATTATATGTACTTTGTTTACTAATGTGTTTGTTTATTCTGTGTTTTTTCGTCGCCATCATTGTTACCCGTAAGACCAGTATAATAATGTTTGCTAATATTCAGCCAAACTTCATGATTTCAAAGGCACCATCATCGAACTCGATTTTACTTGTATAAAAATGAAGCTTCATGCTAAATTTCGTCTACAGGTTTGTATTCGAAATATCGTGCGAGTAGATAGACAGACAGGGACAAATAAACAATTTTACAGCCCCTTGAGTGGTCTTCGCTAACTATCATCCACTGATTGAAGTGTAGACTATAACAACATACGATAATTAGATCGTTCCAGACGTTATACAAGTTGTGTACTATGTATTTTCTAAAGTGCCCAAGAATATTTTTTATTAAAATCGGAATGAATCGCCCAGTTGTAATTATGAACCGCTTATCAATAAACCTAACCTTGTAAATCCAGGAAGCTATGAATTTTAAACATCTTGTCGACACCGGAATTGATTTTCAAGGCGGGAAATCTAATAAGCGCGCAATTTATGCAGGGAGAGGAGCAATTGGCGTGAAATGCAGGATTAGAGCGGCCAGGGGTCAGAGGTCCTGCAGGATGTGCCGGGTGTCCTGCAGGATACAGCCAGGTACTACCTGGGAGCGTGCTATATTGCGATCTGATAATGTCAGTTTACACTGGCGGAACAACTGTTCTTGTTCCCTTCACAAGACGTCTCTCTCGTGAAAAGTATTTACTGTCTTTGTAATTATAAGTTTCAATATTAACAATACAATTAATTAATGTTGAAATTGGTTTAACACTATTGACATGATTACCGAAATATGTTGTACAAGAAATTAACTTTTTGTATTACAAGTGCAATCTTAATTTTAAACAAGGCATGCAAGCAAAACAATTTTAATATGATGACGCAATATTGTATGTGCCATTATTTATTTTTTAATACGAGGCTGATATCCCTTTAAGCCTTATCCTGGTCGTCCTCATGGGCCACTGGCCTTCGCGAAGATCTTATCAAATAGAATAAGGGGGAGAGTCGATACAGAACAAGAACGATGGTACCGATAAAAAGCGTAGACAGGAAACAGTCGACTATATGGATATTACTCTACTTAAAAATGTATTTTATAAAATGGTACACGGAGAAACAATTGTTTATAACCAAATATTTGTTATTTTCAATTCTTTGTTTAAAGTTTGTCATTAACTATAAGGTTTTGGAACATAAAAACTTAAAAATAATAGAGAAAGAAAATATATTTCAATCCTCAGAGCGTGATGTTCTGATATTATCCTTTGAATTAACTTTAAGGTCCTTGACCTAATTGACCTGATGTAATTTTTATTTTATTTTGTAATAATTATTAAAACTCGGTTTATAGCATAATCCTAGTCACTGAAGTGGCGGTTTTTGGACTGAACGAATAACGCAGTCAGCACACAGCTGGAGTCACGTGACTGAGGATCGCGCATTGCAGCGCCAGGACCAGTTCTCCGCCGTATTACGTGTGGTATCGCCCATTACAACGGTGGCCTCGGGATCAAATCAATTACTTGGCGCAATAATAAATATTATGACCGGCGTTGATTCGGCGTTGCCAGTCTTCGCTCTGCACGCGATGTCCAAGGCCGGCCGTCCGCTCGTCGTGGGACCGTCTACGTTTCGGCCATCTCGTCTCTGGTCGATGACCACATGAGCCATAGAATCGTGATAAGATCACTGATTAAACTGAGCTTTGATTAAATAGATTGTTGTTTTATTAGCGATGTGGCGTCCCTCAAGGCTTATTCTTGGGCCCACTTCTTTTGATAAACAGTTATGATACGTACGTTAAAAGTGACACTTAAAGGAAGAAAACAACACAATACAATATTTAGAATTGATAAAAATCTTTATTCGCGATCGTCCTGCTGTTAATGATGGTCTCGTTGTGTAGAGGACTAAACAAAAGTGTTTGGTATAGAACAGAAACGTTTAACAGTTGTTATGATATAATGTTGAAGCAGTACGAAATAGGGTTCTCCAAATAAATACCATATTAATTTAACATGCGCAGTGTAGCGGGTACAGCGGTTATCGCAAGATAACCGAATCAAGCAACGTCGAGCATGGCTTCTGCTTGGATGGGTGACCGTTGAGCGATCCTGTCCTTGTAAGCAGTCCCCCTGTCCGATTGGTGGTAGTTCGGAAGTCACCAAGTTGGTCCTCATATTAGGTGTTAGAGAGAGTTTCTTAGCCCTATAGTCGCCTGGTAAAATAAGATATCCCTTACTTACTTACTTAAAACACACTTATGGTCATAAAAACTTCTTAGGAAGCCTTAAAATGATCTTAGGAACACACCAAAGTTAAATAGATTTTTATGTAAATTTTGGTGTGCTTCCGGTTATCAATTTGGTGCCGTGTGGATATCAACGATCCTAAGTTGGATTCGGGGTTGTCAATATAGAATCCATGTTAGGAATTGAGGATTTTGAGTGAATCCAGTTTTGATCATGTGGTGTTGGGATTATCATTAATGCCGAGTTGGGTTTTGGTTGGATTGGCTATTAAGCTAATCCCTTAAAACTCAACCAGGCTAAGCCCTAATGAGGGAATTGGAAAACAACTAGCCACTCGGACAATTATTAAGACAAACTACTATATGAGTATTTATTCGAAATTGGGGTTTGGGAGGGTTACTATTTACCCAATTCTGTCTTGGGGTATTACCAGATAAAAACGAAATGATAGAGATGAATCCAAATTTTCACTTCTACTTTAGGAGTTGCAAAGTGAGCCCAAACTGAAATAAGCTGAAGTGAGATTAAACTTGATACTGGTTTCGATTTATCCAATCATCTTTGATCTAGAATGTCTTGTGACAAATTACAGAGAAGAAGTGTTTTGCTTTATCTACTGTATTTCTGGGTGAAGATGAGTGACGATTGAGGAATTTAAGATGATCAAATCAACCGAAGCATCAAATGTAACCTTGTATGTACTATTTTAAGGTAATCAGTAAATAATAATCCTGAGATTTTTACGATTGGAAGAATATCATCCCATATTGGGCCTTGAATATGTTAAATCAAAGAAAATACTAATGGTTCATTCTTGGTTAACCAGATCCAAATTACCACAATATTACAATATATGAACAATTATTTTAAATAATTTATAGGTGCACTCATTTATATGAGAACCCAAAATAATATTCCTTTCTGTGAAATGTTTTTTTATTTTAGTTATTTTAAATCCCCGCTTCTGTTCTTTCCAAATTCTGTTCTGTGGTAGCATTTTGTCGTAGCATCTGTAGAACTTCTGTGCTCACTCTTGTCACATCTGTCTCATTTAAACAATTTTATATTTACAGATGCCTAATCTCGACTCCATTGCAGGGTTGAGGATGAGGTCGACACGCTAGTACTGAGGCCGTGTGCGTATTGTGGCCTCGGTTTTCAGGCAAGTAAATACTAATATACATTCCTCTTATCGGGTCGTGGATTTTTCCCTTCATTAATAGTTATTTTACTGACAAAACATTTCGTTCTACTCATTTAATTTGTTAATAAAATTGTTTAGTTGCTATTACAGAAATAAACAACTACTTCTGGGATGTGAATAAAAAAACGTCTTATTGAGTATGTTCCAATCTATAAAATTGTTGATAATTCACTGAAAGAAAGTCGATTATAATAAGTAGCAAGTTTAGTTTATTGTTTAAGATGATTTTAACATGTATGTAGCCAGTTTTAACGTTCGTTAGATTGTCTTTCTGGTAATTCACAAAGTAATGGTTTTGTTGTTATTTATTTTAATGACAACTGAAATTAAAAAAATAGTATAAAATAATGGTATAAAATGTTGACAGTATATTTTATTAATAAGCCATGACGTAAAGGAATACAGTTTAAATGTACGTATATACTGTGAAGTATATTATTTTCAACCGAATATTTAAGTTATTGGTAACATATTTTGTTGTACATAGCATTTTAACATTTTGTCTGTTGAATGATTTATCTTAGTATTGTCGTTTAGTTGATAAATACAACACATTCATTTCATTTATCAGCTTTATTCTTAAAAAAATAATTTTGTATTTAATAAAATAGGAAACATACATTTTTAAATATTCCTCCAGGATTTTGTTTTCTATTTTGTGTCTTCTTATGTATATATTTACATTTTCTTTTGTTATAACGGTATAAAATCTTTTAGTAATTGAGTAGAATGAACCAGAAATAACAAGTGGGTTTTAGATGAAAATATGAATGTCAATAATTTTAAAACGTTCTGTTCATTTATTTCTGAGTTACGAAGAACAATTGGATTTTTATATGTCCATTTTTATTGCCGAAATATTGCAGGTCTCGGACGTGTGGGCGGGGCAGTGGAAGGACTTCTTGCTCCATAAGTCCTGCGTGGAGCAGTTGAGAGGAGACCAGCGCGCCTGCAATCCTAGGTAAGGCAATATGTGGGCTTGTAACAGGACAGGAATAGAAATTGAAGGCGTTTTATTAGAGTATACAAATACATAGACATACTATACTTACTATTCTCCTCCATTCTCCATTCTCAGTCCGCTACTCTTTCTATTGTATGTCAATGACGCTGGCTCACTTTGCACCGAGGACGAATAGTCCAGTGCCGATGACACGACTCTCTGTTTCAAAGGAAAATCAAACTCAGAACTTGAAATGACAACATTCACTGAGCTCAACGAATTAATTCAACATTTCAATGAGCTCAATCTTAAAACAAACCCGTCAAAATCGGTGTTTGTTCAATTTCGTTTGCGGCCGACCGTCTCTGATCAAAGTCCTATAGTGATGTTGGAGGAGACTGGGATCGAAGAAGTCTACTCGACTAAATTCCTTGGTATACACCTTGATCGAGGGTTGACATGGGATAGTCATGTAGACAACGTTTGTTCAAAATTGTCCTCAGGCATTTATGTTTTGAAGCAGCTATCCAAATACTGCCCAACTCAGGTACTGATGACGGCGTACTATGGACTGATATACCCCCACCTGTTATACGGTGTGGTTTTGTGGGGAGGTTGTGCAAAATCACATTTATCTAGAGTATTTACACTCCAGAAAAAAGCCGTTAGAAAAATTACAAAACTACAATGGAGAGTCGTGCAGACCAGCATTCAGAAATCTGAAACTGTTGACATTACCCTGCCTCAACATTCTAGAGCCGTCTCTTTTTGTCATATAAAAATGCAATCACATTAGAGGTAGTGACATACACTCTTATGAGACTAGAGGCAGGGACAACTACCGAACTGGGAGACACAGGACAGTAGTACAGGGGCGTTTGCTTTCTCAGGCAGGAGCTGTTTGTCAACAAATTTCATAAAAAGTGCCGCAAAGCCTAAGGCATTTAAAACTCGTCTGAAAATCGCATTGCTCACAGAAGCTGTTTACAGTACAGACGAGTTCATGGCACGTGTTTGGGTGACCACATGATTGGCTTACTGACGCTGCTAGAGTGGGAAGCAGTGCGATGGATGGAGCACATTGTATGTATGAAGGTAACCTAGATGTCATGTACGAATCCAAAATGTTAGGCTATTTTCTTGCTTGACAATTGCTATAACAAGCTCATGTTCGAAAGCAATAAAATTATTATTATTACTATTTGGTATGCTTATATCAAATGCATCAATGTGACATTAATCTGAGAGAGCTACGTACGCTATGAGTGAGTTTCTTACTATTTATACTGGATTCACTGATTGTTGAGGGTGAAGTCCGCCTACAGCAGGTAAACCTTTGTGATTGTGACCCATTGGGAGGAGAAACCGTAATAAAACGTAAATGTTTTAGATTTTGTAATTTGCTTATACTGCGATAAAACTGAATGAATAATAAATGGGCATCTCTCTTGAAAGGCTTCAACGACCATTAATGAAGGAATGGAAATACAGAGCTCGCCGGCCACTTCTGGAAGATGACCAATATCCACGCGAGATCTGATAACAACCGTGCATGTTCCAACAAGTCCAGTAGTTATCAGTAGGTCGGTCGATAGTCACTCGTTATCTACAGATAGACTAGTTGCATGATAATGTCCAATAATCGTGTAGCGAGTGGGTCCCACGCTCATGCTCATGCCCATGCCTGGCCATGCCTCGTGTGCTCACGCCGTGCCGGCAATGGCGTGTTATGGCGATAGTGGATCCATCTGTTATCGCCTTCAACACGAAATCTGAGGCAGTTACCCCCATTAACTGACGTTTAACTTGTTGGCTAATTTGGATCTTTATGTCTTTTTGCTCGCTTTATCTTTCAGCTCCTGCTTCATGAATGTAGGCTATTAATCAATTGTCTGGTTTCGTGAAAATTCAGTCTTCTAAATAGTTATTCCTTATTATGTACTGTAAACCCTGTTTCCATCTTAAGATGAAATCTTTGAACTTTAACATTGAGTTGGTTAATTAAAACTGCACTCTTAGTAGTGATAGTTATTTTATCTTCAGAGGTCTGTCAAATTTTAAAGTAGGTTTACTACATATCGGTGTAGAAGAGCACTAAACAATTGATTAAGGGGTTTTAAATCGAACTTTTTTACCCATACCTTATTTAACTATCGATAATCTTGTGTTTGAGTTGTTTATTATTCTTTACTTGATATAATTATCCTGCTAATTTAAATATACTCCTGTCGTGATTAAATAAATTTTTAAAATGTATCAATGTTGTTTATTGAACATGAATTTAATGTTAATAAATATATGTCATTTTGAGGGATTTTGTAGTTTCTTTGTAAAAGTTGTTGATGTCAAAAAGCTTTATTCTTTTAATTAAATTATTTAGTGCAATAATAGCGTTTTTTTATTTTATCAAGGTAGACTGCGCATTGAAATAGTGCGCATCGATATGAATCTACAGAGCTCTGCGCTACTGGTGCTTCGAGCATCTTGCATGGGTTCAACACTGTAACCTCCTCGATTCCTTTAGAATCTTTCGTTATACATGGTGATCAACTCAAAGGGGACATCATTGGAATCTCAAGAAGTACCTAGTGAAGCAAACTTATAATTAGAAACATTGCCTTACTTATTTATGCTCATACAACTACTTAGTTAAAAAATTTTTCATAAAATGAAGTATTTGTGAAATTGCAACAGTTTTCACATCCCCTCGAAAAAATGAATGAAATATTCTATGCCCACAGCGACCAAACGGTGAATGAAGTATATCGAAATAGCACCAAGATAAAAAATCTTACAATTTCATGTAAACCCTAAATCTATCAGAAAAATAGAGGTTTTCATAAGAAAAAGTAGTCCATGTTAGCAAATGGAAAGCGAATTTTAGGATTTTAGCAGCGCAACTGTTACAGGCATAAGAAATAAGGTTCAGTTCTTGATTCAGAGTTTGCTGTAAAATTAATATTTTGTGAGACCACAAAGATTGCATTCTTGTATAGATCATCTAGATCATCCTGCATAGCACAAAGCACCACCTCAATTAGTTTGCACAAATTATACAATCTATTTCTATTCGCAACCCAACAATCCTTCCCTGAGCTACTGTTCTTGTGCCAGGATGAGCGGAGGACTCCCCCTGATAGACATGACGACCCTGATGGGACCCCCGGAGGTGAGGGTGGTGCGACTGAGCCTCACCACGAGACCCCAGGAGCCCCGGGCTCCGCCCCCAGAACTGCCCCGGGCCCCGCGACCTCCCCGCCAGCACGTGTCGCCCCTCAGGGTTCGCCCCCGGAGGACGAAGAAGAAGAAGAAGAGTCAGCAGATACAGACCGATGCGGACATGGACTCTAAGTGAGTGGGACAATCTTGGATTGTTGTTCTGAATTTCCGTAGACAAAGTGCGATGTCCAAGACGTTTAGTATGGAATTGTAGATTAAGAGCTTGTAGTAGTGAAAAGACCTTGAATTTATCGCCATATGAATATCGTTAAACCTTATGCACTTTTACGCCGCGTCTTTTCTCTGTAGCAAAACGGAAGGTGTCTCATTTTCGAAGATCTTATTCTTAAGCATCCAAACGCTTTTTACTTTTTCTTGAAATGTTTATAATTATTAGAAGTACAAATATGGTTCTATTCTGAGTAATGATCAAAATATCTAAAAACTAGAAAAATTGCACTTAAAACACAATTTTACAACTAATAAGGCCATGAACAGCCGGTTCTTAACCAGGGTTACCCTCGCACGCTCTGCAAGTGAGTCAGTGAAGCTCGCCAGTATTACATTTAAGTATCAATTTTAGTTTCTACTAGATTTTTCAGATTTTACAAATCCCAAAACAATGGATTAGTAACTATGATGAAAAAAGAAAATTCTTTCAACTACATACCACCTACGATTATGTTAATCAATTAAATCTGTGTCTACGAGCGTCTTGTAATAATTCAGATAATCAATCCCCATTATCTGAATTATGAAGTTATTAATAGTTCTTGGGAGATAATCTGCACTTCTGGAAACTTATCCTCATTTAGAGTTTCAGAACATTTTTTTCAAATTCCGCCAAGAGTAGTATACCGATGTCCGAAATGAGGCGATTGGTAGATGATTATTGATTATTGGAAGAAACAGACATTCTACATTATATCTTTAAAATAAAAACCCAGAAAACTAAGCAAATAGATTCAGTTTCATGTTTTCGTGGTTGAGTTTCATAATCGTAAACAATTTGAGAAATAAACTGAAAATCAAAACGGGTTGTGTATCCTTAGAACCAAACTACCCGAGATAAGGAAACGTTTATTTTCCGTACTATTTGAGTCAAAAACAAATAAATTGAATCTTATTCATCTTGTTTATTAATCGCAACATGTACACGTTTTTGTTTAGAACCTAGTGCATGTAAAATTTATTCTTGTAATGTAATTGTTGTTTAAGGAATTACGCAACGAAAACATTCTTTTGTAACACGCAATTAACTGGAACATTAAGGAAAGTCCACTCGATAGGTCTCTGACAACTCGTCCACTTTTGCTCGGAACACACGGGTGTGGGTGGGGGGGGGGGGGGGGGGTAAGAGCCCACAGCCCCAGGCCGGGCTCACTTTATACGTTGAACGCAAATTAAGTGTCGACATCGGGCAAAGGGCTCAAGTTTTCTTATAAAAGAACGCGCTCAACATGTGAGAGGAATCGATGAATAATTGCCTCAGTAAAGTTATAAAGGGCGTTAAAATGTCCGCCGTCTTCCAAAGCCGAGAGGCTAAACCATTTAAAATGATCCTTTCAAAAGTGTAATTATAATATTTCTGAACAAAGGTCTTTGGAAAATCAATGACGGATATTTACAAAGTAAGTTGTTTATAGTAATAATATGTCAGTTTACATTTGAAAAATAAACATTTAGCTCATTACAGTACTAACAAATTTAAGGTAGATCTAGTTTGTACGCGACCTGCCTTTGAGAGGCGGTTCTGGGATTAGGAAATCCTACAGACAGAGTATAATTTTTATTTCAATTAACATTATAACAAAAAAGTACAACATTATAATGTTCTTTGTTTAAAGTTTGTTGTTGACGATGGAAGGGTTGAAAGGAAACAGGATTTCGGACATTTGCCATCGTTTTATCACAACGTTTCGAGATTTGGAATTTATCCTTTTCGTCAGGTGGAGGGGAGGGGAGGTTATTAATTTATACGAACAGAAAGAAGTAAGGAAGGTAAAGAAAAGGGTTCAAACATAAAGCTACTTGAAGTCCAGTCCAGGTGTTGTCACTGCACAGGATGCAAGTACCGAGCACAAATCACAAGTACGTACAAGGATAAAAATCACACATCAAGTGGGATTGTGTAATTGCACAAGTTACAGTGGGATAGTAACAAGAATGGAATGTTACTACAGTGGGAATTATTATGTTACTTCTGAGATACCTGAACTATTTAAAAACTTTAATTAACTACATGTTAGGAATACAAAGCTCAAATAAATGAGTGGTTAGTAAGAGTTTTTTTAAGAGTTGAATGGATCCTCATTGAACATAACACTTTACTCAAACCTTATTAACGATATTTTGAGAAAAGTAAATTCAGAAATAGTTTTTTTTTAATTATGAATCAATATGATTAAATGGCAGTTTTACAGAATTATTACCAGTTTAAATTTTAATTCTGAAAACCAAATTTGGGTAAACCGTAGTAAAGATTTGTGTATAGTTTCAATTTTTTTTCTTCGCCTTTAGTACTATAGGTGATATTTTAGATAAAGATTTTTAAGTTTGATTTGAATATATAGCGAATTATTGATACTTGACAAAATAAAATAGTAATCATGGCACAAATTTGTATACGATAATAACGTAAATAAATTAATTGTATTTTTCACATTTTAAACTGTAATTACAAAGACAAGAAATACTTTTCACGAAAGAGACGTCTTGTGAAGGGACAAGAACAGTTGTTCCGCCAGTGTAAACTGACATTATCAGATCGCAATATAGCACGCTCCCAGGTAGTACCTGGCTGTATCCTGCAGGACACCCGGCACATCCTGCAGGACCTCTGACCCCTGGCCGCTCTAATCCTGCATTTCACGCCAATTGCTCCTCTCCCTGCATAAATTGCGCGCTTATTAGATTTCCCGCCTTGAAAATCAATTCCGGTGTCGCCAAGATGTTCAACATGCAAAGCGTCCAAGCTTTATAGAATTTATGAACAGTTGGGTCAGATTGTACGGACGCTAGTTTTCTTAATTGTGCATAAAATTGTCAAATTGAGATATTATATAAAACAAATACGACTGCAATGGTTTTGAATTCATTGTCGTTTTGTACGCATAGGCAAAATATGAATCACAAGTCGTATATTAAACAGACGGTTTACACTATCGCGGTTTATTTCGTTTGTATATTATAGACTAGCATTACTACAACCTTCCAAACAATCCTGAAATAAGTGAAAGGCATTGAAGTCTCTTGATCCATTTTAGATTTAAGTTTAAAGATGGGGCCGCGAAGTCGAAGATTGAAACTGTTTTTTATAAGTACATCTGAAATTTTTTTCAATATCATATGACATTTTATTGAATAGCTCCAACGATTTGAGGTAATGTAGGCCAGTGTCTAACCCTAAGTCTAAAGGAAGACTAAAGTCGAAGTCCCTAGCCTTTCAGTTAACACATGACTTATTAAAATATATAATTTTATTGTAGATGATTTTATAAGCCCAATAAAAACATCGCCAGTCAAATGTAAGGTATGCCTGTAACACGACATTTGTAGAGTGTGGCTGACTTTGACACACAAATAACAACAATTGTATATTTTGATTACAAACATGTATCTTTTGATTAAGCCAAGTCCATAAATATTATGGCTAACGGAGTGTTAAGCGAGATTTCAAGACCAGTAGGGCGTAGTTCGGAGGGATTTTCAAAATAGAAATAGGCCTATGTGTTAACCAGAGACCCTAACAATGTCCGTGTAAAATTTCAGTAGAATCGATTTAGTAGTTTTAAACGTGATTTGAGTAGCACGCACCCACAAACACACACACAAACACCACTAGGGTTTTATTTAATAATATAGATATGGATTATAAATTGATTATATTTTAAGACTAAACTAAGAATCCTCTAGGAAGGAAGACACAAAATATGTCAATTAGACTTGTAGTATAACGTTTTATAATTTCTTACTGAAATTCTTTAGAATACCCTTGGAAATTCTGAATCGTGCTATTATTAAAATTCAAAAATATGCTTCTTTGTTTGAAATTTGTTTTTGACGATGGAAGGATTGCGAAGGAAACAGGATTTTTCGGACATTTGCCATTGTTCAGTTATACTACTGTAAATCAGCCATAAATCAGTAACACTACGTTTCGAGATCTGCAATCTGATATCTTCTTTAGGTAAATAATTAACCTAACATATAATTACAAACTAGTTTAAAATAAACAAATCATACCAGAGCGTTGTGACACGCCCACAACCACCATGTTGTGTGTTAACTTCACTAACTCTAAAGCATACTTAATAAAACGTGTGTCTCAACACTTATTATTAAAACTGAACTACAGAATACATGTCACAATAGGTCTGCATTCGACGACCAACCACCTACGGCTCAAAAATATGCTTGCTTGCTGTTTCGTGCAGAAACATTTTATAAGAACCTTGAATATAAATGTTCTCTTTTAATACTGAAAAATTACAAAATCTTCTCATGCTCTATCTTATTACAGAAGTGTATTAATATTTCATCATCTCATTATTTAGGTTCCTGAGAGCAAACATGACATATTGGAAATTATAATAAATTGTACATCTACATACTTGCAGAAAATTTAAATTACACCCTCCAGTGATACAACCTGCCGCGTAAATGTGTTTGCAGTTCTGCGATAGGTGCTTTTATTTTTATTATTCATTTATTTATCTTATGTATTATTTATTTATGTATAGTATGTCCAGATTGCCGCTGTCTGTGACCCTGGGTCGAGCCCTGGGTGCCCAAGTCCAGCCTCTGATGGCCATCCTCATGTCTCCGAGAGCGAGGACCTGCTCCCTGGATTCTGGTAAGGACCGGAATAACAAAAATAACGCCCAAAATGTAATTGATTTATGAAAATTATAAGATAACCACTTGTGAAGACACACCATTATGAATTAAATAAATGTATAAATTGTAAATTTTTTATTCCGCTTAATTGAGTGTCGTTGTTTATGCTTTCCCTAAGAATATAAGGAAATATAACTTATAATTTCTTCATAGTAAAAGTATGGGTATTCATTTTTCTAATCCGCCCTGATATTGCACCTCGTGCTACTCTACTCTATTATTCTTTATTCCGAACTTTAGGCATATTAATTACTTAAAAGTTATGTTTCCATTGCATTCATAAATTGCACATTGCATATTTTTTCGAATATATGCTAAACAAAACCTATGTTATATAAATTTTTATTTCCATATATTTTTACTTTTCCATATTTTTCCAAAAACTTTTTAATTTTCCTACCCTTTATTTAACTACACATCTCATTTGAGGAACTATCTTTTCCTGGCTTTCCCGAAAATTACAGTTCATTTATAGTATAATTGCTTTATTAATCTTTTATTCTTACAACGCATCTTTGCATTATGAGCCATCTCCATTGTATTTGTCAAAGCACTACACATTACACATAACTAAGGGCTTTTTATAGATATTTGAATCCCAATATTTTCACTGCAGTATTTTAACATGTTTCTGTACCCAAATGTGAATTTTTATATTTCCCACATCAATAGTCAAGATGGAGTTTGCTATGCCTATGCACAGTATCCCATGTCCTAAGATACGCCATATAATTCAAGTATCCGAGATTCAATCCAATACTGAATAAAGCACCTGAGAGCACCCTATCCCGAGAGGAAATACAAACTTAAACGGAAATAGTTCTGATTATCGTAAATAATAAGAAATTAATCACTACATTGAGATGAGAAAAACGTTTACAAATTTAATAGATTTTTAAATTAATATTGGTAATTTATTAAGGAACAAGAGGATAGTGTCACCTGTCTTTTTGACATTATATCACATTCGGCCTGCTTATGGCAAGGTCTCATTTTCCCAAGTCTTCCCTCTTAGGCTGTTCTGCACTTGAATTCCTTGGGTGGCCCAGTGAGCTGGAAATGAGTGGGATATTATTCGGAAATTCTCATCGACTTTTTATTTCACTCAACAATAGTATCAGACAGGTACTTTCAAGTTGAAGCCAAATATCTTAATATACCTTGCATTCGAAATAGATTACAAGTATACCTTGCTAATAAAATAATCATCATTTCCTATTTTCTATACTTGTAAATTTAACTAGTGTAAAAAATTGAATTTTAGGACTGATTATAAGATTAATGATTAATACCTACTACAAAAAAAATGATTTAAAAAATACTAATTTTTCTGTTTGTTTTTCAGCTTCACCATGACTACTATAAAACTGCACCAGGGGAACGATACAACTTTTGCATTTTTTACAGATGTCTCCGGTGAGGAAGAACATTCTGACGAGGATGAAAAAACCTCATCCAAAGCGAAGGTCCCTCTTCTGTCCATCACCTCACTGGAATTGCCCGAGCTCGCGCCTGCGCGGAACCCTCAGTGTCAGCTAGTACGGCGCGTGCGCACTAGTGTCCGGCGCACCAGACAGCCTGCGCCGTGCGCCGTGGCCGCTGCGCAGAACATCGCATGCGCAGGTCACGGTTTGTCTGCGCGCAAGTGATGCTACAATGTCCGCCAGAGGCTGCTTCAACCACTGAGCTTAGCGAGGGTCCACTTATTGTGAATGGAGGAGGTGCCTTTCATGTTATCAATGTATACGACTCCGGATATTAACCCTAAAACTGTTCTATGGCAGAGAACAGTCTGACTGCATTAGTTCTTCGACCATCAGGTTCTTAATTAAATTGTGATGTAAGATTTGTTGGAATCGCAACGGATATTAGCTTTATTATGTTATAGTGCTTTGAAAATTGTAGCCAAGGCCAAATTTGTAATCGTTTATTTGCTATTAAAAATGTGAGAACTAGTATGGATGTATTTTATTGATAATAAAGTTTGGTAACAATAATAGACACTTTTGAATATTAAGTTGTAAAATAATTATATTTAAACAAATCACAATACATGATTGTGTTACCGTGTACTTTGGACTAATTCTTATATTTTTTAACAGTATGAATTTCATAAATTCCTGTACGAAAGTTTCTTTTGAAAATTGAAATACTTTCTCTCTTGTCAGTTTATTTCTTCTTGTTAAATCAAAATATCCATAACAGAACTGTTAACCATGCGTTCTGTTGAAGGCGTATATGTGTAAAGGCTAGCATAGGTGTATGTTCCTCCTTCATTTCGGAAGAAACAACTTTTTTTGTAAAAAGATTATTTTTCACGTATTTAGACGCAGTACGGTTAGGACTCTATGGAATAACTAATGTATTTCTTTAATCTGAATATCCATATTCGTTTACTAATTTGTTTAATAATTTATGTTTACAAAACTAAGATTAATTTTTTTAACTATTTCTGATTACTACAAACAATAAAAATAAATACATCTCCTCAAAATGTTGTTCAGATGTTGCATCAAGCCTTTAGTTTCTAAACGGTACCTATTTTTATAAACTTTATTGTTCAATATAAAATAATAATATATTATAGAGCAATAATTTTTGCAGTTTTAAATTTTTATCATGCTGGTAGTGTATATTCAATACCATAAATTATCTGTAAGAAAATATTTTAATCAACGTAAATTAACTAATATTTTGTAATATATATTGATAAATATTATTTCTGTAATAATTAAGAAATTAATAAACTCACAATATTAAACAAAATTATGAAAAAATAATTATAATATACTTTTGTCAAGAAGGTGAGGTATAATAAAATAGTGACTATTTCATATATTAGTGAAATGTTGTTAAAAACATGACGCACCATTTTAATCCTGGGAAATATAGAATGATGATTGATATGTTGTATTTATTCACAAAGCAATATTTTAGCTTATGAATTCGTAATTGTTGTCATGTTAACAAATTTTAACTGTCGTTATTTTTTAGGTCGAATATAAGTTCTATACAAAAATCATCTAGTGAATATACCGTATTAGTTTTTTTTATTTTGTGAGTCATATTGTATTTAATCATCCGTTACTGTAATTGATTTCGAATTAAAATGTTCCAATTATAGTTTTTTCAGTGAAAACATTTTTTTGCAAGGGTTTTTATTCATAAATAATCCAACCTACTCTTACATTGAAATTGTAATTCTCTATAGTATAAAGTTAAATTGTTACGTTGTACTGTACCTTATATATCACCAATGTCATAATTAAACCATAAACAACGTTGCTCGGAATAGTCGAAGTTAAAGGAACATTTCTACTCACAAGAAAACACTATAACACAAGAGTTGCATTTTTTCAAACAATCATGAATGTTGTTAACAAACAACTGTTAAGAAGAAAATCTGTGTTTGTGAAGAAAAAGTGTACATAATCTGAAAAGACCTCCCGCCCTTGGAATAAAAATTTGTTGATTCCTACTTCTAGTTTGTGGTGGCTACGATCCCACGTTTCCTGGAAATCAGAAATATTTGTGGCTAGAGTTTTGAGGCAATGAAATGGACAATTTCTTTCAGGAGAAAAAAATTGTCTAAGTGACTTTGAAGAACTTTTGCAGTTCCTGTGAAGTGGTGCCCAATAATGTTCTTCTTGCAGTTCACGAAGAATGTTGGCAGTTCGTTGATCTGAAACGAGATCAAATGATTTACAGATGTTATGCCCTGAAAAAGCTAACATTCGAGGTAATTGTTACTATCTTGCCACTCTTCTGAGAATTCGAGGTTTGGAGACTATTACATCTATAACAGTCTCTAATCTCCTAATCGCTGTATCAGGAGTACCAGTATAGAGTATCCAATGTACCAGCTCTCCAGTGAGGTCAGTAACAAACAATATGTACCGTTCACAATATCTTAATACTTCCTTTTCTCCAACATAATATTACAAAAGGTACGGTTGTGTATCTAATACAAGACTATACAACATTTTAAAACACAAACCCTGTGAAAACATTGATTAGAAAGCAGTTCCTACTTATAAAACACTTTTTGTTTGGGAATTATTTAATAGCCAACGAAGATTTGTGCGACCTATACATCCCTATCAAAGGCTTAATCTTTAAACTGAAAAAAAATTACGCTTCAGTCAATATTCTGCTTCTTTTACCTACGATATTTGTTTAGTCTATAACACATAGTCTAATAACATCAAATTTTTCGCCTCGCGCCAAATAAGTGATTTATAATAATGAATAAATTTTAAACATTACAAAATTATTGGATAGTTTAAGTTGAAACTAATGAAGAAAAAGTATAGCCTAAGTACAAAGACCACATATATGTAAAACTAAAAACTAGGGTTTTCTCCGACACTCGTGGAATTATTTTTACAATGTATAGTTATTAAAAACAACTCTCTGAAATCTAAGTTTCTCAGTGTAAAAATTGTTTATGATCTTACATAATTATAATGTATTGTTAAAAATCTGCATAAAATGTTGCTTTTCCGCGAAATGCTTGCTTCAACAAATGGACCAAAACATTCAGTTGTCATGGGCTGAAAAAGTTAAAATGACTGGTGAATAAGTCACAGCTATAGATAGGTATTAATTTATCGCTTCCATAACTCAGCATTGAATAAAATTTTCACAATTCCTTCACATATTAAATACATTTTCAACACTGAGATCTTTTAATTTCATCTAAAATGTCACCTTTTTTGAAGGGACTCTCTGATATTTTCGGGAATTTAACGTAGTAAGGACAGCAAGTAGTACTCATTATTAATATTACAGCTTTACAAACTGTAAATAATTTATATTTCAGAGAGCAGAATATTTGGAAAGACCTAAACGTTTTTCACTAATAATATTATATAAACTTGTGAAATATGTTTACTAAATATCTCTTAGTAAAATATAATTTATTGATTTATAAATAAAGCTCTATCAAACTTCTTTAGATCTGGTATTTAAATAATTTGCTGAAAATCAAGCTACAGTACACACTAGCTGTTTATAAACAATAATAATTTGTGAGTAGCGCCTTGAATAAACGCATCGGCAAGCTGCTGAACATTACTATATGGAAAATGCGAGCCTAAAATTTGCAGGCGCTCAATATTTTTCAATTTAATCTCCACTATTTTCGTTGTCGTATTATACATATATTTCGAAATACTGTATTTTATTGCTTATATTGCTAAATTAGCTAAAGTATTTACATACTTTTCTATAAACATTTTTTCTAATAATTTTCTTACATTTTAATAGTATTTTGGTTTAATTATAATCTTATCTTATCATCAGTTAAATGAAACAGTATATTAATCAAAATAAAACAGAAATAATAAATTCTTAAGGTACGATTCAATGATTTATTTATTTTTTATCTAATCCCTTCAAATCCCTTGACCACGTGTGTGTAATTGTGAGTATTGGCGTGACATAACTTTTATAACTAAAATAAACTTAATATATTAAATTAAATTATCTTAGTGAAAATAAAAAATATTTACTAATAAAGTTTTTAACTGCTACTAATCAAATCAGTCAAATATATACAATACTTAACACAAATTAGTACAGCCCAATAAACAAATTTAATAAGAGGGATAGGGTTATCTATTTTCAAACCCTTTTCTGTCAGTCCACCTTGGACCACAAGCTTGTGGGAAACTTACAATTTTATAAATATCTGTTTATATTGTACATTCATCAAAATATTCTGCCTCGGTTTGCGTGTTCGTTTTTTCTGTGTATGACACCAACATTCTTAGCGTCACAATTTGCATTTGAACTTATTTCTAATATACAATTCGTATCTCTCGCACAGTGCAGTTCTTAATGAACAGTCGAGTTATAAATCAGTTTCGGTTAAAAGCTGACAAGTTGTAATATGTATTTACAAATCTATATTGAAGTCTTGTTATGTCGGTGTGTATTAAGCTACATTTTTGAAATGACGGTACTAGTTTTATCCTGGAATTATGAATTTGAGGAAACATGTCTCTAAAACATTTGAAATATTACAAAATAATTAAACAATTTATTTTCAAATATGTAAGGAAGTGCTTTAATTTATAATTAGTGAAATGGTACTACAAAACGCTCCGGGTCCTAAGGTCTATTAAAAAAACCATTACACTACATTTGATGGTACAAATGTTTGTCCCGGATTCCGCAGGATTTTATGCTCTGCTGAAACAAATTATCTCACATATATATAATATATCTTTACTATCAGTCCTAAATCATAGAGCCCTAACGTATAATATCAGGTAAATCCTGATTCCCATAATTTAACCCTAAAACCTTAACTCCAAAATCTCCCATATGAGAAGAATCCTGATTCCCATAATTTCGGTTCTAAATCTTAAATCCCAAAACTTCCATATCAGAAGGATCCTGATTCCCACAATTTAACCCTAAATCTTTATCCCCAAATATCCATATCAGAAGAATCTGGATTCCCATAATTTCGGCCCTAATCCCTAAATCCCGAAACTTTTATATCAGAAGGATCCTGATTCCCATAATTTCGGTCATAAATCCTAAATCTCAAAATTGTCATATCTGATGAATCCTGATTTCCACAATTTAACCCTAAATCTTTATCCCCAAATATCCATAACAGAAGAATCCGGATTCCCATAATTTCGGCCCTAAATCCTAAAACTTTCATATTAGGAGAATCTTGATTCCCATACTTGAACCCTAAATCCTTATCCCCAAAACTCTCATATCAGATACCCTATTCCCATAATTTCAGCCCTAAATCCTAAAACCCAATCTACTCATATCGGAAGAGTCCTGATTCCCTTACTTTACCCTAAATCCTTAACCCAAACTGCTCATATCAGAAGAATCCTGATTCCCATAAATTCATCCTTAAATCCTAAATACCAAATTATTCGTGTCAGAAGAATCCTGATTCCCATACTTCAGCCTTAAATCCTTATCCACAAATCTTTCATATCAGGAGAATCCACATTCCCATACTTTCAGCTACAATCAATAAATCCCGCATTACACATTGACCATATAACTCAATCTTCTGTTTTATGTTCAAAGGGAAGGGGTTAGAGAAATAGCGCCTTTAATGAGAGAAGTATTAAACAAAGATTTACGGTCTGCTTTTGTCACTATCCTGTTACTTTACATTTGGAAATACCGAGAAACGCTCGCCAATTATTGCGAGCCAAAACGACGCCTGACGCCTGTGAGCAGACAAGCGTATCCGCGCTATTATGTCTTGAGTTCGTCCACTGGACTCGTTCGGGGAAACTATCGATTGTGTGTGTCGGCGAATCTCAAGGAACTCCGAGTCCAACACGTGTTCAGTACAAGGCCTTCCCGCCCTTTCCTGCAGACTGAAGTCTCCTTCTGCCGCGAAATTTGTGTCCTTTCTTTAAACAATGTAACACACTTAGCTGAATGTACACGATGAGGTCTACTACTGGAAAACATTTCAGAACAGAACAGCACAGAAAATAACAGTCTGTAAAAGGTTTAAGTAATAGGAAAAAAAAAAAAAAAAAAAAAACAGTTGGGTCCAAGAAACCGTCATGGAAAACCATAATGTTGGTTTTTTAAAGTAAGAAGGCAAAAAAATTATGTAGAAACATAGGGCAAACAGTAATCATCTGCCGGTACATACAAAAATAAAATGCTTGGACAAGGAGAGGAATTGATACTGCCTAAGAGCAAAAGACAAAAGTAGCTCACTTAATATATTAACGATTTTTATGAATTAAATAGTGAACAGATTTAAATGTCCAACAAATCCTGGAACAAGAATTGATCTTGTAACCATCCTCACTGAAAACCACTGATTATCTAGTCGTAATCACGAAGAGAATAAGGTTGGAAGGATTAAAGAGTTCCAGAGCATCAGGAAGAGGAAGTGACCTGGTCATCACCTGCCGAAGAGCACGAGTCGAACTGGATGTCTGTACCGACTCGGCTGGTCAGTTAGTAAAGATGATACAACCGGTATCTACAAGGGTCATAGGATTAAAGAGTTCCAGAGCATCAGGAAGAGGAAGTGACCTGGTCATCACCTGCCGAAGAGCACGAGTCGAACTGGATGTCTGTACTGACTCGGCTGGTCAGGGAGTAAAGGTGCTACAACCGGTATCTGCAAGGGTCAGAGGATTAAAGAGTTCTAGAGCATCAGGAAGAGGAAGTGAACTAGTCATCACCTGCCGAAGAGCACGAGTCGAACTGGATGTCTGTACCGACTCGGCTGGTCAGGGAGTAAAGGTGCTACAACCGGTATCTACAAGGGTCAGAGGATTAAAGAGTTCCAGAGCATCAGGAAGAGGAAGAGACCTGGTCATCACCTGCCGAAGAGCACGAGTCGAACTGGATGTCTGTACTGACTCGGCTTTTCAGGGAGTAAAGGTGCTACAACCGGTATCTGCAAGGGTCAGAGGATTAAAGAGTTCTAGAGCATCAGGAAGAGGAAGTGACCTGGTCATCACCTGCCGAAGAGCACGAGTCGAACTGGATGTCTGTACCGACTCGGCTGGTCAGGGAGTAAAGGTGCTACAACCGGTATCTACAAGGGTCAGAGTATTAAAGAGTTCCAGAGCATCAGGAAAAGGAAGTGACCTGGTCATCACCTGCCGAAGAGCACGAGTCGAACTGAATGTCTGTACCGACTCGGCTGGTCAGGGAGTAAAGGTGCTACAACCGGTATCTACAAGGGTCAGAGGATTAAAGGGTTCCAGAGAACAAGGGGAGTGGTCTGGTCAGCACCTGCCGGTGAGTACAAGGTAACGAGGAAATGAATAGTTCCTACCCCACGGAGGGTGCAGAGTCCAGTCCAAGGGTAGAGGTCACTTAGAGGTCAATGGTAAAGGTAAGCAAATTAATGCCATTAAACGATAATGATTCCAATCCTTTTTGATCATTGAACATACTGCACTGTTCAAGTTTTCTTGGAAAAAAGCTATTGCCAAGTTATTGTTTATTCATAGGATAACTGACATAGAAATCGACTTGTGGGATTGTTGCAATTTCTACGATGAACAATCCTTTTTGCCAGTCTAAATCCCTTTGGACTCCAGGAACACTTAGGCCTTCTATATAGCCTTTGGATTGAATTAAATGCTTCCAGTTGAACTAAACGTTATCAACATTCCAGCCAGAGCGAAGTGCCGTGGCCCAGCCCTGAGCCCTGACGCTAACAACCTTGTGATTTTCAATTCGACCCTGAAGGGCGCCACCAACCGGTTTTAGCCCTCTCTGCCGGCGCGGTTCGCCCTTGCCCACGGTCAGTTATGTGGCGAGGGGCAGAATCAAAGAAAGTTAAATTGATTGAAATGTTTGCCTTAAAAACAGTTTCAGCGCAGAACAATGTGGTCGGTAAAACCACCTCCAGGTGGTGAGTAAGATGTCTTTTTTAAGACAATTAAAACATCAACTTGAGTTAATTTTTGCAATCCAGTACTCACTCATACGTCAAAGGTACGAAATTTAATTAATCATTTAATTATAGTTCTCACTAGTTAAATTTAAAATGTAGTTTTTTATTCATAGGTAGCTATTGTTGAAAATCACATTGCCTTTTATCTGAAACAAAAGTTTTTGGCAATAGGTTGAATAAACACTGTCGTAACCCCTTTAAAATCAATTTAAAATTTTATAAACATTAGAAGTATTGTTATTTGTTATTGAGGTATTCTATTTTGGACCAATACAATTTTATTTATTCAAATCTACCTTTTACGCATGCATTCCGTCGCAATACTTATAGTACGGCGTGATTCATGTTGTAGCTTCTATGATCAAACTATTATACATACTTTTATCAATCAATCAAATATCGAGTTAAATTGTTGATTCCAAACAGAGTATCATCAAGAGTATCGTCCATGACAGAACTCACCCCCAAACAACTTTTGCTTCGCAAAGATCAGGAGATGATGGTGTTTAATACAAACATGTAAAAGGGAAGTTTATACCATGTTCCCTAACATCCTTACCCAATTCACCTTCCTCTTAGTGCAGCGTCTGAAATCTGACTGCCATAGACTTAACTCTTCGAATCTAGAGTCATGTTCGTAGAAGAGATGAAACAAATCGGCGGCGAATGAGCTAAAGATGAACTCTTTATATCGCTTCGATATCACGGTCACCCAGACTACAAAATATATATATACTGGTTCTAGGTGAAAAGGTATTCTCATTATCTCATCAGGTGCACAATCTCTATACACCGCAGAGTTCTCTATACACCGCAGAGTTCTCTATACACCGCAGAGTTCTCTATACACCGCAGAGTTCTCTATACACCGCAGAGTTCTCTATACACCGCAGAGTTCTCTATACACAGCAGAGTTCTCTATACACCGCAGAGTTCTCTATACACCGCAGAGTTCTCTATACACCGCAGAGTTCTCTATACACCGCAGAGTTCTCTATACACCGCAGAGTTCTCTATACACCGCAGAGTTCTCTATACACCGCAGAGTTCTCTATACACAGCAGAGTTCTCTATACACCGCAGAGTTCTCTATACACCGCAGAGTTCTCTATACACAGCAGAGTTCTCTATACACAGCAGAGTTCTCTATACACCGCAGAGTTCTCTATACACCGCAGAGTTCTCTATACACCGCAGAGTTCTCTATACACCGCAGAGTTCTCTATACACCGCAGAGTTCTCTATACACAGCAGAGTTCTCTATACACAGCAGAGTTCTCTATACACAGCAGAGTTCTCTATACACCGCAGAGTTCTCTATACACCGCAGAGTTCTCTATACACCGCAGAGTTCTCTATACACCGCAGAGTTCTCTATACACCGCAGAGTTCTCTATACACAGCAGAGTTCTCTATACACCGCAGAGTTCTCTATACACCGCAGAGTTCTCTATACACCGCAGAGTTCTCTATACACCGCAGAGTTCTCTATACACCGCAGAGTTCTCTATACACCGCAGAGTTCTCTATACACCGCAGAGTTCTCTATACACCGCAGAGTTCTCTATACACCGCAGAGTTCTCTATACACCGCAGAGTTCTCTATACACCAGCAGAGTTCTCTATACACCGCAGAGTTCTCTATACACCGCAGAGTTCTCTATACACAGCAGAGTTCTCTATACACAGCAGAGTTCTCTATACACCGCAGAGTTCTCTATACACCGCAGAGTTCTCTATACACCGCAGAGTTCTCTATACACCGCAGAGTTCTCTATACACCGCAGAGTTCTCTATACACCGCAGAGTTCTCTATACACCGCAGAGTTCTCTATACACCGCAGAGTTCTCTATACACCGCAGAGTTCTCTATACACCGCAGAGTTCTCTATACACCGCAGAGTTCTCTATACACCGCAGAGTTCTCTATACACCGCAGAGTTCTCTATACACAGCAGAGTTCTCTATACACCGCAGAGTTCTCTATACACCGCAGAGTTCTCTATACACCGCAGAGTTCTCTATACACCGCAGAGTTCTCTATACACAGCAGAGTTCTCTATACACCGCAGAGTTCTCTATACACCGCAGAGTTCTCTATACACCGCAGAGTTCTCTATACACCGCAGAGTTCTCTATACACCGCAGAGTTCTCTATACACCGCAGAGCAGAGTTCTCTATACACAGCAGAGTTCTCTATACACAGCAGAGTTCTCTATACACAGCAGAGTTCTCTATACACCGCAGAGTTCTCTATACACCGCAGAGTTCTCTATACACCGCAGAGTTCTCTATACACCGCAGAGTTCTCTATACACAGCAGAGTTCTCTATACACCGCAGAGTTCTCTATACACCGCAGAGTTCTCTATACACCGCAGAGTTCTCTATACACCGCAGAGTTCTCTATACACCGCAGAGTTCTCTATACACCGCAGAGTTCTCTATACACCGCAGAGTTCTCTATACACCGCAGAGTTCTCTATACACCGCAGAGTTCTCTATACACCGCAGAGTTCTCTATACACCGCAGAGTTCTCTATACAAGCAGAGTTCTCTATCAGAGTTCTCTATACACCGCAGAGTTCTCTATACACCGCAGAGTTCTCTATACACCGCAGAGTTCTCTATACACCGCAGAGTTCTCTATACACCGCAGAGTTCTCTATACACCGCAGAGTTCTCTATACACCGCAGAGTTCTCTATACACCGCAGAGTTCTCTATACACCGCAGAGTTCTCTATACACCGCAGAGTTCTCTATACACCGCAGAGTTCTCTATACATAACGTAGCAATGATGGGAAGGGTTGAATCGATGTGAATGTTGAGTTTAGCTCTAGTTCACCTTCCTCTCAGTGCAGTGTCTGTAATATGACGCTGTTGCAGACTTGACTACTGGAATTTGAAAGAGATAAAAAATCAAAAGACATTTTTTATCTCTTGGGGAAGAACATGACTCCAGGAAATGATATAAATTCGGTAAAAGTGACAAACTCTTGTATATTCAGAGTCATTGGGGGAAACTCTAATCCAGATAAACTATGATTTTATAGCGATGATAATTTCAAAGTTCTCTTAAGTATTAATTGGCTTAATGATTTAAGAGGATGGCAGGTCTTAACACAATATGGAAAATGCTCTCATTTAAATATTCTCTCTTTCGTTGAATGTTACGTACGTATGGAGTACATTCCAGGTGCGTTTGAGGTGTGTCCATGTAATTTGGCTTAACCAGGTAAAACCTGGCTAGCATACTCCTTGCTACACAGAAACCGCTCGGTAGGAGGGAAGTTACAGAAGTGCGTATCCAGCCCACACTCACTGCATCTGTCATCTGTCTGGATACATGAAGTTCTGAGGTATCCAGAATACCTGTACAAGATGGAATGAACTGTATACGAAGGTTACATTTTGAACAATATTTCTGCTAGTTGAACTATGACTTACCTTCAGAAATATGCTGGTTAAAAAGTTGCAGAGTTACTTTTCCTCCAGAACCATAGAGCATGACAGAAGCTTTGATCAAAACGTCATGTTCGTCTGAAGTTTTTGGGTATATTCATCTCCCCTCAGTGAACTAAGCAGGGGTACACTTTATGCTCCAAATTTGAATTAGGAATGATTGTGATCCAAGAATATTTAGATGAAATTGTAATAAATGTAAGTTAAAGATAAACCATGTAGTTTATTTTGTAGGCAATAAATTACAGTTGTACTTTATTTATCCCACGAAAAAACATTTTTAATTCCTTGTAACGTTAACTTATCGTTTTAAGAAATATTGACGATCGTCTACTGATAAACTTGGATGATATTTGGGTACGAGGAAGTAGACCTGATTATTATAAATCAAGGACAGTTTTAGAATAGTTTGAATCGTATAAAACAGAGCAAAACAACATGACTTTTGTAGGATTATGTGGGGGGGGGGGGGTGACAACGTAAATTAGTTGGTCAACGACCACGACATCGCAACACAAGGTAGCTGCTGCCAAACCGGAATTTCCAAAAGAGAAAGTGACCTTTTCTTAGCTAACCTTGTTCGTCGCCAACTAATTATGCCTTTTTCATTGGTCGCTCGTCTAGACTTTGAGCAGTGGATTAGCCAGAGACAATGTAATCTTGCATGACAATGTTCAAAATTTTTCCTTTAAATTTAACTTCTTTTAGTATTCGTAGAGCTTATTTCATTGTTCTTAAACAATGAAGGAAAGTCATAAAGGTTCATAAATAGGAATTAAAGGTCTCTGACCTTATAATAGCGACTATTCACAACCAAATTCTTTGGTGTAGTAATTAAAAAATATTATTTATATTTAAAATAAAGGTTTATTATAAAATGCTGTTACCTGTTAATAAGGGCGTTACCATTCCTTTTTCCATATCAATGATAAATTTATTTTCACATGAGTTTTTAATCATAATACATCTACATTAATAATTTTGGTACGATTTAGACACTCTCCTTGTTTTTAATCGTGATAACCCTTTTGTGAAATAAAACAGCAATTAATCACTTATTATTTTAATTCCTACTATTAAGTTGCAAACTTTCTCTTTGTTTTCATTTAAATGGTGCAAAATACAATGTTCAAATTTAAACACTTTCCATTATTGGATCGAGCTTAAATATTGCATATAAAGTAAAATAAAGTAATCAAATATTCAATGAAATGGCCCAGCCGTATTGGCATCTAAAGTTGAAGAAATCACCATAAGAAATGCATTGGTGAATAAATAGTCTAAATTTTTACTGCTCACTGATTTCACTGTTATGTTTGAAATGTATAGAACGCGAATACATGTAAGATTGTTTTATATTTTCATCAAACATAAACATAAATGATTTTAAGAGAGGTGTTAAATTAAACCAGTATATTTGGAAACAACTAAGCACAGACATGAATATGTTTGTGTGTTTATAGTTCCTTTGTCTTGTAATATGGATTGAAGCCAAGTTATAAACTATTAATTAAAAGTACCTATTTATTGTTCCATTTTCCGCCACATAACGCGTGTGTAAAAATGCGTTTAAATAGTAAACTTGGTTTAACGGTAACCACCATCAATTCAAACAATGAGAAAGAAAGGTGAAAAGAGGCTACAAAACGATGCAAGTGACATTTAGAGTAAGAAAAGCAAAGCGCCAAGAGAAGCTTGCAAGTGAAAGAGCAGAGGAGAAGCGTTTACGCTTGGATACAAGTAAAATGACGTTATAAAACGAAGCATAAGAGGAAGGCGAAGCGCGGTTAAGTGATTATCATTAGCGATATATGCACACTCACAAGAAACAACAAAGTGGGAATAAATTTAACAGTTATATTATTTGTTTTACTGATTACAAAACAGAATCATACTCTTCCGTATCTTTATTTAATAATGTAGGCCTACTTTTGTAAAGAAATCTCTGGCTGAAAAAAAAAAAAAAAAATATATATATATATATATATACTGTATATATTGATGTTTGAATTCTACCCTCTTGATGCTACTACAGTAACATTTCGATATTGAAATTAAAGAAAGCTAAAGGTAAAGATAAAGTTTGTATTATTTCTGTTTAAAAATGGGATAAGGTCCGGAGAATTTTAAATATTACATTTTACACCTATTGTTGACTACTAATACATTTCTATCACAATGTTATCAAAAGTTTGAAAATCATAGAACACCCTCACACGTAATCATAGAATGATATGATTAAATATATCGACACTGTGTAATACTTTTGATTTCTACATTTGTGTTCTACACTATTCTTACGTTTTATACTTTCAATAATTTTAGTCAATGTCGGTATAAAATTCCTCTTTAAAAGCTCATGATTGATGGTTTATTTTGGAAAAAGGAGTGATTCAATGCGAATCATGTTCGTCTGAAGAAATCCAAAAAAGGCGGTGACGAAGAAGCTCAAAACGAACTCTTTACATGGTTTCGAAATCAGAGACACCTAGACTACAAATATAGTGAGCATTGAATCAACCCTGCCCACCAAACCCAACGTTTTGTGAGGAACATCGGTTGCTCCACCGTGCTTTAGAGATTGTGTCAGGAACATCGGTTGCTCCACCGTGCTTTAGAGATTGTGTCAGGAACATCGGTGCTGCTTCACCGTGCTTTAGAGATTGTGTCAGAAACATCGGTTGCTCCACCGTGCTTTAGAGATTGTGTCAGAAACATCGCAGTGCACCTGATGAGACAATAACAATGCTACTTCACCTAGATTACGCTATATTTTCATATTTTGTAGTCTAGGTGTCTCTGTCTCTGATGTTGAAACAATGTAAATAGTTCGTTTTGAGCTTCTTCGTCACCGCCTTTTTTGGATCTTTCCCGACGAACATAACTCCAGATTCCAGGAGTCAAATCTGTTGCAGGGTCAGATTCCAGATGCTGCGCTACGAAGAAGGTACATTGGAGCTGAACTCCTCAAAAAAAGTTTTTTTTTTGTAATGAAATGAAAACAAGAGAAGGTCAGTTGTGTATTGTTAGTTGTGAAAGGATAAAGATCTCAGAGGCTGAAAGTTACATCTCAAAGGTTTCTAGAAGCAGGAGTTTGCAGAAGGTCAGAACCCCTAGAAACGGATAAACGTTTACTCTAATACTTCGTACTGGATGAACAGTTTCAAAGGCAATAAGCTACCATAAACAAAAAAACGTTAGTAGTGCAAACCAAAAGAGTGCACATTATCAGAAGGCAGGAACTTAAATAAACAGGGATTGATAGTATCAAGCCCCTGACCTGGTTTCTATAAGCCTCGCAGGTGCTTTCGGGGCTGGGTGACATCTCAGAAACTAAGGATTATCGGAAGCTTCTAATTGCTGAAGTCTTCCATAGACCTAGTGCCTTTACAGTCCGGGATCTTCTAAATGATGAAAACTTCTAGAGGCCAGGAGTTCCGAAGGACTTCCCAGAAGATAAAAGATGCACGCGGCGAAAATCTTCGGAATCTGGATGCTTTTAGAAATTGAAAATTTACTGAGACTCGAAACTTACAAGGTCCTAGATGCCAGATTCTTTCAGAAACTGATAAATTTTGAAAGATATATGCTTCCATAATCTAGAATCATCCAGAGAGTAGAAACTGCAGGCCCAAAACTCATAGATGCAGGAAACTTTCAAAAGTTGTGTTATTTTGAATACTGAGAACTCCAGTTATCTCACTTTCTTTTGGAGACGATAGTATGTAAATACATTTTACGTTGAAATCAATACAAATTTAAACTGAAAGGGAAATGATGGTTGGTCATAAAAGTATTGGTCATATCGGTTTTGTCACTCCATCCCATTAAACATCTATAACCTTGACGAGTTCCTTATTCTACCTTTCAGATTGTGTGTGGGTACCTCGAAGTTCATTTGTGATTTCTTAAATACCTGCAAAGTGACATCCAAACGGGCCGTGTTAACATCCAACCCATTCAATTTACTTCGTCACTAATGTCTACTACAGTACTTCATTTTGTTGCAGAAGCTACTCGGTGTTTTGATCTTTTGCATCTCTTCAGGTTGGTGTAGACCTCAGATATCAAGGGTTTAAATCTACGACAGCTTCAGATGGAACTTCGGTTATTTGAAGCTCAAAGAGGAAATTGAATGGAAAATGAATAACAACTACTTTGTTACCTTTCCTACTAAAAGCTATGGACTATATGCAACATAATTAGTACAATCTAATGAACTGATCTATTTGCTGTGTTCTCGTGTATTCAATACCTCCATATTGTAGAGTCTCGTGTACAGCTATTTCTAACGTCAATACGTAGACAGATAAATATTTAGCCTTGAATTTCATTGACATTATTGACTGCTTCCAAAAGTTTTATACATGAAAATCACTAAAACTATCATAACGTAGGACATTCATCAAGAAGATGTTGAGTAAAATATGTGAATATCGAAACAACTGACCAGTACAACCGCAATGAGGACCATGAAATAAGACGTCCGGGCAAGAGCCGGAGTGAGGAGGGCCTGGGCGGGTATGTTTGTTTGGTTAATAGTTAACCGTATGTGAGGAGCGGGCGTGTGCGTGTGTCTGTGTGATCTCGAGTCACGTTCACAGTCTCGCGTGACCACTGCCCCTACAATCGCGCTGTCAGACCACGGCCCGACCACGCTCCCACCCGGCGAGGAAGTATTTTGTCCGTGTAATCACCCAAAATAGTGCCCAACATCGGCCGAGGTCTCGAACCCGTCATTAGACTAAAGCAGAGTCGCTGCGCTCTTCGCTTTTTTCTGCACTTTTGCAAACGATACGGAACACGACAGGTGGAACGAAGATGATCGTTTGGCAGGTTGAAAACGTTGTGTTTGTGATGAGAGAATAGCTAACTGTCAGGTTTAGTAATGTTACGCACTTTTACACCCCAAACTATAGATCCAGCCGTCAACGCCAGACCACAACTAATAACATTAGCTTAGTCGAGTCGACGGACATATTGTAATACACTTCCAAACGCTATTTAATTTCTCAATATTTACATTTCATTATTCAGGGAAAATTCTCAAACCTGTACTTACTTCATAGTATAAATACCCAAAAAGTGTGTTATGCTCTTTTAGAAAAACTGAAAAGTGGTTTAATTATATCCTCAAAAATGGGCCATTTCCTATTTAAGAACCAACTATGACCAAAAATAACAGCTACAAAGTATTTAACCCAGTTTTTATTGGGTAAGACTCAGCTTTGTTTCACAAGAACTGCTCGGGCAGAGGCTCCGCTTTGTTCAGTTTTATTCCAAATTACTTCTCCATATTATGTAGTAAATAGCTAAAGCGTCTGATAGGAAGACATGGATAATAAGAGTCATAAAACAAATCGAAGGCAATGTTTTTCAAAACTGTTATTAAAGTCGCACCTTACACATGAATTTGCATCTTAATCAAAAACGTATGCAAACACAACTTCTATGTAAAATGATGCGGAGTGTGTGAGATCCTTGGTAACACAGGCGGTCCTTAGGTATTAGGCGGTTAAACAACAAAATACATTTATATATTTATTACACAACTTACTAATTCGTTAATAATAAATAAATCGTTACAAAATCAGGTAAACCGCCAGGTGGTTTCAGTGACTGTAGCCTACTGATTTTGTATAGATTGATATTACAATCAAAACCAATTCAATAATCTACATAATTCATTGTTGTGTATCAGTATACTCTATAAATATTAAATACAGACAAATGCCTCAGTTGAACCCTATTATACAGTATCGTTTTAAACAGAAAGAGTTTGTTTTTTGACGATAGAAGGATTGTGAAGGAAACGGGATTTTTCCGGACATTTGCCATCATTCAATGATACAAAAAGACAGTAGCACTAAGTTTTAAGATCTGCAATCTGATCTCTTACTCAGGTGAATAACTAACCCAATACATAACTACAAACTATGTTTAAAATGAACAAATCAGACCAGAGCATTGTGGGACGCGTAAGTCAGAGAAATCACAACCACGATGTTGTGTGTCAACTTCACTAACTCAAAAACATGCACTTAATAATAAAAAATATAAAAAAAACACAACACTAATAATCAAAACTGAACTACATAATACAGATCACAACAGGTCTGCATTCATCGACCAACTACCTACGACTGATTAGGTTAGTTATTTACCTGAAGAAGAGATCAGATTGCGGATCTCGAAACGTAGTATTAATCTGTTCCATAAAATTAGTATGTTAACTTTTTTTAGTCTGGCTGATTTCGATGTGTTTCATAAATTAAAAAAATTCTTATTCTTAAAAATGTGTGATTGTGACATAATTTAGAACATTTCTGAATCCAATAATATTTTAAATCATGTATTTACAAGAGTTTCTTAAAAATATCTTATACGCCAGTTTGAGCTAACTTCTTCTAAAAGAGTTCGTCTAAAACATTAGTGCTGCCGACGAATTCTACTCCAATGGCTTTCTGTTGTTAATGAAACAGTCTGTGCCGGAACAGTAGAGGGAACGTTTGATCGCCCGAAACCGGTCGGTCGGGGATGGAATGGACACCGGGCACCGGGCACACCGGTAATGTACCGGGCAGTTGGTCACCGGTAGATAGGAAGTCGGACATTTGACCCGCCACCGGAAGTGACTGAGGTGTCGGCTACAAGTGTCTATAACTCGTTATTGTCGTTCGTTATACACGTCCTTGCAGCACGGGGCATCTGCCGGGGAGTGAGGGTCACGGACTGGGTAGTTACAGGGGTAGATTTATTAATGTACGGGGGTTCTACGTGTAGACAAGATAACAGGAGTTCAAACATTTTCAATGTTTATTATATAAAAATAATATTTGTAACATAAACTAACATATTCCACACATAATGTAGCTAAGGTGGGAAGGGTTGAATCAACGTGAATTAGCGTTTTCGAGATATCGTCTTGGCAGACATACAGATAAACAAAAAAAATTAATCCCATGAGTGATAGGCTTTGCTGAAGCTCAGCCAATAATAAAATCATTAATAATGTGAATTATGTCAATAGCTATCCTATCGCAAAATGAATTGGAATTTTTTCTAACAAGATTAATTACTTGGATTTAATTCAAGTACTGTACCATTCACTGACACTCACTATTTCATATATTATATATCTGTAACATTAATCCTATATAACTATAACTAACTTTTAATTACCTTTATTGTCGTGAGACTATATTTGTCAGAGTATTTAACGCACCAAAGGGATTAGAGGGTTGATATTACTCAGTCTGTTGAACTAATGGAAACGTCAGTGAATTTATTGCATCTCTACCGCAACAAATCCAGAGTTTGCCTCAGGGAACACTGCAGTGGTTCTCCAGAGAGGATTAACAGATGTAAGGTTACACAATAAAACAACTGTTATATTAAATCTATTAGTCCAGGAGCCGAAAGTCTATTTGCATTGCATAAGCGCCCAACCTGATTTTTCCTGAAATCGATAAAGAAGTCTTCTCTTTTATTGTGAATGTAGAGTTAGTGCAGCATCTGGAATCTGACGCTGTCACAGACTTGACTCCTGGAATTTTAAAGAGATAAAAAATCTAAAGACATTTGTTATCTCTTGAGAACATGACTCCAAGAGATGATATAAATTTGGTGAAAGTAACAAACTCTTGTATAACCAGAGTATTTGGAGAAATTCTAATCCACATAATCTATGATTTTATAGCACTAATAATTTCAAAGCCCTCTTAAGTCTTACTTGGGTTAATGATTTAAGAGGGTTGATGGTCTCCTTTCGAGATACTAAGAGTGCAGCTTGTGGAATCTGACGCTGTCACAGACTTGACTAGTCAGAGATCCAAACAAAGTCGTTGACGAAGAACATCAAAATGAATTCTTTACATTTCTTCGACATCAGACAACAATTAAATTCACAAAACGTTCTAATCAATTCAACCCATCCGACTGTAGTTTCGTGTTATCTGCAGAAAACTCGGTTGCAAAGAAATCGTGTCTAAAATATCGTAGTACACTTTGATTAGACAATAAGAATATTTCTTCATCTAGATTAAACTATAGTTTGAAGTCTATGTGTCTCTGATTTTGAAACTATGTAGAGAATTCGTTTTGATCTTCTTCTTCGCCGACCTTTTTTTGGATTTCTTCAGGTGAACATGACTCCAGATTCCAGGAGTCAAGTCTGTGACAGCGTCAGATTTCAGCTGTTCTAAGAGGAAAGCGAACTCAACATTCATAGTAAAATACTATGTTATTATTATTGTTAACAATACAGTACTACTTTTCGAGGATTGAAATCAACCCTTTTTCTCAGATGAAAAGATTCTTAGAGACTCTTTAGTGTGCTCGAAGAAAAAGATAGATTTCGAAACGTAGTGTTTTATTTTTTGACATATCAAACTACTCTCTCGTATTGGGATATTGTCTGGAAGACGTTTTTGGATAAAAAATAAAATCAATATTTAAAAAAATAATCTTTAAGTTAGATCTGACAATTTCTTTAGCTTTAGTTATTTAACATATTTTAAATTGTTGTTTTAATTTTTGTTAAGAAAGGAGAAGCCATTATTTATTTATTCTTAAGTTTTCTGTCCCATGCGCCTCTGTGAGGATCTTATCAAATAGAAGTCCCACTCTTTCCAATTAATATGCAAACGCATATTATCGTTTGGAGTATTGTCGTCTAAAACGATAAGGCAGTACGGAAATAGTTTGTAAGTACTAGTAAGTGTTATTTAAACTAAAGTTTTAAACATTTAAATTTTATCCGATTTTTATTTTCTACCACGTTTAATTTCTCCACTTTTTCTACCTAATCACTTTAAGTTAGGAATATAAGCACTAATGGCCTCAAAGACAAAGTATAATTATATCGTGTTTATATTGTACTAAAATAAAGTAATTATGTAATAATCTCTTTTTGTAATAGAAATAACAACGATGTTAGAATGTAGGTTGAAGACATGTTGCAAAACGTGTTAGGATAAAGTTTATATGTTCCAACGTGGCCACGACAAACCTATAGGGAACTGGATTCAATAGGGATTTGACCTTTGACCCCAAGGTCGAACCCTTACATTGATATGGCCGCCTCTATCGCCGGATCTTTGGTATTCGTGAAGATAATATTATCTTCAGTTTGATAACGCTGTCCTGCATTTTACAATCCTTATTGTTGGTGATATCAGTTCAATACCAATATCATCAATATATATTACTGAAAAGTACTAAAACAGTTACTGTCGTTATAATGTATAAATAAAAGAGCCAACAACAATATTTAGTGTGTTTTGTACCTGTTTTTATTTTATATATTCTTCGTTAAACTAGAAATAAACATATTAAATTGAAGAACTGCGGTAAAAATCCTTCATAATCTTGTGTAACTAATTCGTCAGCTTAAATTCTCAAACATGTAAAAGGAGCTGTCAAACTGGAAAGTAGAATAATCTGTTGAGAAGCTGTCACTGGTAAAACCGAAGTTTTAAGACTCATTTTGTTAATGTAAGCGGAAGTCACGCTGATATGAATTATACGGTTAGATTTAATCATAGTGCAATAAATTCTGAGTTCAAATAAAATCAACGTTATATTTGGCATCCGAATGTTAATAAACCTAGTGACTTTTATCTAATACTAGCAGTAACCCGCTGCTTTGCACGTAGTTTAGTAGGTGCTGCACATGTATGACCACTGCTGGTTCAAGTGAGTTATTTATATGACGCCACTGTTGAGTTTCCATTGTTGCCAAGATCAAGAAAATACGCCAAAAAGTTTATAGTTATGGCCATTGTAATTTACTTGTTCTTAGTATGATTGTTCCATACTTGATTTTTCCTTGATTCCCGATTAAGAAAAGTGAACTAAGATGAGTTTTATGTCAGTCTTTAAATATATAGTAACATTGTCTTTTAGATCTCATGCTTAACTTTTGATACAATCGTACAGTTAAAACTAAAAATACATTAACAGTGACACTACACGTTTATTTCTTTATAAACTGAAAAATATTGTTAACATTTTAGTACAATTCGAGCTAGAATTGGTTCATTAGTTCAAAAGCACAGTCCAGCGAATTTTCATCTAGCATAGTTCTTGCTTCAAATTCTGACTTAGTTTTGGGACTGTAAGGTTGATGAGTACTTACCTAATCGCTAAAATCTAAAACTGCTGCAAAAATAATGGTTATTCATACTATTTATAGAAATTACTTTTATTGGAATGTACTCACTGTAGATGTAAACAAATTGGAAAAATTGTTTTTTTTTATCTCTTTAAAAGCCTCAGCTCTCGGCTATGCTGGCTTGTTTATACACTGTGGCTGCTATTCCTGTATGATTGGACCTCCCCGGGATTTGAACCCGTGATCTCTCAGTTAGAGAGCCGTGACTATATCCACTAGTGATCTCTCAGTTAGAGAGCGGTGACTATATCCACTAGTCTACGGAGGAGGACTAAAAATTGAAAATAATAAACAATGTTTACACAGAACAGTTGATTACATTTTACAAGCTCATTCAATAATATTACACAACATTAGGGACCAAGATGGGATTTTTCGTTACTTTAAAGAACAGTGGAGCGTAGCCCGGAGCGATTTTATAAATAAGAATAGGCCTATATACGTCCAAGGAACCGCAAGAATGTCCGTGTACAATTTCAGTATAATCGGTTGAGTAGTTTACGCGTGAAAACAAAACAAACAAACAAAGGCACTTGGTTTACTAAAACAAATGTGATGAATAAAACATAACAAGTGTTACATTTCAGATTAACATTTTAGCTTTTTTGTCTAATCTGACTTTAATTTCAAGGAGCGTTTCAATGCAGTCTATAGGTGCCATAAAGAATTTAATCTTATGGCACAAAACGGAAGAAGTATAAAAACGACCGTAATTTCTAATGTAGTAATTTTAAATTTAGCCCACTTACACACCCCTTGGATAAGTCAATCACCCAGCTCCATGCAATTAAACATTGCAAGTTCACATTAGAACAACACTTTTATAATAAAGCTTTATACATTTTAACATGTTTACACTTTTTCAACATCTCACAAGATTTTTAAGATTAAACTGTTTTATGTTGTCGATAGATATTAGGCCTTGCTATATAACAGGTTAAAATATAGTATAATTGTTCTCAGTTTTTTACAAAATTTATTCTGCGATTTTTCTCGTTTCAATTATGGTACTCATAAGACCGATTAAAAACGTCACTAACGCTCAAACAATTCCCATACAGTGACAAGCACCATCATATAAAAGTCGATGTTCATCATATAGAAAGGTAGCTTCATGGGAAATCCAGCGGACAGCTGAACAGAAATAAAATTATTCCAGACCCTCGAGTGATATAGGCTTCGCTAACGCTCAGCCGATTAACATAGTCGGCATTAATTAACATGTACTTATACCATCAGCGATGTAAAAAATTAGCCTTCTAAATAAATAGTGAATATTCAGTTTCACATTTCAACTTTAGTAACCTGCCTTACTTCTATACTAGCCGTCTTTGCAGCGAGACACGGAACTCATATACAAAAAAAAGAAAAGAAAAAATATAAAAAGAAAAAATCTCAAATAAAAAAGAAAAGAGGAAATGAAATATAAAAAATGATATATATATATATATATATATATATATATAGATAAATATAAGAAAATATTTAAAATATCTTAGATATAAAAAAGGAAATAAAAGAAAAAATATAAAAGCAAAAGTCTCAGATTTAAAATAAAAAAATAAAAATCTCAGATATAAAAAAATAAAGAAATAAAACATATTTTACTAAAAGTGAGAAAATATTTTAATAGCATATCTCTTTAAATCTTGAGTTGTTTTGAATATTCTGCAAATTTTTTCAGCTATAATTTTATTAAAAAGAATAAAAAATAAAGATAAGAAAACAATGCAAACTGACAAACTAATAATAGCTTCAGCTTAGAGTACGAATATATTCTGCTGTAAAGAACTTATGAAATAGTAAATACGGAAAAATGGTGAAATCATTGCAGGATATATTACAAAATTAAAGGTAAAGCAGCAGTAGTTGGAACGGCTGTGCTCCGAGGTTTGACGACCTTGATCCGATTTTTTGTCACCTTGCCGGTGTATGAGCGTTTGTGAATAAAGTGAGCATGAATGGACTGCGGACTACGGATGTTGTAGCTAAGACAAAACATAACGGGACCGTCCTGTGCCGTTGTGGTGGTGGGAGGGGGAGGAAGGGTTGACCCCCACAACCCTGCTCACCGGCTTACGACTAATCTGAGGGTGGTCTTCTAGAAAAAGCCCCATTACCAGCTCCGACCATTGTCACCCGTAGACGCTTGGGTTGGCGGGATACAGCTATGGAATATTGCTGTCAATCAGCTCTTACAGGAACAGGAATCCCGTTACTTAAACACTGAGCCGGGCTTATTAGTGTCACCTTTGATATACGGGGCTCAATATACATGCTAGTTATAAGTCGCTACTTTATTGTAGGCGCTTTAGTCAAAGTCTGTAGGGTGTCAATGGGAACTATTTAATTTTAAGAACAATTTCTGTGCTTTGTGTTTCTTCTCTTGTAACGTAATAAGGACTAATGTGCCCTGAGATAGATAATTTAAATATATTTTGAGTTTTAGTTTTAGGCAAATCTGATAATAAATAACCAATTTGTGGCTTTTACTGAATGGCTTAGAACCTGTGTGACAACTTTATTACTCCAACAACGAACAATTTTGTTGTAATTTATTGTTTTTAATATCTAGTTGACTTCAAAACTACATATTACATAGAAAGTTTTTCGTTAAGCAGTATGAATATTTAAACAAGTTTATAGGAAAATTTTTTAATTCCATTTAACAACCCCCGCGATGTTCACGCTTGTGAAAGCCGTAGGCTGAAACCACACGTCAAGATTATTAGATAACTTTCACTCGTAAAATCAGCCCAAGTGACCATTGTGAGTAAACCTGCATCATTACGAACACAATTTATTTTATACACATTCTATACAGCTATATTAATTACTAGAATTTAATTCACGTACTGTATCGTTAACTGATAATCACTATTTAATACATAAATCTATATATGACCATAACTAACTTTTAATTACCTTTATTGTCGTGAGACTATATTTATCAGAGTGTTTAACGCACTAAAGGGATTAGGGGGTTGATATTACTCAGTCTGTTGAGCTGATGGAAACGTTAGTGAATTTATTGCATCTCTACCGAAACAAATCCAGAGTTTGCCTCAGGGAACATTGCAGTGGTTCTCTAGAGAAGATTAACCGATGTAAGGTCACACAATACAACAACTGTTATATTAAATCTATTAGTCCAGGAGCTGAAGGTCTATTTGCATTTCATGAGCGCACATCCTGGTTTTTCCTGAAATCGAGAGAGAAGTCTTCTCTTTTGATGTGAATGTAGAGTTCAGCTCCAGTTCACCTTCCTCTTAGTGCAGCGTCTAGAATCTGACGCTGTCACAGACTTGACTCCTGGAATCTGGAGTCATGTTCGTCTGAGATGAAGGAGCTCGAAATGGACTCTTTACAACGTTTCGACTTCAGACACCAAAACTAAATAAATATAGTGAAATCTTGTAATCCGATGTGATAGACACGATCTCTAAGCACGGTGGAGCAACCGGGTTTTCTGCACATAATCGTAGTGCACTCAATCTTGCATATGGTTTCTCTTGTAAATTTAAATATGTATAATTTCTTAGATCATATTTTTACTCGCATGATATAGCTGAAACAAATCACCAGGCGCGCGATTAAGTGTTAAGTCAGTTTCAACTAACCATAGTATGTGGCGACTTTCAGTTTCTTTATCTAATTGCCTCACGGTAATAGAACTGTCACTTATATGCATGAAGTAAGTGTAACCTACAGGCAGAAACAATATGATCTGAGTAAAGAGTTATATTTGATATTTTATTCCATATAGTTCCGTTTCGGTTTAGAACTCCACCAAAACTGATGATTAATTTATTTCTCAAGTAAAATTCCTTTATCTATTTTAAGGAAAACAATTTATGTGTTTATACAGTGGAAATTGAGGCTCGGGTCCTACATTATACAGGGTGTCTTAAAATACCCACCTCCTCCCCCCTATATTAACTTTCTTGTGAACAGAGATGAAGAGATTTACTCTTGAGGATGTTTACATGACCAACTGAGGAGTTTATGTATTAAAATTTTTGCCCCCCTCTCCCCAAATTGGGGTAGTTTGGGGTTGTCAAAAATTTAAAATAGGAACCTCTAGCAAGTGACTAATCATATTAAAGATATTACAAAAAGAAAAAGAATGGCGCAAACTAGAGGTATTTAATGTTACTCTAGCAAATGTTGTCGCTAATTAAAGTTTAATTGTTATATAAAACCCCTTTGTTGTATTAAGGATAAGGAACGAAAACGCCTAAAATCTTTCATAACGTGAGGCGCAGTTTTGAATCCTAGCTTTATTTTTGTCAAGAATTACATGGTAGCCATTTCGATCATCTCATCTGAGTGATATTGGGGTGAGAGTAAAATCACCTCAAGTGATTCAGTAATTACTTTATCTCTATTCATAAGAAGTTAATCATAAGGGGGGAGGTTTTGAAGACACCCGGTATAGCTTAGCAATGAATTCGCCGTTTAGTTGTGCAAGAAACCCCAACAATGACTATTAATTGATGCGCGTGGTTTATGCGCAAAGTTGACATCCAAACTGCGGTGTTTGTTTTGGGGGATGGTTTTTTGCGCAGCTGCTTACTGAAAGTGTCACACAATGATGTGGAGCAAAAACTGGCTTAATTATCTTAAGAGGTGATGAAAGGTTGAAGGAAAAATGCCTTCACTCGTTATTCTCTCTGCCTTAACATATCTTAACATACTCATTTACCAGAAATAAGATAGAGTAAGGCAGACAACGTGTCTCGTGTAAGACCTTTAGTCATCCCATGAAGATTCAAGCAAAAACCTTTAAATCTCCCGCTTAATTTGCTCCCGAGAAATCCTGCAAACAGATAGACAGACAGATAGGAGAGAAATAATTCTAGCATCCTGAGTAATAGGATACCTTGGGAAGCACGGCAAATCATCCAAATCGATCTTATCTGTGTTTAAATTAAGTTTTATGCAAGTTTCAAATCTATAGCTCAATTTTTTCTCGAGAAATCCTGCAAACAGATAGACAGACAGATAGAAGAGAAATAATTCTAGCATCCTGAGTAATAGGATACCTTGGGAAGCACGGCAAATCATCCAAATCGATCTTATCTGTGTTTAAATTAAGTTTTATGCAAGTTTCAAATCTATAGCTCAATTTTTTCTCGAGAAATCCTGCAAACAGATAGACAGACAGATAGAAGAGAAATAATTCTAGTATCCTGAGTAATAGGATACCTTGGGAAGCACGGCAAATCATCCAAATCGATCTTATCTGTGTTTAAATTAAGTTTTATGCAAGTTTCAAATCTATAGCTCAATTTTTTCTCGAGAAATCCTGCAAACAGATAGACAGACAGATAGAAGAGAAATAATTCTAGTATCCTGAGTAATAGGATACCTTGGGAAGCACGGCAAATCATCCAAATCGATCTTATCTGTGTTTAAATTAAGTTTTATGCAAGTTTCAAATCTATAGCTCAATTCGTTTTCGAGATATCCTGCCGACAGATAGATAAAATATAATCGCTATCAACACCTGAGATATAATAATCTGCTGAAGTTAACAAATAAGTGGGCTATTTATAACATATTTATTCCATATAAATGGAATATCTTGCCTGCCATTTTATAAAATTTAGGAAACTGTGTAATCTTCTGCGGACTGGTAAGCAGGCAAAAAAGAGAGAAAAATTTAAATCGTATGAACTTTCACTAACCATAGTAATACATATGGTGGATCTACTGTTTAGGGTTGTGTTAAAATTAAGCTAATAATTCTCTGTTTTAAGTTTATTTTTGACGTTGGAAGGATTGTGAATGAAACAGGGGTTTTCCGGACATTTGCCATCGTTCTGTGAAACAAAAAATCAGTAACACTACGTTTTATTATGTGAATGCTTTAGAGTTAGAGAAGTTGACACACAACATATTGGTTGCGATTCCTGACTTAGGCGTGTCACAACGCTCTGGTATGATTTGTTTATTTTAGCATAGTTTGTAATTATGTTTTAAGCTAGTTATTTGCCTGAAGAGCAGATCAGATTGCAGATCTCGAAACTTAGTGTTACAGTTTTTTTTGTTTCACTGAACGATGGCAAATGTCCAGAAAAATTCTGTTTCCTTCTTAAGCTAATAATACGAAAATTTAAAATTATTACAAATATAATTGACAGAAAATATTTAAACTGTCAACTTTAGTGTTTGATGTTTTTTTTCCTAGCACGACTATCATAAACTACTTTTTTAAATAATACATGTTGTGCTGTTGATATTTTGTAGGTAACGTTTCCAACGGAACCACCCCACAGGTGTACCCTAGTTTCAGTTGCGTGGTCTAGCACCCTTCCCCGCCCGGGAGTACCCCTTGCTCGGCCGTTAGAAGGGTGCGGGGTGCGATGTGTCCTGGGCCTCACACGGATAATGTCTCAGCTCTACAGGAGTCGATCATCGGGAGGAGATAGATGATGTGGTGTATCGGCTCACAATGGCTCAGCCCTCTACGAGGAGATAGGTAATTTAAGGAGGGCCCTAGAATTAGCTCTATTGAGCTGGAGAAAATATCATTTTGGAGTTTTCCCCGTTTCTCATGTACTGTCGGACCCTCGAAGTGCAACTGATGATCATCTTCATTTATGGTGCAAAAACTTTCTACTCCTGCCAAAGTGGATTAGTGAATAGATAAACGATCATCAGATAATGAGTATACATATTTAAAAACATTCTACTCTTGCCAAACTTAGAGGACAGCCGATCATCAGATAATGAATACACAAGGCTTTGGCTGAATCAATAGCATAAGGAATAATCAAGGACAGCCGATCATCAGATAATGAATACACAAGGCTTGGCTGAATCAATAGCATAAGGAATAATCAAGGACAGCCGATCATCAGATAATGAATACACAAGGCTTTGGCTGAATCAATAGCATAAGGAATAATCAAGGACAGCCGATCATCAGATAATGAATACACAAGGCTTGGCTGAATCAATAGCATAAGGAATAATCAAGGACAGCCGATCATCAGATAATGAATACACAAGGCTTGGCTGAATCAATAGCATAAGGAATAATCAAGGACAGCCGATCATCAGATAATGAATACACAAGGCTTGACTGAATCAATAGCATAAGGAATAATCAAAATCAATATTGAATGGCTTTTCATTTCCAGCACACCTTGGGAAAGTGACATCAGAAAAGTCAAGCGAATTTGGACTTTGAATTCAAAAGCTGGCTCGAAAGTCCTCAGTAGTTAAAAACATATTTCAGAGATCGGAATAATCTAATCTTTCATGAAGTTGTAAGGGGAGGGGAGTTCAAAATCAGCGCGGATGTCAACATCAGAAACAGTAACAGCTATTCAATTAATTAACTGAAAGTCCAAATAAAACTGAATTATTACTCACATTGAACTCATATCTGAAAAAGATTTACCAGATTGCTAAACTATTGTACATATATTTAAATTGATTTGTGATTGATTAAAATGTAGGATGATACAAATAAAAAAGAAAGAATAAATTCCTTCTTTAACTCTTTTGGTTTCAACTTCCATTGTATGAATTCTCCATTCCATCTGCTAAAACTCTCAAGACGTTTACAATTTAAATATTTTCGAATAATATTCAAATTAAATAATCGAATATTGAATATATTTATTTTACTACAATATATTATTATTTATTCTATCGTTAAAAGTAAATTTCAAAATAGTTATAATAGTTAAATTTAACAATAATAATTGTCAGTACTTTGTTGTCAATATAGTATTAATATCCTCGTAACTGCAGATGGGACTAACGATAATTTTAAAATAATAGTTTGAAAAGATAATTTTAAGATAACTCTATATATTTTGCTTAATTTTATTATAGGTGATATTTTATGTTAATACTCAATGGGAGAATAAGATTAGAATCCTACAAAATTAAAAATTCTAAAGAGCTATAGCGTTTTGTAGCTTATAAAACTGTAATCGTTGTGATTGAAAATGAACTACCTATACAGATTAAATTATTAAAATTAATTACATTTTTACTGTCTATACGGAGTCGAAATTAAAAAAAAGACAACAGAGTGATAATTTGTCAATTAGTTGTCGCTGATTTAAAATAAAATCTTTAACACGTTGTCGTCTGTCAATTTTTTTATTTTTATTTACAGTTATGTTTATTAAAGTTAAACTACATGTTATAACTTTAACTTATACATTTTTTATTATTTAAAAAATTAAAATTCTCCCACAGCTATGGAGGATTTTAAATTGAGAGGTGTAGAACCGAAAAGCTATTCAGTATTATTGAATGAATTAAAATAACGGTACAGTTAAAAGAGGCGGAAACACATGTCTGTCACAATCGCCGTTCGGTATCCAATCAAAGATATAACCGGAAGTGGCAAGTGTTGTCGCGAATGTCGCGCTTCCGGCGCCGCAGGTGGTTTCCGGCCCAACCCTCCCTCCCCCTCCCCTCTCGTAGCTCACAATGAACAACACCCTGGTGATCTGATTTCTTTTATTTATGTCCGACAGATGCACCCTAACGTTTCGTTTATCCGTTTAATTTACAGACTGCGCTAATTTGACGTGAGATTGTATCAATTTTGTTTTCAGGCTGAATTGTTTTAACAAGAAGTGAATTTTATTCAAATCGGGAGGCGCATAAAGCACTTCTAATTTTAAGTTCTTTGTATGATGTTCAATTGCGTTTCTTATTGACGGTTTATTTTATGTATATTCGAATCATAAGATAAATCATACATTTTGAGCCGTAAAAAATAACAACGGATCAAACGGAAATAAATGCATTTTTGATAATAGATTCAGTGGTTCACTATTTACACAAAGATAATAAAATTATTAACTCCTCTTACGTTTTTATAGTTTTTTTTGCTTATATTCATGATTAAAGTGGTAAGTTTTACATGTAAATACATTTTATTAGCAAGAGCACTCTCCGAAGATAATATTGTCAGTTATTAAATTATTGCCAATTTCCACAGCCATCGTGACATTTACGAATATTTGAAAAATATGTCATATACGACACATATTCTGTTATCACAAAGCCGTTACAATAGCCTTTTTCTGCCTAAGAAAAATTTGAATTATTGCTATGGACTATCCCCAAAAATGTATAGTCCATATTATGTATGGATAAACGTACTCCAAATAAAGGGTACGTCACTGATAAATGTATTTGCGTATATATCTTGTTTGGAAATGTATGAATGGAAATTATTTCTATTATTAGACAATAACAGCAAAATTCGCAAGTACTCGAACACTCAACCGATGACATTAAAAATTATGAATAAATAACAACAACAAAAATACCAGTAAAAGAACTTAGCCAAGGAGGACTCTACTCATTCACCATTATTTTATCATCTTTCTATAGATGAAATGCAGCGAATGGGAGTTTGAAAATTAAATCTCAACCAACCAATGTGTTTAATTCCAAATTTGACTAATTTAACAATAATAAAGACACTTTCGTAAATTATTTGTTACATTTAAAACAGTTGAACATTGTGTAAATTTAAGACTTTCATAAAAATCCTTAGTTATTAACAACAGTAGTCAATGACATATTAAACTACAGTACAAACATATATCATATTTATAAATCGCACCACATTGTTACCAGGGGTCGATACGTATTATTTTCGAAGTTATCAAGGGCACACTTGGACATACAGAAGATGCCTGAGATTATCTCCAGTTCACCTTCCTTTTAGTGCAGCGTCTGGAATCTGACGCTGTCTCAGACTTGACTCCTGGAATCTGGAGTCATGTTCGTCTGAAGAGATCCAGACGTGATGCAATTGATCCAATTTGCTCACCTGATGAGACAATGAGAATACTCCTTCACTTATATTCCAGCAGTCCAGTCTGTGACAGCGCCAGATTCCAGACGCTGCACTAATAGGAGGTGAGCTGGGACCAAATTGAATCAATCCTTCCCACAATCTCATGTAATCCTCAGAATGATTGCGTTTATCAAGTTTACAAAATTTAGAATGACGTCATTCTTAGGATCAACTCTAGTTCTTTTTTTATATTTATAATAATAATCCAACTGCCATTCATACTTCTTGAAATGGAACTCTGTTACAGATACATTATTCAGAAGGAACCATTTTTATTGTGGCCATTAATATATCCAAGATTATTCAAGGTTCTGAATTTATTCAAGAAACTTACCAAGGTGTTTTGTACTATTGGTATTCTGTAAAAAAAAATTACTTTGTACGCTTAATATATCACAACACTAATTCTAAATCTATCTAAAGAAACATATTAAAATTGTGATATGTTTAGAAATTCAAATTAATTTTAAAAATTAATTGGAAACTCATTTAAGTAGTCTTTGTTGGAAATTTATCCAGTTATTGGTTTAACGTTTAAACAAGAGCTTCTTTCCTAGTGAAGACTTGCTTACTTTGTTCTTTTCCAGAACAATTTACCATTTTCTGTAATCATGCATTTTCAGTTCTTCAAATTCTTTTAATCAAATAGAAGTCTCAGAATATTAAGTGGTAATGACTTGTATCACTGTTAGAATAAAGGTTTGTCAAAGTAACGTGTGACATGTACTGACCCGTCTGAAAAATAATTCGATGCATACCTACATTGTCAAAAACATGTATTGTTACAATATTTACTGTGTAAAGAATATTAACTTGGCAATAAACTGGCATTGTTTCCAAGGCCCAAGAATGTCACTTCTCGGAACCTTATCAAAGCACTTCTGACAATTCTACCAGCAACGTATTTATTATTAAACCTTATTAAGTAATTGTAAATATTTGCACCTCTTCACGACAAATATAAGTGTTACAATTTTTTAAGGAAATGTCTTGGAGTGAATGACTGAAGTTCTTGAGTCTTGATTTACATGAAAGACTTTTGTTGAGAACATAAGTTTGAGTTATGAGTTTGAATCATCAAAACTTGGTTTTACTACAGGTTGTATACTACAATGTAGTAAAGTCTGATCAAAGCAGTTTTTCTCAGAAAATTCCCTAAAACATTTTTACAAGTTTCAAGGATTCTTGAACTACTTGTCATGTTGAACCTTCTTTGTCCTGGACTTTCCAATTTCTCGGAATCTTTCCTCTAATTATGCTGTAAAGACGACGGATGGTGGCAATTGGCACCCCCATAAACCTTTCCCATCCCCTCACTCCCCCCCCCCACACACCCGCCATCACCCTCACTTTGACTCGCCGCTGTCACTCAAAATGTCGGCACGTCTGATTTTCGAAAGTCTCGTCCTCTGTTTATTGGCCCTGTAAATATTGGAAATTGACTTCTGTCGTCTAGCCCACTTGGCTATTCTTTGACTTATAGTCTTTCCATGGGCATATGTTCCGTGACTTTGCATTATAAGTATGCATAAGGTTGTTGACTTTGAAATTCCCCAAAATATTTTAAAACCTGACAAATTAGTAATTGTACAAAGTTAAATGTGTGATAAATGATCAAAGGAATTTTTTTCATTTCATTTATTTATTTATCTCATTTACATATATACAAATATAGTGCCAATACATTACACGCATGTGTGTGAGAACCGAGTTCATCTTCACTCGAGTTTGCAATCACAATAGGTCTTGTATACAATGTAAATTTTAGAACAAAATTAAAATTGTATGATTGTAAATAAACTAAATAATAACTAATGTAAATTAACATGCTCTGTTTGGATGCATATTAACTAAATTCAAGTAGAGTAAAAAGTAATCATATTTTGCAAATATAATATAAATATGACACTAATAATTAATCACTTATGATAATGTAACTACATGGCGAAGATGCAAAAAATTCTATTATATGAAATTATATGGTTATAAGATGTAATACTGTATAGGGGGTGAGCAAACAATATTATATTAAAGCAAAAAGATAAAAAATAATATATTTAATTGAAACGGACTTAGAACAAATATTATAACTGTACAACTTGGTAAATAAATCTCTTACTGGTATAACGTAAAGTTCATGATCACCTCTATACAATTGTGGTAATTATCTTTACTTAAATGAATTCTTATTTCCTTTTAAAGATTTAAGAGCAGTAGGAGTGAGAGAAAGCATTGAAGCACTGTTGTTTTGAAAGCTATGAGGAACTTTGTTTGTGTGAGCGCAATTTTTAAACAATAAAGATTCTTGTCACATGCTTATTCCATGTGCCTTTGTAGGAACCAAAGTTACAAAGATTCAGCAATCGAAGATGATTCATTGATTCTGCTGTTGGCTGAGTTGGTATGAATTGGATCAGAAAGTCGAAGGTTCCTTTTCTAGTTGGTCGTACTTTAATAAATTTGTATTTTTGTGATAGAACTCAGCATATTCACTATATATAAGGAAAAATATACTTCTCGACATTCCGGAGTATTATTTTTGTATGAGAAAACGGTTTATTGCGCCCTATCTTATAATATGTGACTCAGTATGTATGTCGTCTACTTTATTCTAGTCGATTTCTGGAGTCACTGATGAATAATAAGAAGAACAGAGGTTCCAAATTGGAGCCTTGTGTTACTCCTAAATTGGTAACGACCGGTATGCAAGCATGTAGAGGGATGAATTATGATCTAGAGAATAAGGTTAGGGTACAATTTTCGTATGTTAATTCATCTATAAGAACCAGTAATTGGTATTTGGATTTGTGTCGTTCAACGAGTACAAAATTACAGCATGTCGAATTTGTTGGTAATTTTGGCAGTGAAAGAACTTTTAGGAATGCAAATACTGTGATGAAGCATTTGTATTTGATACCCCATTTGTTTCGAGCGCATTTTTAGAAATTGTCGCAAAATCTTTTGCATACCCATTGGCTGAGCGTTAGCGAAGCCTATTATTTAAGGGGCGGAAAAATATCGTTTCTGTCTATCGTTATGTCGTCCTCATGATATCTTGAGGATAAACTGACCTATTCCCTTGAAATTTAGTAGCATGAAGCTGTTTTTGTGTACACTATAGACAACATTACATTTGGCTACTCGTCATTGAAGTCTATTACTTAGTAGTCTAGCAAAATTTACTTTCTGACTGCCTACGGGCGGACAAATTTTCGTTCTGTCTGATTGTTTTTCTGTCCGCAGGTCTTTTTGGGAAATAAATGAGGTACATACAGACTTGGAATATTACATGAAACTTCTATGTGTGTACATGAGCAATGTGTGTATCGCCCCAGGGCGTACTCCCACCTTGTGGTTAATGTCTGTGGGTAGGAATGAGCCTAATTCTTAACAATCTCAGATTATGATGGTACCCTCTTCGTACTTGATAGAGTACAGTGAGTGTACTCATTTAAGTGGGGGGGGGTGTCAACTTTAAGACAAAACTGTTTAAGTATAATTTGTGTGGTACATTTTCTATATTTTAACCAGTTTTTAATTATAAGTCCCTGAACTTGATGAACTTTGATCTATTATAACTCGTGAAACCCAACAATTTAACTCACAAATAAACATACAAAATCTTTGTTTTATATTGATATTTTGGGAGGACCCAATCAGATTGTCTAAGAAAAAAGCAAACCCCTTTCTTTAAAAATTCTCGAGAGCTACACAAAGTTGTCCAAGGATAAAAAAGCGTTCCGCTCAAACATTGTTTTAAACCTTTTTGTTTGTTTTCACATAAGCATTAATTTAATTTAAATTTAGTGTTTTATTTCTTTATATAGCAGCTTAAGACGTGTTCTTTATTTATTTCTTTATGATCTTAAGTCAAATAAGTTATAAATAAAGGTTTTGTTAATTCTTAACGAGTACATGTATTTAAGAATACAGTTTTTTTAATTCGATCATTTATTTTATTACAGTAGTGATTTTTCAAGAATGTATATATGTTTGGGACATTATATTTATGGAGCAGGCGAGGGTTAGGTATAATTATATTTGTATTGCATGGCTTGCATTGATTAAATATATGCCTCGAGTTTTGTGCACCGAATAAAAACTAATTTATCTCATTTAGACATGAAAGGAGATGAAGCCTATTCCACTTTAAGGACTAGTTGAACGGTTATGTAAGTTGATTTCCTAAGTTATGTAAGTTCGCTCTTGTTAAATTGAGCACCGGGAAAACTTTGACAATTACACTATACTTATGTGGTTAAAACACTTAACCAAAACTTAACTACATTTGAAAAAAATTAACAAACTTAATATTTAAAATTCAGCTTTTATTCTCACATTGAGTATTCATATTTCCATATAATATTCTATGCCGTTATCACATTTCAGGTTCCAGATTGGATGTTTAACGAAGGGATTCTCGGGAGTGATGTTTTAATCTTGGACCTCAAATAAAGAAATCAACCCTCTTTACTAATCCTATCGCAATATTGTGAAAAATATAAACTAACTAGCAATGCAATGCGCTCTCTACGATTAAACTCATATTAAAGAATTATCTTAGCTCTAATGGTTTTTAGATTGAGTCATATTTCCAAGAAACGTAAAAAAGTGTCCTATAGAACTGGAGTTTTAAAACGCTTGGTTAGTTGCAGTGTAGGAAGTAAAGTTTGAAATGTCTTGAGTCTAGAAGGAAACTCGAGATTACTCACTTACTGCACCACTAAACTGTTAATAAGACAAGAAAACAAATCCTGAAATGATTAAGTGGAAAGTTAAGTAATAGTTATCTCATAACATTGACCTCAATTAATATTCCTAAATTCTGTTCAGCTTACCAGAGCATCAGTATTTGAGTGGTGATCGTAAGTAGTTTCAGGTTGTATTTATAACATGTTACATAAGTAATATAAGCATACGTGTGTTTTGAGTCATGAGTTAAATTATAATCATAAAAAATGTCAATGAAAAATCGTACGAATTTTCAGATTTACTCTTGGGCACCCGGTATTAATACATCAGCTACAGAAATTACATTCAATAGAGTGAATAGCTACGGAGCAGCTGGATTTAAATTTGTTCTTCAATATTCAAACAAAATTAAGTTTATGAAGTAAATCAATAAGTAACAGCGTGAAATTTAATTTTAACAATAAAAAAGTTTTGTTCAGTCACCGGTAAGGTGCATTAATTACACTGTTTTAAATTCCTTATAGACGATAAAAAGCTTTAAGGAGTAAAAGGAATAGATGTATTTGCCATCGAAGGTGCATAAATTGTAACATGACGTTTCGAGTTTTGGTATCCGTTGCCTTCCTCAGCTTTGAACTCTGAACATTACCAAAAATATGGTTGAAGTTCATTAAATTAAAATATCCCAAGGTGATATAAAGTGGTGTGTCACACAATAGACAATATTACAAATGTTGTGAGGTAAATAAATTATTATCCATAAAAGTATACTTATATGAGTGCGATCAAGAGTTTTAAAATCTCTTTCGAAATTGTTTAGGTCTTACAGGTCGAAATATTGAGATATCTTACAGTACAGCTTTAGCTCTTCAAGAAACCTTCAATGAAAACAGAATAGAGGAATTATTTACCATGGTCCACATTTAAAGTGGTAATTAGGGCTATATTTAAATTACGGCAAAAAATCAATGTATGATAAGAATATGATTTTTTGTATGTATTTGAGTTTGGAATGAATTCGAACGCTGAATGGAATAATATGCTTCTTGTTTATAAAATAAAATTATACGTTTTTTATAAAGTTATGTGTTTAACATATCATGTCATTCCTTAAATTATATTTAATTTAAACATGTAATTTGCTCATTATTACCTTCTATTCAACATAGTTATTATGTACAATGTAACAGTTCATGTTTTACAGTTTTCTTCGAGGCTGGTTTGCTAATTTCTCTAAATTACTTAAAATGCACATAGTTATTTGCGAAGTGATGAATAATTTTTACACATCTGTTTTTGTTTTTTTTTCAGAAAAGTTATCTTATGAGCTGCGATACTGAAATTATAAAGACAACATAAACCAAAACCGATTGTTACGTAAACGTTAATAAATTGTTGGCCTTGCATTTTTCAAATTAATGAAAGAAAAAAGAGGTTCTCTTTTATGCAACCTTTTCCTTTTAGATCTATAAAAATATATTAATTACATTTTAATATTTTAAATTAAAAGTATGTGCTGTATTTGAACTATGGATTTTTCATTCAGCTCTAGAATGACTGAAAGGTACAAATATCGCTAAGTACCAATTGGCTATGTATCATTGGCCAGATCAGTAAACACACACACGACTTAATCCGATCCTCAGATCAGCGGTACCACGGTTTGCCGCAGTCAGAAGTTGCTTCTTTCTGTTTGACTTGGGTTGCCTTTAAGATCCGATGTACTGTACATATTTGTCATCTCCTGTTGGCTAAAGACTTCAAACGGGCAGGAGGTAAATACTGTGGGGCAGCCACCGAGCCAAAGACTTTCCGCTCGTGAAGCTTTACTCGACGGGAACTTGGATAAAAAATTAACTGAATCAACTTGCTTTTCCTGATTAATTCTTTTTATCTGAGAGCCGCCAATCGTTGCTCCACCCTGAGCAAACTCGCCCTTACGAGGTTGTGGGACGGGGCTGCTGTAGCAACATGTGGCCGGTTTTGGAAGTGACTGTACCACATTCTCTTGGTAAGCTGCACCCTACAGGTGACCTTGGCTGGTGGATGGGGGTGGGGAGGGGGACGTGCCATCATCACAGCCTCCCTTCCTCCCACCCTCTCGATACCGCGGAGCTTCTCGCTACTTTCTACTTCTAGAATTTCGTCTCAAGAAGTTTTCCCCTTCCACGAATACTTTGAGTTGTTCTACTTAGTTTGACACCCGGCGAATCATAAGTTGAGATTGTTATGAATCGAAGTCGTCCTTACCCATAAACCTTTAAAACGAGGGTGGAGTACTTCTAACTGTATGCAAAACTTCTAAACTATAGCTAATTTAACTCTCAAGATGCCCTCCGAGTGACAACCACACAGAAAACAAATTCACAAATATACGTTCGGCCAAATTCCATGGTAGTAACTTCACCATATAACTCATTCTTGTCTATGTAGAACTGAAATTTCATGCAAAAAATAGTGTAAGGTAATATCTTACCATATGATACATTCAAATTTTTGTTCATTAAATTCGATTTCTTAGCAATGTTCAAATACAAGTTCCGGTGAGCTAAGGAGGGTACTACAACGCAAGAGTGTGCTGAAACCAAATCTTGTCACCGACATTGAACATTGACTTTTTACTCTATAAATTGTCACATATGGTTGTACGCAATTTACTTACAAATATATGTTTTCTGCTATTTTCTCATTGCTATCACGGTTACACACAGACCAATGTATACATATTTGCTAACGCTCAGCCAGGTCCCATGGAGTTACATGCATCATCATCTAACTCAGAGTTATTTATATAGAAGTAATGCTTCACACACGAAGTCTATTATAGGTGGGTTAGTCTAAATACCGTGCAGGCAGATAGACAAAAATGCAATTTTACTAGCCCCACGTGTGATATAGGCTTTACTAAAGCTCAGCCAACAAAGTATCACATTCGTAATTGCTATGGTAAAATAATACAGAATATTTTTAACGAGAAATAAGAGGACCATACGAAATCTTGCAGTCTTATAAACTAAACCATCACACTGTAATCAATATGAGATTGATATTCTGCAGAAGTATAATGTGTCTTGTTTTTACACGAATGAGGTTCAGGTAACGTTTCCATTTTATCTTTTCTTTATCTACTAATGCCTCCGACCATCAATAAAAAAAGTGATGGCAGTGAAAGAAAATCATCCCTCGAGTTAGTGCTTATCGCTTGACAGAATAAAATTCTAGAAGGTCTGATTAAGAATTTTGGAAAAGAGCTTTGGATGGATTTCTTATGGTTTTTATTTATAAAATTAGAGTGCATATTAAATGTTGCTTCTGTTTCTCAAGTTTATTAGTAGACATTATCAAAGAGATTTATTATTTTTCTCAGACGGTTTGGAATGCATATACCTTGCCCTGTATGCGCAGCTGTCGTATTGGTCAGAGATATCACATTGAGAGAGGCACCATTCGTCTCACTGCTGCTGCCATTCTCTACTACATGATGTACTTATATTATATCAATAATTGTGTGTTTAATGGGTGTTTGGGGGTGATACAAATTGCCCTGTTCCTTGTCTCTTATTAGTGTTTGTTCCCAGATTGTTTTCCGAAATTACCGAGCCAATTTTGTTGAAGCCTTTCTATAAAAAACAGAGGTACTCCGGCGGTCTCGATCTAATAATTTAAGAACTACCAGTATTTGAACCAGGAAATCGTCTTGGAAGTCGCACATTCGAAACCTTACAAAAATCCAGACTAAGCAAATTGCTGAGACGTGGTTTTCCTAAGACCAGAACAGCTTGCTTCAGCTATGCTAGGAACATAACTTTTCGTGTTTGGTTTCGGGATTACGCCCCTGTTGGAAACAGGGTTGGTGTACATATTGAGATATTTCAATAAAACCACCAGTTACCTCAGGAGTGCGTGGAAGTTTCCCTGAGCACATCTAGGTTCCAGATGATGATCCTCTAACAACAGCACATCGAGCAAAGGACTTAGTCAATTGCTGAGATACGTTTTTCTTCAAACGAGTGTTGAATGGACTTTGATATCCTTAACGGATGTATGGAAAACGTTCATTCTAAGGTTCCGAATGGATCCTCCAAAATTGATTCCAAATTTCGGCCAATTCATTCTAGAGCAGTGAGACAAAAGAGAGGTAGTATGGCAGAATTTAATAATTTCAAATAAACATAGTTACCCCAGAGGTACTTTGGGGAGACTTTCTGTTTGTATTAGGATTCCTCCACGAAGCCATGGGGACATGACATGGAGCAACCAAACGGATTATGCTGCTGAGTGATGATGTTTTCTAGCACTGGCTATCTGTCATTTACCTTAGAAAGCCAAGGAACACTTCGCTGTTTATGTAGAAGTTCCGTATGATGTCCCTCTTCGAGACAGTTCAGGATCCGTCCTAGAGCAGCGAGAAAGAATAGAGGGCAGATATTAGGTAGGATCTAAAAAAAAACAAAATTGTTGCCAGATCTTTCGCTTTTCATGTCACTTCTTCTGATAAAACCTCGTTTGGGTTATTCATGATAAAGCTATGAGGAACTGAGGCATATTAAAAGAAGTTTTATTCCAGGAACTTCTTTTTTATATTCCGTAATTTTTCGGAAAGGCACCTCAATTGGAATTCATGTAGAATAAATATTTCGTGGAGCTGCAAAATAAGGTAGAGTGGAGAGATTGCGATTCCAACCCTTGATGATCGCAACCCTTGTTCATGGTAGGGGACGTTTTTCACTTTATTTCACAGTTTCAAATGATTATGGTCTATTAAGATGTATGTTTGATATAACACTGAACAGTACTAAAGAGTAGGTTGGAATACCTTATGTTTTCTATTACAAAGTTATCTTTTACGTTTCAGTTTCTTGATTGTTTTCAGATTTCTGAAGTCGGTGTAAGTCGAATTAAATTAAAATGGCAATAAATATAAGTATGGTTTTGATCGTGGTAACAAGACAAACTCAACATAGGTGTCGGAAATATAATTACCTGGAACCAGCAGTGGATGTACACGTGCAAAGCCTAAGAAATAGCGAGCGAAGTCGCGGGTAACTGCTAGTCTTGTAATATATTTCAAAACACGCGTTATTATATGATGAATACGTCAACACAGTTCCTGCCACGGCCGACACTGGCAGACTATTGTGACCTCTGACACAAGCCACGTCAGCGATTAATATTGTCTCTTAGCTTTGTGTATTACGAGTATAAAAGGGTTAACATTTACTGTCATTGATAATAGATGGAAAATGTAGGCATATAACTTGTGTATGTCTTGGCTCAACTCACCATCGTCTTCAATGCAGGACTATCAATGATATTGTTCTTGTAGTATTGTATCGACTATACATATACGATAGTGCATAAAAGTGTAAGGTAAATCAAGATTCATTACGTGGGAAATTACATCAGTAGTAACAATCGAACACACACAACGTAGATTTGGTGGGTAAGGTTTACTCAATATTTAAGTGTTTTTTATGTCAAAACGGTGTAAAGAGTTCGTTTTGAGCTTCTTCGTCGCCGGCTTCTTTTGGATCTCTTCAGACAAACATGAGATTACAGGAGTCAAGTCTGCGACAGCAACAGACTCCACACGCTGCACTAGAAGTAAGGTGAACTTTGAGCTAAATTCAACATCCAAATCTCGTATTGAAAATTTTCTAATTAAAACTGCAATTTTAACACATTCTGAAATTGGAATCAATCATTCTGTAAGTGCCAATTTAATTTCCTTCTCACTAAGGGAAGATTAGTTTTTCATTTTCTTAAATGAATCTTGGGATTAACGTAAGGCATCCAGGGCAGTCCTTATACGTATACGTATAAAAAATTTCTAATTGATGTGTGGTTATATGGATTTCTTCAAAACAAACCTATAATGAAAACTACCTTCCCTTTTGTTTTTGTAAGTCTGACAACCAACATACGTGTTATTTTTATTCAGAAAATGTTTTTATATAGGCCTATGCCGCTTTTTAATAAGAAACAGTAACTTAGGTAGTGATAAACCAATATTCTTTTTGTAGTTAGACTAATTACATTTAATTTCCTGCGTGTAAAACTCAAACAACGGTGTAACTGAGACTAGTGCACTATATTTGTGTATAAACTAGTAGTTACCCGCGGCTCCGTACGTAATGTGTGTTGTTAGCACAGGCCTTACAAGTGTGTAAACACTGCTGGTTCGAGTGAATTTTATTTCTGACGCCTTGTAGCCACGATGCAGAAAATATGTTCAAAAGTGTATATTTACTATTGTACATAAAATTGTAATTTACTTCGTTCTTAGTACTTTTTATACCTAACTTGATTTTGTTTTATTTCCCGATCAAGAAAAAGTATACCTATTGCGGAACAGAGAAGCCTACTTCTGTCCAAAGGCAACTAAGATGGGTTTTATAACAGTCTAAATTTATAGTAGAAAATATGTAAAAAATAGTATATTTACTATTGCACATACAATTCTAATTTACTTCGTTCTTAGTATTTTTATTCCATAGTTGATTTTGATTTATTTCTCGATCAAGAAAAATTATACCTATCACAGAACAGAGAAGCCTCTGTCCAAAGACAACTAAGTTGCGCTTTTTAAGATTGTTTTATAGTAAAAGTTAGATAGTAACTTTGCCTTTTATATCTAATACGAAGTATTTCCTAAAATGTATATTAACGATGATACTATTTACGTGTTTTTTCTATATAAATTAAAAAGTATTTTAGAACATTTAGAGCTAGAATTGGTACACAAGTTCAAAAGAACAGTCCAGCGAACTTTCATCAATTGACTATTCAGACGCTCGACTATTCAAGTGGCAGTGAGCGGGTCCTACTGGCCCGGGCACTATCTGTGTGAGAGACAGTAAGCGGCTGGGCAGTATCGACCGTTGCGTTGTACGGAGCCCGCGCAGGACAGGACACCAGACTAAGGACACGCAGGAGCAGGAGCAGGACTCTGCAGCTAAGGACAGGTTTTGCGTCGGCTTGTACTCAGCCGGCCTTGACTGGCGAATAAAAACAGCCAAAACTGGAGAAGCCATAAAGCGTGCAGTTTATGTGGGTTTTGTTGACCAATATTTTGGGCACAGACGCCATGCGATGTGAGTGTTCGTGGCCGGCCAAACTTCTCTGGCAATTCGCAGAATTCTGCAACCATACAAACTTGCCCCATCGGTCTCTTTGTTGTAACATAGTATTATGAAACATTTAGTTCTCGGCGGAACGGTGGACTTAATTTAATCTCACATTTTTTACTTTAATTCTCGAAGTATAAGAGGCACATTATAAATGCCTCTTTTGGCAGCGAACAATGACGTGTAACGTGAAACTGTGTTGTTTGACGGAAAGTAATATGTAAATTTAGAAATCGGATTGATTACTAGGTTTACAAATCTTAAAAAATGTTTAAAGAAAATCATAAATTGCTTCGGATATGTATAAAGTACATCCGCTTTCGAATTCTAAATTTATACAATTCTTATGGTTCAATTTTAGTTACGTTCATCCAAAAGATAAAATCAATATTTTATAATTTTTGGACGATACATTTTGTAACTAGAGGTTGTTCCATTTCTTTAAGTTCCAGTTTTAAACAATAACCATTTATGTTTTACTTTAATTTATATATTAAAAAAAATGTTATTCACGAAGTATAAGAGGCACATTATAAATACGTCTTTTGGCAGCGAACATTGGCATATAACGTTAAACAATGTTGTTTGACGGACAGTACTATTTAAGATTTAAAATTGGATTGATTATTAGGTATTCAAATCTTAAAAAATGTTTAAAAATTCAAAAATTGCTTCCGATGTTTATAAAGAACATCTGCTATCGAATTCAAAATGTATACAATATTATGGTTTAATTATAGTTACGTTTATTCAAAAGTTAAAATATTTTATAATTTTTGGACGAAAAAGTTTGCAAAGAAAAGACTTTTGTGAATGATGAAACCTTTGGTTTCGAAAGGCCTCGTCAAAAAAATCATTTGGAAAAGAAATCTTTTATTAACATTTAGTAATATTTAAAATGTTTTCCAATTGCTCCAGGAGTCTTCAAAGAAAAAAAGGTCGTGCCAATTAATTAATTTCCAGTTTTAAAAGCATTAAAATTTATAGTTAGATTCTTTATCGCGAAATTCGGTTTTTGGATGACACATTTTTTTATTTCAAAACAATTACTAACTACAATCAAAATTAAATTCGTACAGAAGTCAAAATTTGACTGTTTTATTTTTACACTTCCGTCACCTATGAAAAGAATGGTATTTGTTACATTTGTATTGTTAGTCTGCAGGAGAAAGTAATACGCAGGTTCGACTCTTATAATCAAGCAGCTACATTGCACAATGTAGACTGCGTGACGTAATAGTTGAGATATACAGTATTGTATTTCCTTCAGGTCATGTTGCAATACATACAACTATTTCCTTACAGTCTTATAACTACTCTCTAACAGCTTAAATTGACCTCTTCATCTAAAACCCTTCACTATGTGTTACAAACAATACAACGTTTCGAAAAGTGGTATCTGTCCCCTTCTTCAGGTGTCAAACATCTCAATATTAGCTTCAAACGGGGAAGTGCAGTTAACTAGCAGACGAATTAAAAAGGTCAGCCAAGGGAAAATTGTAAATTAATAAGCAACATGAGGCACTCAGATTTTGACAATACTAGTTTTATAGTTGACAAATTCCAAATTACATCTAGCCTAATTGGGGCGTGGGCACTAATTACAACACACATGTGATTACAGCTCATGTGAGAAGAAACATGAACACCGATTCCATTACATTTCAGCTTCAGACAATTTTCAAACACTGACCTCAAAGCTATTGGATCTGCAATAAAGAGTGGCTTCAAAAAATCAGATCTTTATAAACATACATTTTTTATTTAGAGTTTTAAAGATATCAAACCTAGTTTATAATCTTGGTGTTTTACTGCAAGAAAATAATTCCTGAACACCTAAATACGTTTATACACATATTGGTTTTTAGTTTACCACAAAAATACTTTATATTCCTACTAAAACCCATAAATCAACAAAAAGTGTTATTCCTAATTTATTACAATAGGCACGCAATAAAAAAATCAGTTTTACAAAAGTCAGTAAGTGTATATGCGTAGTATGTATATTTATCCAAGCAGTAAAAATAAATGGTCTCATGTAATAAAAGCTATACCTGAAAATGAAACATACATTATTACATTCGTTGATTAGAGTTTTACAACTTTTTACTATCATTTTCTAACTATGCTTCCCTGACTGTAATATATGATTGGTATATATAAATTATACCTGTCTTATATAGATTAAATCATAATATTCTTCATTGACTTAAATAAGGGGGGGGGATTCAAGCCACTTCCTCCCAAAGTTTTGAAAGACGAAAGTTAAAAAGGAGCCTAGTGATTTGTTTTGAGCTAGAACACATTCGTGAAGGCTTAGATCTCAACAATTTTGCAGTCCTACACCACTCCTTGAGTCAGCCCTTCTCCGAAATAATTTTCTTTGTACATTATATACGCTATGATACTAATAATATAGATAACCTCTTGATATAGATTTGACATTCGCCATAATCCCTGGAAGTTAGTAGCTCTCCCGCACTCTAATACGGATTTAAAAAACAACTTAACAAGTTAAAAACACAACTTAACTTAAATTCTATGTAAATCTAATTCCAGGTCAACTATCAGTATTTTCTCGATCATCCCGTACTATTAATGTCAGTGAATAAACTCACAACTAATAATACTGGATGGCATCGGATTACTAATTCAATCGAGGATTAGTTCTTCAACAACTTACTACTTTCACTGTCCATATTCACGCCTCATGAAGCCCAGATTCTAGCCTTTAGTGGAAATTATTCAGAAGGATTTTTAACATCTTTATATAAAAGGGTTTAATATATCGCAGCTCATCTTTCTTGTTCAATTTCTACTCAGACATAAAAAAATACGTTTTACATACAGAAATAATGTGCGGTACAGTGTCTTTTTACAAATAAAGTAGCTATGGTGGGATGGTGATCAATGTGACTGTCAATGTGAGTCCACTCCACCTTCCTCTTGGTGCAGCGTCTGGAATCTGACTTGTATCCTGGAACATGAAGATATATTCGTCTGAAGAGATCCAATAAAAGAAAAACAAAAAAAAAAAAAAAAAACGAAGAAGCTCAAAATACACTCTTTACATAAGAGACACAAACGCGACAACATTCCCATCGATTCATCGCTTACCACAATAACTACGTTATGTGTAGAAAACTAGGTTACTCCACCGTGCTTAGAGATCGTACACATGTGCACCTGAGGAGAGAGTGAGAATATTTCTTCACTATATTTTGTAGTCTAGGTGTCTCTGATTGCGAAAGGCTGTAAAGGGTTATCTTAAGCTTCTTCGTCAACGACTTTTTATATTCCTTCATATGAACATGAGTCCTGTTCAAGGAGTCAAGACTGTGACAGCGTCAGATTTCAGACGCTTCACTAAGAGGAAGGTTAACTGGAATTAAATTCAACATTCACATTGTCTTTTACTAAAAAAAATGCAGCATCTACGGTTTACTAACCTAGTCAATCTTCCTAGTCAATTCTTGAAACCAATGGAAGTTAGTTTTCCGCATGCATTTACACGCAATCCTCAACCTTATACTTGGCTCTTGTTCCAATCACAATGTTTTTTTCTCTTTTGAGGTCCTTGCTTAGATATTTCTATAGTGACGTATCCAGAAATTTGTTTATTTCAGGGTGCGGAGGGAATAAAATTATGCATATACGTTTCAGAATTTAGAATGGTTTAGTTCTTTCCAACTGAAGAATGCATGAGGTAAAACATTATTTCCATATCTCTCCCGATTGTCCGCAAAAACAACATTTGTCCGGGATTTGTCTGTTAGCTCTATTTATTTCCCAATTTTTCAACGAGTCATTGGACCTTTCATAATCCAGCCGTAGCGTGACTTGACACTACAGCCATCTCATACAGTCGTAATGGAGTGAATGGTCTCCATATTCCATATCCACATTTAATATCACTTTTGATCTTTTGCAAACATTTGTTGTAAAAGCAACAGCATTATGAATGATGTTACCTTTTGCGAGGCTGGGGTTACTAAGAAATTTGATTGCATGCTTGATTCAGAAATCTCAAAATTATAAAGTTTGACTGGGAGATGCTTATCTTAAAAAATGTTAATTACTCCGTCATGAAAATTGAACAGTATTATTTCATAAAGGTTGGTCCAGTATTGTTCAAAGTCGCCCCTCCCTCAAAAAAGTAAATGATGATGAGTAGTTCACCAAATTTTATGATTATTCTGTCACGATTCATGGGTAATATTTATACTCTTTGTTAAAATTTTGACAGCCAATACTCTCGCACTGTGACTTGTACTAATAGAGAATTACGATTTTGAAGATCCAATCCCAAAGCCAGCTGGAGGATATTGTACAGAATCTCTGTAACTTGGGAGCGTCTTCCTCCAGCATCCGACCATTGTTCGGAGCAGTCTTCGTCTTCGCCAGCCAGCCAGCTAGCTCGACCTAGCGCCCAGCTACATCGCGTGACCTGAGGTTAATGGTTCGCTTCGCACGCAACGACATCGACTGGTTCTGTTACGTAAGTGTCCCAAGGCCAGCGCGGACTCTATGGACGCATACTTCCGCTACTGCGCCAGTCTCCCGCCGGCCGTCCTCACCCACTTCTACTCCGGGATAATCTTCATCATCCTCTACTATCTTCGCTCATTCATCCTTTCCTCGGTATCCTTCCTGTCAGACAAGTCTAAAAATATCTTCATCAAATTATCCCTTCACTTCAGAACCACGTTGGTGAACCCTATCGGACAAATTGATCTCTACATTTGTTCAAGATTTGATACTTTTACTTAATACCATCCAGAGGATTGTTTTCTTTCCTTGGAATTCTCCCCAACAAGAAATTTGGGGAGAACTGCAATTTTAGCTAAATTACGAGAGTTTTGCATTTTTTTTGTCGATGAAAACCAAAGATTCATAAGCTTTGGGATTAAAGCAACAGCCTGGTGAAAGGCGCCAAATTAAATTGACTAGTTTTGAAACTATACTTGTTACATTTTTGTACAGCTCGAATATTACATAGCATATCGAGCTGATTTTAGTGATAGATAGCGAATTATTACTAAACATTAATACAATTAGAACGTTGACGTTTTTCCCCAGAGAATGAGTGATGTGTTTGCTCTTAAAAGCATTTTTAAATTTCTAAGTCTTATTCCTGTGATCTTATAATTCTAAAAGTCTATTATATCTTCATCGTCTATTAAAATTCTCAACGACCATTGAACATCATGAAAGTGTATGCAATAAATTACTTCAATCCGTGTAAGAACTTGCGTATATTAGAGATGTAGCCTCGAAAAGTGTTCCATACCCTAATACCATTATCATGTTCCATACATAATACCATTATCATGTTCCATACCTAATACCATTATCAGGTTCCATACCTAATACCCATGTTCCATACCTAATACCATTATCATGTTCCATACCTAATACCATTATCATATTCCATACCTTATACCATTATTATGTTCCATACCTAATACCATTATCATGTTCCATATATAATACCATTATCATGTTCCATACCTAATACCATTATCATGTTCCATACATAATACCATTATCATGTTCCATACCTAATACCATTATCATGTTCCATACCTAATACAATTATCAGGCTCCATACCTAATACCATTACCATGTTCCATACCTAATACCATTATCATGTTCCATACCTAATACCATTATTATGTTCCATACCTAATACCATTATCATGTTCCATATCTAATACCATTATCATGTTCCATATCTAATACCATTATCATGTTCCATACCTAATACCATTATCATGTTCCATACATAATACCATTATCATGTTCCATACCTAATACCATTATCATGTTCCATATCTATACCATTATCATGTTCCACACCTAATACCATTATCATGTTCCATACATAATACCATTATCATGTTCCATACCTAATACCATTATCATGTTCCACACCTAATACCATTATCATGTTCCATATCTAATACCATTATCATGTTCCATACCTAATACCATTATCATGTTCCATACATAATACCATTATCATGTTCCATACCTAATACCATTATCTTGTTCCATACCTAATACCATTATCATGTTCCATACCTAATACCATTATCTTGCTCCATACCTAATACCATTATCATGTTCCATACCTAATACCATTATCTTGCTCCATACCTAATACCGTTATCATGATCCATACCTAATACCATTATCCTATTCCATTCTTTGCAGCAAGCTCTTGGGCACATCACGAAACATTATCTTCATCATACATGGTGTCTTAGTTAGGTTGTAAATATTATAAATTAAATAAATCATCTAAGAATAACTTGATATTTGGGACCAAATACCACAGCCTTCGCGGTAAGGATTGATCTTATGAATGCAATCACAATTTCAACACAACAGATAGCTCTAGTTCAATATTGTGTTTTCTGATATAATTATCTATCCTTATCATGTTTTCAATCTTTGTGAATTTTGGAAACAATGGTTGTTGACGGAGCCCATTCCAACATCCTTCCACGTACGATATAAAACGAACTGTTTTCCTTAAATTTACTCCTAAATCCTCTGCACCAAAACAGTAAAAAAGGACATCATCAACATTTTCATAATTAGTGAACCGTCATTTTGAAGATAACAGTTTTTTATAAAATAGGGAACTGTTACAGTAAGAATGCCCAAATTGGATACGTGTTCCAGGAGTCCAGTGAAACATAAAACGAAGAATGGAACTGAGACTATTTTAGTTGTTTTAGCAGAAACTGGCTCCTATTTTTCTAGCATCAGCTGCGAACACAATGGGGTATTTTGAGAAAGCTGAAGAACAGTCCATCTGTGCAACTACAAGCTCGGCGGTGGTTGGTTCTCAAGGTCGATCTTTTGTGTGGAGTGCGGTGTTGCCAAATGTCGCAGTTTGGCTAGGGGATGCGACGTTGCCAGGCACCCCAACTACCCCGGCAAAAACCAAAACCTGTTCCTTAGCAGGATCAGCATCAGGTGGACGGAATGGATTTGTTTTCAGCGCCAATTCTTGGACCATAAACATATAAGAAAAAAAAACAAGAAATTCTAACATCTAGAAATTGTATCATTCTTTATTATCAAGCCAATAATGCAGAATGTTACTAATTAAAATTTTGTAGAAATTGTACAAAGCATTCGTTACTCGCATTTTTAGTACAGCCATCAGTTCTAAAAAGTGTTCACACTGATCTATAAATACCTTATAAAAGGCGATTTTATACAATAAAATTATTAGATATGGTAGGGGTTGATTTTCGGGATACTCACGATAAACTCGGTGCTTGTGAATTAATCAAGCAAATAGTTTGGCTAAGTATAAAAGTTTTTGTTGCTAACTAATTGAAAATAATAAACAAATCTAGTAATTTTTTTTCGTCTTTTGAATTAAAGTGGATAGGTCTATCAGTAACAGATCGCACCGCAGCAAAGATACCAAGACGATCAAAATTATGAGATATTTCATCTTTTGTAAGGAGAGTAATTTTCAACCAATAAATGTCAAACTATCCTCAATGAAACAGACATATCTCAAGATTTTACATGTGTCAGCAATTTTTCGATAAGGAGAAAACCGAAAAAAATTGATAGTAATATTATTCAGAAAAAACATTTATATAGAATCAATGGCATAAGATTGATATTTAAATACATGTATCAAGTATAAAGTTTAATATATATATACGTTAAATTTTTATAAATGGCAATAGCCTTATTTAATTTCAATAAACATTGAATCACAAAAAGTACTTGCTCCGCCGGAAGTCGAACCCGGATCTCTCACTTGCCGAGTGAATGTGCTACCATTACACCAATATACATTACACATATATTTAAATACATTTGGTGAAAGCCTTCAAAAACGACCACAAGCAGTTTATTCTGAGTATATTTATATCATTTATAATCAAGTACTTATATTCACCTATATAAACTATTGAATGACGAATTTCACAATTCTTGTATAGTTATTAGAATTATACACATAAATGTTGTAAAATGCGATTAGGTTCTCGCGCTCAGACAGCAACATTTGATGCAGTGAATCTAAATGTGTTTATAACCAGCCAAGTTTTAGCCCACACAGAATTGTAGTCAAGTTTACAAAATAATACAAAAGTAATAAATTCTCGAAAGAATGGGCTACATACTCGTATAAACAATGAATTAGGTCATTGAGATTTCATAGCAATTTAATTTTAGAACTCATGAATCTTATTTTGTCTATCGAAAAGGTCTTGTACTTACATCCTGAACTAGTTGACGGTTTTATCTTCCTTACACGAAGGTCTATGTAGTTATTATTTAATTTTAACAATGTAACTTTGTTGTTGTAATGATCAATTCCAATAATTCCTGTAACCATTTAGTGGATGTTATATTAGTGTAGAATATATTTTAAATGCTGATAAACTCAAAGATTTTGTTTTAACTCACGCTCCAGAAGTAAAAGAAAACCATAAAGTAGTGCCAATTTCATGATTAGATTTTTTTATCAATGACAATCAATCTATAAAATAATCATTTACCACGTTAATCTGAATATAACACATATTACAACCTCGAAATCCTTTATTCAATTAAATAAATACAATAAAAGTAACATGATATTCTAAGTACAATATAATAAATTGGTATAAAAAAAGAGAGAAAATAACGTGTCTGATCACAAAAATTATCACATTCCAGCATTTAAGCAAATTCAAATTTATTTTGTTGTAAATGCCCACAACGTATTTGATGAATCAAAAGAGACACATTCTCGGAAACGCCATTATTAAAACTAAAAGTTTCTTGTATTTTAAAACTTAGTATTCGCTCTTTCTACAAAGTTTCCTAGAAAATTCTGTAGTTAATCCACAAGTTTCTTTTCAGTTGTCGAACACGCTCGAGTGCGGTCTTGTGAGAGGGGGAGGGGAGGGGTGAGAGGATGTACAAAAAGAAGAGAAGAGAAGAGACAGGGCGAGGTAACGGTTCTTCTGTGACGTAGTTCAACCCTTCCTCACACTTCACGATCTCCGAGGGCGCAGCCTCCTAGATCTCGCTAACGCCTTTCCTTGCTTCTTCAGCCCTCAGCTAGTTTGGCTCTTGGGAGCTGCAATATATGTACTACATAAAAAATACTTCCTCATCCCTCCTTAATTTCTTCTTCTTGATTGTTACACTTTCAATTCCAGTGTTTTGTAAAATTGTTTACTCAATCGAAAATAATTGTAGCTTATTATTATTCATAGGCATACTCGGTCGGCGCCATGCCCATCAAAGTGCTCGCGTTCAATCAGATCTGATAAATTGTTTACCCAATTCAATTCTTAATATATTTCGGCCTCATCGAGGAGAGACACCTTCAGCCAACAACTGTTGGTCCACAACTTTTTTAATTCCACATCAAGGCCAAATATTTCTACATTTCTATTTTGTTTGAAATTTTCCGACGCGGTATGAACTGGAAAACCTTGATAATAAACAATTGATAGCTGAAATGTATAGAAATATTTAGACGAAAATGAGATCTTATGAGTTTTTAATTTAGTATTCTTGTGGATATCATTTGCTTTAATCTTAAAAGATATTATCTTGATTAACCTTAAATCCATTCAGTGTTTAGGTCACATATCTCATCTATCAGTCTTCGACTGATAAGTTCAGCATGGGAAACGTAATATAATGCGCAGTTCTTAAAGGTCTTTTACTACAATTGTCAATTGTCCACTATGCACCTTAATCAATAAATTAGGAAGATTCGTAATGGGCTTTTGGTACATTTTTTATTTAAAAGGCACGATGCGATCAGTACATGTATCTGCTCCTTTCATCAGATAAAGCTCCGGGCGATAACAGTGGCCATCGGTACCGTTCAAAGCTAAAATAATGGCCCAAGGTCGGGCAGGAGGCGGGCAGGGGTGGGAGGAAAGCGATAGCGACCTCAATAAGTGATTGGAAGCGGGAGATAATCGGGAATTCGAGCCCTGTGGGAGAGGATGCGAAGCGACGGTGGCGCTGTCAGGGAGTCGCGGTAGGGTCGCCAAATACACCTGCCCTCAGGTGGTCGCTGAAAGCTTGCTGCGGCTGGAGTCGCAGAATCTTTCAGAAGCCTTTCAAAATTATCGGCATCTCAGGGTCAGCTGAGTACAATTTGATGTCTTACAACAGGTAAAAAGTGGTTTGCATAACATGGATATTTGTTTAATACTTCGAAAACTTTATCCCCTTTGGCAGGTTATCACACCTTAGCAGATTAATTCTTATCTCTTGTACAAGATTGGTAAACCTTAACAGAGAAATCCTTATACTTTGTGGGAGATCGGAAAAGCCGGATAACCGAATGAAAACATTGACATGTGATGATTGTTACAACTGAGTGGACAGAGAAACTCTCATCTCTTGTAGAACATTGGTAAACCTTGGCAGAAAATCGTATCTTTTGGTGTGATATTGGTAATTCGTAGGAAAACATTATTGTTGTAACTGATTGATAACATACTGTAGAAACACCCTTATCTCTTATAGAACGTTCGTAAACCTTGGCAGAACATCTTATCTTGTGTTGTGATATTGGTAATTCGTAGGAAAACATTATCGTTTTAAATGATTGATAACAGAAATAGAAACACCCTTATCTCTTATAGAACGTTTGTAAACCTTGGCAGAACATCTTATCTTTTGTTGTGATATTGGTAATTCGTATGAAAATATTATCTTTTGTAAGTGGTTGATAACAGGCAGTAGAGAAACCCTTATTTCGTGTAGAGCATTCGTAAGCCTTAGGAGAAAAGAAGGTATATTCCCAATGGGCGGTGTGGTGAATATTCGTGAACGATCCTGACTGCGACGTCTACTACATGGTTACGGCCAATATACTAAATTTTTTCTATTTTACGAGTAAATTCTCAAGATACTACTTGTGTATTCATTTCATTGGTGTACTCAAGTACTAGATTATGAAATTTTTATGAATCGTTAGCAATGATACGGTACTACCGTACAGGGATAGATCATCCTACAATGTGATCATCCTACAGATTTACTTTGCCATCGTATCGGCTAAAGTGAAAATTGAGGACTTGTAGCAGATGTCAAACAACCAATGAACACCCCTTATATTTTGGTTGTAAAACTTCAGAACACATTTATGTATTGTACAATATTGCAGAATGACGACATATCGACTCTGCATCGTATAAATATTTTGCTTCAGATCACCATCCGGAGTATTTGTATTCCGAACTACATCGTAGTCTTTTTAACGTTCATGGTAGGCTAGTATAATGCAAAAATACACGAAATACAGTTTGTAACTATAATTTACTCAAAACAAATTTGCCTTTAGATCCATTTCACGTTCCCTCTAGTGAAGCGTCTGAGATGTAACACTCAGCATTTGCGTCCAATCCCCCCCCCCCCACCAACACCATAGCTGTGCTACTTGTAATATACCATAACAGTGTTGTTTTATGTTATGTGGCTTATATTAAACCCATTTCATTGTAAATACTTTAGTTTTTTTTTTACTAATAACGGAGGATTAATATAACAAATGAAAATAATTTCACACTATTATATCGTTCTTATCTAGGTATACATAAATAGACAATGTAAAATTACGCCACACTACGGGTCGCGAAAAATACTCCGCTGATGTTCAATACAAAATTTCAAGTATACAGCACATTTCGTACATCTGTTTGTCGTACATTTTGTTACATTTTTCAAGTATTATGAAAAAAAGTTGTTTATCATTCTTATGTTCTTTAGAATATTTTAGATCTTAAATTTTCATTTCAACGGAACACTGTCTTTTGGTGAATGAAACAGGATTTTTTTCCGGATATTTGCCATCGTTCAGTGATGCAAAAAATCAGTAACACTAAGTTTCGAGATCTGGAATCTGATCTCTTCTTCAGGCAAATAACTAAGCTAACACATAATTACAAACTAGGCTAAAATAAACAAATCATACCAGAGCTTTGTGACACGCGTAAGTCAGGAATTACATCCACCATGTTGTGTGTTAACTTCACTAAATCTAAAAAATGCACGTAATAAAACAAACCAAACACAACAGTAATTATAAAAACTGACATACATAATACAGGTCACAACAGGTCTGCATTCATCCACCAACCATCTAGGACTGATTAGGTTAGTTATTTACCTGAAGAAGAGATCCAATTGCAGATTCGAATCGTAGTGTTACTAATATTTTGCATCAATGAAAGATGGCAAATGTCCGGAAAAAATAATGTTTCCTTCACATTCCTTCCATCGTCAAAAACAAACTTCAAACATAGAATTGTCTTTCGGTGGTGCGAATTACTTTGTGTTGACAGAGTTTATAGAGATTCTATATACAGTTCATTGCACTTTGCCTGATTGAACAAATGGAAAAAAAACTATGAACAATATTTATATTATATTAACCTCTAGTGGTAAATAATTACTTATAATTGGGTAAGTTTAGCGCTTAGACAGACATTCTACTATGATAATCCATGTAAGTACTAGAATATAAAAGCACAAAATGAAGGATATTAGATATAATTTATAATAGTGAAATTGGCCTCAAATTCCATTAATTAATAAAGTAAAAGGTTTAGTTTGCCACCCAACTATCCTACTCAGTCTGTGTTGAAAGACCAGAAGTCGAAAGGCAACACAGAAGCCAATTCAGATAAAACACTTGACGGAGCTGTCACCGACCGTAAGAGGGTCTCCTCTGACCCAAAACACCCGAGATGACCCCAACAGAGGGCGGGATGGGCAGGGAAGGGCCCCAAAGAAATAAAGCCCATGAAACCCTGACCTGCCTAGAGCAAAAGTCGGAGATTTGCATAGGTCTTGCAAAAAGCGTGCGGTGGTAGACCCTCTCTCCGCTATAACAGGTGCTGTAGGGTGACCTACCCGATCCTGAGGGGTTTTTTACCCGACACGTGCCGAAGTGACCGGTGTTCTTCCGTTGCCACCGGTCAAGGAGTCAAAGAGTGTCCGACCCTTGGCTTCCAGAGGGTGAAAGGATGGGCACGAGCCGTATTGTCTGGAAGTCAGGTAGGGGAGGCTTTGTTTGACTTCATTTCATTGACACAACTAGTTTATATACTTCCTTCTGTTGTTTCATATTTCGGAAGTCCGACCTTAAAAATTATTATTACAAGGCGTACCCATTTGATAAACCTACATCAATCTTTATTTCTTACAGAGGATTTGTTCGTTAATTAAAGAAGACCATGAATTTATGTGGTATTTCATATTCGTTCAATATAATACAAATGTGTTAATAAACAGAGGTTTCATTCTGTATCAAATCGTTTTTGTCAGTTAATTGTGTGGACAAGGAACAAAAGATGTATTCAGGTTTAAACAATCTGTTTGGAATTACATGTTAATATCTTATTCAGTGGTTACAGTTTTTTATTTGTTTCAACAAAAAGGATAGGGAGATCTTCTTTTTAGCTTTATTCTGCACGTTCTCATGTGGGAAGGTATTATAAAACACACACGTGGGAGAGGTGGACAGTGTAAGTTTGACAGTACTGATAAGATACTGAAAATACAACGGTCACAGACAGGATTCGAACCTATGCTATCACTAAATCACACTGTAGAATACTCGAACATTGGCTCTCCAAATATACATTACTGATATTACAATATTGCTTGTTTAATTTCTCATGAATACTTTTTTTTATTGGGTCCATCTCGTTACTTTACAACAAGACTTGCAGTCTTATATACGAAACCATCATCCTGTAGTCGTTTCTGTAAGGTTTTATATTCTACGAAAGTATGTTTTACCTTGACCTACAAAAATAAGGATCAGGTAACGCTCCAATCTTATCTTATCTACTAATGGTTCCGGCCATCAGTGCGGCAGATTGTAGAGAGTCCGATAACAAATGCCTGAAAGAACAATAAAACCTTTAGAAAGTTTGACAGGTTTGGTGAGGGCTAAGAAAAAAGATCTTAAAAATTAATACGCAAACTTAAAGCAAAGGAGTTTAATAAGGAGTTGTATTTAAAGAACAATAATTAAAATTTTCATATCCTTAGCCAAACTCTGCAAAACAAAGTACAGTATTGTGTTCTATTTGGCTATGACAAAATTTGTAAATCTGTTTAGAAAACTCGATGATAAGCAAGTCATATTTAATATACGACCTCGGGTAGATATAAATGGCATTAAATAATAATAACCACATTGCAAAAAATGAATCTGACACCTTGCCAAAGCCCTGGACTACCCGGGGTTAACCCCCGCAGCGTCGAGGGGGCGTACCCCGGAAGGTGAACAGTGGCGGGCAAGCAAGGGTTGAGTAACGAATTCGCTAACAATAAAAGTAAGTGTGGCTAACCGCAGGTTTCCCGTTGGGGTAGTTCGGTGCAATTTGGGGTCGGGAATTGCATGAAAGAATTTCTCCCGCGCAGGTGAAGTCCAAAGCAAAGGGGTGGTTTAGGGGGTGCCTCTGAATGGCAGAGATTGATTGGTAATAATAACGCACGATTGAATTATAGTTGCTTTACAGAGGCTGCTACCGTAATTACAGTAATACCTAGGGGGGGGGGGGTGTATAGCAGTCAAGCGGTCTAGGAACTACTTCCTGTACTGTTATTTCATGTTTTAAAAGAAATTGTTAACAGTTTGAAAGCTATAATCAATTACTGTAGACACCGATTGGATAATTGGATAGGAAATTCAGAACGGAATTTAAAACGACTTTAAACTCAGGAGCCGCGAACACAACACCACGGTTATCGCGGCACCTCGTCGCATCGTTCCATAAATCATATTCACAGTGTAAAAATCTCAACCTTTTAACTGTGTGGATCATGCGACATTATTGCACCAGTTGTGGACAAGTGGTATTTCGGGATTTGCTGCTTGATTGGTTCTCATCTTATCTTACAGACAGAGAGCAATGCGTTCTGATTTCAACTGGACTGTCAGACAAAGTGAAAATGCCCCATGGTATCCCTCAGGGATCAATATTGAGGCCAGTGCTTTTCCTCTTTTATGTAAACAGAGTGAATTCTTCAATCCAGAATGGAAAGAAGATTCAATGTGCTGACGACCCGATCCTCTGTATTAGATCAAAAACAAAACACGATCTTGAAGTGACATTGTTCATTGAGCTGAACTCAAGCATTGAGAATTTTTCAAGAACACATCTGAAAAGAAACAGTTCAAAATCAAACGTAATAAATTTCTACCTTAGGCAACTGAAGCAAGAGTATCCACCTGCGGTGATGGTGAATGACGTTCTCTTGGAAGAAGTTGAATCCACCAAGTTCCTTGGTATATGCCTTGTTGAGGGTTGACATGGAAATGCCATATCGATAGCGTCTGCTCAATGGTTGCTATTGGGATTTATGCCCTGCAGAAACTTGCAAAATGTTTGTCCATGGATGTATTAAAAAGGCCTAGTACGGTTTGATACATCCATATTTATTTTACGGTTTGACATTATGGGACAAGTGTTCTAAATACAAATTTTAAAGAGTGTTTAGCGCACAAAAAAGCTTTCAGAATTCCATTAAAATTAATTTCCAGAGATACGTGCAAAGATGCCTTTAGGGAGCTTGAAGTCTTAACTTTAACCTGTCTCTATATTCTCGAGGTCGCCCTGTATTGTCGTTTCAAATGCGAACTGGACCAAGGCAGGGACGTCCACCAATACGGAACGAGAGGCAGGGACAACTTCAGAAATAAACAACATTTGCCGTCTCAAATTGGCGTGAGACTAATCAATAAGCTCCCTGAGAGTATTCAACATCTAAATAATCCTATACAGTTCAAACCTCGATTAAAACACCTCTTGTTGTCAAAGGCGCTTTACTCCGTTGAAAAACAAACGATGTATAATTTAACTTTTATTTATAATTTCAAGGCTGTCTATGCACAAATGGCAGTTTATATAGTTTACATTTAGGACTGTCAGTATTTTTTGTACAGTATTAAATAATATAAAATGTATATTGTGATCAAATTTGTCTGCTTTGCACCACGTTCTTTTGTTTCCTACGGTAGTTATGGGAGAATCCGACAGTCCTTCATGTTATCACAACTAGATGCTTCGTTATCTGTAAAACCACCTGTTTCACTCTAGTCTCCATTCTGGGTAGCTGTGACGAGGATGAGTCCAAAGGACGCCAGTCTGGCTCTAGGCAATTACTGACTGACCTTCCGTGGTCCTGCTGGCCGAGGGGGGCGAATGAATGGGACAAAAGGGATGTTGATAAAAACAAGTGTGCCAGCGAGAGAGTAAGTGTAAACATGTGTGCAGGCCGGACAAAAAGCGAGGAAGCTGAAGAAGAAGCGTCTCGGTTTCCGGTAGCATTCCGGACTTACAAGGTCGTCTGACGTCACTGTCCGGGTATCTCAGGGCTACCTCCCCCCTCCCCCCCTTCCATCTCCCCGGTGTGGTAGACCAGCTCTTGTTCGATTGGTATTTGAGGATTTGTACTTGGGTCTGCTGAATCATACCGCCGCCGTCCACCACCGAGAAGAATCTTGACGGCCAACTCCGTGTACTTTGAACTGTTAAAAATAGACTCGGAAATTCAAAGTCAAAACCCTTTTATTCCACTTTATAGAAAATGATAATATATGAGATGAAAGTCACTTCTTCACACTTTATAGAACAAATCATAAAACAAAGAGTAAAAATAATATCTCGTTTTATAAATCAAAGTATAAGATAAAGAACCAACAATTCCCAAAATGCACACACTTTCTTAATAATCTTACGTAGACTGTGTACGAATAGTGAGTTAAACTCAAGTTCACCTTTCGCTTAGTGTAAATGTCTGAAATCTGACTGTCACTGATAAGAATGGATCCCTGGTATCTAGAGTCCACTTGTCTGAAGATATCTAAAATAGTCAGCGCCGAAGGCGTTCAAGACTAAATCAGCATAGTTTTTACTCAAGAGACCTAGGCTAAGAAGGAGCCTAGTCTGGTTACCTACCTATCCAGTTTTATCTAGTTCTTCATCTACTGTAATCTAGGTATTATTGTCTCATCAGGTGCTTTAGAATGTTTGGGAATTAGCAAGTAAATCTCCACAAGCTTTAAGGAGCTTTAGTCATTGAGGTACGAGTAAAATATGTATCCCAACACATAAAGAATTTTCCAATAAGTAAGTACCAATTCTTTTAGTGAGTCAGAATGTATTTTCCACCGATGGGTCAACATTCATATCCAAGATGGCAGGACGGCTCTGAGGGGCATTTGTGTGAGAAAGATTGGCAGATGCAGCTACATTTCTTCGGTGGGGGTGGTCCCACAAATACACAACAGCCAGCAACCCCGCACATTTGGGCAACCCTTTGTAGACCAGCTCTTTGAGGTCCATCCAGTGGAATCATCGGTGAGACAGTTCATCCATCGGTGGAAGAAAATTCTGGGTGAAAAACAAACAAACAAATCATTCATCTCTGCCATACCTGTCTAGTAATGTAATGGTTGGTCTGCAAATGCCTGGAATGGCCATCAAGAGAGAAGAAAAGATACCAGAAAATAAAATTTGTGATCTTTAGTAAAAATGAGATATGCTAGTAAAGGTTGTAGGTTTCGATTAAACTCGATTAGTTGGAGAAGAGTTGGTTAACAAAACATAAACATGACTTACTTGTGCAATATCACTATCTGTGTACCCCGAACATGGAACTGCGAACCATTGTTTATCAAAGACACCATTTATCAGACTCAATGAGTTTCACCACCTACTATAGCTGGAGTATTATTACAAATCCCACGCTGTTTCGTCACTTCTGTACTCCAGCCACTATGATTCTTGGTAGTTCCAGGAACTCCAGCACTGACTTCCGCTCGCAGACTCAATCAGCTCATTGCTCATGCCCTGGTCTGTCATTACAGGTACCGATCATGCCTCGATCCTTTCTTGCGTTGGGCCGTCCTCATCTCTTTCAACTGACCGACCCGGGAACAATCTAGATCTCTATTTCTAATCCTGGAGTATTAGCTTCTTTGGTAGCAAACTGAAAATAGCAAATACATTATTGTCAAATCGTTGTGTAAAATCTCCTATGGTTATGACAATTTTAAATCTGCATTTTGTATCTTTGAAATTCAGTAGCTCATTTGTCATGCTTTTTGGACGCTAAAGTAACCTTGTATGACCTTGTATGGCCCACTTTGACCATGGTCCTCAAGTTTCCTGACATTACTAAGAATTTCAATAAATCTAATTATCTAACAAAGAAATTAGGGAATTTTTTTTGTATTTTATAAGTACTCAGTCTTGGTGAAAAGGAAGGTGAATTGGAGTTAAATTCAACACTCACGAGTCTTGATTGTCATTTTTGCTAAATTTCACATAGTTCAAATCGGAGGAGTATTTTTTTTATGTTCACGACTGGTTTTGAAAGCAAATATAGAGTTAACTATGTGAAGATGCATATTATATATTAACCGTATTTTAATTAAAATTAGTAAATCTCTTATAACAAAATGCATATTCTCACGGAAACAAGAATTGGCAATTTATTAATCAATCCAATACGGCTTTTGTTTTTTATCAATTAGAATTCGATATCTTTTAAAACCATTATCTTCTCTCCCACTCTTTTACACTCAATCATAAATAAGAACACGATTTTAAATAATTGCTAGAAAATCCTCTATCACGCACTATAATTGAGAAAAGCTAAATACATAAAGCTCAGCACAAACAACCGAACCATATTAAAGAACATTTTAACTACACAGATTGTTCAGAATCGTGACTACATCAAGGTGCTTTCCCTCCAAGAGAAACAGTTTTCCAGGAACGATCCTGCTCTTTCGCAAGGTCCTGTGGCAGACACGAGTCTGTTCTCTACTTCGGGCTATGATTACCACTTCACTGGCGGCTCTGACAATTTCCGGCACAGAATACCTCAGCTCTGCCAGACTGGAGTCTCTCGCCTAGCCTAGACCACTTCTTCGATTGGGATTTCCTGACCGCCAGGATTCATGGAAAGGGAAATGAACTTTCATTGTGATCTTTGCAAGGACGTGCTACAAGGCTGAGTCAAGACTTCTTCCGAAAAATTAAGAGAAAAGGGACAACTTAAAAACCTTATACAATTTACTTTTAGAATTGCAGAAGCTGTCCAAGGAATCTAACTGGCATACTGATTAGCTGTAATAAAATTTAGACGAGTTTTTATTATAGGCCGTCATGATGGAAATTGTAAAGTTATCAGTCAGAATTATTAATAATTACCACAAACACTAGCATTACAATTTTGCATCGAAACATTCTGCAGGTTTTTAGGAGAGGAAATACCAAACTAATTCGACTGAGTATCTAATTAAGATAAGAATGTAGGCGGATTTCTTTCGAGACAGAACAGGAAATAAAGTAAATAGGCTCTAAAAATCAAAGCATTAGAATGTAGCATTAATGGAATGCAAGAATGTTGCTCAGGAAATGAATGACCGATTCCTGGTACGGTTGAGGATAACGTTTGAAATACAGTTGAGGTGTTACCAGTTTATATAATAGTGCTAAAAGCGGTCTTAATTTGTAGCTCATTGTAAAATATCTGGATAGATAAATCCTTTTTCTAAACAAATGTAACAAAGGATAGAACCTATTAGATCGTCAACAAAGTTTATCAAATCCAAATCGAAATTATTTTTTAGATATAGACTTTTCTATATATATCACAGATTAGTTAAACCTTTCTGAATGGGGTTTTTGAACGATACTGACTAATTTACTGTCTATCTAAAACTGGTTTTACATCTGTCGTGATGTGTGTGTGGACAAAACACCTTAATCAACAACTATCGACCAATATCCGTTCTACCGATGTTTCCAAACAGACGGCAACTAATCCAGGAACCCTATACATCAGCCCACGGCCTCTGTCAGATGTGCTGGAAGGGTAGTTCTCCCTGAGGTGTGAAGGGAGGTGATCATGTCTCTCCACACAGGATCAGGATTAGCCGCCACATTCACGCATTGTTCCTGCACGCACTTCCGCATTTATTATCTCGCGATTCAGTGTTTTATTGGTATTGCGTGAAGGGTGAAGGCGACGGGGATAGGTTTTGCGTAGCCTAACTAAACAGTAGTGGCGATTTAAGGATAGTTTTACTTGCCAAACGCTTATTTATTACGTCTACAAATGGCTATAAACTTGACATGTTTTTTTTTCTCCTATCTGGGTTTATATATTGAAAATTTGAATCAGTTTGTACAGAAAATTAAAATTGTATTAATGGGGTGTATTAGTTATTACTAATCTGACCTATTTTCAAATTTCAGTCATGTTATAAATTATTATTTAAATTTGGAATATTCTGTACCATTCCCCAAAAATCTACAATATAAGTAAACCTTTATCATGCAATAATATATTAAATTTCATCAAGGACTAATTTATATTATTTTTAATTTGACTAAACCACACGAATGACAATATGAATAGTAAGTAAATCTTAGAAATACATTTTTGTTTGTAAGAGAAACCTGAAATTGTCAAAATATTTACTCTAAGATAAATCGCTCGAAGGCTTTTTTAGCTACAAACTTTCTTCAAGTTTCTCAACAGTACAACAAACTTGATAAATAAAGTTTTTTGTTGAGAACAATATAGATACAAAAAGGTTTTTGCACAGATTATAAAACCATACTCTTAGATACTAATATTAAATTATTGTATTTCATGACGACTGTGTATTATTTCAACTAAAAAATAATCAGAGCCAAGTTTCTTGTCTACCTAAGTTGCTCTCCCATAACAAGGAAACTTCGCCATCGGACGCCAGACGCCGTGCAGCGCCAAACAAACTTTACGAATCAACTTAAACTTCAACTTAACTTGTTACTAGCTTAGGGCAGAAACCATACGAGTGCTAGTGTTTTCCTTTTTTTCACATTTCAAAATTAAAAATAACTCATATTTGTGAAGTAGAGAGGCTCGTAAATTACTCAAATGCAATAAGACCACTCATAATATTTTAGAGAAAATATTAAGACCGTAAAGGACATTAACATTTAGTTTGTCCTCCGATAGTGAAATTCTTTTGAAGAAATATTAAAATCATTTATTTAATTAAATAGGTACTCATAATGACCTGTACGCATATGAGATCCTGCAATGAAGTAGTATTAAACAAAGTATCTTTGTATATATTTTATTGAAATGTGGTTCAAGATATATTTAATAACTAGGGGAGATCTTATCAGCAAAAATTTTGTTTTGAAATTAGAATAACGGTTTGCAGCTACACAAGCTAATTGTTTCACATACCTAGAGAAAAAAATATCTAAATTATTTAATTATATTGGGTGGGTTTCAAAATCATCCAACCTTCCTTAAGTTGGTGACGGGTACTCATAACTTAAAACTTGATCTATCAAGTAAATATTTTTTTAATTTTCTAAATTTTTACACCGTAACATAAAAAATAAAAATTTTTTTGGGGAAAATAACTAATTAATCAACAAGGCCCCATTTTTAAGTACCGTGAATTGTTAAAATATGTTACAGAAATATGTGGCATTGAACGTGTTATTGGGCATTCCTCTTTTGCAAACCACAAGTGAAAAGATAGATTCCGTTCACTGTCTATCAATTGTTTATCTATTTGTCTTAAGTTGCTAAGAGTGGTTCGGCAAAAGAGTATACATTACAGAAGTAACAAACCTCACGAGTTATTTTAAAAGTTACAGATCCAGAGACTGATTAACCTCGTGTGGCAAATATTATTATAATCGCACATTACCGCCGATATTACTAAACATGTTATGAGATCATTTAAGTAATTGTTTACCACTTTTGTCTGTTAGACGTTTTTATGATGATACAATGTTTATACTTTCTAAAAACGTTGTGTTCCACAAAAAATATAATTCTTAGCAATGTCTGTCAGTTTTATTTAAATAATATTTTATGAAAAATACCACCCTATATTATAACCTTTAGTAAAATTTTCATAAGACTGTTCTATGCGAATTTAACTCTGCAGCGTGTGTTTATAAATCTACATGTGTACATTCTACATACAAAATCTAAACCGTCCTCAAAATTTATTAAAAAAGAAAGCTGCAGAAAGAAATACTTTTGATGTTTAATATTTTTACCGCATTAACCCTTACACTTCAATGTCTGATTTGATGGAAAGAAAATTGGGTCTATGCGCATCAGATCCAAAAACAAACGTAAATATTAAAATTAGTTTATTATAGGTTTAGCTACAGTCATTATTTGAACAAGGAGATCGCCAATTTACTTTCTAACAAATATATGAAAAGTTTGAGTAGTCTCGCATTTAAAGAATTTAAAACACTGGCTTGAAAATATCTCCTGCGAATTATATTTTATTATAAAGCTTTGTGAATGACGTATAAAAAAAATGTAGAAACTTAGAAATATCATAAATATAATTTAGAGATACGTGTACAAATATAACGACAATATTTTATTTTGATAAAAGGAGTAATCAGCAAAACCCGTCTAGTCGCAAATGCAAGGGAGGACGAGGTTGGACGGTTTGCGCAAAGCGGGAGAGTGAGATGAGTAGAGTGCGTAGTGCTTGCACCTGCGTAAACAGCAGATGGTGCGCGGGGAGGAGAGGCGCAGCACAGCGCAGGCGCAGGCCACATCGTGGGAACGGGGACAGAGCAAGGCACCCTTCGTGAGCTTCCAGCTTCCAATCTTCTGCTATTCTGCTACCACTGTTTGTCGCTGAGACTGAGAGGGTGCCACCTGTGATCATGCGCTGTACGGTGTGAACCACATCTATCGTTTGGAAATAATACATACAATACATTCATCCTAGCTGACTCGAATCTTATTAAAATATCCTTTAACGAAATTATTATAGAACGAAAAATTATATTCGGACTTTTAATATTTAGCGTAGAATTATAATAATTACAAAACTTACATAATGAGGTACATACAAAATTATTTTACTGTATGTAATGATATTACTCGCATGTGTATAAACATCTAGAAGACAAGTTCAGAGGCAATTAATTAATTATTTTTCACAATTCAGTTACTTAAATTCGTTTTAACGAAAAAATATTTATAATTTTTTGCCATTACTACTACGAACACCAGAAATTTGAAGTTTAAACAAGGAAACGTTTTTCTTTGTTTTGCACATTAAATCTATTACCAAACTCTTTTAACGCGTAATTTTGAATCATTATGTATAAGTGAAATAGTTCTGCTATAGCAAGAACACAAGAAACTGGACCAGCATGAAAATTTAAATTACGTTTGAGTAAATGAATCAGTAACATTACAGCATAAAAAATCCCTTTAAGCGTTTTTAAAAAACGAGGCATACAAAGAAAATAAATTAAAAACAATATTATAGATGCTTGTAACGTAATCAACATTAAATTTGGAAAAGTACTATAACTTTCATTTCATCAGAACATTCGATTGATTTAAATAACTAACGATTTTGAAGAAAAAAAGATCTAATCAAATCCATAATGTAAAAACCGATAAAAATCTACCAGCTGAAGCATAAGATAAAAAAATAAAAGAACACTAATAGAATAAAAATCGGTGCTTAAAAGTGTGACAGGATATATATTAACTTGAAACAAGAAAAAATTCCCCCAATTAGGTCAAAACTACCCTTCGTACAAACAGCTATTCGAGTTCGATCGAGGTTGATTGCCATTACCATAACCACCCCCTCGAGAGCTCATCTTCATACAAATCATTTCCTGTCAAACAATTTAGGTCCTCCCCGGGCCGGATGTGGGGAGGGCGAGAAGGAGGTTTACATTAAAAAATAAGCCGTTATATTGCGGCAGTAAAAGGGTGCACGTAAGTAAAACACCGATATCAGGAGTTCAATCCTATTTCTGATGACCCAGTGTTACAAACGTCTTAGTCGCCGAAATTTTTGGATTTCTTCAGAAGAACATGACTCCAGAATCCAGGGGTGAAGTCTCTGACAGCGTCAGATCCCAGACGCTTCACTAAGTGGAAGGTGAACTGGAGCTCAACTCGTCATTCACATTGAATCAACCCTTTTCGCTACAGCTGCATTATGCGTAATTAATTGTGTCTACTTGAAAAATAACTGGAGTGTAACATGATTTTTTATTAATACAAAAATAATTCCGTGAAGGAAACAGGATTTTTCCGGACATTTGCCATCGTTCAGTGAAACAATAAATCAGTAACACTACGTTTCGAGATCTGCAATCTGATCTCTTCTTCAGGAAATAACTAACCTAATATATAATTACAAACTAGGTTAAAATAAACAAATCATACCAAACATAAAAACATGCACTTAATAAAAAAACTATACACAACATTAATCATTAAAACTGAACTACTGAACTTTTAGAGTTAATGAAGTTGACAAACAACATTGTGGTTGAGATTCCTGACTTAGGCGTGCCACAACGCTTTGGTAAGATTTGTTTATTTTAACCTAGTTTGTAATTATGTATCAGATTAGTTATTACCTGAAGAAGAGATCAGATTGCAGATATCGAAAAGTAGTGTACTGATTTATTGTTTCACAGAACGATGGCAAATGTCCGGAAAAATCCTGTTTCCTACACAATCCTTCCATCGTCAAAAATAACCTTCAAACAAACAACAATTACGTAATGAAATATTGTTAAAACAAGGTTTAAAAAATTATATTAATTAGAAAACAAAAGTTCCTTAATAAATTAATAAAATCCTGTGACTCCCTGAAGTTTTCATGTTACATACTGTAAGGTTTTCTCATTATTATCTTTGGACCTGGTTATAATTTTGCCTACATTTGTTAATCTAAAATGTTTAATTCTGGGTTGAATAAAAAAATTATTAACTTTTTCTGGTTTTAGATAAGCGAACTTAAAATGCTATGCATTAAAAATATTTTAAAAAAAAAAAATTTTTTAAAATTATATTCCCAAACAAACATCGACTACACCACATTAACGTCCTAACCCTTTCAGCGCGGTCCTCTCTCCATCCCTATGGAGTAGGGAAGGATGAGGCTGTTTACTTACTTTCACCGGTACACCCTGTAGACCGCTGCCTGATGGGGTTGACTGCACGACCCAGTTCCCACCCAGACAGACAGACACCTGCCAGCTGATTACATCGCTATCAGATATCAGCACTGAATGTATGACCAAGTTTCTCTAGATCTGCTTTAATTTTCACCACTATACATGAATTTGCTTGCAAGCTACTTTTTCCTTGGGAGATCTATGTACGTGCAGTATGAGAATATGTGTTATTATACGGCTTAATATGGCGCTCACACAATGTTGAATGAGATAGTTCAGGTGTTGAAGTAATAAAACTACCAACAAGTTGTCGACAAGTAATTTTTTTCCAAATCCGTACCCACTCTATTATCCTGACGTAAACATGTTTTGAGGACAAGTAAGAGATAAAAACTGTGAAGGCATTCATTGTTAATCCATGATGAAAACTTCAATCCACGTCTATGTTCAAAAATATCCTGGTAGTAGTATTTAACATGCAGATACATGCAAATACGAGAACACTCCAATTAAGTACCTTTACTCTATTACAAATTGTTTTAGACTGATCTTACTACATACAGGAGTTAAATGCTGTATGCCCCTATCAGAACAGGACGAAGGGCTGACCATCTGAGTCCACAGGGGGGGAGGGGGCGGAGTGTGAGGGGGAACTTCTTGACCCAGTTTTTCTGACCCCGACCTTACCCAAGACCAGATCTGATAGTGTCCTATTGTTTGATTGATGAGTCACTCCCCCCTCACAGTACTCACCAAGCCCAATCAAGGAGCTGCAAGCCCTTGTTAAAATACCTACGACCTCGTAAAGCACGCGGTGCCACCATATCCATCATATCCCGGTCACTCTAAATGATATTGTTCATCATCAGAATAACTGATGACATCGATAATAGAAGGTTGTGAGGGCCAATTAAAGGCTTAACAATGGGAAGGGATCTTTGGAAACTATTAATCTAATTTACACCAGATTTTTTTCCACTCAACATTTCTTATACGGTTGTTTGTTATTTATTTGAGATCAAAGCATGTAAAAGTATACTCCCAGCAAGTGGCAAATAATTTTAAAGGTATTATAAATCGAGGAAGAAGGGCAAAAATAAGAGGTCTCTAATATTACTATATCACATTTGTTGCTAATTAAAGTTTGGATTGTTTTATAAAACCGCATTACTTGTGAATAATTTTGTATATGAAGAATGCTAGAAATATTGAAATTTCACTAAGATGAGATGCTCGAGATGGCTACCTTGTACCTCTTGACAAAAATAAATCCTGGACTCAAATTTGCGTCTCACATTTTGTAGAACTTCAGGTGTGAAATTTTGTGTAATATTGTTGTAAGTAAAGTTTTATTTAATTAAATGTAATAATAAAATCAAATAATTTCCCTAAGTAAAAATGATTCCCTACTAAAACTATTTCATTCGTATACATTCAGTAACATTTTTCGTTTTTTTCAGTCGTATGTTTTGGGTTTTTATTATGGAATTGCCTAAATTTTTTGCATGGTGTAGAACAATTGTTTTGTACTGTTACTGTCAGAGAAGTTATCTTAAAGAGCTATGAATTTAAACCCCAAACGACTTTGACTTGCCACCTTAATGTAGTCTTTTATTCGAAAACGACAAGATGATGAGTCCAATGTTTCTTAAACATCTTCGGGGTTTAAAACAACTTCAAAAGTATTTCGCGAGGCGAGGACACGCTTACCACCAACACACTCGGGAAGACAACTTCCGAGATCTTCAGGACGATCGTTGCCATTCTCAGCATTGTCTTCCAACGTACTCTCAGCACCTGATTGATGGCAGTAATTAAGGGATGATCTACCGAGGATGTCGGTGGGGGGAGGGGAAGGGGGAGCGTGGGAATTGTCCGGTACATCGCACACTCGCCAGGACAAACAAAGAGGAGCAGTCTGCAATTAATACGGCTAACAACGCCGCTGCGGCCGCTCAAAGGAGCTGGCGATTCGTAAGATAATGTTCTGTTTGGGAGTGGAGGGACAAAGCGAAGAGCCACCCCCTGGAGCGAAGCGAACGAGGGGTCGTTCTGCCAACTCTCGATACGGGTGTTTTCTGGGCGTAAGGGAAGTTTCGTTTTCAGAGTTAGCAATACCGTTTGTACAGTTGCGCACAGTATTTGTTCTCAAGAAGCTGGCCAACCCGAAATAACCCTCTGGTTATCTTTTGGGTGATTAATCACAACTAAATTCAAAATCACAATTAGCTCAAATGAAACTAATTTAACTACCTGATCATAACAGCAATTATAAGAGATATTGGTCTATCGTTAGTTTTTGTGGAGGTCGAAATGAGAGGTTATTTTTGCGATCACATTTGTTCTGGTTCGGTACACTATATACCAATCCTCAGACACGCGAATAATCGTTACATCTGACTAAGACTACGTAACAATCAGCTAAAAAATTTATAATCAAAATTTCGGGGTTTTTATAGGGTTGGATCAATCTGCGTTTAACTTTAATTTTCGTGTTTGACAGTTGGTTTTAAGTGAATCAAGCTAGGAAAAATGTAAATAAAAAAAAAAAAAACAATCGTTTCTTTCTTTAACCCTTTTAATGTTTTCCCATTTCGGCCTCCACCAAAACTAGTGCGGCTGGCGATCTACTTTTTTCGAATATACAACGTAAAAGATATAAATAAAAAACGTACAGTGCGTTTTGTGTTTCCAGATTTAAGCCTTTTCCTCCGAGGAGGAAAGGTATCTTTTAGGAGTTCATAAGAAGAGTTGTTAGATATGGTTATAAAAACTACCTACATCATTGTTAAGACAAAGATTATTCTTTATTTATAAAGTGTTAAATTGCTATAAAAAAGTAGCTTACGTAACTCGTATATAACCTACTTATTGGTTTTCAAGTTTTGCGAAACTTAAGTTTTATTACACTTTGAGACCTGCAGTGTGATAAGTACATCTTCGATCAGAAAAAGTGAATTAGTGATGGTGAAGTAAGTGGGAACTTTAATGAAGGATATTAGAATTTAAACAGAAAATATACAAAACATGGGTTTTTTGCATATTACATTTTAAACCCTCAAGAACAAATATACCACGATACCACGAAATTGCAACTATTCAACTCCTTCAATGACAGAGTTTTTTTTTTTATAAAATATCAGGTCCTTCTTTACTTGACAAGGTTTGATACATACTTAAAAATATTTTTGTTTTCAAAGTTTGTAGCAGAAGTTCCAGTTTGTGAATACGTATTAAACTCACTCAGTTCAGAGCAACTGTAAAATTATCTACCGGAAGTCATACTTACCTTCAAAAGAGCCGTCCATGTTTGTCTATGTATTGGTTGCATGCACACAGAAGAAAGTAATAAATATGAGAGTAGTTCTTTGTTGACTCAGCTGAAAAATTAGGGCCAGTATCTATGAGACCCTTATCTTTGCGCTCGCTTTAATCCCGATAAAAAAGATAACCACCCTATTTCTGCAGGCTAGTGGTAGTTTATGAATAAAAAAATCAAAGGCATATAACTTTTGAGCAATTTAAATTTTTCTAGTGTAGGTCAGTTTTCCTACGCCAATACCTCTGTGTGCGATGTAATTAAGGATGTTTTCTTCCTGATTTTCTTATATTTCACTGAAGGCCTACTTAGAATTTACAAAACCTATAATTTTAAAATTTGTACGTAAAACATTGCTTTAGGATCTAATTCTGAGCACTTGGATACGCTCACGTTATTTTTTTAATCAGTCTGCACAACATCCTTGTCTACATAAGTCCAAGTATTTTAAAAAGACTGACTATCTTCCATTATGACAGTTTAAAGTGGCTAGTTCAAAGCACTTGTAGATAGGTTCTCATTGCGCTTCCTCGAAGTATATTATTTGTGTATCTGATATTAATTTTATCGTTTTAATATTCAACGAATTAAAACATTTACTTTAACTGTCCAACTAAAATTAGTGTTTAGTACTTTAGTAGGAAGGGTTGATTCATGGAGTGTTGAATTTAGCTCTATTTCAACTTCTGCTTAGTGCAGCTTCTGAAATCTGACACTTTACAAGGGACCTTTAGAATCTCTGGATCCAGCAAGAATTTGAGAGCACAAGTTAGTACTTGCCATGATTCCAGTATTAAAAACGTACTCTTGGCTACACGATGAGTACCTGGTCGTTTTCATGTTGTGTCGTTTCCTTATCAGATAGGCTACCAAAGATACAAAAAAGCTCCGTCGTTTATCCAGCACTGGACATCTGGTATAATCTAGATGAAGATACGTGTCCCTTGTCTCATTAGGTGCAAAATTGTCTCTTCTCCTATATTTTGTAATATAGGTGTCGAGACGATGTAAAGAGTTCATTTTGAGCTTATTTGTCGCCGGATCTCTTCAGACGAACATGACTCCAGGTTCCAGGAGTCAAGTCTGTGACAGCGTCAGATGACAGACGCTGCATTAAGAGGAAGGTGAGCAGAAGCGAACTCAACATTCTATCTATAAAACTAATTACTCAATTGCCTTTGATAAACAGACATTTAGCTACAAATAAAAAAACGTTTCGATCGTAATTTTGTTGGTTTTTGTAACAAAATAAATTTCAGCAAGAACAATACGGAACTGTAAAACAACATTTACATAACAAGTAAAACGTTATTTTAAAAAAATTAATTAAATATCAATGAAAAGGATAAATTTTATAATTTTTTCTAATCAAATTTTAATAATCTAGTTGTAAACAGTAAATAAATAAAATTTCATAATATGTTTTTATAACAGCTGGTAGTTAGGCATTAAAAGTATGATACAAGATCCAGTCAGATACGAGATAGTTGACCAGTGTTTTCTGTTAGCTTATTCGGTATCTAATTAGCTCTAATTATCTAATTAGCTCCCATGATCAAGGAAGGAAAGCACAAAGCACGGTCACCTCATGTGAGTAAGTTGTGCTTGAAAAACTATCGTAACGCTGTCACAATCTATGCAGAATGTTTGTCAGATATGCTCTGGCCATGCCCCTGGGTCTCTAGCTAACGAAGCATCACACCATAGTGCATAATTTCACAGCTGTGTCCTTTAGGTTTTTCATTTAACTGCTAACATATTCTGAAACACTGTTTAATTTATCACCAGGAGGTAGAATTTTTAATTTTGGATTTATTTCTTCTCACGAGTTTTTCAATGCATAAAATTCAGATTCGTCTTTGTTTAATGCACCGTTAGGCACAGATATTTTGTTATTACTTGAAATAAGACCATCTTATAAATAGGCTAATGATCACTGTTAAATATTGACATTGAAGTTTTCAGTGAATAGTCAAACAATACAAAAACTGAATAAACGGCAGCTCTCAATATGGGCCATGTCCTGTCACAAAGTAAATCTGCTCTAAATAAGTTATTTATTATTTAATTTCAATAGTTTTGGTGTCATTATATTTTTGATAAAATTCTATAAAAACTGTTATTCTTAATATTTTTTAGAAAAACTTGAGGTTCTTAAGATAGCCAAAGTTTAAAAATTTTATTGGCGGCTATTTTAAAAACACTAAAGATAATTTCATGATATATTTTTCAGTAATTGGCCATGCCATTTAAACAATTGAGCCAAATTTATTATAATTTAATTTATTAGTTTTTAAGATAATAAATTTTCTATAAACAACACATACAGACAGACAGATGGGAAACTAAGCATTGGAGACACATGTTCATATGGTGAAATATGTTTGTCTTGACCTGAGCAATAACGTGGTATACCTTTGTCCAGAGAGTCACGGAACATCCTGTATAAAGTTCGTAAAATACAATCAAACGTTTAATTAATTTTACTAACTTTTTAAATTTGTTTATGTTTTTACTCTGGAAAGTAACAACACTTATTCTTATACTAACGTAATGTGGAATCACTGCTGAACACTGAATTTACACAAATAAGAAGGGAATTTTAATAAAAATATACTTTAAACTGTGCATTAAAAGAATATTCAGTAGGCTTTTACAGTGGTGTGATGCAGGAATGCGTAGAACTTGGACTACTAATGAGTCAGTGACGAACTAAAACCATTTAATGCATTGCAAATATTGTTAATTTAGGCTAATATTGTAATAAAACCACACCTTACTTGCTTTTCGACAGTACTAGGTTTTACCAAATTACTTATTTATTTTCTTGGCGGGATAACAAGCCAATCAACTAAGGCGTAGAAAATATAACTAATTCGAACATGAAATGTTCATACCCGCTTAATTCCTACAATAAGAGTCACTTTTGATTTCGCTTAATATGTGAAGCTCTTAACCGTGAAAACTAAAATAATAAGCATCTAAAATATGTCTACTTCCGTTTCAAAATTACATACAGCCCCATCATTAGCGCTAACTGAATAACTACGGACTTTCAACCTCCACACTGATCTAACAGAGCTCAATAATTGTTACTCTACTCAATCATTGTTAGTCCCGTAGTCAGGTTCAAATTGTTGTGTTTACCGGACACAATTTTAAAGTTAATACAATTTTTCTTTTTTTTTAGGAATGTATAAGGGTGTAGCATACGAGCTTTCCATCTAAATTTCCTTGTGGAAACTTCAGAAGGGCCGTGAAAATTTCGGTTTGTTGCCTAAACTCGAATCTACGCGTGGAAAACTACATTTCCCATTGCTAGACGCACTGTCATAGAACTCATGTTTTTCTATGTAGAAATTATGTTTTGTGCAAACTTAATTCTGTAGATGAGAAAATATCTCGAGACAACCTTTGGATAGTTAGACTACATGTGTTAACATGTCACATACGCAAATGCGGACAGACAGACATACAGACAGAAATTAAATATTTTGAGCACCTTGGACGATACCGCCTTTTTGCGGTATTATAATTACTCGCACAATTGATTACTATTTTTGTATCGGCAAATCATAAGCTATTTATGTTAATGAGGTGAATTATTGAAGTAAGACATGCATTTTCTAATTTACTGTTTTGAACAATTTTGTGGTAGGTAACACATTTCTTCGTAATAATCTCAAAATCTTCGACATTTATACTGTTGTTGAGGGGAAATTTAACTATATAGCCAGGATGCCTCATGGGTTCTTAAACCTTGTAAAAAATATTATTCTAACTTGTTTAAGATATATGAAAAAAACTAAATAACTTAGTTTTGTTTTGTTAATAAAAACATCTGTACGGTTGGATAATTTGTACTAGTTAAGGTTTTTTCATAACCAGTTATCAATCAATTAAGGTAGTACATGTATCACCACAATTTAATTATACAGGGCGTGGATATATTCCAAACAGATTGAGATATCATTGTAAAATCCTAATCATACCCATTAAAAAACTGTTATACACTTTTTAAAGAATAAAACGATTTCCGAAGAGAGAGGGTCACTTTTAATTTTCAAATTTCAACACCTATCTTATGACATATCATTTGAAAGGTAAATTCAAAAGAAACACAATAACATAAACAAAACATCTCTACGACGATCCTAGCAAAATGTTATGGGCAAACAAACCCTTACATCTGAGGGTGTAAATTAAGTCCTGATACGTCTGGATATATTCCAATCGAATAGAGATATCAGTGTGCAACCTTCACCATACTTATTAAATTCCTTTTTGGATTTTTTGAGGGTAGGAAAAATGTCACCCCCCTTTTCAAAGGGGGGTAGAAGGGGGTAACTTTACATTTTAAAATTGCGATCCCTATCATGTGACATGTCATATTAAAGGCCTATTCAATAAGTCAGTTACAGTTCGATCCCAGTATCCCATATCTTATTTTGGGTAAAATTTACATATAAAGTAAAACACTCAATATCGTAAAACCCGTATATACCTCAAGCAAGTCCGTGGATTTTGCCAATTTGTATATAATTTTGAAAAGTTTCTATAGCCTAATGTTAATCTTACAAAGATATAATGCGTTTGAAACCTCGGGAAGTAGTAAAACTTGCTATGAGAGGGTCTCTTCCCTGGATACGAAGAATGAAAAAATGTGGCTTGATAAACTCTTGTATAGTTTATAAATAATGTGAACGGGAAGTTTGTACCGTTATTTAATTGTGTTTTATATAATACATTTTTTCGCAACCTTGTTTCGATGTTGACATCAACGTGAAGGGAAGTAAATTTTAAAGTTTTATTATAATTATTACGTTCGTATGCAAAATTCCCATAGGACATTGGAACCATTACGCCCATCCCCTTAATATTATTTAGTTCTTTATCACTATTTGGCAGCAAGTGGCAATACATTATTTTGTTTCAACATCTAGGAGCGGTCCTTTATTTGCCACAATTAAACATATAAGTAAACTTATTACAAGTTCCATTCAGTAAAAATTATAAATCAATTTTAACCCAAAAAAGTGAATCATATAAAACCTATGTAAAAATCAAATATTAAATGATAGTTAAGTATAATAGTGTCCAACAAGGGGTTGTATAAAATTTTATTCAATTATGCTACAGAAAATCTGAAACCTTATGCAATAACATTGAAACCATTATAATTTAGAAACATAAAGTTTCGAGTCGGGGTTGAAAAAAGCTCTTTAAACTCAATTACTCTCATCTACAATGCCATCTTATGAATAAAAAATGTAAAAATTCCCACCCCGTTACCCTTAATTGGGGTTTTCGATGGACGATAATTGGTCTGAATTGCCTCCCCAAGCTGCAGCCAATCTTCCTGAAAATGTGGCCGTGCAAACCGGTTCCAGTTGTCTTGTAGGATCTGTTGTCTTTTTTCTAACTGTACTTCCACCCCCGTGTACTAGCCGTGCGAGAACGTCGGGCAGGTCGGGTTTCGCTACTCTCCGGCCTGAAAACATCGACCCACCTGTTGCTCTCGCTTAATAAGTCCCGTTTGTGCTTTTTGCGGCCCTCATTATTCAGAAAGTTGCCGCCTCCTCGGAGGGAGTGCGCCAAGACAGAATTGTCGCGATGTTTCCGCAAAGTTTTGTTAAGAAGTTTCTACAGTGGTGCGGTGATCCTCCTCCCCCCTCCCACACTTCTCAGCTTGCATTTCTTTTCATCCTTCATGGATGATTTTATCACAGTTCCTTCAGCAGATTCGTAACAAAATCTTTTGCAATTTTTTGTATACTATTGAATTTTTTTCTCCTAATACTATTTTTTCTCGAAAAGTACAAAGTACACACAATACTAAAATGCTGTATCAAATTAATTTTAACGTTATTTTTTTGTAATGTTACCTAGTATTTCAGTAAATGTATTCATATAAGGTAGTTTATAAATTTACTACAGTTTTATGCGATATAAAGCCTGCGCAAAAGTATGATGTAGACTACAAAATCTCAAAAAAAATATATTTCTTAAGTCATCGGTCTATAACATATTATATCTCTAAATTTATTCCAAGCTATAAGTTTACAGCAATTCTTAGGAGGTATCCAATGTTTATTACTATCTTGGGGATTCCAAGAATATCCAGGACGTTTCATGACAATTTTGTGTTGATAACAGTTCCGAGAAATCTTGCAGAACACAGGATCTCGTACCTGTTGGCGAACAGCACCTGCCCTCTACTCCCTCCCTTGCAGCAGAAACCTCCCCATCTCTGGAATGCCGCTGAGAGATGCCCCCTCCCCCTCTCCCCGCCGAACGGCGCCGCTATCTCCTATCTGCAGAGGATCGACTCGCCTGTTTGTTCCATGTTCTTCGTTATATCGGCAAAGCTGCGGTGGCGTCACCCATCATTCCTGGAGAAGAATAGCTGGAGTCCGCTGGAGAACCAATCATTAGAGTGTCAAGGATGCTATTCTTCAGGGACGAACCCTCTCGAGGATGATATCTCTAGGTTTCAGCAGACGTTGGTTTTGTTACATTGTCAGTAAGCAATGCAGTTTCTAGTTTATCTGATGATTTATTACTTATTACGTTCATTTCCGCCTGTGTGTTTGAGAACTCTCGAGTGTACTGACCACTCTCTTAAGATCCTCTCAAGAACCAAATTGTCCAAAACTAGAAGGAATGTCGAGGTCGGCTCGGGGTGGATGTGGCAGCCATCTTTGATTGCTGATTGCTGGTTTATAGCGTTATAAAACTGCGCTACAGCTCACCTGGACCTGGCTGTGCTGTGGAGCTATAATATGGCCAAGGCCGGGCTCGGTTGCTCTTTTGGCGCCAAATATTACAGCCCGGCCGTCTCTACCGGAGATCGGGCAGCGCCGGGCGCGCCATTTCTTCTGCACCCAGAGGGAAACTGAAACCTAAATTAGCTTCCAGGCAACAGCATTAATATTCTCATCTATACAGGCGAGAAGGAAACGAGTAGAAAAACTAATTTGTTATTTAAATCATTTAGCGTACTGCAAAAAAAGGTTATCTTCAACATTTGAAAACTCCAAATAACATTTTATTTTATTGCTTGCAATAAATACTTTGGACGGATTTTAACAAACATAAAATATCTCAAGAACATTAATGTTTAAACCCTTTTAGTTTTTCACCTACCTTCTTGTGTTTATTTTGTGTCCAAGGTTGGAATCGCCACACCACGTTGAATAACTGGTTCGCTGAGGTAGGGTGCAAAATTTAAACTATATACCTAATTTCATTACGCTACATGCGTTACGACGTTAAAGTTTTCTAACTTTTTTACAAATGTATGTATATATGTAATGTATTTATGTTGTTTTCTCGTTACTATCATGGTTGCCCTTAGAGAAATGTAAAAATTTAGCTAACGCTCAGCCAAATCGCATGGAGTGACATGCACCATTTTCGAATTTGGTGTTGTCTATATAGAAGTGAAGATTCAGGCAGAATTTCAAGTCTGTAGGTCAATTTGATCTGGAGATATCCCTAGAATGATATTCTTCACTAATGTTCAGCCAATAATTTACAATTCACCCAGTTTAAGTGACAGTGTTGCCATTTGATGTGGCATTTTTGGCTTAAAGTTCCTAAGACTTTAAAATTGTAATGTTTATTCTTACAAAAATGGAAGCGACGTAAGAACAAATATGTAATAGGGGAGAGTGAAAAACTCCGGCTGTGTCTGACTCTTTAATATACCTACATTGGTGATAAATCTCTTCTAAATACGTTAAACGAGTTTCAAAATTTCTTGTAGACACACTTTTGTGAGCTTTTCAACCTGTCCCAAATTACATAAAATTTACGATTAGTTTAATTCCGTAAAAGAAAATGTATGCTTACTTTGCATGCGTACCGTCAGTAATCGTAAGTAAACCTGCATCCATTTCCTTGGTTTAGTCTAGGAATTACATCAACATTCATATGCCTGATCAGTATCGTATGCCACATCAGTAAAAAGGATGCGATATCCCTCGACGATTTTCCTTACTATAGTGTCTGGTACTATATCGCTTTGTGGTATCATTTGCTATGGCCACAAGTTCACTGCGCTCTGCTTTTTCCTAAAATTTTAGTCACGGAGTTACAATCAGCTACTGTAAATATGCCGTTCCATAACGTCAAAAGAAACCAATGTTTACTACCTAACATTTATACATTCTTAATTTCGTTCTTAAGTAAAATCCAGAATAAAATAATTGGTTTTAATTCGTCTCTACTGCAATCTATACTAAGAGTTACATTATACTATTTGTCATTGCAGTATACATCGCACAATTATAGCTGATGTTTAATTGAGAATCAGCTGTCTAAAGTATTGCCTATCTGTAGAGTAAATACATTTTCTATATAAATTACTTTTAAAAGTATCTGTGAGTGGGATTTTAAAATGAAAATATGTCTGCTTTGATTTCTAAATCTAAGTAAAGTTCATCCTAAATTTGGTCCAAATCCGTCCACTAAAACCGAGATATCCAAACATCTTTTCATACTTTCGCATTTCGAATATATAACATATTTAGAAATAGCTAGTTTAAAAATGGTCGAATTTCGCTAAATGTTCTAAATATTATAATTTATACTGTAGGAAAATATCGATATAAACCTACTGAAATAGTAATGCAAAAGAAGAAAAACAGACTTTATGATTGTTGACGAGATTACGTATAATTACTTTCTAGTTTCGAACAATCCAACATTACGGCAACGAACGAAAACATTCCTACATATGGGTCTATTACGTAAAATAATAACATTCTAGAGTGTCTGATCACAAATGAATGAAAGAGCTTATGAATTACAAAAGTTGAGTTTTCAAACCCAGCTGGTCAGTTAATTGCAAGCCCTGTTATCTTTAAAGCGATAAGAATTTGATTCTGATAGTTTCACTGATAGCGGAGTAAAAATGGGAATCTTGTTTGACAATGTAGGATATTGTATGAAACCGTATTAGCAATAAATAGCGGGATATAAAAATGTTTAAGACTTTGGGGCATTTAACAGATTTTACCGAAAATAAATTAGATTAAACAGAAAATATTCTTTTACCGTTTACCACCTACCAGCCTATAATTATAGCATAAGAATGCAGTACGGTTTGAAAATATCGATTTCCAGCTGTATTTAAAATTCCTCAAGTAAAACGGACAGACGATACAGCCTGTTAACAAAACAAGAAGCAAGCAGCCCTCCTCCGCAGACTAATGGTTATAGTCTCGGCTCTCTATCTCTAACCTCTCGGGTTAAAATCCCAGGGAGGTCCAATCATGTACTTTGACAATAAAAGCCAGTGAACATCGAAGCCGGCGTAGCTGAGACGCTGATGCAAGCATGCAGTTTAAATATTAATGATACTTTACATGTTGACTGCGATAGTAGTCTGGGTTTAGTTTTACTGCTATTTCTGTAAAACTGAATAATTCACTTGTGTGTCAAGCAAAGTTTTAATAGTTTTTTTATCGTGCGAGTGTATAGACTGTTCTATTTTATGACTAGAGGCGGTTTGTTGAATAATTTCAGTCCCGGGAACAACGGACTTGCTTTGAAAGAGGCATTTAGTTATATGGCGTATGACACTCTAGTCTGGACATTTCCTGAGTGTACCACCTGATTACGGGGTTTGAATGTGAGCACGATGACCTCATATATATATATATATATATATATATATATATATATATATATATATATATATATATATATATATATATATATATATATACAACGAGTGAGCAGGATTCTGTGGGATTGATAAAACTTTACACGTATGTCGTTGAGAGGCGTTAAAAATAATGCTGTTAAAAGGTAATATTTTGACATTTTAAAATTGTTTCTAGTGAGGTTAGATTAGGTATTCTGTACCGTAAGAGGTTCTCGAAGTAACCCCTGTGAATATCCAACTTCACTGCAGAAGTCTTAGGTTTACGGAGTCTCTCGATGTGGCCTCCCACAAAAGAGTTTAACCTACCAAGAAACACATGCTGATCGTGGAGGTCAATGTAATCGATAAACGTTCGACTATCGCCTTACAGACTAGTCTTACTTTTAGGATCAGTCCATAATCTCGTAACCAGTTCAACAAAGATAAGTATTCAAGATAAGTAATAAATATATCTTTTGATTTATACATGATCCATTTTGGCTGGACTTTTAGTGTAAAGATCAGTGTTTTAGCGTCTTCAAGTAAGAGAGTGAAACGCATTTTATGAATACTATCAAAATACTAAATCCAACTTCAATACATCATTTAAAGCATTTCATTGAATTACTCCAGTAATTGTTCAACGATTTCAGAAACACTTGAACTATTTTTGACCAATGTGGAGGAACCAAAGTCGATGTCCTTAGCTTGCTTAATTAAAGCACTATATTATGTAATACGTTTGTCCTATGATATTTTTAGAACGGAGGTAGGCATATAGGAATTTTCAGTGTTAATGGCTAAGAGGATCAGAGGTTAAACCAAATGGCGAGTAGCTGTTATTTCAGGTTTTGCGCTTGTAGGAGCACTTCGAATCGTAGAAGCACTGGTTCAAATTAATTATATTTACGACACCGAATTTTAGTGTGCGATTATTCTAAGTAAACAAGACATATAGGTATTTTGCAGTAGTTAAACCTCAACCATTCAATAAACAATGAAAGGATCAGTGGACATATTGTCTAAATTTCAAGTTTCTAAGACCCGTAAACAGCAAATTCTTCATCAGCTGTTACATAGAATGTTTGTGAGTTTCGGAAAATATTTGAAAAGTGGGAATAAAGATATAGATATTAATGAGGTATTATGAAGTGTTCGATAACTGTGTAGAAGAGACTATGTATTTGTGGTTAGCCTTTATACGAGGCGTTGATAAATTGATGGTACAGGGAGAAACCTGGTTGGAAGTTATATTGGAACTTTCTTATTTTTAGGTTGGGCTTTTGATTTTTCTTGATTTACATCTTACATTACACTTTCTATGAACTATGAACATGCTTGCATTACATTTTTTAGCCGAACTCCTTGTAGACTATCCTTTATTGAATGTGAAGAGTAGATAACTAACAAACAAACTATTTTTTTAAGTCCAGTATTCATTTATTAAGTTTATACCTACCTTTAAGTTTATTTAGTTTACCTTTTCACATCTGGAGATAAGACAAGAATATTAACCCATCTAGAACAGGACCTACATTGTAAATTTTACTAAACTTTAAACCAGCGTAATTTTTTAAAGAGTGAACTTTGTGTGATCGGATTTGTGGCATTGTACTCTACTATTAAAGGTCTGTAATTTGATGTACTACTCGACCTATGCTCTCATTTAAGATTTATTTCTGACCCCTTCCGGTCCATCCCCTCACATGACAAAATATGGTAGTTACTTCCAAAAGTTGATTTATAGGTGCAGTAATGATGTACCTAAACATTTTTGTTGCTTAACCTGTAATGATCAAGCTCGTGGGAGACTTTGTTAACACTCTGTATAATTATAATACTAATTAATTTTGTAACAAATGCTTGACTTTAAAGTTATAAAATTATCGAGTACTGTAATTCGGTGTACAATGTAACTCCTACGATTGTGTACCTGGCCTAGACAGAAGTTATTATTGACCTTTAAGAATGATAAATTAATTACACCGGTAATAATTGAAGGCGAACAGGCGCATTAGCGCATTCTGCACATCGGCCGGCTCGTCGCAAAAAACCGATCGGTTGACAAGTCTGAAAGTTCAATCGGACGAGAAAGTTGTTGGCAACACTGACCCGAGCGGTTGCTCATGGCCTAGTAAAGTATCTGTTACCGAACGTGTGGTGGCACAGGCTCTGGCCTGCCTCGGTGAAACAGCAAAGACTTGGCCGCGGCGCTCTTTCATAAAAAGCACGATAGAGCCGGTATCGTGCACTTTCTCCTCCCCCCCACCCCACATACAAACTCACGACAACAGATGTTCTATCTGTAATACTGTACTGAGAATGGATGTTTCCGTTATAGTTTGAACGCTGCTCGGAAATCCGTGCGTCATTTTCTCGAAGTCCTCACTGTTGCAACTAGAATTTAGTGTTTTGCCTGTAAGAACCGAATCCAATTTGATGACAACTCCTGAGAAAACCTTACAGTAGTGGTTAAAAATTCTATATAAGGAAATAAAACAAAATATTATTAGTTGTATGTGCTAAATTACAAAGGACGACTGAGCCTTCTAGAAATCTTGTAATTATCCATCGATTAGTACGATAAATCGTGATAGAAAGATCTCAGAGACTTGAAAATTTGTACTTAAGTTCGTATTGGTTTAAGGAAAAACTTCGCTTGATTTTGGAGTTAAAAATAAAACGTTTGTACGACCAACAGTTCGTCAGTCAGTACGTTTGTGTTTTGCAGGATCCTTCTCCATTCCAACAATGTATCGGATTATTTAGAATCCTTTCTAATTTTCGTTTGATCAATAAGCCAAAACATGCAATATATATTTTCATAACTATAGTAAAGAATAAAGCACATGAAAAATTGTCATAACAATATAATTTTTTTTTCATTTGATTTGATTCCAAATTAATAAAAGTAGCAATAGGTATTTTTTAATTTATACTAAAGTATTTAAAATCTTTTACGATAAAATAAAACAGAATTAATACTCTAATTTAACCAGACTAACTAAAAGTAAACATACATTTTCTTGAAAACATTAGTGTGAAAGCGGTAAAATTAAAATCGGAATTTTCAGGTATTAAATACGGGAGTATTTCGTATGCATTCACTTCTCGGCTTTTTGGTGTAATTGTGCAATTTTTGTTTCTTTAAGCACAGGTTTTCTATGGATCGTTATTCTATTGCCTAGCGGCTTCCGCCCGTGTCGGTGGTCTTCTCTCAAGGGCGGCAGGACGAGCGATGTCTGTATCGCCTCAGTTAAGAAGCGAGGCATATGTCGATACGGCGGATCTGAGAAGCAAAACCCGTTTCTTGTTTCTGACCACCGGGGAGGTTTCTGTAATTTAATTTTAGTTTTTTACGTGAGGTTCACCTGTATTATTAATGGTTTTTACTCCTCTTGCTCTTGTTCGATAATTGTTGCCAACTCAGCGTGTGAGAGTTGAACTAAGCCCTGTTGTGTTTGTCAGGAAGAAACATGAGGCAGTTAAGAATTTTTTTCTAGCCTTTTAGTGACCATGTATATTTTCAATTTCTGTCAAGTTTCTTTGAAACCGACATCTACAAGAGTAGTAAATGTTTTGAGCATACGGGCAGTAAGTAGGAATTCAATCTGCAGTATGAAATTGGTCTAATAGCTTCTCAATGGGCTACTGCTAAAATACTAGTTCCGCGGATTATACGAGCTTTCTTTCGACCATGGATGAAAAATAACCAAGACTCTCGAGTCAGCTCTGAGCGCTCAATCTCTTCTTTCTGATTCATCAAGTCTTCGGAATCATGCAACGCCAGCACGAAAGACTTTAGGTGACAACGTCACCTTTAGCAAGCTATTGATGTCTGGAGTATGAACCTAGGTTCTACAGATGTTGAAAACAAATTATCAGGGGAATTTCTTTCCTGTTTGGTCTTGCTTGTTTGAGAAGACTTGTTGCCAAATGAACTTCCTTCACTTCGAAGACTTGTTGTCAAATGAACTTCCTTCAGTTCGAAGACTTTTTGCCAAATGAACTTCCTTCAGTTCGGAAACTTTTTGTCAAATGAACTTCCTTCAGTTCGAAGACTTTTTGTCAAATGAAATTCCTTCAGTTCGAAGACTTTTTTCAAATGAACTTCCTTCAGTTCGAAGACTTTTTGTCAAATGAACTTCCTTCAGTTCGAAGACTTTTTGTCAAATGAACTTCCTTCAGTTCGAAGACTTGCTGCCAAATGAACTTCCTTCAGTTTGTCGTCTTGTGGTCATAATTTTCTTCTTCTATTGAGTTCTTAATGGCCATTATGTACAAGGATAAAATGAAAGAAACAGGATTTTTTCGGACATTTACCATCGTTCAGTGATACAAAAAATCAGTAACTCTACATTTCGAGATCTGCTATTTGATCTCTTCTTCACGTAAATAACTACTGTAGTTCAGTTTTAATGATTAGTGTTGTGTTTAGTTTTTTTTATTAAGTGCATGTCTTAGAGTTAGTGAAGTTGACACACAACATGGTGATTATCATTCCTGACTTACGCGTGTCACAACGCTCTGGTTTGATTTGTTATTTTAACCTAGTTTGTAATTGTGTGTTAGGCTAGTTGTTTACCTGAAGAAGAGATCAGATTGCAGATCGTGAAACGTAGTGTTATTGATTAATTGTATCATTAAATGATGGCGAATGTCCGGAAAATACTGTCTCCTTCACTATCACTCCATCGTCGAAACAAACTTCAAACAAAGAAAGGATCAAATATACTTCTGGGAATTCCGGAGTAGAAATATTTTATGAAATACCTGTTCCTTTCCCTATTCTTTACACACGGTTCTTAAATGTACTGTAACGGCAAAACAAACACTTATGAATTTTGAATTATTATTTTTCGATGATGAGTTTGGTAAGATCATGCAGAACCTCCTCAAAATGAGTGTGTACTATGTCCTCAGCTTCATTGTCCTCAAGAATTGCATTTCTTGAGATATTTTAACATTTATGGTGGTCGAGTATTCCTTGCCGTTGGCCAATGCCAGGATCCAGTAAAGCGAAGGAGTGAAAAGGAATCTCACCACGTTTTAAAAATTGGATGAGAATAAACTTAGCAGTAAGCTCGGTATTACTAGCATCTCGAGGGTCTGAAAGGCGATTCTTAGCATTGGCTCTTGTAGACATTGCATTGTTGGGTTGCGGCACTCAGCCTGTTCCGGGAAGACTATTTTTTCTCCAGTGCTGCTTTCTCGTACGAATGTCATATATTGCTTGTAGTAAGTTACATTTCTCTCAGACATCAGCGTATTACACAAAGTAACTAGACGAACGCGATTCAGTTTTAAGCCAAACACAATCGTACAAAGTGTAATTTTTACACAACTCACAATTTTGGGAAAAGTTTCACTGAATGTTAACGGTGGTTTTACAATTAATTATGTGATTGCTTATCACTTTCGTACAATCCACTTAGGCAAGATAACATCAAATAAAAAACCCGTTGAAGTCCAAAGACTGCCCCTTTCTCACTAGACGTATCGGTGGGCTGCCAGATATTCCATTACAATAACAGTGGCCTAGGCAAGGCAATGACGAATGACTCCACACTCAGACAGGAAGCTGCACATTCCTCTTGTGAGTCACGTGGTCTGTTACGTCACTACTCTTGTCACCGTCTGTTAGCGGCTCAACACAGATTACCGAATCTTAAAGGAGTTGGGTGATGACGTCATAGCCACCTCGCCTGGAGACTTTCCTCCTTTTTGACTTGCAGAGTGAGACTTTTCTACAATTCATCTAACAATGTAACTATTGATGTCGTAACAATACAATATAACTATAATGGTCATAACTACCTAAAACTATTAAAAGATTCCCTGTAATACTATTCTGCCAACTATAACACGTCATTATTTCATAATATATCTCCGTTTTTTTAACACCAGGCGTTGTTCATAGGAAGTCTTCATTTCGTAGAATATTAATTTTTTAACAAGTTAAAACCCATTTTAAAATGAGTTAAAAGGTAATATATAATGTAAAAAGTCATTTTACGCGGTTTTAATTAATATTTTTTAGTAGTATTGTTTTACCAAAAACAATCGTTATTTTTTAATTAAAAGTTGGCAGTAGTAAAATTACCTACGGGTTTCCCCATAAGAACGCCCTTATTTTTATCATAGTATTATGTAAGGGATTTTTTCTAAAGTATATAAGTTTTGAATATGTAAACAATTATTATGGCATGACAGTTTTTAAGGTTTGTGTTACTGTGTTTTAGTCGTTTGTAGCTGAATAAATAGTCAACACACTCTGCGTTTTAACATATATCTTGTCTAGAAGTTTTCACTCTGTTTGGTAGCGTAATTTTTTTAAATTATATTTTGCAGGCTTAATTTAGCATGTCTAAGAAACGATATTTTATTTTAACTTCAAATTTGGACAATTCGCTGCCGAGACAGCACGCCAAGTTGACCAAGTGTGGCGCCCTGATAGCGTTGGAGAACACAACGTGCAACAGATCAAGAAATTTCGTTCCGGAAGTTTCAGTCCTCAAGGTGCACCTCGTAGTGGTCGACCTACAGCTCTTCAGGATGACAAATTGAAGATTCCGGTGGAATCTGACTCATCGCAAGCGGCTCGAGGACTTGCACAGAGGCCAGTCTTCAGTCACCATGCAGTATTAGGTGGTGTATAACGTATTGGAGAGGTGTAAACTAGGAGCCCCACGACTGAACAATCGACAGAAATTGTAACTTTTCAAGGTCTAATCTTCTTTGCTTCCGCGGAACCAACACGACCATTTTTGGATCGAATCGTGACGTGCGATGAAAAGTGGATCCTGTACGATAACCGGAGATGTTCAGGACAGTGGGTGGAATCGTCCTGCGAAGAGCCTCCCAGGCACTTCCAACCAAAGAAGACTATGGTTGCAGTATGGTGGTCAGCAGCCGGCATGAACCTGACCGAATCATCACTGCAGAGTCCTGTTGTGAGGAAATTGCTGAAATGCACCGAAAACTGCGTCTGCAGCAGCCAGCGCTTGTCAACAGAGGAGGTACGATCCTGCCTCACGCCAACGCCCTTCCACACGTTGCAATAATCGCCGTCCTAAACGAACTGAACGTCGAAGGTCTGCCTCACTCACCATACTCCCCATACTCCCCATACTCCCCAGACTCACCATACTCCCCATACTCACCATACTCCCCAGACTCACCATACTCCCCATACTCCCCATACTCACCATACTCCCCAGACCTCTCGCCAACAGACTACCACCCTTTCAAGCACTTCGATAACTTTCTCACCGGTAGAACATTCGCTAATTGGGACTGGACAATCGCTTTTCGTCGATTTCATCGAATCCCGGCACCAAATTTTACGCTGGAGGAATCAATCGACTTGTAACGCACTGGCAAAAATGTGCTGATTCTGCTGGTGCTCGTTTAAATCGAATCAAGTCAGTGTTACTGAAGTTATGCTATTTTGAACTTTGCCTATTAAAACTCCGAGACTTCTGTACCAACCTAATAGAAGAAAGATAGAGATTTTTTTGAGTAACCCATAAATATATAAAATATTAAAAGTTTTTGGATGGGCATTAATTATATCTTTACAACTATACATCTCCCATAGCAATACGAACATTAAAGGTGTAAAACTGCGCGAGATGTAACCTTGTGGGGCAAAATTCAAGACCATTTTACTCTGCCCGGGTCTTAAACTAACCAGACGTAACGTACCGTTAAGTAGGTAATATTCTTGATTGAGATGCAAAAAGATATAAATAATTTTGTTATTGACTTTAATCCTTCTATTATTCGTTGTTATTATTTTAGTATGGTTATTATTACTCTTATCAAACAAACGAACAGATTTTTATTTATGTGCTCTGACGTTTCTTCAAAATCATTGCACGATAAAAAATAAATATTGCAGTTCAAAATTTTATTTCTATTGGCAGTACTGCAATTAGAACTCACAAGTAATACGTATACCAAACATTTTAATATTTCATCATACATTACAATAATACTAAATATGCGAGAAGCATTTTTTTAATGTTGGAATTCGTAAAGATCATCTGTTGTTAATACACATATCAAAATGTTTCAAGCGAAATGCGATGACGTAGAAATGTCCAAGTGTGACAGACAGGTCTGTACAACCGTTTATTTGCGAAGTACTGCGCCTTCTCCAAATCACTTGTATTTTCCATAATTTAACACTATTTGGATTTTACAGCTAATAAATATTATGGTGTACAGTAAGCTACTTTTTTATACTAATAATACTTTGCTATATTTGCAGAATTTCACAGAATATACCAAAAACCCATTCAACGATTGACTAAATATCCGAACTGTCTCAGAGTATAACACTTCATATTAACGCTAAGCTAAACCGTGATGTTTGTTCTTTATCGTAACTTCACATTTTTACTTCGCATTTGGGGATAAGATACAACAGTTTTTAAATCCTAACAATATTTATGAAATTGTAGCTCGCAGAAATTTCTTGTGAGTCTCAGATTTTCGTGGTATCACTATTAAGTTTCGCCTTTCTAAAAGCAAAAAATCTAATTGTAAAAGCACAACGCAGAATTGTGACAATTGGAAACAAACAAAAATATTTGGGTGAATGAATATTTTTACTAGAATTCAGAAAAAACTTACACAAGAGCTGATATATACTTAGTTTGTAACTTAAAACACAAATAAGCTATTGGACCTAACATGTTCCAGAAGAAAAATGTACTAAAAAATTATCAGAAATGAGTAAATAGTATTTTGTCTATGTTTATTCATTGACAATGGATGGATTGTAATGACAACAGACCACGGTAATTTGATATTCTTACGTATCCTGACAATGATGAATGAATATAGTGCCAGAATATTATGAGCATTGTTGTTTCTAGTACGACAACTCTTATAGAATTAAAAAATAAATACACGATTTTACTAGCACACCTTTATTCACCCTCATTCATATATTATTACACGATAGGAGGAACGCCACGCCACGTGACTCGTAGCAGGCTTCACTGGGGTTAAAGCAAAATTTCAAGCCTTTAGTTCATTTCATTAGTTAATTACTATAACACACATAAATTTTTTCGTTGCCATAAAGACCAATATAAAAATGTTCGCTAACGATCAGCCAGATTACATGGAGTGGCATGCATTATCTTCGAACTCGGTGTTGCTTATATAAAAATACATTCTTTGTTTGAAGTTTGTTTTTAAGGATGGAATGATTGTGAAGGAAACGGGAATTTTCCGGACATTTACCATCGTTCAGTGAAACAAAAAAGCAGTAACACTACGTTTCGAGATCTGCAATCTGATCTCTTTTTCAGGTATAACTAACCTAACATATAATCACAGCTAGGTTAAAATAAACAAATCATACCAGAGCGTTGCGACATGCGTGTCAGGAATCACAACCACCATGTAGTGTGTCAACTTCACTAACTCTAAAACATGCACTTAATAAAATACTAAAAAATAAACAACGCTCTGGTATGATTTTTTAATTTTAACCTAGTATGTAATTATGTGTAAGGTTAGTTATTTACCTGAAGAAGAGATCAGATTGCAGATCTCGAAACGTAGTGTTAGTGATTTTGTTTCACTGAAATACTGATTTGTCCGGAAAATCCTGTTTCTTTCATAGAAATTAAGCTTTATGCAAGATTTCAAGTCTACGGGTGAGTTTGTTCTTGAGATATCGTGTATATTCCAGGACATCGAGTGATAGGCTTCGCTAACGCTCAGCCCATTACAACAGTGTAGGGTTGGAAACGTGACCACGGACTAGAAACAACCCTCACTCACTGTTCAACTCCGAAGGGTTAGGCCTTCCGCGACCACGGAAAAGATGGAAGGGAAGCCCTGAAATACACCTTTGGAATTTATTAAATTCATGTATGCCCTTCATCACTTACCTAAGACGGAAATAAATTTTCTGGTAATGTCACTTTTCTCCAGACTGTCGAGATACATTCACACGTGAAGGACTTTCACGGCCGTTTAAATATCTGTTATGTAGAACTGTCATAGGTTTTAATTGACAAGTGTGAGAGTAAATTTCCGAGTTCCAAGTGGCAGAATAATATTATATATTTTACAACTGATTTGGCTAATTTAAATAAATAAATCAGGAATATTGTAAAGTAAAGTAAAGATGTCTTATTTTAGCAGGCGAAATTAGGGCTAAGAAGCCCTCTCTAACACTTAACCTGGGGCCCAACAGCTTAATGGTGACTTCCGAACCACCACCAACCAATGCCGCCTGCTTTCAAGGATAGGATCGCTCAGCGGTCACCCATCCAAGCGGCAACCTCGCTCGATGTTGCTTGATCTGGTTATCTTGCGATTACCGTTGTACCCGCTACACTCCGCAATTGGCAATATTGTAGGCGAAAATTAAAAATCTTACACAAATTAACCTAATTTTATAACTTTGCTGATTAATTTCAATAATAGAGCTAAATTCAATGATATGAGTGTGTCACATTATGGATTTGCCGTGGGTTTTCAGCTATAGTATATGAGCTTTCTTTGCACTCCCTAGAGTTCCTTCTGGAGTAGGGGGTGTCAGCTGCAGCTCGCGTAGGTCTGTGCGGAACTTCCAGACAGGATATCCACTGAACATCCTTGCCAGTATGTCCTACTGACGTCAACATCAGCGCTCAGCGAAGCACCTTCTTTACTCCGCCTTAAGGATTAGATAAGCCAATAAATCAAAATACCTTAATTCACGAGAGCATCTCTGATCCTTCAGCTTTTCAGAACTATTGTCACTTAACCATATAGTAAAATAATTACATAAGTATACAGGTTTACTCTTTAAATGCTCTGCACGACAGTGTTTTAAGGTCATCGAGGTACCAGTAGTGAGTTTGGAGCCAACATATAAATCTCTTCCTCCTCAATTTGTAAGTTTAGGCTACTTTAGGAATGTGAAGCCTCCCATCATGGCAAGAGGACACCTCTTCACGGAAAGAAAGTTTTTTATAAAGGCAACCGGGTTTACGGAGTTTCAAATTAACTATGTGATATGCAGCAAGACAATGTCCTGCATACATCTTCAACAGGTACAGGAACACGTTTTCGAGCCTTATCAAAATACCAATAAGTCCTCGTGATGTCTGTCATTCCAGAGTCTTCTGTCCGCAGCATCTTGACGACGGTGACGACTCTTATCCTAGAGGTAAGATCTCTTTTGGCTCAGTAAACAGGCTGAAAGAACTTGTGATAACCATCATCTTATAGGTAGACGCGGTTACAGTCTAAGGGCTGGGCCAGCATTGTGGTCTATCAACTACACATGCTTTTCTTCCAATGCCTCTAGGTCTATCGTCCTCAGTTTGGTTTGTGAGTATATACTTAGGACCTCAGGGTATGTCCAACTCTTCAAGAGCATCTGATTAATCAGCTGAAGATGAACAGGGCTAAACTGTTGAAGGTCTACAATTATGTAATAAACAGATTTCAGGAGCAGCACTAAGAGGAAGGTGAACTGAAGCTGCACTCAACCCTTCCCACCATAGCTACGTTAAATGGAAATACTTTGAGCTTTGTTTCGTGCTGAATTGCATAATACACTCATATACTAATCAAAGTCAATTGATTCGATTGACTCGAACATTCGATTAATCGATGCTCTAGTGTACCTAGTAGCTCACTACTTTGAACCAAAATACATAGAACGCGCCCAAGAACACAAGTATTATCGCGTTATTGAATTGACGCCTGATGAAGAGGTCAGATTTCAGTCCACGAAACGTTGTCATTATTTTATTGCAACAATTATCGATGGCAAATACATAATGTTGTTAATCCTTCAAAACATCGCAAATTTAATAATGAACTTCAAAAGAAGAAACTTTTGCGAATGTTGAGTTAATCTCCATAGCTACGTTATGTGAACCGTGACTCAGTTTAAATTTAGATAATTATATTAGGTCATATATTTTGAAGTAATTGATTTCATAATCTTTCAGTACCACCCTATCTTGTCTCGATACTTATATTCATGTTGGACAAATAGTCACACAGTTTGTTAATCTTTTTATTTTTATAATATCTGTTACAATTCGTACAATAAGGTTGTATTTATGCTGCCTATATAGGCAACCCTTGTGTTCCTTATATTATTAATTTGGTCAATAATGTTAATTCGTATTATATCCATTAATTGTTTTCCTTACTACATGCTGTTTTATTTTAAACAGCTAATTTTATGTTTTGTTGTATTAATTAGGACGAAACGTTACCTTATGGAATATCTTATTGAATTCGGAAACAACATTCTGTCATCGTTGATTATTTAGATATTTAAAATTATTGTTAAAATTACGCTTGTTTCTGACTATTATTGTATCTTGCACGTTGCTGGTTAAATATTAATATTTTTGATATGGTTATTTGCTTAATTTTTTATCACTTGTTGTTATTTGGTTCTTATCACACATCACAAATTTATTACTGTTACTCATTTTGATATTTGCCTATCTATTATTATCCGTGCCTTTTTTACCTTTTTGTTTCTTAACTAACTTATATTTCTTACTTATTCATTGTTTTGTTGATTATTTATTTTTAACATTGTTATTTAATTAAATCAGTAAATATTATGTGTTATTAATTGTTAATACACTTTTTAACTTATTTAATTGTAATACTGGTGTAATTCCGTTGGAAGAATAAATAAATAAATAATAAAACAACTTTAACAAGTTCTTCCAGAGTGCGGAAATATAAATATATGGCATTCTATTTCATTCAGCTTGATTTAGTTAGTCCTGTTCTTAAATTCTTTAGAAATTCAATTTCTGACATTAGCACCCCAAAATTTCTATATAATTTTACATTTTTTATGTTCTGTTTGGTTACATTCCACTATGAAGTTAAATACATTTGGACATAAACATACTACGAGATCTTTATTTTTTGTTAGAGGACATAACAAATTTTCACTTCAATTTTTTAACCATTTGATACTCACCTATTTCGTCTTCTGCCAAAATTAACGCGGCTGACAATTTATTTCTTGCAGGAAAGTCGTCTATAAATTTTAATAACTTATTATAGACAGTGATAGTAATGCAATGACAGAAAAAATGCATGCATAGACTAAAGAGATTGTCAGACATTAAACTATTTTACGTATATAATCTTGTTCACCATCAGATACTAAAGAACGTATAGTTATTTTCATAAAGCTCGCAAAAAACGCGTGATTGTGTGCAGTACAATTTGAGAATATTTCATTTAATATAGTTTGTTTAGCTTTTTTCTCAACACAGAACGTATTGCAAGCATTATTGATAAGGTTTCATTAAATTTTAAGCAATGTTAATTTAAGCTGACTAAAATTATATAAGCAAAACAGTCAAATTTTTGTTTCATTCTATAGAACAGCAGTTTTGTTGAGATTTCATGAGCTTGATTGTTTTGTTAAAAAAATTATCAATTACAAAATATTCCTGTAATTGTTCATAGTTTTTACTTAGTATAATATTGTGTGAAATATCATTTGTGTAGTAAAAACATTTATTTATAGCTCCGCATTTTATTTGAACGCCACTTATATTTCCAAACCAATCGTAAAAACATTAAAAAAAACAGTTAAATAAACGTCTCCCATTCAACGATTACGAAATCTCTTGAATCAGTTTTAACTCCTCATATTAGCAGGAAGTAAGTCTACTCTCACGATACTACTGATTTTTAATTAACAACATTCTTAGACGTCTACTTTTTTAAGACCGATACATTGCTCTGGTTAATAATTATGCAGTAAATCCACTTTAACAGTAACAAGGTATTTCACCAATGAAAAAATACGTGATGCTGATTTCTCTAACAACTTATTAACAACATTAAAGCAAATTCCAATAAAGTTATTTATTTAAATGTTCAGTAAAGTTGGCATCACTGATTTAACTCTTGTTACCTTTCTATTGATTCTTATTTAAAAAATTAGTCAACTTTGTTATGTTTTTTCAAGATTGGATTTGTAAGTGTTATTTCGTAACGGCCATAATCAAGTAAAGGCACAAAATATTTCCTTTGCAATGCAAAATTACGATTAAAAAAATCACCTATACAAATAACTTGTAAAATACGTTTGTAGAGAAAATTCTATACCCCTAAACTTTTCGAAATGTTGCGACAGTTCAGATTTAAACCAAGGTTAGTAGAGTGGGAACCGATACCCAATTGGAACTCTAGAAGCAAAATAAGAAATAAAAAAGCCAATGGTGCAATGTAGCAGGTACAACGGTTATCGCGAGATAACAGAATCAAGCAACGTCGAGCGTGGCTGCTACTTGGATGGGTGACCCCTACTGAGCGATCCTGTCCTTGCAAGCAGCCCGCCTGCCCGGCCATTGGTGGTGGTTCGGAAAACATCTTTAAGCGTTATTCCCTAGGTTAATGTTAAAAAAGGCTTCTTAGCCCTAATTTCGCCTGGTAAAATAAGATATTACTTTATTTTTACTTATAAGAAAGAAATTTATCGTCCTCAGTGTGGCTAGTTTTGGTTAAATACAAAACGAGACAGTATCAAAAGGGTTATAAATATAAAATCATAGTTTTTTTCAGATCATGTTTTTGCTGGCTTGAGTCACTTAAAAGGTGATGGCGAGACACAAACAATAGTTATATCAGTGTCAGGCAAGGAGATAAGTCTAGAAGTTGGCATTGTAAGGCTTGTATAACTGATGCTCATTTAATACTAGTTATGCGTTTGACCATTGGTTTTAAGCACGTCAAACTAACAACATGACCTGACAAATTGAAAAATTTTCATTTAAATCATCTAACCATTTTTTTTAATACTCACCTATTTCGACTTCTACCAAAAATAAAACGGCTGACAATCCATTTCTAGCAGAAAATTTCTCAATAATAATAAAAAAAGGTTATGTTATTACCTATTAAATGGATATTGTTTTCGGTTCTTGTACTTTATATCTTTCTTATCACACCATTTTAAGATATAATCTTCTCTACTACAGTTGAGACACTCGTAATGTAGAGAACAAAATATTGACGGTTGAGTTAATTTCATCCCTTTCCAATACAAATTATTCACCAGATAGATGCATTCTTTGCTTTACATTTATACTGTGAATCTGTGGTACTTCGATGGGGTTTTAATAAATTGTTTACTTACGAATATTTAATCATGTTTAAATTGGTTTTTCTGATTTAATTGAGTTTCAAAATAACAGACAAGAAAAATAAAACAAGTTTGCAACTACATAAAAATACCCCATGATTCAAAAGTGTAATAAAAATTACAAACCAGCGAACAGCAAACTTGTAGGTTTTATTTACTTTATTTACACAAATAGTAGGTACTGTGCCACTAAAAAATATATGCACTTATCATAGTTTGTATGATAAATATTGAAATTTTTTAATTCTTAATAAAACTTGCTTACAATGCTTTGAATACTGTAAAAATACACATGAAAATGAGTATTCACAACCCATAATAAAGAGCATTCACAAAAGGAAAATAAAAATAAGCGGTTTCTATAAAGGAACAATGTTTATTTGATACATAAACTAGGTAACAAATTTAAACTACTAGTCTTGAAAACTGACATCTTAAAATACTTTGCAATTAACTTAAAACCTATTTTAATACTGTACAATAGATTATAGAGCAACAAACGTGAGTTTGTCTTTGTACTATGGGGATCAGCTGGCTTTGAACAATCAATAATTGGAAACAAAACTTCAATAAAACAGAGAGCGTTCACAACCTTAACAGCACGAGTTCAAAACAAGTAAACGTAAATTAAGTAAACAAACAATGGGCACCAAACTTAATGATAATTCAACTAGACAAGTAACAATTATAGGTACAAAAATAACAGGATAAAAATAGGACAACAATTTATGCTACAAACACAACAAATTTCCTGCCGTGAATGTTTTGATTTATTCATTTACTTACGAAACAGTTAATTAATTTATGCATAAATGTGTCAGCTGGGGATAAAAACGAAATTACCCGACAAAATCATTTATAACTAAATTGCAAGTTTATTTCAACACGAAATGAATTGTGGAACTAATATCAAAGTCAAGTTCAACTCGATTGTTCAAAGTTCAAGATTATATATTATGTTCAATATACTGTCATTTACTGTACTCGGTATCGGTAATTATTGCAAAATATACCTTATAGATTCTACAATATTTGCAGGAAATTATACTTCATGGTCAACAGTCATTAAAAGTTGATTTATGGTTTACGTATACAAAATAATATTTGATTAACGCCGGCCTGACTATTATATCACAAATATGCTGTATATTGCCAGAGAATAGTGAGTATGCACAACCTTGGATATGGTAGCCAGAAGGTCACTTATGTTGGCAGTTTCGGTTTGAGGGCAAACTATTCACTTTGTACGCATTTTTAAAGATAATTGAAGATTATTTCTACAAAAAAGAATTTTATAAAGTATAGCCTACTGTAAAGTATAGCCTACTGCCTACATAAAATGATAATTTTGAACAGAAAAATTACATTTAAGATATTTTCAGTTACAGGAATATTAATGTAAAAATATCAAAACTGCCAGCAAAAGGAACCTAAAGGTATAAATATTATGGCAAGGAAACATTTACAATTGTCTCAGTTGAAGACATGACATAGCCTAACCACACTATACTTATATTATACTGTCTGTAGCCAGCCAGCCCCGGACTGGACTTGAGCAAATACGTGATTATTGCGCCTGGTTCTTGCTCCTAAGGTGTTCTGAGCAGCACAAATCAACAAAATCTACGTTAAAATAATAGGAACAAGTAGCACATGGTAAACAATAATATATATGTACAAGCCAACTCGAGTTGGCACAATAGGAATTAATTTTAGCACACCATAAGAGCTTGAGTTTAACCTTGATTCCGGTGGATAATTCAAAACGGAATAAAATAGAATGGTTTTATTTGGGGTTAATAAATTATGTGTAGCATTTTAATTTAAAATAATTAATATAAAATAGTTCATTTTAATTAAACAATAAATAAAATAAAAATGACTTTTAGTTGTCAAATTTATTGTACACAACTGATAATGTCATACTTTTTCAAAGCACTAGACATTTTATAACTTTGATCGGAAAATAAATGGACCATCACATCACGAATTTATTATTGAAAACTTAGGAATTCTTGAATTCCTGAACACATTAGGCAAATATTTATAATATTGTCTAGTGTAGTATTCCAAATAACGTTTTTAAATAAAATTATGAATTTAATGTGCAAGTATCAAACTCTCATATTTGATATATACTTTCCAATCAACTTATTATTTGATTTGATTTTATGCTTTTGTTTTAATTAGTTTAGACATAGTAAAAAATAAATATTATTTTGAAATTTAATGTGATTAAATGTTAGTGTTGAAAAAATACATTTGCAAGATGTTGGAAAGGTAATTTTGTGCTAGATTATTTATAACTTGGATAAAACCTATTATTAACAGGCTGGATTTATCCAAGCCTGTGTTGTTGTAAAGTAGGTACCCTTCAGGTCCTACATTATTAATTTTTTATAGAACAAAAATATCCTCTTTTAACATTTTAGCATATAATGTATAATTAGTTTCTGAAAGCAGAATAAAGATGATCTCTAATTCACCAAATATTATTGGAATAAAAATAATACTTGCTTTGAAAATCAATTTCATATCAAATTCATTACTGTTTTTAGTGACTTCATACGATTTCTGGCAAGAATTAACATATTTAATGATAAATGTAAAGTGACTTTTAAAAACAAAATCAAAAAATCTAAGGTGAAGCCCATCTTATGGTGTTAAAAACAAACGGATAATTTATTAATACGCACAATAAAATATTGGAAATAATTACACTGGCATTATAAACATCCCATGAGATCAACAGATGGCTCAGATCAAATTGAAGCAAACTTTGCGAAGAGGTGAGTGTCTCAGGTACGTGAAGCGACTTGCTTCTCTGGCTACTTATAATAATTTGGCACACAAATCTGGAAGAAATATATAAGTACTTTTGGCACATTCATATTGCTGAAATCATTTGTAAAATACTCAAAACAAAATTATCATTTTATTCAATGAATTTAAATATATATTTTTAATAAATACATGAAAGCATCATTTTCTGAAATAATTTTTATTGTACCACGTTTTTAATTAGACTACAAATTTTAATTAAAAAATAATTGTTTTCATTTCTCTAATACCTTTATAAAAGTGAATACATTTATTTTGAAACTTTATAAATGTTAACTTTTAAACATATAAAACAAGTGCTTTTCTAAAACTGTAAATTCATTTTATATTGGACTGGTACATAAACAATTCAAACTTCAGCAATTATTTTCTTGAAACATCAGAGAAAAACTTGTGTAACTATAAAAAGGTAAAAAATATATGTCAAGATTGAACTACGTATATGCCTGTAATAAATCTGAAAGTATTCATTGAGAATGGTAAGATAATTATTTTAATTCATGGGTATACTAATGTTTACTTTTATGTCTAGTATGTTTATTTCTTCCTTTAAAAATTATTCTCTTATTATGATTATCAAAAGACTGAATGCACAAGTCCTTAAGTTGTACATAATCCAAATTTAGAATAATCAATGTCATATTAAAATAATACCAAATTTATGTACATTTTTTTATTATCTCTGAACATTACAATTGATCAAAATATTTTTCAACATTTGGTTTTTATTTTCCCTTACTTCTAACTAAAAAAATACAAAATATAACTACATATACAACACGTTGAACAAAAACGTTACAGTCAGGCAATAAAACTCAGAATTAAAATGAATTTTATCGTTGAAAGTTTGCTTCAGCTTGATTGTTACCTTTAGTCAGTGATTGACCTGAAGTGGAATAGGGAGAAGACGCATGTCAGTATCAAGCTGTTGTTTCTGCGGATTCTGCGTGAAGAGCACCTTCATCTGCGGTGGGACGGCGTGTTTCTTCTTGTGGGTATCGCAGTGCTTGACCATGTGATCTTTGCGGATAAAGCCCTTTCCGCAGATGTTGCAGCAGAACGGCTTGTCTCCGGTGTGCAGGCACATGTGACGCCTCAGATCCGTCTTGTGGTTGAACTGCTTCGGACAGATGTCACATTTGTACGGCTTCTCTCCTGCGTGTTTGCTCAAGTGTTCCTGGTGCTGCGACTCGCATTCGAATCTCTTGCCACATTTCTCGCACTTGAAGGGTTTCTCACCGTTGTGGAAGCTCTTGTTGTGTTGCGTGAGGTAGCAGGCTTTGTTGAAGACTTTGTCGCAGTCCACGCACTTGATGAGGGCTGTAGGAGAGTTACGTTCCCCGTTCGTGCTGCTCACGGAGTTGTCTTCTATTTTGATGTTGTCCAGCATGATGGGTTTCTCCATGTCGTCCACACTGGAGCTGGGCAGCATGGCGTCTGGGGACGGGTACGAGTCCTCGTAACTGCTGCTTTCAGAAGGAGGTAGAGTGTTGCTATCACTGGAAGGACTGAATTTGTTGCCTTCGACCGTATGTACATCTGAGATGTGAAAGCCCTGATTCGGGCTCTGAGACGGATAAAAAGAGTCCAAACTGGAAACTTGAGTAGGACTGAGCCCCCCCACGTTCGATTCGGACGTACTTGTGGACTGGCGTTGTGAAAACGATGGTACGTATCCACTAAAGTTCTGGGCGAACAGTGAGAAACTGGGCAGCGGTTCTTGTTGGTCGGTCGGTGTCGCCAGGGCGATGAGCTGGCTCTTGAGTTCACCGTTCCGTCCCCAGATCTGCTGCATGTCCACCGATTGCTCGAGTACGTCCGAGTTACCAATAATGTTGTTGGTAACTATTGGCCGGATGGAAGAAACGTGGGGGGGCTGCAAGTTTGGGTACATCGTCATACCCTGAGGGTAGGTAGGGTGCGGCGCTCCCGGGAAAGGTAGAAAGTTCTGGTGCTGCTGTATAGGGGGCAGTGTATGCTGGGGAGATCTCATTTCCTCTGGGTTGGTTTGGAATTGAGTAGAATGGAGAAGCAGGCCCCCCGTAACCTCCGAAGGGCCTGCCAGCGAGTTTGGGGGATTCGATAAAAAATTATTTCCATTAGTTCCTATTTGATGCTGAGGTCTATCGTAATTTACATCTTCTAATTTAGGCATTAGTGGATTTTCTTCTAGTTGCGAAGTTGGAGGTGAATCTTGATGAGGTATAAACGGTGGCGCCGGATCTTTAGGCGGGTGATGGTGATTGCTTACTGGTAAATTTGCAGGATCAGGAATGCCACTTTGCTTCACGGCATTCTTGTGCAGAGTGGTATTGTAATGTCTTTTCAAATGTCCAGAGCTTGTAAACCATTTATTGCAAGCAGTACAATTATAAGTTTTGGGCCTCCTGGCTTCATTCGATTTCCATGAAGTATTATTTGAACCCTTAGACATGGACTGCATACTAGATTTTTGAGGCAATGAAGGCATTTGAGAAGAGGTAATCTGAGGAGGTAGTTGATTAGGAGGACTGATATGGTGTTCATAATGATATGACTGATGATGAGGTATCTCAGGAGAATTGAGAGTAGTGGTAGAAACATTAAAATCTGGCGAAGGCATGCCACTACCATTCATCTGTAAGGGATGGTAAAGTTTCTTCTCTTGAAGACCTGGCATCCAAGGGACCATCCCGGGGTCTAATTGACTACTCTGACTGTTCTGGCTACCTTCATCTCCCTGAGGGGGTTGATACACATGGACTTTGTGAGAGTCTAAATCTAAGATCTCCGCTTGGGGTTCATTTTTTACATCATGATGCCTCATGAATTCGTTGTTGAAACCAAAATTGTCAGGAGGTGAGGGAGGATGCGAGTTCTGAATGTGTTCAAGCAAGCTATTGGGACTATCACAAACAAAGCCACACTTTTCACACTGATGAGTAGCTTGGTGGTTAGCCATCACACCGGGGGAGGAGGAGGAAACTCCACCGTTCCTTTGGTCCTGATGGGTGTACATAGGCTGCTGATAAGGGTGAAAACGAAATGACGTCGAAGTTTGCAACATATGAGGGGAGGGGGAGGTAGGCGTGGGTGACCGCCTCTGTGGAAAACCGGAGCCGGAACCTAGAATGTAGTCCGGATCGGAATTCGGATTGAAATTCGAATTGGGCCTACTGCCTCCGTCCTGGCCCACAGAAGGAGGCCTCATGTCGGCAGACGGGAAATGATAATTACTACTGGGGGGAGTGGCTCGGTTAACCGGGAAATTAAAGTTAGGAGAAAATCTGTCTAAAACTGAATCGCTAGAGTCAGCGGGAACCGCCGCCACCCTAGGGGACTTGTTAGGCTTGACATTGTTATTATTAGACTCCTCACCAGAACTGTTGCCCCACTTGCTGAGGAGGTTCTCCTTGTGGTACTGGAGGTGGACGTCCAAGGAGTTGCCGGAGTCGAAGAACAGGCCGCAGTCCTTGCAGTGATGTTGGAGCGGCGTAGGCTGCTGTGCCATAGTTCACTTCACCTCACTGTCCGTATACCCATCCGGGTATCTCACAGTCTCAGTCAAAACAAAAGAACTAAAAAATAAAACACTTGAGTTCCACGAACTGTCACATGATCAGATGTCGGAGAGAGCGGCACGTAAACATCTTCGGTCCGAGCGGCGCGCTGAGCGGTTCTGACATCGACTGTACTCGGCGGTCTCGTGCGCACAGACGCACACACACAAACACGCGCGCTCACCTCCACTGGCCACTACGACTCGGAGACTGAGACTGTCCGAGCGAGAGCGAAGTTTGGGCAGCGTGCGAGCCAAGGACCCCCCTCCCCTCCCCCTGAGGTGTCTCCGCCAACCACGTCCCATCTCTCACCCCTCCTTCCCCTCCCCGACCCAGGCTCTCTCAGATTCTCGCGAAAGATGACCCACCCCTCCTCTCCCGCTCCTCGAAGCGCATAATGAACAAGAAAGCCCCCCTATCAACAAAACTAAATTATCCGAGCCCTATTTCGGACAGTATTACTTTTATATTTTATTTTGCTCTTTTCTTGACCACTACATCCGCTGAATATTGAACATTGATTAGTTTAACGATAGGAAATGTTATAGAATTAAATTTAGTATTAGAATATACGTAACCAATAAATATTATCATTTCAATATGATTCTACATTGTAATCTTAATTTAATTTTTCATTTAAGCGCCTATAATTCTACACAATCGTTCATTTAACATTAATTTGGATTCGATTTATTGTTGTAGACGTCCTCTTATATTATTGAAAAATAACGATATTTTACTGCTCTGCCTCTCGTAACCAATTAACACGAAGTGCTGCTGTAGAAATATTCGACCGGTAACTAATTAGGCAAAAAGATACCAGTTTTGACACTTTCCGATCGCAGATTTGACCTTGGTTTAATTGTAATCGAATGACATGTGGGCCTACATCTACACCCAATATTAACTATAGTATACTACAAGAGATGTGTTGTTGTAGCAATAAACATTAATAAATACAATGTAAAAAATAATATAATAAACAAGTTGTGAAAGAAATGGATAAATAAGAATGTACAGTAATCGAGAGAAGAAAAAGGCACAGCCTCATGGTTTACATATTCTGAACTCAAATACTATATTCTTTAAAAGCAAAAATATATATATTTAAGGGCTTGATTTTGTACAATTAAAAAAATAAACACATGAACTTCAGCGGTATTGAATAGAGCACACATCAGAATTTGTATCTGCAGAATTGATTTCGTAGAATAAACATTTATGAGTGCTTTAATATTTAGTATAGGCTATTATATAGCCTAACCATTAACTCATCTGGTGTAAACTGTTTTTGATCTGCTTGATTAATTTAATATTCAGAATCGCGTACTTATAAACAATTTTTGAGTACTTAACGATTTGTAGGCATTTGAAGCAGACATTTTGGACAATTTTGTAATTAAGTCTAAAGAAAAATGGCTGAAGACAAAGGTGTAACTTTAAGAATAATATAACTGTTACTTTTTTATAACTCAAGGAAATAACATTTTAACGAAATGTAATTTTATAAAATAACAGGCTTTCTGATAAAATACTTCATAAGGAAATAACTTTTTTCATAAATATGTAATACTACAGACGTACTGTTAAACATTTACATCCTTATCATCAGCCATTTTTCTCTAGAAAATGTTCCCCGAAATATTACTTTAAATAAATACCTAAAACTACCCGTGGGACTGTGATTAAAATTTTCCAGTTTTCAGGAAGGACATATAATAGGCCTACTATTGTGATTTAAAAAATGTAGAAGGAAACCAAGAGAATAATTTTATTTTATTTACTACTTTAACTACACGAGAAAATCAAGTACATATGTGAGGTGAGGATGCACTCACTCACATGTCACAGTCCATGAAGTAACCGACAATGTCGTTTTTGTACGGTGACAATGGGGTAGTTTTATTTATGAACGAATCGATAATGTCATGTGGATACCGACAGATTGATAAGGAAACTGAAAAATTCGCCAGAAAAAATTTTATATGAGAAATTTGTACTCTGTCGTTACCCCCCCCCCCCCCAATTAATTTCAAGCCCCACTTAAGCTAGAGCAGCTGACGATCAAGCTACAGATATTTCTTTTGGAAAATTCCTCTAGTAAATTCACTAAAACTAGGTTGCGTGCTTATGCAATACAAAAATACTTCTAAACTTTTACAGTCCATTGTGATTATTGTACATGTTTAATGGTCAGTAATAATAGTAGACATTTCCGCGTTTACATAAAAATAATCCAGAAGAATTTCAAAAACATACACAAACAAAGTTTTTTGAATGAAATAGTAATGATTGAATATATAATATAATTGTAGGCTCTCAAAATATTCAGGTTATACTAAAAATAATGTTAAATAAATTACATATTTACCTTGAATTTAAATCTCGCTTTTATTTTTATAGTTAGGTAAATTACGACATTGGTTACACTTTAACTGTAGCCGGTTTCAACTTCCTGCCGTACAGATTGCTATCTATATTTAGTACTAATAATACACAGCCTGATGGGAAAGCAAGCTAAGACAAGCCATATTATGTCTGAAAGCGATGTTTGGTTACAACTGGCAATAAACTTGTACAGTGGAAAATTTCGTTACATCCGAAGTCAGTAAAATGGAATACAAGTTTGTTTTCCTTCTGCTTTTATAATGTCATGTAAGTATATGGAGCTGTTTTAATAAAAAGGAAAGTCTACAAGGTTCTTGATTTTTTTTATTACGTATACTGTCAAGCTACTAGACACATTATAAAACACAACAGCGTACAGTTAAGCTTCCCATTTCAACTGATGACGTCATTCACAACTTGCCACTAATGTTAAAAACATAGGTTATTCAATTTTTAATCATTAAATTTAACATCACAAAACCAATAGTTAAAACTATTCTTAATTTTGTGAACCCTCTCGACCGTGAAGCAGTCTTCGTCAGACACTCCACAAAAGTGCATAAAAAACAGATTTGTATGTTTTAAAATACAGAGAGACATGTGATTTTTACTAATTCGTCTTGCATTGTTTAGTTTCCAAAAAGCATCAAATATAATTTGGAACTCTATTATGAAATATTGTTTAAAATGTCTTTCTCGTTGTGGTTAATTTTGCAATACGATTTCCAAACGATAAATATTAAGGTATGATAATGTGATTTAATGATAATGGTTTTTGTATATAATGTGTCCTTTACACTTTGACGTGAAAGTGATGTTCTTAGAATCTTGTATGCATATTTGTCTTTTTCCATTGTTTTTCGTATTGAAATGATTACATGGTATTAGATATATTCCTGATTTATTTTGATCTACTTCGACATGATTAGGCCCTTTTAGTTTTTCTGAATAAATGAATAAATAATAAATGAATAAATGAATTTATTTCCAATCAATATAAACATAATTATAACATTATCATTTTTGGAAATTGACTGACCGCTTTTACAAGTAGTGTGGCCAGTTAGTAAATTGAAAAAATAAACAATAAATTCACATTTACGAGAGTCTAGCATCATATATTACTTTGAGCCGCCATTTGGGTATCTACAAAAAATATTTATGCAATAATACAATTCAGAAAATAAATTACATACAATAAACAAACACACAAAATAAATAAATTATACACCACAATACATACACAAAATAATTAACAATAAATATAATAAATATCAATAAATTACCAATAAACAATTATGATAAGCGATATATAATATATACATAGACCATGAAACTCTTTACACCTTATGACATCACAGTACTCAAATAGCCAATGTCTTGCTGCAAAGTAAGCCAAATAATTACTTGTTGACAAAATTGTTTTAAATTTGGAATATTTTTAATGTGTAATGGAATATGATTAAACAACTTTGGTCCTAAATACTGAAAAGAATGGCGAAAAATGGATTTATTTACTTTTGGTAGTCTAAAATTATTTCTATTTACATATCTAGTATAATAATAATGTATATTATCATTCCCTACATTCCCACTTCTAATAAAAAACAATCTTAGGACTTTGTACACAAAAATATGTTGAATAGGTTTAATATTTATTTCTTTGTAGAGGGGAAAGGAACTTTCTGTTTTTAGTTTCTTTAACATGACACGTAAAAAGTAGTTTTGGGTGGTTCTTAATTTGTCTATCAGATACTTATATGTCCCGCCCCAACATATTATACCATATTGCAATCTAGAGTTTATTAAACCAAAATAGAGGGAACGTAGAACATCACTATTACAAAAATTTCTTAAAAAGTAAAAAGTTCTAATAGAAGATTTTAATTTTTTATTCAACTAATAATATGTTGTTCAAAATTCATTTTTTCATCCAAAATAATCCCCAGATACTTAAAATGGTTTACTCTTTCCAAAGGTAGACAATCCAATCACACACTGTTAAATTAATAATCGAGATCAGCCTCGATCGTTCGTGTTTTAACATGTTAGAACGGAGAGGGTAGATATAACCATTTTTCAAGAAATGTATATAATTTATAGTAGTGCTTTATTAAGTGATACAACTTTTTTCTTTGAGATATTATTTGTTTAGTATGCAACGTCAAGGTTCACACGTTTTTTTAACGTTTTATATATTATATAATTTATTATATATTTATTTTAATAAATTATGACCATATAGCGCCAATCCAATTTACATTACTATTATTTGCATTATTATATTTATATTTATATCTCCATACACAAATACAAGACCGCTATAACTAGTTAGTTAGGCATCGTTAGAGCTGCAATAATGGTCAATACAGTTTATAGAGAAAAAATATATTAGATCTCAAAGCTAAATTAGTATTTAATTCTGTCACCAATTCTTTCCCTATAAAATGATCTCTCCATGAAACATGCTTCTATCGATAAGAATGGTCTTTTGTTTTTATATTTTAGACATCCGATGATTGTAAAAGTGATACCAATAACTACACACAACAAAACTACATATAAATTAGTTCTGGACATAGCTGTAGCTGCAATGAAAGTTATCGAGATCAGCCTCGATCGTTCGTGTTTTAACATGTTAGAACGGAGAGGGTAGATATAACCATTTTTCAAGAAATGTATATAATTTATAGTAGTGCTTTATTAAGTGATACAACTTTGTTTGTAGCTATAGCGGGAAGAGATGAATCAATGTGAATGCTGAGTTTAGCTTCAGTTCAACTTCCTCTTAGAGGAGCATTTGGAATCTGACGCTGTCACAGATTTGACTCCTGGAATCTGGAGTCATGTCCAACGTTTCGTGTAGAAAACTCAGTTGCTCCATCGTGCTTAGAGATCGTGTAAAAACATAGAACACCTGATGAGACAATGAACATAACACTTCACCTAGATGAAACTATATTTTGTAGCTTCATTTCTTCTTTTTGACCTTCTTCGTTGCCTACTTTTCTTTTGATAGCTTCAAACGAACATGACTCCAGATTCCAGGAGTCAAGTCTGTGACAGGGTCAGATTTCAGACGCTGCACTGAGAGGAAGGTGAACAGAACTCAACATTCATATTTGTATGTAATAAAAATTTATGATTTTATTCTAATGACACATTTTATACATATAATCATATAATATCATTACCTTTTTCCTTTCCATGCTTAGTAGTACAATATTGTATCTTTTAGGAAATCCATTAATTTCTGCTTATGCTACGCAATGCTAACAACGACAATAAATGGTACACAATATCACTTGATAAAAACTTAACAGTTATGAAAACTTCATGGCATTGTTATTTAAATTAGGCCTACTTGAGAAACGCAAATTTATCTACTTGTAAATTTGTACAACTAGTAGCCGTACTACTAAGTTTTGGTGCATTTTGAACAGTGTTACAGAATTTTAGTATACACGCTTTCCTGTGGAAGCTATGCTAGTTATCTTGGGTATCTTGAAATTGTGTGTTAAACAAATAATATAGAATTATTTATTTACACAAACACCATTTCTTCTTGCTTACACTTTAAATAAAATGTTGTATATCAATGTGTATTTCTATTGTTTATCTTTTATGAAAAGAATACGTATTAATTTAACAATACGATAATAATCTTATACGGCCTATAGGATGCAAAATATACATTTGCAAACCGGGAAAGGTATTGAAACCTATATATGTAATACATGTCACTATCATTAATCAAGATAACATGTTTTCCGTTCCTAACCTATCCTACGCGATAATTTATGAATAGGATAAAACCGTATATAAGTTATAAATGTTTTAGTAAGTAATAAGTCATCTTAAATAGGTTACTTAAAATAATGGTTTTACTCTTTTGTGAATGCCATTGTGGATTTACTTTATGTCTGTTAATTTAAATCAACACTAGTTACACCAAAAATTTGGCCTATAATTTTTTATGGCATGTAAACCTTTGTTTCCCATGCAGATTATACAAGTGTTGTTCCAAAATTCATTCACATTCTTTTTATTTTATTAATTGCTTATTCATTCACAGGTGTTTGTAACAAGGTATTGTCGGCTACCCAGAAGACATGAAAACAGAAGACTGTGTACTGTACATTGTACTATCGCACATTTAAATCTTTTTATATTGACCAAAATGTCTTTTAATTTCCTTTAAAGCACTAGCTATTTGGCACTAATAGCTGAATTTTAACAGGCTAGAAATGTTACAAATACAGTTATATATTTTGAAATCCTCAATCAACATATTACGAGAACATGCCACTTGGAACAGAATCTTTCGGGGAAACGTTTCCTTGAAACCGAGACAAATGTACTCGGCGGTAACTTTTCAAAATTTACTACGATGATATATTTACCAAGTCTTATTAATCTAAAATACTTAATTTGCTTACTAATGACCTTTAAGTTCAATTATACAAAATGGCCGGCATTCCGTAGATTAAAACCTTTATTTTTTTATCTTCATCCGGCTGCAGAAGACACATGGATTTGAAAACTTCGTAATTTGTATCGATATATTAATTAAATTAATTTGTCTGACCCCACCATTTTAGAGGTTGTCGTTAAATCTCCTCTGATTATATTTCAGATTTTAATGAGGTCCAAGGAGGTGACCCACAAGGCTCGATTTTGGGACCGTTACTTTTTATGATACCTTTCAATGAACTTGGAAATCATATTGAGGATCATCTTGTCCAGTACGATGGTGTTACTTGTGTTGTCTTGTACTCACGCTTTGTGGAAGGAATCTCTTTCGGTGATCGTACAAATTACCAACTCGTAAATGGACCACCTTAATTTCAATAAATAATCTCTATCACTTAATTTTACAAAACCTGGTGAAGAAGGATTCCAAACGTATTTGACAACAATGGAGGTTCTCTATCTCTCGCACTTACAGATTGTGTGTTGTCATAGCTTTTCAACTGTTTTACATAATATTTTTATACGTTATGAATATATTTAAAAAACTGCAATATGCCAATGAACAATAAAGTATTCTATTCTATTCAGTCTTCTTTTAACTCATAAATTACATGAATACATTACTAGAGGAAATTATTCAACCCGGCGCGTAGAGGTTAGCTTTTGGTTGTGATTACCACAATAATTCAAGCACGTTCAATAAGTCATTAGAAAAAAGTGGAAAAAACACATTTATTGGGTAAACTTTTTACTTTCAATATAACCTCCTTCGACTTTATACATTTTTCTCAGCGTTGTTTCAAATTTTTAATCCGCCTATAATGTAGAATTTTGGAAACGTCTTCGTTAGACATAAACGTTTGCTATTTCTTCAAGTCTGGAAATAAGAAATAGTCCCTGAGAGCCAAATCTAGTGAATACGGTGGATGTTGTAATAACTGGAACTCTAATTCCATAATTTTGGTCATTGCAACTGTTAGGTGTGTGAAAAAAATCTTAATGATTTTTCCTGGATGTCTTTGCTATAATGACGCGTTATACTCTCCTGTTACCGTTGTTCTATATTTCAATTAATCAATGAAGATTATTCCGGGAGTATTCCAAAAGACCGTTGCGATAACCATACCAGCCGACTTGACAGTCTTCGGAGTCCGTTCGCTAAAAAATCCACTGTTTGACTGTTCTTCTGTGTCTGGAGTACATTGATGTGTCCAAGTTTCATCGACAGTTATATATCGACGCAGAAACTCATCAGGATTGCGAAGGAAAGGCGACAAAACAGCATCAGATTCAACCACATGATTGCGTTTATTATGCACTGTGAGCAAACGCGGCACCCATCTGGCCGAGGTTTTTTCACACCCAATTTTTCTTGCAAAATCGAAGCCACTGTACTCTGCGATACTCGTTGTGGCCTCAACTATTTCGCCCACTTTGTGTCGTCGATCACTTAAAATGATATCGTGGATTTCTTTAATCATTTCGGGGGCAGACACTTCCAAAGGGCGTCCAGTTCTGCATCCATCTCTTGTGGACGCACGGGCACTTGTAAACTCAGTCACCCAAAATTGTAAACAGCTGCAAACACAGGAATAGATGTGCTATGCACTTTGTCCAACTCAGCTCCATTTCTGTTGGCGTCAAGCTTTTGAAATACAAGTGTTTAATGTTTAACCGCGGCTCGAAACTCACTTCTATCCATTTAAAAAGACAAATTAAAGTTGCTTACTTCACTCGGCAACAACAATTAAATTATGATGTTATCTATATTTTAGATAACATAGCTATGGTGGGAAAGGTTGTTTCAATGCAGGTATTGACTTTAGCTCCATTTCACCTTCTTCTTAGTCAAGAGTGTGACATCTAATAATGTCACTATATCACATACTTCAGGAGTCCACGATCGACCGAAGACATCCAAAAAGAGTGGGCAACAAAGAAGTCCAAAACGAACCCTTTTCATAGTTTCCAAATCAGAAACACCTACTACGCTACAAAGGAGCTCAGTGTGGTTACCCTTCAGCTATCCAGTGTACTCTAGATGAAGAGGTACTGTCACTGTCAGATCAGGTACACAACTGAGTGCACTACGGTATTTCTGACACGATTTCTAAGCACGGCGGAGCAACCGAGTTTTCTACACATAACGCAGCTTTCGTAGGAAAGGTTAATTCGATAAGATTGCAGAGTTTAGCTTTATTTCACCTTTTTCACCATTCCAGACGCTGCACTAAACGGAAGTTGAAATACGGTATTTCGAAAAAGAACATTATTTATGAAAAAAGTTTGTAATTTGTTATAATTTGGACTCACAGTATGAAATATTTTGTATTTCGAGCAATAATTGCTGAGAAAATTTAAAAAAATTGGAAAATATTCTTACGAATAAATAGTACGAGTTTTAAATGCACAATATTTTTACCAATAATGTTTCAGACTGCACGATATTGCGAGAATATATTATGAAGTATACGCGATTATTTGGATAAACATATTTGAATTACGCTTAGTAATATTTTTTACAATCAATATTTTGCACATAGAACTATGGTACAATATCAATTTGAATATACTTGTCGACACTCAAAAAACAATAAAGGATTAAAAGACAACAGAGGTGGTGACAGAGTCAGTCAAAGGTATTTATATAAAAAGGAAGCTGTTCGAAAGTTTAATGGCAACTTTAAAAGGCACAGAAAGCCACTACAGTCGCAAATATACAAACTAGTAAATTTGAATAGTGATTTATCAGTTAAAAAGCTTCATAGCATTTATAATGCTAATCAAGAAAATGCTCAACTTAGAGTCAAGCATTCCAATGTTTCGGAAAATATTTTGTGTAGAATTCAATGTAGGTTTCAGATCTCCAGCTTCCGACGTTTGTGGTTATTGTGCTGCAAAGCTGGAAAATAAAATAAAAAAATACTACAGGCACAAAAATAGTGTTTTTTACGGAAAATGAATACAAAAAAAAGGGCGAAGTGCTTTTATGACCTATTGAAAGAATATCGTGAAAAAGATAAAACTGTATGTTTCGACAGACAACGGGTTCAACCCTTACCACGAACAAGCATTTTATGCTATGCCTAGGACTATTTAATGTTTTTGTGTCCCTGATATTGCAGGGATCGAGAAGCAAAATTTTTATATTTGGACAGAAGAGCAAGCAGGTCGTGGTTCAATCGAAGTAACACCTGCTTTGTTAGCCTATCTCAAAAACGAAAACCTATCAAGGGTTGTTCATCTGCGATTTTACAGTGATGGTTGCACTGGGCAAAACGAAAATAATCATATTCTTCATACCCTCATGTACTTTTTATCTTCACATTAAGGTTGCTTGAAAAAAATATCGATAACGTTTCCAGTCAGAGGACATTCATTTTTACCTGCTGATAGGACTTTTGGAATGCCAGAACAGCTTTTACTGGAAAAAAACCAATACTCATCAATTAAGAAGAATTGTTTATAAACTTTTATTTTTTTAAACCTTATCGCCTTCCAGTCGAAAGCATAACTCATTAATAAAAAACTTTCCTTATCTAATCTTATTACTGGTTGACTCAAATCCCTACATACAAATGTGTTGTTATCAAAACCTCAGGATTGTGACAAATAGTTTTCTAATTTTGAAGAGTATAATCTAAATTTTATGCAAATTTTTGTGTTAAGAAGCTGTATGGATTTTAAAAATTATTTTATAAATAGGTTCTATCTAAAAAAAATGCAGATTAGGCAGTTTTTTGGGCTTTGCTAAAAAATTGATCAACATGGACATATGGGGTTATGAAAATGAGCTCCTTATTTCACATTTGTCGATTGGAAATATATCCGAATATAGGGATTTGCCCACGGGTTCCCACAGGAGAAGGTAAATAGGTAAGTGAGGGAGATTTAATTGTTCGGTTGTCAAAATGTCTCTTTAGTTATACGTCATGTCTTTGGAATTTTCCTACGGACTTACTTACTTAATAAAACTTTTTAAAAGACTTCTCTTCACACACCGTGGGATCATCATCCTGGCTCGATATTCCAGCTGTAGTCATGAAAAGGAAGTTTGAATCAAAGTAGTCCTCAGACAAGAATCATTCTAGGACTCAAGAACTCTATGATGAACTCAAAGTTAGACTCAAACTCGCCTAAAACAAAATCGTGACGCGATTAGACATGTATAAAGACAACTTATAATGACAAGAACGTGGTCTCGTCAGAAATACACACCACAACTTCTGTACTAATTTGGCAAATAAAACATCATCAAAGGTAAACTACTTTACCATTTACAAATTTACTTTATAATACATTTAAAACAGATGTCTCGCAAAGAAGGGCTCATTTATATACGAAAAATGTAAATTTTACTTACGGACAAGGCGCGCGAGGAGATCCGGTGAGCTGTCGAACGGCTACAAAGTTTGACCTATCCTTCAATGTAAGATTTCCTTAAGTGAGAAAGAATTACTACGCGTGCCAATTAGGTTAATAATCCGTCAAAAATTTAGTTCCAAGAATATTGGAGAACAAATATACTAACCATTAACGAGTAACAGGGTTGCGAGACATATATACAATATTACAATTTATCATGTCTTCCAAGTGCAATTGCAACATTATCTTTCTACAACTACGAAAAATGAAGCTTTAATTCTGTTCAACAATATCTAGTTATTACTTATGCAGGTATTCGTTGGTCACTATTTAAAAATAGATAAACTACAAAGAGCCTCCTTCGAAACTGATACTACATTATTTAGAGTTGTATCGATCAATTCTGGACTGGTGATAGGAATTTTATATTTCAAACTCGCTGTTTATAGTAACAGCTTCTTAACTGTCTACAGTTCTACTTTCTGAACGATTCCATGACGTCATAATATGACGTAACCGAGATAGCAATAATTATTACCAAGAACAATGATTAATTATCATTAAAAGAATTTCCCATTTTTTCATTCCGTACATATTAAGATCTATGGGTTATCCCCAGTTTGGATTTCTGTTGGAATATTTTGCTTGTGCATTTTGAAACAAAATTTTAGTCACAGTCCTTTTTTATGGAGATACGATTTGTGAAGACAGAAAACATAAAATATTTAGGTAATTTCCAGAGGAGTAATAGGCGTTAGAAACAGAATATAGAGGCATCAGAAAAACTGCTAAATGTAAGGATATGCCTTTTTTAGAGAGAATTTTAATTTTTAATAATATATTTTCCTTGTTTTTACTTGTATAGATGTATTTATACAGAAAAAGATTGAGTTCAAAGCCTGACTGACCAGATGCAAGTCCGTTATCTCAATAGCGATAAGACGTTTATATCTATGGTCTTTATTGGTAACACCGTACAAATAATTGTTAGTTGTGATTAAAACGAAGAATAATGTTCGTTTTTAACGTTAAAAGGCGTAATAGCCATGTAGGAAAGTTAAATATTTGGGGGAATTTAATATAATTTAGTCAGCCTTAAAAAATACAATTTATATCCATTTCCCTACTGTTAAGTAAATCAAGACCTAAAACAAAGTACATCCCATAATAGTAACCGTGTTAATAAAACAATACAAAACTTTGATAAGACTTTTAGTAATTACTTTCATTGTTACCGTATGTATATTTTGTGGGTTATTAATTTAATTGTTCAATTTGACTATTTTAATAGCAAAGACCTGTCCTTACTGTGTTAGTCGTTGCCTACTGATGAACTTTTTCTTCCCCTGCTCCGATGGTCCGGCGATCCTTCAACCCTCGTGAAGAAATCACAAGGACACGGAATTCCGGGGGTGGACTCGTACAATGGGCCACTGGCTTGTCCTGCCTGTTTATCAGATAACGGATATCGAATGTCCGTTTGCAGTTTCACCCCGACCCAACCCCGCACCGCCTCCCACCCCGCCCACTCACTACCTTGCTTCAACAGTCCTCAGAGCACGTGTGGTTTTAGGTGTCACTGAAATCAAATCACCCAGCGTGAGAGGTGAGTTTCTATCGAGTAAAAAGTCCGAGAGTACAAAAAAACAAAAGCAAAAAGTTGGTCAGTGACTTCTAATGTGGTTTTACCTGTTAATTTAGGGGATGAAAATAAAATATATTTAGTATCGAAAATGTGAGTTGAACAGCGGTTCTCATTATTAGTATGTGTTCGTTAAATTGTGTAACCGAATAAACCGATACATCGAATTATCGAAGAACCTGACAGATTGTATCGATAGTATTACGGGACTGGCTGTAACCTATTCCCAGGTTACTAAAAAAGTTCATTTTTCAGGAATAAAAGGAAGATATATATTTACGATTTGGAGGTAGTATGTACCGTTTCAATTTGTCGCGGCATTTAATTACAGTTACTCGCAAATGTGATGTTCTTGGTCCTTTAGACCCCAAATTAATATAATTCAGATCTTTAGTACGTTTCTATCAAGACACAGGTGGAGAGATATGACACACAATTAAACGGTTTTAAGAAAGACCTTGCGGGTCCTTAATGTATATCCCACAAAATGTAGCCTATCCAGAACATACCAAGGATACTGCCTAAGCTTATAAAGGGTATATTCGGTATTGTTATCCTGGAAAAATAATTTAATTTAACATTTCAGTGAGTTGTTATGTTACCATTCACTACTACCAATACCAATAAATGTTACCATCAAGTTTAGATTCTAAATTTTGAGTTTAGCTCCAGATTACCTCCCTTTTAGTGCAGCGTCTCGAATCTGACGCTGTCACAGACTTCACTCCTGGAATCTGGAGTCATGTTCGTCTGAAGAGATCCAAAAAAAGTCAGCGACGAAAAAACTCAAATAAATTTCATACATCAATTTTGACATTAGAGACACCTAGACTACAAAGTATAGTATATATATTAAGAGGTATTCTCATTCTTTCATCAGATACTACACGATTAAGTGCACTACGATGTTTTAGATACGATCTCTAAGCAGTTGTGTTTTCTACAAATAATGTAGCTATAGTGCGAAGTTTTCACTGTACTTACTCTAAAATTGATCTTGTACAAAAACAATTGGCATAAATCTGACTAGAAGTAAAAAAACGATTGCCGTAGTCTTATTTTTTTTACAGACAAATAGAATGTAAGAATACCCGACGAAAGACAGACTTGTAGGCCTACATCGCTTATCTTATCTCTTCAGTTGCATCAAGATAGCAAGAAAACAGTCCGTAATTAGTGTTATCGAAAGGAAGCGACAGTGAAAGCTTAGTTGTACAGCAGTAGTTGCCGTGACAATAATTGATTATTCACGAACATTGCACACACGTTGTTGGTTGTAGGTGAAGCTCTGTGTGTAGCCGACAGGTGAGATAGTTCGCAACTTGGCCGTGCCACAGGTGTAGCAGCACCGTACAGTGTGTCTACTACAGTTGTTACTATGTAGTCAGACCTAGACATCTGTGAACCGTGAAATATAGCTGACTGTTAACTTGGACTATTTCTAATACGTAAGTACGTATATTTATAGTTTCTTAAATATTGCACACGTTTCATTTACTTTTATTGATAAACAAATTGTATACAAAACAAAATGTTTTGCAACATTTTCATTCTGTTCTATTTGTTTGTGCACAGATAGATTTGTTTTAAATTTACAGTTTTTAATTACTTTACAAGTACAGTAAAGTATACCACAAACAGTCTATGTGGATTATGTATGTAACTATTACTATGGTTTACTTGTTACTGTATTTGTAACATAAAACCACACAATCGTGGATCATATTTTTCTGAAGAATAGTCTGTAAGAAATTTTGATTTGTACGAAGAAATCCTAGTTTTTCGTGGAACCCATAAAACAATGTCTCCTATGGAAGAAATCAACCGCCAGCCGCTCTAATTTTGAAGTGGTTCGAAATGGAAGGTTACCAAAAGGGTTAAATATTATAAATGATACATTTTTTACAAATAATACTTTTTAGCTTTATATACAGCCTACTGATAATAGTCTCCGGACTGTAAATAAAACTTAAATTAGCGTCATTGAAGGAGATAAAAAGTCACTATATTACTAAAAATGACAACTTTCACTCAATTTGTTATGTTAGCTGATTATGATTAATTAGGCGTCTGACGGTGCTTTTAAATGTGTAAAGCAATAAAAAATTTATGTTGGTATTTTTAACGCATTCGATAACTTCCTATTTCAACTCTCCCCCACCAAATTTGCCCGACGAAATACTAATTTTTTACGATCACGTAAAATTGGGTGGTCCAATAATACAAATTGTTTCTTGCATTCTGAGCTGGATTTTATAGTTTTCACAACAAAAAAACACGCGACAAAAAATAAATTTTTTAACATAAATTATTTGAGTTTATTGCAGAGCATCAATAAAATAACTCCGATTTTTTACATAGAATTGTTTTATTGAGATTTCTCAACCCACTAATTAAGTAACCCGAATAACATATATCTATTTGACAAATACATTATTTTAAAGTGCTTACTAAGTGAAATTAATTATTCACGGTTCTCAACCAAGCCCAGACTCGCAGGCGATACCAGGAGGTGTTATATTTACAGTAACATTGTTTACCGAACAGTGCAGTACAGTCATCGGCAGTCTTATCTGTGTTCACCGTGAGAGAACGGTAATAAATGTTTTTGAGTCGTTTACGCTTCTCTCAAACAACGATACAGTTTCACAGAGAACCTGCTGTCCTATTCACGTTCCTCAACCAAGCCCAGACTTGCAGGCGATACCAGGAGGTGTTATATTTACAGTAACATTGTTTACCGAACAGTGCAGTACAGTCATCGGCAGTCTTATCTGTGTTCACCGTGAGAGAACGGTAATAAATGTTTTTGAGTCGTTTACGCTTCTCTCAAACAACGACACAGTTTCACAGAGAACCTGCTGTCCTATTCACGTTCCTCAACCAAGCCCAGACTTGCAGGCGATACCAGGAGGTGTTATATTTACAGTAACATTGTTTACCGAACAGTGCAGTACAGTCATCGGCAGTCTTATCTGTGTTCACCGTGAGAGAACGGTAATAAATGTTTTTGAGTCGTTTACGCTTCTCTCAAACAACGATACAGTTTCACAGAGAACCTGCTGTCCTATTCACGTTCCTCAACCAAGCCCAGACTCGCAGGCGATACCAGGAGGTGTTATATTTACAGTAACATTGTTTACCGAACAGTGCAGTACAGTCATCGGCAGTCTTATCTGTGTTCACCGTGAGAGAACGGTAATAAATGTTTTTGAGTCGTTTACGCTTCTCTCAAACAACGATACAGTTTCACAGAGAACCTGCTGTCCTATTCACGTTCCTCAACCAAGCCCAGACTCGCAGGCGATACCAGGAGGTGTTATATTTACAGTAACATTGTTTACCGTACAGTGCAGTACAGTCATCGGCAGTCTTATCTGTGTTCACCGTGAGAGAACGTTAATAAATGTTTTTGAGTCGTTTACGCTTCTCTCAAACAACGATACAGTTTCACAGAGAACCTGCTGTCCTATTCACGTTCCTCAAAACCGGTTGCACTCTCTAAAATGTCATCAAATTATAGTTTCCTTAATCGGTTTGAACACAATAGTAAAAGGAGATTCTAGATTTTGAATTTTTAAATTATTTCTAAATTTCTAGCCAAATCCAAATTGTTGTGTAAAACTATAAGTTGCATGACTTAGCATGTTCTAATGTAAAATTAAAAAATACATATTTTTGAAAATATATACAGTTTTTTAAAATATTATATTCTTTATTAGCCTAAATTTGATACAGTGTAATTACAGGTCTATATTTTATAGCGTACATCTGAGTCGATTTGAGTTACAGGGAAGTATTTTATTAGGAAGTGTATTTGATACGTACTAGACATTCGTTGATACGTTCTCGTAAATATAAGCCGAATATAAAGAAAGAATAGAGAGTTAATATACTACCATAATTGGTAGACTGGCTATTTCAAAGTCACGCATTAAATTTAATATGTGAAACGTATATACTATTGTATCACTAAGTTCTGATTATATTTACCTGAAAAGTGATGTAAAATGTAAAGTTTAAGTGTATACATTGCTATGTACTATTGGTTCTGAAAAATTCTTTTGATTAAAATACGAAGTTATTAAAAAAAACTCATTTCAAATTCAAGATTTTCACAAAGACAACAAAGTTGTAATTTTGTTAACACATAATATAGTTACAAGCAGTTAAAGAATGAATCCACCATGGTTAGTGGTGGGTGATTAAGTACCAAAGCCATGGAAAAACTGCATCACCCTACGCATTAAATTTAGATGTAAAGAAATTCATTTTACGTAGTTTTTTTACATTGCCTGTATGAAGACGTGTTGCGGTTTTAATGTTTCAAAGAATCCGCCCTTTGGCTAATTTGACCTCGAGCAGGCCTGTTCCTATACATTTCTGTATTTCTCTCCGAAAAGAGATGACAAATTTCGATATATTCACGGAATCTGCATATTAATTGGTTTTATTAATGCAATGCACATTGACATTAGTGTATTAAATAGTGTAGTTCGATATTATATACCCATATTTTCATACATCTCCAAGAGATGAGAAAACAACGATGGTCAATCGATAATAATTGAACTATTTTTATTGTCTATATACTCTAATAAATGATGTTAGTTTGATATAACCCCTTCAAAATGTATGCTAAGCAACAGATTCAACTTTTTATGTTGACGAAAATCACAAATGCGCGTTCCACTATTTCAGGGTTGTAATTACTGGTAAATCCTAAAAAAAAAAAAAAAAAAAAAAAAAAAAAAAAAAAAAAAATGGGAAACAACATAATTTTAAATGGTGTTATACATAAAATCGAAGTTTTGAGGATTTTTACCACTAGAACACTTTTACAACACTTTTACAACACTTTTAAAATAAGGTCTTAGTATTGTGAAGAACTCGCTTGGCCCCGTGTTTCCATTTTTACAGTTTAGTTTTAAAAACGTACTTTTAACAGAAATACTCAACTCTCACTTTAAAATGACTTAGTTGTGTGTTTACATCTTGAGAACACACGTATTTATCAGATAAGACTGGACTGTTGATAAGACGTGGAATGTTGAGTAATTGGAATGTCGACGGTTTTTTATAAAAGTCGATCAGTGTTGGCATCTTCTATTTAGTCAGCTGGATGACATCTGCAGTACTGTGAGGCAGACACAAGTGTATTCACTAGTTTGTACCCAGTTCACTATGGGCTACGGTACAATCAATAAAAATCTTAATAACTAATACGTTAAGAAATCCAAATATTACAAATATTATGCTTTAGTAGCAGACATCAGAAACAACATTGCTAATATATTAAGAAGTTCTTTCAAAGTGGACGAAAATTTAGCTTGACACACTAAATTTTATTATTTAAAACCCTAATAAATGTAAGATTTTATGAAATTGTTTACACCTGTTGAGTACTTGCAAAAGGTCTGCTGTATAGAAATACATAAAAAGTATTTTTCACATTTCAAGTATCGGATGGAATATTTTATGCCCCAGTTTTATATTTTAAGAATTAAATAACAAATTTAACATTATTGTATAATTATCTATATATATAAAAGAAAGTCGTGTTAGTTTACACTATTTATAAGTCAAGAACGGCTGATCCGATTTGGCTGAAAATTGGTAGGGAGGTAGCTAAGAACTAGGAGAACGACATAGGATTTTTATCCCGTTCCCGATTCAGGATTCCGCCCCACTGGTATCTAAAAGTTACAGAAAGATCCGTAAGAAATGCATTGCAGCAAACATATGTTATTAAGTGAAAGAGCCTTTTCAAATTTAATCAGCTGTTCTTTGTAAACATATATAATGCGACAAAAGAAATATATGTTTATATCATTTAATTACTATTTTAAATTTCTTTACACTTATACTTTGAAAGCATAGAGTAAGCTTAAGAGAAACAGCAAGTTTTGTTTCAACTGTTTCTGCAATCACTGTTAATCATAGAATTTACTATCCAGATAATACAATTCAAATTTGACGTAAAAATTCACCTTTAACTGCAATATTTATCTAATATAAGCCATGCTCATGCTTGATCAGAAGAGCAATGCAGATATCAAAATTATTATCTTACGTTGGCTACAAATATAAAGAATGTTATAAAACCAACCTTAGTTGTTTTTTTTGACAGAAGTATGGTTCTCAAAACTCCGTGTGTACATATTCTCTCAATCGAGACAACAAAGCAAGCTCAATCATGGCATCGGAGATATAACTAATTTGATCCAGAAGTGATACACGCGCAAAGCCTAAAATAAAAAACCATACGCAATTTCGCTTAACATCTGAAGCTCATAATCATTAGCCTGTAATAATATGTACCTAAAATATGCCTACTTTCGTTTCAAAATTACATTGAGCGCCTTCATTTATTACATTGTATGTGCGCTAATGAATTCCGACTTTTTGACTCCTGTCCACGATGGTCTAATATACGTAGTTCAATTATATACAAAAATCATGGAATATTGGAGAAAACTTCCAGTTATTTCATAGGTGCATATTGAGACTGCTTTAAAATTTAAATCTTAAATAGATCATGAGCTTGGAGTATCTTTCAGTGACTATCATTTATCTCAGAAGGGCAATAACGACATTCAAAAGAAATATGCCTCCTATGTCCCAATTTTTCTGTAGGAAATCGTGTGCGAAGCCGTGGGTATTTGGTTGTAATTGGTATTTTATTGAAAATGAAGAGTTTTCGTTATAAAATACTACGAATTTATTGACGAACTAGCTGTTATCCGCAGCCAATTTCGCATAATTGCTTTTACTAAGTAATATAAGGACTTCGGTTCTTAAGATTTGCGTGCGAAGCCGTGGGTAACAGCTAGTAAAATAATAATACGAATGTTGAGTTTAGCTCCAGCTCAACTTCCTCTTAGTGCAGCGTCTGGAATCTGACGCTGTCACAGACTTGACTCCTGGAATCTGGAGCCATATTTATTTGAAGACAACCAAAAGAAAGTCGACGACGAAGATGCTCGAAACGAACTCTTTATTATCAGAAACACCTTATTAAAAAGTGTATAGTTTAATCCAGGTGAAAAGGCATTCTCATTGTCTCATCAGGTACACAATTGAGTGCACTAAGATGTTTCTGACACGATCTCTAAGCACGGTGGATCCACCGAGTACCTCTGTGACAGCTCCACTAAGAAGAAGGTGAACTGGAGTTTAACTCATATCGAAGATTCATGTAGAATCAACCCTTCCTACCATCACTACGATAGATGTCACGATGTTACCTTACAATCTGTCGATTATAAAATACACTAAATGTTTCTAGTGTTTCCTAAAATTTACAATTTGTGTTTCATAAGTATCCGACTGGACATTTTGAAATTTGTTTGAGTCAAATATTTTATATGAGTTGACATTGGACTATTAATAGATTAGATGATTTTCTTGATGATTCCATCTTTGTCTTTGAATTCCATCCCACTATAAGCCAGTAATCCACTGATCTAATGTAATAATAAAAGATGAGTAATTGATATACCGGTTATAGTATGATACAACAATCATCCGCTGAGACTCATATGGTTGAGTTTAAGACCTACTTCGGGTACAAGTGTGGTAATATACGTTAGACAAGTGTCAGCAGCTTCGTGATCAACATTCCGAGGCTACCAGTTTGCATGACAATCAACATGCAGTCGATTCGAGTTATAGGGAAGTATTATATTAGGAAGTGTATTTGGGAATTTCCCGTTAATATTAAGTCGGTCAGTTATGTGTATCGGACACATGTTAATTCATAATGTCATAGTGTTGAAATAAATGATTCTTTGCTTAAAGAATTGTTATTGACGATGGAAGGTTTGACAGGATTACAGGATTTCGGATATTTGCCATCGTTATGGTTACAAAAGGTATAACACAACGTTTCGAGGATTGGAATCTATCCTCTTCGTCAAGTGGGGGAGGTATTAATGCATACAAAAATAAAGAAACAGAAAGAAGAAAAGAAGGGAAATAAAAGAGTTCAAACATACCCAAAACTGCTTGGAGTCTAGTCCAGGCGTTGTCACTGCAAAGAATGAAAGTCCCGAGCACAAGTCATGAGTATGAGAAATACAATCACATGCTGTTTTATTACTCACTTGCGATTTTCATGTATCCTACTTTCATCCGTGCCGGTGTGACAACGCCTGGACTGGACTCCAAGCAGCTTTTGGGTATGTTTGAACCCGTTTTCTTTCCTTTCTTTTCTTCTTTCTATTCTTTATTTTTGTATGTACTAATACTTTCCCCACCTGACGAAGAGGATAGATTCCAATCCTCGAAACGTTGTGTTATACCTTTTGTAACCATAACGATGGCAAATATCCGAAGTCCTGTTGTCCTGTCAATAAATTATTGTCTGCTCTGAAGGCTAAGATTTATTTACTGGTGCAACAGCCACTTTTACTTCGGTATATGGCTTTTAAGAGAAGGCTGTGCTGGTAGCAATCCTGATTTTATCCTTTTAAGAATAATTTTAAACCTAGAACACTTTCACGGCCTTACTTTTTTTGTGGAATTGTGAGAGATTTAATGATCTCAGTAAAATGATCAATTAATTAATGTTAATCCAGTGGTATTTTTAGATGTTTCGATATTTTACAGTATTTTAAGAAAAAAAATTCTGTTTGTACTTTTTTTACGGCTGAAAATAAGGGAACAAAGGTTTTGAGGTCTAATGTTGTTCTTATGGGACAAACCTCAAGCCGTTTAAGTAATAATACTAAAGTAATAATAATAATACTAAAGCACTGTAAAATCGATATCAATCCCAAGACAGTCATCGGTTCTCTGAAGTAACATTGTGTTGTCCAGGTATGTGAGAGAAGACGCCAGTTATGTACAGACTCCTGCTTCTGGTTTCTGCATGTCTGGGAGCCCATCATCCTGAAGTCCTAGGGGAGGAACCAGATCCTGAGGACGTGGGTAAGCTTTATCCATTGTAGTGTTGAATGTCATAGGAACATTGATAGTGTTGGTATTCCTTTAGTGTTTAGGATACAGGATATTCTGGTGATATCGTGGGTAGGTTACAATAGTAAACGTGCAACCTTTTCCAACTCATCGATTATGTTACGTTTCCCCAGAAGTCACTTAAGAACGTAGAAGAATAATTAATCCTACAAGGAGTTCTGAGTTCAGAATTAAATCAACTTTTCACTAATTAGCCTCAAACATTTGCAGACTACCGTAAGGTCTACCACTTTATAACACGCTGTAGTAGTCCAACCAGGAAATGAAGTAGAAGATTGGGAAGGATTATTACGTTAAATACATACTTGAAGTTTGGCACACTTCCATATAGCCTCGGAGCATGAAAACAATTTCCACAGTATAAGCATACGACGTGGTTTTTGTGGAATCAATAGAGGAATTTTTCGAAGAATAAAATCGATCTCAGCCACACTAGTTTTGCTGGACGTTGAAATCGGAAGAGTTTATAAAATATGGAACAATAATTTCTTTCTCACATTATATTTTTCTTAGCTTGAGACACTTAAAAGTGACATACATTATAGTTCATGTTACCGTCAGAGAACTAGATAAAGAGATTGTAAATCACTACTTTCGGGGTTTGTAGACGGATGCCAGACGATGGCTTAACATTTATTTACATGTACGGCGTTTGGTTTTAAGTAAGAACATTTCATATGAGTAAAAAATTATCGTTTCAAGTATTTTTACCTTTTTTATACTCCCGTATTTTTACCTCTATCAAAACTAGCGCGGGTGACGATCAATATTTTTCTTTCTTTGAGAAATTTTCTCTGTTGTTTTCAAGATAAATACAGATGTAACACAAACTGGCTCTCAGCTCTTGGACTGTCGGTTCTTAGGCTTACGCACTCGGTGTCATGTGTTTATCAATTCATACCTCTTCACAAAACATTGCTTACACAGTTATATCTATCAGGAAGCGCCTTGCCTCTGCGTAACAATCGATCAACAGCAACATAAGAAAATTAAATAAAATAGTAGAAAATTGTCATAATATTAAGTAACCAACCGAAAGAGAATAGCATATATACTGGACTTCGAGACAGGCACGATTGTTGCAAGACGCTCCCCGTCCGTCAACCAACGACACTCAAAAGGCATAAGCTCATGCCTTGCTCTTGAATATGCTGTTATGCAACTACTTGCGGGGTGTCGTGCAACTACTCTTGAGGCAAGTAATGTTGCATCATCTTGCGTCTCTCGTGCAACTACTCGTGATGCATGCGATGTTGCATCAGCTTACGTCTCTCGTGCAACTACTCGTGATGCATGCGATGTTGCATCAGCTTGCGTCTCTCGTGCAACTACTCGTGATGCATGCGATGTTGCATCAGCTTGCGTCTCTCGTGCAACTACTCACGAGGCATGCAATGGGTATCTGGCTAGCGTCATGACATGGAAAGGGAGCTATTGGGATGATAGTAAGGTAGTGGCGGAGGTGCTTTGCTTACTGGAATCCTGTTGGATTGCACTATCTGACTGAAAATATTTAAAACAAAAAATACTGCTTGAGCTTCCTAACACAATTTGGATTGTACTGAACAGCTGTTGTTTGTTTCAGACAACGGGCAATGTATCCCTATAATGTGCGAGATGGGGGTTCCGCCCAAACAGTGTACCAGCCTCTGCGCCCTCCGCCACTACCTCCCCACCTGCCACCCTCCGGGCGATTTCTGCCTCTGCAAGCGTTTAGTCGGTAACTCCGTCGAGCTCGTCAGTCCAGACGAGGTGTTGGACCAGCCTGAGGAGCCTCAGGTGCACTACAGCGTCTTGGCCGTCTTCGTACCTTTGAGGGACTTCTTTTTCCAGGATGCTTCCGAGGAAGAAGAGGTTATTTTTCCCACGGCCGAGACCTACGCCAGTGTCAACGTCCACGAAGGAAGACTCTTCTGGGACTTCCGGTACATCCTGACCGGACTCTTCCTCCTGATGGTGGCTCTGGTGGTCTACGAGTTGATCATGTGTAGGGCGCAGTCTCGTCAAGACAGGCTCGAGACTGGAGAACCAATCAAGTGGATTTTAACATGAAGATCTTAACTTAATGGTTTGATTCTACGAAGAATAGAATTTGTTCTTCAAATATTAACTGATTGTTTAAAATTTTAAGTGTGAAAAATATTGGACCAACGTTTAGAATTTGTAATTATAAAACTATTTGGATTTTATATTTATTGATTTGTAAGATGAATCTCCAACTGACAATTAAAACTGTTTTTAAAGATTTGTAATTGCATTCTTAACCCCTAGAAATTCGACGACAGTCCAGCATTAGCATTCCCGTGTTTTAATTTCCATTGCCTATTCTGTGCTTGTTCTCATTCTTGACTCTATTCAGAGATTTAAGTTTCCTGACATCTCTGAGCGGAATAATTTTGGCTGTGAGTTGGCTGCTCTAACGTCCATGGTTGTACACCCAAGAGGATATTACATTCTTAAAGATTGCAGCGGCATCTGATAAGAATCGTATACAATTGTAGGGGTTTCTTGTTTGTTAGGCATTCCTAACTAAAAATGGATGCCAAATGCACTAGTCCAGTTTGAGTTAATAAAAGAGTATTTGGAGCATACTCTTGGCTATGTCATTAAGCTATGAGGACGAGCACCTGATTTTACCAACACCCTCTTGATACAGGAGAAAGCAGCAATAAGGGTGGTTTTCCATATGGTTTATCTGGTATATTGTTTGGTTACTAACTAAAACAGAAATTTTAGAGATAAAATATTCGTAAGCTAAAAAGTTTGAGTCACAAGAGGGAGTACGATTTTACTAAGTTCCGGGAGCCAAGGAAGATGGATGGGAGTAAAATTGTCACCTTACCGGCCTCGTAACCCAGTTCAGTTGTACGTAAACCCTTCTATGCTAACTGTTCAGGCAGGAGGACAGCATTCAGACCAGAGATATAGCTGAGATACTCGGTACTTTCTAGAAGTGGGAAATGATCATATTTTTCCTGTACCTTCATTGGTTCAGGAACCAAACCTTATGATGGAGATGTTGGTTGCATCCGTGGCATTGGTCACTATTCATGAGGAGAGGTAACCGCAATGTCATTGTGGTTACTCAAACAGCGCTTCAGGTATATGTGCACACTATTCATGACCTCGGACAACCTTGAACATTTGTACCGTTGATCTTTTTCCAGTCGTAGCGTTAACATCACTAGAGGTCTACTACCTGATTTGTTCAAGTAATTAAGTTTTTAAATAAACTTCCAGTGTAGTTTTTTTTAAAATATGGACACCCCAAGAAAACCATTTTCTTTCAATTTGAATGTTGAATTTAGCTCCATGATGACTTTTTCCTATTTTATATGTCACTGATGCCGAAACGATGCGAAGTCTCGTTTTGTGCTTCCTCGTCGCCGACTTTCTTTGGATCTCTTCAGACGAACGTGACTCCAGATTCCAGGAGTCAAGTCCGAGACAGCGTCAGATTCCAGACGCTGCACTAAGAGGAAGGTGAACTGGAGCTAAATTCAACATTCAAGTTTTCATCCTTCACCGAACAGTTGATGATGGCCAGTGTAATCTAGTGACCCTTGTGCTTGCAGACCGAGACCCGAGGGTGAGTTGCTACGATGGCTTCCCTAGCGGCCAGTGCGCCGCCCGCTGCCACAGCTCTGACACTGCCCCCGCCTGCCTGAAGGGCGGCGCCTGCGTGTGCCAGTCCCTGGCGCCACCCCCAGTCCTCGGGCCCTCCCTGGTACTCCAACAGCTCGCGGAAGAGGCCCGTCTGGAGTCCTGGACCACGATCCAGGACATCGTCCTCGACTCCGCACTCGTATACCTCGCCGTCGCCTGTCTCCTCTACTACTGTCGCAGGAGGTGCTCACGCAGAAAGTCACCCACCGTCAGCATCTAGAGAGAAACATCCGCTGGCTCGCTCTCTAATTCAAATACAATTCTATATCGTATTAATGTTTATTTAAAAAGTAATTACTGTAGTAGACATAAATAAGAAGCTGACCATAGCAGAACAGCTCCAAATAATGTGTTAGCAACAATTTGTTGTGTTACACTTTACAATCACTTAATTAAGCTCATAAATTAAGTTTACTGTTTTGATAAAAAGCTGTAACAAAATAAAAAAAACAACGTAATCCAAAAATGAAGTAAGGATTAAGGGATTCTAGATGAAAACCTATCACAAAAGGGGAATTTGTGGCTTAATAAAATATTAGGCTCCATATCCACGACATTTTTTACAAAAGTAAGAATTTAAAAACACATGATTATATGTTAAATTCTTTGAGACAATAAACCTTCTTTTTTAATTCCTTAATTTTTTGCTTGAAAAATAATATATAATATCAACAACCATCCTTATTGCTTACTGCCTCGTTAAATTACAGTGGGTTGTTTACATCACATACAATATCAACAATTTTCAGGATAACTATTTTCGGTTGTCAATTTTTAAGGTGTGCTCAATATTAACCAACTATTACACTTAATTCTGCATTAACCAGTTAATAAGTTGGCGATAGACCATAAATCATTAACAAAATTTACTTACAAATCATCGATAGTATTTCAACACAACCATATAGTGTATCAGTATTTACTACGATTATTTAAGATAATCCCGAATTAAATATTTGTAATTAAATTATAAGTTTTCGAAGAAGTTCTTTTATGAAAGTAATTTCGTATATGTTAAATCTTTCAATACAGCATTTAGTTCATTTTTAAATAAGCTGATATTTCGAATCGATATAAGTATTTATGCACGCGTTTTAAAACAAATATTTACTGCTTCTATTACTAAATATAGAGTTCCCATATTACTGATAGTGCTGTCACCCAACGCAGGACGTCGGTACAAAGAAGTCCTTCTCAAGTCCCGCCAAGCGTTTAAGGTCTTCTCCAGTTACTCACAAAAATTTAAGAATTCTTAATCGATTATTTAATTTAAGATTTACTGTTATATTATTCCTTCTTGAAAATACCTAAGTAGATGAGAATAAGTTGTACTTTTACCGGCGATACCTTAATATTAACTTGAAGATATTACAAAGTAATTAGAACACGATCTAAAATACCTAATGATTAAAACAAATTGCATACTTGATAAAAAGTAAAATGTTTTGATAAATAAAAACTACCTTGAGTAGCTATATAACTAAACAAAGAAACAACATAGTTAGTTCATAAAGACAAACTTTATAGTGCTCCACAACCTTAGGAAAATGTCTCACATTTTATTGTTAATTGGTAAAAATCCTCAATAGAATTATCTGGATACTGAATTTCCAATAGCTCACATATTCGACTTGAGAAGAAAACACATCGGTTTATATATGTATTACTATATTTAGGTATAGTTTTTAGTCCACACAAACATTTCGAAGTCTTATCTACGAAACCACCACACTGTAATCGTTATTTGTAAGGTTTGTATTCTGCGAAAGTATAATTTACAATGTTTACAAGAATAGAGGTCGGGTTACTTTACAATGTTATCTTATCTTATCTACTTAACACAATACAACGCTATATAGGTCAGATCACAGATGCCTCAGAGAGCAGTCAGATATTATAATGTTAATCTGCAGAAGTTTTAGCGGTTTCGTTTACACTGACAAAAAGATCCTAATAGGCCATTCGTACGCATTGCTTGCCATACAAATTTATGGCGGAATTCTTCTCCTAAACATACAAAGACAGTTCTCCAGTAATGACAAGACATAAATTATAATCTAAACTTGAATTTTAGACAAATTCACATATTTCGCAATCTATAGGACGATAAATACAATTTTCTCAATTCATTTAAACATTTAACTAAATTTTCATCATACTTAATTCACTTTTCGTAAATTATAATAAATAAACGTAAAGTAGAAAACGTAAAAGAACACAACAGTATTTTTTATGTGTAAAGGAAACTAACTGAAATTGACAAGCAAAGCGAGTTGAATGTCTCGTTGATGTTGCTGTCGCTTTGCACCGAGAAATACAGCACGCAGTTTCTGCTCTCCTGATATCTTGGAGCGCCATTCCGCAACCTACCAGATAGTTTGAATTCCGGGCGACCGTATTGAACTGACATAGATTCCGCCAGGCGGCAGCACTGTCCAGAGAAAGGGAGTACAACAGTGTTAGTTCTTGCAGTCTCCGACAGATAGCAGCAGGTACACTATAAACTGTCGGAATGTGATTTGTTTTCCTAATCACTCACTCGCACTCGAGTTTTCCTTATTGGATACCAAAATAAATTAGAGTATTCACAAGACAGACTTTATTTAACACATTTCTAAATTTACAGGTATTACAACGAACGGTTTATTCTGCCTCCCAAAAGGAAACCTCTTTTCTGCAGTTCGAGGTAAATCCAAGAGACGAAGACAATTATCCATAGTAAAATTATAAAGTACTACAACAATATTACTGATTCGAAAGTAACGTATTTCGAGCTTCTAGGCCTATTTGAAGGCGATTTGGCGACAGGAAGTATGACTCATCGGGTAGTTTTCGACTCATTAAGAAACAAGGAAAGTATACTAGTTACATATAATGAAGTTTATTTTGGTCTCCGATAAGGAAAACTAGTCAATAATAGTGGCCTCCACATAATACTAAAGTACATTAATCTTTTTAAAGTAAAAAATTAATTTATAAAATGAAAAATTTTTTTATACTGTATTGAAACTGTAAAGTACGCGCCTATTATGTTTGGGCGTATTACGTTCTGGTGTGTTTGTTCAAATCTATATTGCACATCGATTTTTTCAAACTTGAAATAATACATGCTATTGATTGTTTCATACCATAATTCCAAAGAATATTTGTTTCTATAAAATATACAAAAAATCATCTTTTACTAAACACAACATACGAGTATATTGAGTATATTTCATACTACAATTGCGCTTTATTTCAACTATACTTTTTACGTACTCTCGGGTGAAGTTCCGCTTAGTTATGCACTAGTCATAAAATCACTATTATAGTTATAATAACACTCGTGGTATCTGCAACAAAAATTATAGGGAAGGTCTTTAGGGTTGTCAATTTTGTGGAAAATAAACAATGAGAGTAATAGCCAATAATTTGAGTAATCTTTGAGTAGGGTGGATGAATAGTAGTCTAATAAGCTATAGATTTGGAAGCCTTAATTTATTCCAATTAACAGAACAATGTTGTACATTTGAGTATTGGCAATACATTAATGCAGGTTGTTAACCGTTTCAGATTTCTTGTGTATTTTGTAAGAATAAGACGGAAGGAAACCCTTGAACAGTTCTGATTCCCGGATACAACAGAGACTTGATGGTAACCGATTTGACGATGACGCGACGTTTTCTTGATAGATTGACTCTGCTTGTGTGCGTGTGTGTTTGTGTGGAGGGGGAGGTTTGAACTGAGTATTTACTGATTCATTCATTCATTTAGTTTACTTGGATCCTTCACCCTCTCTGTTAACAACTTAAAATGATTGATTACGTGTTGACAACTAAGCTACGCGTACCTAACAGTCATGCACTTTATTAAAGAATATGTGGTTTATGCAGAAAATAAACACCATGTTTTTTAAAATCCTTTAAAATTAATACAACGCAAACATAGAAAAACTAAATTCCTATAAATACGTCAATACTTAATTATAATACTCATTTTCGGGTTAACGCTGAACAAATTAAGTAAAGCTGTATAAGGTTTTTAGTCTTTTGGCTTGCTTTTAAACTATAAAAACTCAGTAAGTTTGTATCGTTTGTAATATTTTTAATTAGGTAGAACCAAAATAAAATAATCACTTTCCACTTCCATTTATTATAAGTAGCTCACGTGTTGGTCTTCGGGTTCAGCAGATAACTTCTGGTATCCTAATACTTAGGATCCAACAATGAAGCATGGCGCCCATCGGGGGACATTCCTGGGATGTTTGGAAGTCAACATGGCATAGTATCTCTCTCTCCTTACATCATTCCTTAGAAATGCATAATGGCGCACAACTGTGCAAAACTAATCCGACACTGTTTCTCCTGAGGTTCTTATGGTTTTACACCATGTTAACTAAGCACGTGAACTTTTCTTAAGCTGCCATTCATTGTAGGCGAGCCAAGCTATCCATATTAATGCCATTATTTTCATAACTCCTAGCACAATGAGCGCTGTGTAAACCTGACACTGCCGTTAGTTTTATGAGGGTGTAATGCATATTTAAAGAGATTAGAAAAAGATACTTACTTTTTCATATCTCCTATTAATTTTTTTCCCAACCGTTTAAGTAACATGGACTCAAAATAATTGGCATAAATAGTCATGCATGCCCTTGAAATAAAAGGAAAGGTCGGTAGATAACTTAGATACACTAGCCGCAACATGGTTAATAATAATAAGGCTGTTTCATTCTGTGTGGTGTATTTAATTTGACATTAGATAATGTATTCTTATATGGCTATCTCTAAACATGGAAGAAAGATCCAAAAAATAAATAGTTTCCAGTGACAAAGTAGTTCTAACTACGAGACAGATAGCTTGTCTCTGACCGCCGGATACTCTAACGAAATTGTGAAAACTAAGTTCACATCACCATCACCCATCATCACCATCATCACATTCTCCTCGTTTTTCCCAGACTTTCAAAAAGATATATAAACAGAATTTATTTTTCAAATATCTGTTTCATAATTTTAATAAACTAAAGTAGAATTATTTTAATTATATAAGCGACTATATCCATTTTCCAATTACATTAATTAGTTTGTGTGTAATTAATTCATGTATTATGCCCATATAAAGATTTTTCAATTTTATAAAATGATTGATGGGATTACTCATACCTCTATGATGATGTATTATAGATTAATTTTATCGATCCTTAATTGTATCGATTATAAATATCGCTCTTTTTATAGGTAATCCAAACGCTTGATTATTGACAGATTGAGTAAATCAATAATCGAACTATTTTCATCAAAATGATGCTAAAAGTAACTAACTACCTACTTTCATAAACCGTCACTCGGGTCATTGGCTGTGTTTGTTTCCATATTTTTGACACATCGAATGTACTTAATGTTTGATTACAATGTGAATACCCTGATTACAGGATTGCATAAATACCCTACATTGAAATGATTAAAATGCCTGTAATTTCTCAGGAAGTGAATAGTTATTTTTTTAACTTTTGTTATGAATTTACTTAACAAAATATGTTCAAAGCCCAAAATCGATTGCACAACATTAACATATAGTAGAGATTGGGGCTGGCTCTGGTAGTTCCATTCTGACACACGCCCCCCCCCCCATACACAAGCGCAAGTGTTTAGGACCGGCCGCATTTCCAATCTATTAAGTATCTAACCAAACCCAAATTCTTTTATTTGTAGTTTTATCTTAAAGCTAGTAGTTACCCACGGTTTCATTCGCAATTTTCAAAATCCAAGGGCGTATGTAGTAGCCTTCTTATTGATGGCAGTTATAATCTAACTGATGGAGAGAGCCCGATGCTATTTTCCAAACAAAAGGATCAAAAGTTCTGGTCGTTTAAATTCAATACCTAATTTATTTATTGTTCCACAGTTGAGTTTATGTTGGTGAACTGACCAATAAAATAAGAACATACGCGCCTTTTGGAAATACAGTGTGGATAAAAAAATGTTTATTTCCGGTCTACAATCTTTTTGCTGTTATTCGTGATTTTAGTTGTTTACCCCGAACAAGAAAATATGTGCATACGTAAGCCTTAAATACTGGCGTGGTTATTTGTAACGCCATCACTGGTGCTGGGGTATAGCAAACCCCCATTTTAGTACATTATTGTAATAAACATCCAATAACAAATTACAATGACGACTTAGCCATCTCATTGACGAAAGTAACTAAACCAGGTAACATAATTTGATTACGATGTGAAGAGCTATTCTATACAATTAATCTTTATTTCTAGACCGGTCATTAATACAGAGTGAACAGTGGGTTGGTTATTAGTATTTTTACCCAGTTCGATTAAACAAGCGTTTACTCAAAGTGCGTCCTGTGTACAACTTTGGTAATTGATAGAGTTCGATCTATGAGTAACAACATAAATACAATCTCACATTTAAATTGCACTGTCGTTTTCGTTTTGGAAGCTTACAACGATAACACTCTAGACCTACTATGTAGGTAGTTTGTAATTGTCCACCAAACTTCTGCTCTCCTGATACCCCAGAGACGTTGTGGGAACTCACACACATCGCAGCAGTCTGATCGCAGCATCGTTCGATCACACAAAGCGATCGATCGATCAGTGTTCTGCAGGCATTATTTTAGATTTGGATAGATTTTGTATGGAAAATCAGCCTACAGTATGTATTCTTATGGTGGTACGACTTACCGAAAATAATGTCACCGAATGCTTCGGAGTTCAAAGCCACCTCCCCCCGCTCAAAAGATTATTTGTATAATATATAACTATGCTATCGTATAATCTCTAACTATAACACGGCTCGTGGAAACGATAACTGCCTAAAAGTAGTTCTAAGAAGTTGGTACAAAAAATTATCTTACACATAGGCGAAGTAAATAGGCCAACTTGCCTACGTTGGCCGTCTCGGTACTCGTCATCCGCATTATAAAATGCTTGACACACCAAGAAGCGTTTAGGCGAGTCTTAAACGCCTTTCGCGTTGGAGCATTTTTGATTGAACAGGTCAGTCTGTTGAGGAATTGAACACCAGCTTGTGAGGGCAGGCGTTTATAAACCACCGTTCTGCGTCTACCAGTTCGGTTGTTTGCTCTGCGACGTCTCACACATGTTTGTCTTGGCCTCTAGTTAAGGCACATTTATTCATATATAACAAAATTATTTCTAATATATATAGATACATAGCAGAGTCAACTGCTTCCATGTTTTGAAAACTTGCCTGCACGACTCTCTGAATTTGATATAGCGATGATTCGAATCGCCTGTTTTTGGAGTCTGAATGCTCTTTGGAACTGCTTGCGCAAGCTCCCCAAAGGACCTCTCCGTAGGCCAGATGGGGGTAAATCAAGCCATAATACGCCGTAATCAGTACCTGACTCGGGCAGTATTTGGCTAAAGAAAGACCTCAGAACAAAGATGCCTGAGCAGAGTTTGGAGCAAACAAGGCCATATGCTCATTCTAAGTCAGTCCTCGATCAAAGTACATTCCTAGGAATTTCGAAGAACGACTGGAATTTCTTCCAGTGTGGAATCAGCCATCATGCTTACAGCATCCCCTAAACATTTTTCTTATAAAAAGTGTTTTGTATCTGGAATAGTTTTCGAGAATATATAAATTCTATAAAGAAAAAATCAATAATATTTCACAATGTTGTCACAAAATCTACTTACTTCTTCCGACAATGCTGTATGAACTATTTAAAATTATAAGACATTTAGCCATTCTGAAGACATTATTTCAAAAATGAAGACAGGAAACAAGCAAGGTTCCATAAGTAGGGTAATATTTGATTAAAATACATATATGCATTTTTAAAATTATATTTCTTGGGGTCTTTTTTCCTAAGTCTCTCCAGAGGACATGCTACCGTAAAACATTTAAAACAGTTTTTGCGTATTACTTAAATTTCCTACTCTAAATGCAAAAGATTTGTCATTGTGATTAGAAATGTCTTAATTCATCTGTCATCGGGGAAGTTAACATAAAGAGATGCCTGTGGCTTTAAAATTATTGAAAAAAGCATTAACGAAACGAAATATCTAATTACACATCTCTATTAGTTAGACTGCCTTCAGTATGTAAGCATTCAAATGTAGGTCACCACCAACCTACGATCATAGAATAAAGTTCTCCCTAATATTTTCAAATCTAAATACTCATAGATAAATCTACCTAAGATTACAGATACACAATCTACTATTTACAGTACTGGTGATTCACACATGTGATAAAAACAAGCCCAAAGCAACAATATTCCGGATGAGAGGTACTAACATGCAAGCAGTAATTAAAGTCGTATTGTTCTATTTAACAATGTGCATGCTATCAATTAATCAGTTCATTGTCTCTTTGTAATCACGAAACAATAAACACCATGTTTTGGATTCTATTATCAAAGTTCATATCGATCTCGACGACATATCATCTTTTTGTATATAAACTGTCGTGGTTAAGAAAAAAAAATGGAGTTGTCACTGCAAAGAATGAAATTCTCGAGCACAAGTCATGAGTATGAGAAATACAATCACATGCTGTTTTATTACTCACTTGCGATTTTCATGTATCCTACTTTCATCCGTGCCGGTGTGACAACGCCTGGACTGGACTCCAAGCAGCTTTTGGGTATGTTTGAACCCTTTTCTTTCCCTTTTCTTCTTCTTTCTATTCTTTATTTTTGTATGTACTAATACTTTCCCCACCTGACGAAGAGGATAGATTCCAATCCTCGAAACGTTGTGTTATACCTTTTGTAACCATAACGATGACAAATATCCGAAGTCCTGTTGTCTTGTCAATAAATTATTGTCTGCTCTGAAGGCTAAGATTTATTTACTGGTGCACAGCCACTTTTACTTCGGTATATGGCTTTTAAGAGAAGGCTGTGCTGGTAGCAATCCTGATTTTATCTTTATAAGAATAATTTTAAACATAGAACACCTTTACGGCCTTACTCTTTGTGGAATTGTGAGAGATTTAATGATCTCAGTAAAATGATCAATTAATTAATGTTAATCCAGTGGTTTTTTAAATGTTTCGATATTTTACAGTATTTTAAGAAAAAAATTCTGTTTGTACTTTTTACGGCTGAAAATAAGGGAACAAAGGTTTTGAGGTCTAATGTTGTTCTTATGGGACAAACCTCAAGCCGTTTAAGTAATAATACTAAAGTAATAATACTAATAATACTAAAGCACTGTAAAATCGATATCAATCCCAAGACAGTCATCGGTTCTCTGTAGTAACATTGTATTGTCCAGGTATGTGAGAGAAGACGCCAGTTATGTACAGACTCCTGCTTCTGGTTTCTGCATGTCTGGGAGCCCATCATCCTGAAGTCCTAGGGGAGGAACCAGATCCTGAGGACGTGGGTAAGCTACATCAATTGTCATAGGAACATTGGTAGTGTTGGTATTCCTTTAGTGTTTAGGATACAGGATATTCTGGTGATATCGTGGGTAGGTTACAATAGTAAACGTGCAACCTTTTCCTACTCAGCGATTATGTTACGTTTCCCCAGAAGTCACTTAAGAACGTAGAAGAATAATTAATCCTACAAGGAGTTCTGAGTTCAGAATTAAATCAACTTTTCACTAATTAGCCTCAAACATTTGCAGACTACCGTAAGGTCTACCACTTTATAACACGCTGTAGTAGTCCAACCAGGAAATGAAGTAGAAGATTGGGAGGGATTATTACGTTAAATACATACTTGAAGTTTGGCACACTTCCATATAGCCTCGGAGCATGAAAACAATTTCCACAGTATAAGCATACGACGTGGTTTTTGTGGAATCAATAGAGGAATTTTTCGAAGAATAAAATCGATCTCAGCCCCACTAGTTTTGCTGGACGTTGAAATCGGAAGAGTTTATAAAATATGGAACAATAATTTCTTTTTCAGATTATATTTTTCTTAGCTTGAGACACTTAAAAGTGACATACATTATAGTTCATGTTACCGTCAGAGAACTAGATAAAGAGATTGTAAATCACTAGTTTCGGGGTTTGTAGACGGATGCCAGACGATGGCTTAACATTTATTTACATGTACGGCGTTTGGTTTTAAGTAAGAACATTTCATATGAGTAAAAAATGATCGTTTCAAGTATTTTTACCTTTTTTATACTCCCGTATTTTTACCTCTATCAAAACTAGCGCGGGTTACTTTAAGAAATTTTCTCTGTTGTTTTCAAGACAAATACAGATGTAACACAAACTGGCTCTCAGCTCTTGGACTGTCGGTTCTTAGGCTTACGCACTCGGTGTCATGTGTTTATCAATTCATACCTCTTCACAAAACATTGCTTACAAAGTTATATCTATCAGGAAGCGCCTTGCCTCTGCGTAACACTCGATCAACAGCAACACAAGAAAATTAAATAAAATAGTAGAAATTGTCATAATATTAAGTGACCAAGTGAAAGAGAATAGCATATATACTGGACTTGGAGAAAGGCACGATTGTCGCAAGACGCTCCCCGTCCGTCAACCAACGACACTCAAAAGGCATAAGCTCATACCTTGCTCTTCCATATGCTCTTATGCAACTACTTGCGGGGTGTCATGCAACTATTCCTGAGGCAAGTAATGTTGCACCAGCTTGCGTCTCTCGTGCAACTACTCACGAGGCATGCAATGGGTATCTGGCTAGCGTCATGACATGGAAAGGGAGCTATTGGGATGATAGTAAGGTAGTGGCGGAGGTGCTTGGCTTACCGGAATCCTGTTGGATTGCACTATCTGACTGAAAATATTTAAAACAAAAAATACTACTTGAGCTTCCTAACACGATTTGGATTGTACTGAACAGCTGTTGTTTGTTTCAGACAACGGGCAATGTATCCCTATAAGGTGCGAGATGGGGGTTCCGCCCAAACAGTGTATCAGCCTCTGCGCCCTCCGCCACTACCTCCCCACCTGCCACCCTCCGGGCGATTTCTGCCTCTGCAAGCGTTTAGTCGGTAACTCCGTCGAGCTCGTCAGTCCAGACGAGGTGTTGGACCAGCCTGAGGAGCCTCAGGTGCACTACAGCGTCTTGGCCGTCTTCGTACCTTTGAGGGACTTCTTTTTCCAGGATGCTTCCGAGGAAGAAGAGGTTATTTTTCCCACGGCCGAGACCTACGCCAGTGTCAACGTCCACGAAGGAAGACTCTTCTGGGACTTCCGGTACATCCTGACCGGACTCTTCCTCCTGATGGTGGCTCTGGTGGTCTACGAGTTGATCATGTGTAGAGCGCAGTCTCGTCAAGACAGGCTCGAGACTGGAGAACCAATCAAGTGGATTTTAACATGAAGATCTTAACTTAATGGTTTGATTCTACGAAGAATAGAATTTGTTCTTCAAATATTAACTGATTGTTTAAAATTTTAAGTGTGAAAAATATTGGACCAACGTTTAGAATTTGTAATTATAAAACTATTTGGATTTTATATTTATTGATTTGTAAGATGAATCTCCAACTGACAATTAAAACTGTTTTTAAAGATTTGTAATTGCATTCTTAACCCCTAGAAATTCGACGACAGTCCAGCATTAGCATTCCCGTGTTTTAATTTCCATTGCCTATTCTGTGCTTGTTCTCATTCTTGACTCTATTCAGAAATTTAAGTTTCCTGACATCTCTGAGCGGAATAATTTTGGCTGTGAGTTGGCTGCTCTAACGTCCACGATTGTACACCCAAGAGGATATTACATTCTTAAAGATTGCAGCGGCATCTGATAAGAATCGTATACAATTGTAGGGGTTTCTTGTTTGTTAGGCATTCCTAACTAAAAATGGATGCCAAATGCACTAGTCCAGTTTGAGTTAATAAAAGAGTATTTGGAGCATACTCTTGGCTATGTCATTAAGCTATGAGGACGAGCACCTGATTTTACCAACACCCTCTTGATACAGGAGAAAGCAGCAATAAGGGTGGTTTTCCATATGGTTTATCTGGTATATTGTTTGGTTACTAACTAAACCAGAAATTTTAGAGATAAAATATTCGTAAGCTAAAAAGTTTGAGTCACAAGAGGGAGTACGATTTTACTAAGTTCCGGGAGCCAAGGAAGATGGATGGGAGTAAAATTGTCACCTTACCGGCCTCGTAACCCAGTTCAGTTGTACGTAAACCCTTCTATGCTAACTGTTCAGGCAGGAGGACAGCATTCAGAGCAGAGATATAGCTGAGATACTCGGTACTTTCTAGAAGTGGGAAATGATCATATTTTTCCTGTACCTTCATTGGTTCAGGAACCAAACCTTATGATGGAGATGTTGGTTGCATCCGTGGCATTGGTCACTCACTATTCATGAGGAGAGGTAACCGCAATGTCATTGTGGTTACTCAAACAGCGCTTCAGGTATATGTGCACACTATTCATGACCTCGGACAACCTTGAACATTTGTACCGTTGATCTTTTTCCAGTCGTAGCGTTAACATCACTAGAGGTCTACTACCTGATTTGTTCAAGTAATTAAGTTTTTAAATAAACTTCCAGTGTAGTTTTTTAAAATATGGACACCCCAAGAAAACCATTTTCTTTCAATTTGAATGTTGAATTTAGCTCCATGATGACTTTTTCCTATTTTATATGTCACTGATGCCGAAACGATGCGAAGTCTCGTTTTGTGCTTCCTCGTCGCCGACTTTCTTTGGATCTCTTCAGACGAACGTGACTCCAGATTCCAGGAGTCAAGTCCGAGACAGCGTCAGATTCCAGACGCTGCACTGAGAGGAAGGTGAACTGGAGCTAAATTCAACATTCAAGTTTTCATCCTCACCGAACAGTTGATGATGGCCAGTGTAATCTAGTGACCCTTGTGCTTGCAGACCGAGACCCGAGGGTGAGTTGCTACGATGGCTTCCCTAGCGGCCAGTGCGCCGCCCGCTGCCACAGCTCTGACACTGCCCCCGCCTGCCTGAAGGGCGGCGCCTGCGTGTGCCAGTCCCTGGCGCCACCCCCAGTCCTCGGGCCCTCCCTGGTACTCCAACAGCTCGCGGAAGAGGCCCGTCTGGAGTCCTGGACCACGATCCAGGACATCGTCCTCGACTCCGCACTCGTATACCTCGCCGTCGCCTGTCTCCTCTACTACTGTCGCAGGAGGTGCTCACGCAGAAAGTCACCCACCGTCAGCATCTAGAGAGAAACATCCGCTGGCTCGCTCTCTAATTCAAATACAATTCTATATCGTATTAATGTTTATTTAAAAAGTAATTAGTAGACATAAATAAGAAGCTGACCATAGCAGAACAGCTCCAAATAATGTGTTAGCAACAATTTGTTGTGTTACACTTTACAATCACTTAATTAAGCTCATAAATTAAGTTTACTGTTTTGATAAAAAGCTGTAACAAAATAAAAAAAACAACGTAATCCAAAAATGAAGTAAGGATTAAGGGATTCTAGATGAAAACCTATCACAAAAGGGGAATTTGTGGCTTAATAAAATATTAGGCTCCATATCCACGACATTTTTTACAAAAGTAAGAATTTAAAAAACACATGATTATAGGTTAAATTCTTTGAGACAATAAACCTTCTTTTTTAATTCCTTAATTTTTTGCTTGAAAAATAATATATAATATCAACAACCATCCTTATTGCTTACTGCCTCGTTAAATTACAGTGGGTTGTTTACATCACATACAATATCAACAATTTTCAGGATAACTATTTTCGGTTGTCAATTTTTAAGGTGTGCTCAATATTAACCAACTATTACACTTAATTCTGCATTAACCAGTTAATAAGTTGGCGATAGACCATAAATGATTAACAAAATTTACTTACAAATCATCGATAGTATTTCAACACAACCATATAGTGTATCAGTATTTACTACGATTATTTAAGATAATCCCGAATTAAATATTTGTAATTAAATTATAAGTTTTCGAAGAAGTTCTTTTATGAAAGTAATTTCTTATAATATAATAATTATAATATAATTTCTAATTAATATAATATAATCTAACATATTATGTTAAATCTTTCAATACAGCATTTAGTTCATTTTTAAATAAGCTGATATTTCGAATCGATATAAGTATTTATGCACGCGTTTAAAACAAATATTTACTGCTTCTATTACTAAATATAGAGTTCCCATATTACTGATAGTGCTGTCACCCAACGCAGGACGTCGGTACAAAGAAGTCCTTCTCAAGTCCCGCCAAGCGTTTAAAGTCTTCTCCAGTTACTCACAAAAATTTAAGAATTCTTAATCGATTATTTAATTTAAGATTTACTGTTATATTATTCCTTCTTGAAAATACCTAAGTAGATGAGAATAAGTTGTACTTTTACCGGCGATACCTTAATATTAACTTGAAGATATTACAAAGTAATTAGAACACGATCTAAAATACCTAATGATTAAAACAAATTGCATACTTGATAAAAAGTAAAATGTTTTGATAAATAAAAACTACCTTGAGTAGCTATATAACTAAACAAAGAAACAACATAGTTAGTTCATAAAGACAAACTTTATAGTGCTCCACAACCTTAGGAAAATGTCTCACATTTTATTGTTAATTGGTAAAAATCCTCAATAAAATTATCTGGATACTGAATTTCCAATAGCTCACATATTCGACTTGAGAAGAAAACACATCGGTTTATATATGTATTACTATATTTAGGTATAGTTTTTAGTCCACACAAACATTTCGAAGTCTTATCTACGAAACCACCACACTGTAATCGTTATTTGTAAGGTTTGTATTCTGCGAAAGTATAATTTACAATGTTTACAAGAATAGAGGTCGGGTTACTTTACAATGTTATCTTATCTTATCTACTTAACACAATACAACGCTATATAGGTCAGATCACAGATGCCTCAGAGAGCAGTCAGATATTATAATGTTAATCTGCAGAAGTTTTAGCGGTTTCGTTTACACTGACAAAAAGATCCTAATAGGCCATTCGTACGCATTGCTTGCCATACAAATTTATGGCGGAATTCTTCTCCTAAACATACAAAGACAGTTCTCCAGTAATGACAAGACATAAATTATAATCTAAACTTGAATTTTAGACAAATTCACATATTTCGCAATCTATAGGACGATAAATACAATTTTCTCAATTCATTTAAACATTTAACTAAATTTTCATCATACTTAATTCACTTTTCGTAAATTATAATAAATAAACGTAAAGTAGAAAACGTAAAAGAACACAACAGTATTTTTTATGTGTAAAGGAAACTAACTGAAATTGACAAGCAAAGCGAGTTGAATGTCTCGTTGATGTTGCTGTCGCTTTGCACCGAGAAATACAGCACGCAGTTTCTGCTCTCCTGATATCTTGGAGCGCCATTCCGCAACCTACCAGATAGTTTGAATTCCGGGCGACCGTATTGAACTGACATAGATTCCGCCAGGCGGCAGCACTGTCCAGAGAAAGGGAGTACAACAGTGTTAGTTCTTGCAGTCTCCGACAGATAGCAGCAGGTACACTATAAACTGTCGGAATGTGATTTGTGTTTTCCTAATCACTCACTCGCACTCGAGTTTTCCTTATTGGATACCAAAATAAATTAGAGTATTCACAAGACAGACTTTATTTAACACATTTCTAAATTTACAGGTATTACAACGAACGGTTTATTCTGCCTCCCAAAAGGAAACCTCTTTTCTGCAGTTCGAGGTAAATCCAAGAGACGAAGACAATTATCCATAGTAAAATTATAAAGTACTACAACAATATTACTGATTCGAAAGTAACGTATTTCGAGCTTCTAGGCCTATTTGAAGGCGATTTGGCGACAGGAAGTATGACTCATCGGGTAGTTTTCGACTCATTAAGAAACAAGGAAAGTACTAGTTACATATAATGAAGTTTATTTTGGTCTCCGATAAGGAAAACTAGTCAATAATAGTGGCCTCCACATAATACTAAAGTACATTAATCTTTTTAAAGTAAAAAATTAATTTATAAAATGAAAAATTTTTTTATACTGTATTGAAACTGTAAAGTACGCGCCTATTATGTTTGGGCGTATTACGTTCTGGTGTGTTTGTTCAAATCTATATTGCACATCGATTTTTTCAAACTTGAAATAATACATGCTATTGATTGTTTCATACCATAATTCCAAAGAATATTTGTTTCTATAAAATATACAAAAAATCATCTTTTACTAAACACAACATACGAGTATATTGAGTATATTTCATACTACAATTGCGCTTTATTTCAACTATACTTTTTACGTACTCTCGGGTGAAGTTCCGCTTAGTTATGCACTAGTCATAAAATCACTATTATAGTTATAATAACACTCGTGGTATCTGCAACAAAAATTATAGGGAAGGTCTTTAGGGTTGTCAATTTTGTGGAAAATAAACAATGAGAGTCAATAATTTGAGTAATCTTTGAGTAGGGTGGATGAATAGTAGTCTAATAAGCTATAGATTTGGAAGCCTTAATTTATTCCAATTAACAGAACAATGTTGTACATTTGAGTATTGGCAATACATTAATGCAGGTTGTTAACCGTTTCAGATTTCTTGTGTATTTTGTAAGAATAAGACGGAAGGAAACCCTTGAACAGTTCTGATTCCCGGATACAACAGAGACTTGATGGTAACCGATTTGACGATGACGCGACGTTCTCTTGATAGATTGACTCTGCTTGTGTGCGTGTGTGTTTGTGTGGAGGGGGAGGTTTGAACTGAGTATTTACTGATTCATTCATTCATTTAGTTTACTTGGATCCTTCACCCTCTCTGTTAACAACTTAAAATGATTGATTACGTGTTGACAACTAAGCTACGCGTACCTAACAGTCATGCACTTTATTAAAGAATATGTGGTTTATGCAGAAAATAAACACCATGTTTTTTAAAATCCTTTAAAATTAATACAACGCAAACATAGAAAAACTAAATTCCTATAAATACGTCAATACTTAATTATAATACTCATTTTCGGGTTAACGCTGAACAAATTAAGTAAAGCTGTATAAGGTTTTTAGTCTTTTGGCTTGCTTTTAAACTATAAAAACTCAGTAAGTTTGTATCGTTTGTAATATTTTTAATTAGGTAGAACCAAAATAAAATAATCACTTTCCACTTCCATTTATTATAAGTAGCTCACGTGTTGGTCTTCGGGTTCAGCAGATAACTTCTGGTATCCTAATACTTAGGATCCAACAATGAAGCATGGCGCCCATCGGGGGACATTCCTGGGATGTTTGGAAGTCAACATGGCATAGTATCTCTCTCTCCTTACATCATTCCTTAGAAATGCATAATGGCGCACAACTGTGCAAAACTAATCCGACACTGTTTCTCCTGAGGTTCTTATGGTTTTACACCATGTTAACTAAGCACGTGAATTTTTCTTAAGCTGCCATTCATTGTAGGCGAGCCAAGCTATCCATATTAATGCCATTATTTTCATAACTCCTAGCACAATGAGCGCTGTGTAAACCTGACACTGCCGTTAGTTTTATGAGGGTGTAATGCATATTTAAAGAGATTAGAAAAAGATACTTACTTTTTCATATCTCCTATTAATTTTTTTCCCAACCGTTTAAGTAACATGGACTCAAAATAATTGGCACAAATAGTCATGCATGCCCTTGAAATAAAAGAAAGGTCGATAGATAACTTAGATAGCCTACACTAGCCGCAACATGGTTAATAATAAGGCTGTTTCATTCTGTGTGGTGTATTTAATTTGACACTGGATAATGTATTCTTATATGGCTATCTCTAAACATGGAAGGAAGATCCAAAAAATAAATAGTTTCCAGTGACAAAGTAGTTCTAACTACGAGACAGATAGCTTGTCTCTGACCGCCGGATACTCTAACGAAATTGCGAAAACCAAGTTCACATCCTCCATCACCCATCATCATCATCATCACATTCTCCTCGTTTTTTTCCCAGACTTTCAAAAAGATATATAAACAGAATTTATTTTTCAAATATCTGTTTCATAATTTTAATAAACTAAAGTAGAATTATTTTAATTAGATAAGCGACTATATCCATTTTCCAATTACTTACATTAATTAGTTTGTGTGTAATTAATTCATGTATTATGCCCATATAAAGATTTTTCAATTTTATAAAATGATTGATGGGATTACTCATACCTCTATGATGATGTATTATAGATTAATTTTATCGATCCTTAATTGTATCGATTATAAATATCGCTCTTTTTATAGGTAAATCTAAACGATTGATTATTGACAGATTGAATAAATCAATAATCGAACTATTTTCATCAAAATGATACTAAAAGTAACTAACTACCTAGTTTCATAAACCGTCACTCGGGTCATTGGCTGTGTTTGTTTCCATATTTTTGACACATCGAATGTACTTAATGTTTGATTACAATGTGAATACCCTGATTACAGAATTGCATAAATACCCTACATTGAAATGATTAAAATGCCTGTAATTTCTCAGGAAGTGAATAGTCATTTTTTAACTTTTGTTATGAATTTAACATAACAAAATATGTTCAAAGCCCAAAATCGATTGCACAACATTAACATATAGTAGAGATTGGGGCTGGCTCTGGTAGGTCCATTCTGACACACGCCCCCCCCCCATACACAAGCGCAAGTGTTTAGGACCGGCCGCATTTCCAATCTATTAAGTACCTAACCAAACCCAAATTCTTTTATTTGTAGTTTTATCTTAAAACTAGTAGTTACCCACGGTTTCATTCGCAATTTTCAAAATCCAAGGGCGTACGTAGTAGCCTTCTTATTCTTATTGATGGCAATTATAATGTAACTGATGGAGAGAGCCCGATGCTATTTTCCAAACAAAAGGATCAAAAGTTCTGGTCGTTTAAATTCAATACCTAATTTATTTATTGTTCCACAGTTGAGTTTATGTTGGTGAACTGACCAATAAAATAAGTACATACGCGCCTTTTGGAAATACAGTGTGGATAAAAAAATGTTTATTTCCGGTCTACAATCTTTTTGCTGTTATTCGTGATTTTAGTTGTTTACCCCGATCAAGAAAATATGTGCATACGTAAGCCTTAAATACTGGCGTGGTTATTTGTAACGCCATCACTGGTGCTGGGGTATAGCAAACCCCCATTTTAGTACATTATATGTAATAAACATACTACTAACAAATTACAATGACGACTTAGCCATCTCATTGACGAAAGTAACTAAACCAGGTAACATAATTTGATTACGATGTGAAGAGCTGTTCTATACAAGTAATCTTTATTTCTAGACCGGTCATTAATACAGAGTGAACAGTGGGTTGGTTATTAGTATTTTTACCCAGTTCGATTAAACAAGCGTTTACTCAAAGTGCGTCCTGTGTACAACTTTGGTAATTGATAGAGTTCGATCTATGAGAGTAACAACATAAATACAATCTCACATTTAGATTGCAACTGTCGTTTTCGTTTTGGAAGCTTACAACGATAACACTCTAGACCTACTATGTAGGTAGTTTGTAATTGTCCACCAAACTTCTGCTCTCCTGATACCCCAGAGACGTTGTGGGAACTCACACACATCGCAGCAGTCTGATCGCAGCATCGTTCGATCACACAAAGCGATCGATCGATCAGTGTTCTGCAGGCATTATTTTAGATTTGGATAGATTTTGTATGGAAAATCACAGCCTACAGTATGTATTCTTATGGTGGTACGACTTACCGAAAATAATGTCACCGAATGCTTCGGAGTTCAAAGCCACCTCCCCCCGCTCAAAAGATTATTTGTATAATATATAACTAACTATGCTATCGTATAATCTCTAACTATAACACGGCTCGTGGAAACGATAACTGCCCAAAAGTAGTTCAAAGAAGTTGGTACAAAAAATTATCTTACACATAGGCGAAGTAAGTAGGCCAACTTGCCTACGTTGGCCGTCTCGGTACTCGTCATCCGCATTATAAAATGCTTGACACACCAAGAAGCGTTTAGGCGAGTCTTAAACGCCTTTCGCGATGGAGCATTTTTGATTGAACCGGTCAGTCTGTTGAGGAATTGAACACCAGCTTGTGAGGGCAGGCGTTTATAAACCACCGTTCTGCGTCTACCAGTTCGGTTGTTTGCTCTGCGACGTCTCACACATGTTTGTCTTGGCCTCTAGTTAAGGCACATTTATTCATATATAACAAAATTATTTCTAATATATATAGATACATAGCAGAGTCAACTGCTTCCATGTTTTGAAAACTTGCCTGCACGACTCTCTGAATTTGATTTAGCGATGATTCGAATCGCCTGTTTTTTGGAGTCTGAATGCTCTTTGGAACTGCTTGCGCAAGCTCCCCAAAGGACCTCTCCGTAGGCCAGATGGGGGTAAATCAAGCCATAATACGCCGTAATCAGTACCTGACTCGGGCAGTATTTGGCTAAAGAAAGACCTCAGAACAAAGATGCCTGAGCAGAGTTTGGAGCAAACAAGGCCATATGCTCATTCCAAGTCAGTCCTCGATCAAAGTACATTCCTAGGAATTTCGAAGAACGACTGGAATTTCTTCCAGTGTGGAATCAGCCATCATGCTTACAGCATCCCCTAAACTTTTTCTTATAAAAAGTGTTTTGTATCTGGAATAGTTTTCGAGAATATATAAATTCTATAAAGAAAAAAATCAATAATATTTCACAATGTTGTCACAAAATCTACTTACTTCTTCCGACAATGCTGTATGAACTATTTAAAATTATAAGACATTTAGCCATTCTGAAGACATTATTTCAAAAATGAAGACAGGAAACAAGCAAGGTTCCATAAGTAGGGTAATATTTGATTAAAATACATATATGCGTTTTTAAAATTATATTTCTTGGGGTCTTTTTTCCTAAGTCTCTCCCAGAAGACATGCTACCGTAAAACATTTAAAGCAGTTTTTGCGTATTAAGTATTACTTAAATTTCCTACTCTAAATGCAAAAGATTTGTCATTGTGATTAGAAATGTCTTAATTCATCTGTCATCGGGGAAGTTAACATAAAGAGATGCCTGTGGCTTTAAAATTATTGAAAAAAGCATTAACGAAACGAAAACACCTAATTACACATCTCTATTAGTTAGACTGCCTTCAGTGTTAGTTTAGTGTAATTAAAAATTACAACCGTTTTCTTTTTGTAACAATGCAAAAAATAAAAAAATGTAATCATTTTTTCAAGTTGAAGCTTGAAGACAAATGTTTAAAGGTCACCACCAACCTACGATCATAGAATAAAGTTCTGCCTAATATTTTCAAATCTAAATACTCATAGATAAATCTACCTAAGATTACAGATACATAATCTACTCGTATTTACAGTACTGGTGATTCACACATGTGATAAAACAAGCCCAAAGCAACAATATTCCGGATGAGAGGTACTAACATGCAAGCAGTAATTAAAGTCGTATTGTTCTATTTAACAATGTGCATGCTATCAATTAATCAGTTCATTGTCTCTTTGTAATCACGAAACAATAAACACCATGTTTTGGATTCTATTATCAAAGTTCATATCGATCTCGACGACATATCATCTTTTTGTATATAAACTGTCGTGGTTAAGAATTTGACTACAACTGCTGCATTGCGGGTGAAGTTAAAATAGTATCATAACTAGATTACTAGCTTACGTTTTTTAATTATTTTAAACATGTACAATCCGTAAAAATTATAAATAAAGCCAGTTCCGAGAAACACTTGGAATGGTCGGTAAACTTAATTTTTAGACAGTTTTGTTGAATATAGTTCTGGAACACTTTTGTAATATTTGAAGTAAAATTGATTTTTTTTTGCTACTAGAATACAAAAGGTGAATAAACTAGTACATTATACATTACTGAATACAAATGTATCCGAAATAGTGACTGAAAATAGAAAAATATTTCTATCGAGCAGTATCTACGGAACAAACAAAATCCTGCACCGTCATTATTTAGTTGAATCAAAAGGTGTGATCTCTACACACACACACACACACACACACACACACACACACACACACACACACACACACACACACACACACACACACGCACGCACGCACGCACGCACGCACGCACGCACGCACGCACGCACACACACTTTACTTCAGGTCGCAATATAGCTGTAATTGGATCAAGTAGAGCAATATATAATATATAATAATAATATATAATATATTCATAACGCACATTACATACACAATATTGCTATTTATTGTGTAGGAGTATTATACGTTGAAACTATTGACAGTTTTTGGTAGTATCAATCCGTGAAGAGTTACAATGAAGTGAAATATTTTTGTTTATTAATAGAACGGTGCGGCGTAATAACATGAATAACACAATCAATCATTTATATTCATCTATTATTAGTTTTTGTTTTCTCTATTATTGGGGGAAATTCATGGGATAGGCCTACTTCTAATTAATTTATCGACGTATTTTTAGTATTTTTTTAATTCCTATTCTCCAAAAAGACTTTGTCGATAAATTTATAGTAGCAGAGGTTAGTAGACACTTCCCCAAATGGTTTCTACTATGTCTGGATATTAAAAATGATCGGACAGTGGCTTACAAATAGGAGCAACTAGCTAATTGTAAACATTTGCACGATTAAAACAATTTTCACCGTACACTTTAGTCATTCTAGATTAATATAATTCATTGGTTGTTCACCTTCAGTAAGTAAAAATTTTTAATCTGATTTAAGCCTCAGCGTCAGCTATGCCGGCTTCGAAGTGCACTGGTTTTTATTTTCAAAGTGCAAAGTACATGCATGATTGGACCTCCCCGGGGATTTGAACCCGTGATCTCTCGGTTAAAGAGCCGAGACTATAACCATTAGTCTACGGAGGAGGACTAAATTTTGGGGTTATAAAAACAAAAATGTTAATCAGTCAGCTGGCTTAAACCAGTGATGCCGACTTAAAGCTATAACAGTACCAAAATTACCCTACCAACAGTTTTCTCCCCAGACCTGTTTGTCTCTTTAATTATTGAATGGTCCTCGTAAAAGGTGTAATAAGTTCAACAAAATAATTGTTCGGAATAAATGATATTTTCTGCAAGTGATTTATATGGACACAAAATGCACAATTTAATAAACAGGATTAAAAAAGTAATACAGTGGCTTGATAATCAATGTTTTACATACAGCTCAGGTGTTATTCTTTATACTCCAAGAAATAAGTAGTGGAAATCAAATCAGAGATTTTTGAATGAGTTCTCTTTTTATTGTGTGACAAAAACACTGTTCAAAGAAACTATTTCTGACGTTTTTTAAGTAGTGGCTTTTGATTACACAGAAATTGAATATTCAATATTGTCAGTTCAGTATAATACATTGACGTAGTCTAGGAATGGCCACACGAACCTCAACAACCATGGAGGAAGTGCTGCAAAGTTCTGCTCTCCTGATACTTCAGAGACAATATGGGGACTTGCGAGCCCAGCCTCCTCCTCCTTCCTCCTCTCTCTTGCTTTGATACAAGCGCCACGACATAAACTGACACACAGTATACTTTTTATTTTCGTATACAGTTTATCCTCGATTATTAGACAATAGCAATTGTTCTCTCGGGCAATTAATTGTAAATGGTTAGCTATGTTTAAAATGCTTAGTTATAAGTTGCTTAAAAAGCTTAATTGTAGGCACGTAGGTTACCTACACATTTTTGTATCTCGATATGGCACAAAACTCATCTTATTCATTTAAATCTATCTTCTTAGTTCTTATTTGTCTATACACTACTTTTTATTTTTTACGACATTTTTGAAAAATTGAAATTATACTCATTGCAAAGACTTAATATTGACACCCGTGCACCCTGACCACAAAGCTGAAATTATCTACTCGAACAAAACAGTCAAAACACGGCATAAGTAATAAAATATTGATTGCAATATTATAACCCCCATACATTTAAATGTTAGCTGTAATATTTCTTACGTAAACAGTGTACAAACTCAATTCCTTTATTTTGAAATATTGGATATTTTTTTATTTGGATATAAGGAATTAAATAAGAATAAACAAAATTGGTGAATGTGTGTTGGGAAAACAATCGAAAACATTGACAAGGTTGCCCAACCTTATCACTGAATTCTACCGAATGTGTGTTTCTTGTAGTGAACGTTTTATTGTTCATCACTATTTTACTGAGGCCATCGCACTTTAGTGAAAGTAGCTTCACTGTTACACCATAACAACAATGTTAAACTTCACGTCCTTAGATTTAGTCATACAATTATGAGAGGTATCTCATTTAAAATACGTAATTTACACGCACCGAAACGCTTTTTAGATTTCTTGTAAACTGTTGCCTTTTTTTAATATTTATGCGATGAAGTAATGAAAGTATATTTTTTCTCAATATATCGAGAATAAAAATATCTAAAAAAACTATAAACGTTTGGATGCGATCTATTATCTAAATTGGAAACACAAGATAATATTATCTTTTTTACCTTTCATAATAGTACGTCTTAAAACAAAAGGAGTTTTAAACTTTCTTATCATATTGTGTTTATTATCAACATTTACATGAACTTTATCATTCAGATAACACAGTAATTGCCGTTACCTCTCGTAAGTATTTATAATAGATGTAATTTTTTAACTAACCTTTTGTATCAACATGTACCGATTTCACCACTGTAACCTACTCGTAAACCTTATAGTATAATAATAAACCGTTATAGTTTCTATTACAACTTACAATGAATATGCATGGTTTGGCATTTAATAATGGCTTGTAACTTGTTTTTCACCTAACAAAACCACCTAATCGATGTTGTAAAAAAAAGGATTGAATTATACCAAGCCATTTAAATTTATCGTACAATGTCAGTTCTGTTTTATTCACATTATTCACCATTTATAACTGTTTAGTCTGTTTATATTACTACTCGGTATTCAACAAAAATTATTTAATTTAAAGGATACAAATTAAAAATTTTCCACGGATTTTTCTGAGTATGTATAGCAAAATGAGATAACATTATAACGAGTTATGAAGAGTCGAGTTGGAGTGAACTGCCAAGAATCTTTGGGCATCTGTAACTGTACAGCAGACCTCTGATCTCCTAATACCTCGGAAACGCTATAGTGACTTGCACATACTTCGCAGCTTTCGCTCGCTTCCACCTCGGCTTGCTCTTTTTTTTATTGAATTATTGTCGCATTGTAAACAAACAAAAGGATGTTTCTAAATAATGTTGGAATTTTGAACAAGGAAATCAAAATAGAATATTGTATAAAGCAGACGTCAACCACTTTAAAAGGTCGACTTTAAAAATGGATGCCGTGATTCGACGTGTACTTGTGGTATTATTTCCTTTATCTCACCGGAAATGAGAAGGCCTTGTTTCCGATACTAACTATGTGGCGGCAATTTCAAACTAGGCAGTGCGTTGTATTGGACTGAACCTTCTGATTTTGCGCTGACTGATTTATATACTGTTGTAATTATGTATTACTTATGTTCCATTGCAATTTTTTATTTCCGTGCAATATTATTGGAAGTAGAGTTAATAAAATAAGAGGACTAAGATGAATAGTTTGTTTAACATAAATACATAGTTTACAATAAGAAACAAGAATATAACACTTGTGGGTGTCTGGATAAACGAATAAATTATTTATTTCCTCCATTTTAACAGTAGGTTAATAAATAATCTATGATAAACAAATAAAAAACATTACATTAAAATGAATTTTATGTTTATATAATTTTAAATATCTAAGTGGAAAATAGGGTCCCTAAGGCGAAACCTATTTAGGGGGACTCCATCACATAATACATAATATAAATATAAACAAATCCTTTTTCGGTTGCAGACTTAAGGACAAAATGAAATATTTCTCACAATTTGTTAAAAATAACAAAATTATTACTTAAGACTAAGACAAGACTACATTGTTTATACATTAAATTGGTATAAGCCTAGACTTATACTACGCACATGTATATATGTGCATGTACACAATTATCAAATAATTTTGTTCAATATTTTGAAAACTATCATTTATACAATATTACAAGATAAACTAAATATTACTTATTAAATTCTGTTATTAATCGTTGATTCTAAATATAACCAAAAATAAACATTGAAAGCAATCCACCCTAATGGAGAATTGTTTGTCCAAATTATTTTACTTACCGGAATGAGTCGACATAATGTGACTTATGCGTGGATGTAAATAATAAATAATGTAAATGCTATTGGAATCAAAACATCTTTATGTACGAACCCATTTTGCTCTATGTACTATTTTTAATCACAAAACTACTCAAAGTGCAAAGGATTTCGTTTTCATGACGTTGTTATTTGCCACACAAATAAAAATTATTATTTATTTTCATAAAGTTTACACTGAAGTACGACACACTTTACGCGATCTACAAGTTGATGAACCACAATAGTACTGTTGGCTTCTGATATCCGGATACACTAGAGACGTTTTGCGGAGACATGGGAGACAGACACCCTACTACATACAATCTCCTCTCGCCTAGAGGTGACGGTATTTCAGTAATCAGTACTTTGTAACGGTTACTTTTCTTCAGTATCTGTAACGGTTACTGAGAACAAAAAATACTGATGACAGATAGCCTACTTTGTATTTAGTACTTACCATACGGTCATAAGATACAGACAGATATTTTCTCGTACTTTAATTAATTGCCCTGAAGTACTTATATCCTCACAATCGAACTCTGAAATACTGATCTGAGGCTGACAAATACAAATACAAATAAATACCGCGATCGTAACGCTCCAACTGGAACATATTGCTACTTCACAATGTAAATCACTAACCAACCCCGGCGTCAGTGTGATATTCTTGAATTACTTATTGAGTAATAAATAGAGAAATAATAATAATTTATTGAGAAATAAATTAATGAAAACTCAACAATTTATTTAATACATTGAGTTAAAAGTGTTTAGGCCTAATTATGTAAACTATGATTAGATATTTTACGTTTTTACTTGAAATGAACTCATTTAATTTTGTTATAATACAAAACTGTGTTAATGTACCAAAAATGGACCAAAGAAAATTAAAATAGAATTTTATGTTCATAACCTTAAAGAACACCCAGTGTAACAGTCCGTTGGACTCTCAAAAAGTATAAACTTTTTAATAGTAATAAATTATGTTTATAGATTTTTACATATTGCGTTGTACTTTTGAATACTAATAATTACATCAAAACATTTACAAACTGTGCGTTTATTAGCGAAAATACTCAGTATTTTAAGCGTTACAAGTACAGAAATATTGATTTCAAGTATCCAGTATTTGTTACCAATACTGGTTAGTACTTGTACTCAGTATCGCCGAGTAACGGTATCAGAAGTAACGGTTACAGGTATGTACTTTAGCCCATCTCTACCTCGCCGGTCCTCGCATCGAGTCGGTTAAAATAATAATCTTCATTAAGTTCATTTACTTCCCTTTCACTTCAGTATAAATGAATAAATCGTTTTAATTTAATCTTTTCCATGCATCTTGAGCACTCCTTGTCACTTAAATCAAAGAGATAATTTGAATCGGAAATAATTAATAGTATATATAATACATAAATAAGATATTATTCAGGGTGACCATTAAGTCTTAGGACGACTTTTATAAACTTTTAAACGACAAGAGATACCGCAACCAAATTTGGTATACCGTTACTGGAAACTGTAAGCTACTTTTCTGTGTATATGGTGGTCGGATTTCACCTTTGGGGGACGGCCCGTCGGGGGTTATAAGAAAATCTTTAATGACAGCCTATGTTGAGTTGTACATCATTTTAAAACATCTACTTGAACTGAAAAACAATGCCGCAAACCGGACTTCAAAAGGTTGATCCAGTCGGAAGAAGAAATTGCTGTTCAAAGTTCAAAAAAATGTTTAATACCATTATTACTTAAGAAATAACTAATACTGTAGCTGTTAGAAGTTAAGGGGAATACTTAGTAAACTCATTTAAAAGTAGATGTTCAAAATGTTTCCTTTCGGCCGTCTGACAATGAGCTACGTGTAATCAGAATAAAACCTACTGCATTAAGAATTACAATGAAAAGTGAAATCAGTGCCTATAAGTCAGGGTTTTCCCATCCACTGGAACTTCCTCATAATGGCTGTTATCTGTCTATCAGTCTATCAGTTCACTTATCAGTTCCACTCAAGCTACAGTACTTTTTGCATCCATATCTTGTTACTGTAAGTTATAAGTTTTTTAAAAGATGTCCTTTAGTGAGCGTGAAAGAATTACACTCTTAATGATGCGCGGCTGGGGGGATAATGTAAGACGTTTTGCAGAAGTAAAACATTTATTAAATGCTACTTTTCCTGATAGAGCTCCTATTTCTAAAATCCACAGCACATTACATATTTGCTCACTTTGTAGACACTGGTAGTGTTAAGGATCGAGCCAAATCTGGACGACCAAGTACTGTGACAGACGAAGACGGCTCATTAGACATTCTTCAGTCTTTCATTGAAAATCCAAAACGAAGATCAGTTAGATATGCAGCACAATCTCATGGAATAGGTCGTGAATTAGTTCGCAAATTATTAAAGAAGTCTGGTTTCAAAGCATACCGTGTTACCTTGTTGCAGAAAACTAAGCGAAGATGATTTTGATCGCAGGATGGAATTCAGTGAAATTATGATGAATAAAATTGACCAAAAAACCAAATACTTTTAGACGGTATTTTATTCTCAGATGAGTCGACTTTTATGTTGAATGGCCATATTAACAGGCATAACTGCCGGTATTGGGATAATGTTAACCCACACTGGATGAGTGAGTGTCACACACACAACATCCCCAAAAATTAAATGTATGGGCAGGTATGGTACGAAATTCAATTATAGGACCATTTTTCATCGATGGAAATTTAAATGCCAACAAGTATCATGATACGCTCCAAAATGAGATTGTTCCTGCTTTACAAGCTACTCTGGGCATTGACTTCCAAACATGTTTTTTTCCAACAAGGCGGAACACCACCACGCTATGGTGTTCAGGTAAGGCAATACTTAGATACGCAGATATTCCCCACACCGGTGGATTGGAAGAGCTATTCCAAGAGAATACATACAAAATGCAGTAGCCGGCTTTTATAACCGGTTAGCACATTGCCAGACGACCGATGGTGAACATTTTGAACTCCTACTTGAAAGACTTTCAGTAAGTATTCCCCTTAACTTCTAACAGCTACAGTATTAGTTATTTCTTACGTAATAATGGTATTAAACATTTTTTTTAAACTTTGAACAGCGATTTCTTCCGACTGGATTAACCTTTTGAAAGTCCGGTTTTGCGGCATTGTTTTCAGTTCAAGTAGACAATTAAAATGATGTACAACTCAACATAGGCTGTCATTAAAGATTTTCTTATAACCCCGACGGGCCGTCCCCCAAAGGTGAAATCGACCACCATGTACACACAAAAATAAGCTTACAATTTCCAGTAACGGTATACCAAATTTGGTTGCGATATCTATTGTCGTTTAAAAGCTATAAAGTCGTCCTAAGACTTAATGGTCACCCTGTATAATGTACATGCTATGTAAAACCAGCTAGTGGATGTACAGTGAAGGAAAAGTAACCATAATCAAATAAATATTGTAAAAGTATTTATAACGACTTGGATTGTAGATATTAATATTCAGACATCCAAGACGATATAAAATATTTTTGGGCCGGACTGAGAGCCCAAATTTACCTGTCCCGATCTCTCGTCAAAATGTGGTAGACGGACTGAGAGCCCAAGATCCGTTCCTCAAAATCAAGCATTCTTAGTACGAGGGCATCGTATAGTAAACATTACAAACAACGCCGTAATTATGAGTGTAGTTTATGTAAAAAAAATACAACTCGATGAACCGTATAAAAATGCTATGGCTTTTTCTTGTATACATTTCGTCATTACACTTTCTTGATCTGGTGTCTTACCCTCCTAAGAATCAGTGGTAAATGGTTGTCCTAGAACCTAGAGCGTCAGGATTTGTAGGAGGGGGAAAATAGTACGTTGAACAGTTTTTGCAAATATTCCGAGAACTATGCGGGGTAGTACTGGATACAAAATTAATTTGCATCACATTTCGAACAAATACAGTGTAATATATGTTTGTGCTCCGGCAAAGCGTTATTTATATATGGAAGGTATAATATAACGCAATTATTATAACATTTGTTCTAAGTTCTCAAACAAAAACAGAAAAGATCAAAAAAAATGACGCAACGTAAGTAATCCTTCCAATGCCATTTCTGGTTGTAAGAGACCATTGAAGCAGTTACCATTCTCTCTCCTGACTAGACGCTTGGAATGAAAGGGTTAAAATGTTCTTTGAATTTTTAAGCAAAATTCATTTATACAAAGAACTACAGTTAACAAAAGATTGTTGTTAATTTCTACAAGCGATTTCTATAATGTGAAAAAACCTTCACGGCCTTCCTCATTTTAATTCTGGCTATCTTCATAGATGTCACCTAGAAGCAATAGGTCACACCTGGCGCACCCTTGTTCTGAGCGATTATATAGTTCAAATAGTTTTTGGCACACAGTTTTAGATACACTGTAACATATTCTATGCAAATGCTATAGGGATCTTACGGGCGAAACCAATACATGGGTCTCAGCACTTAAAATAATTCACCAACAATCATTTACAAATGGTCCCTTTCAATGCAATTTAATACTACTGATCAATTTAGGTATTATGTAAGCAGTAGGAACAGAATTAATATCGTGTGCTTCTGTTTGATATTGTAACAATGCAGCTCAATAGTGTTGTGCCCAGCTTCAAACTGTGCTGCACACTTCTGCTCTCCTAATACCAAAGAGACTTTTGTGGCGACTAACACACGTATCTTGCTCGATTTTGGGTGTTGTTGAATGAAGAAGAAGGAGGTCGGGCTCCCCTGACGCACTCCGACCACACTCTCTCTATCTAGGTGATGTTTCCGCCGACCGACATATGTCCCCCCCTCCTGACGCATATAATAGGGAACACCGCACCGGGCTTCGTCGGTTGACGGGATCACCCGGAAGTGGTTAAAAGCAAAGCCGCCACGCACGATGTTCTTGATTATGAATCCTTCAGAAGGAATTGTAATCAAGGCTTGAGCATAATCGTTTCAAGACAAAATAATAGGCTATAGTTTATTGACCACATGCACCATCACTTTTAAAGTTGATTGGTTAAGCATCATATAAGTAACATTGATTACGAATATGACTAATACATTGGAACTTCACGAAATCTTTGCATACGTCTTTATAATAATCGATTTAACGACGCAGATCATTATTGTAGTTTAAAAGAGTCTTCTTGTGACTTAAGGAGGTAGTTTTCAAAACTCATGTCCCAAATGTAACAGATAAATTTGTTGATGTATACCGATGAGTTTGAGTGTTATTTATAGTTCATTAGCCTGTTTTGAGGCAATAACAACGCGCTTAATGTTGTGGTTGGGGAAGATCCCTCGTGATCTGAGGAGTGTGAAAAGTTTATATCCTGGTCGTGTGTTTTAGCCACCCAATGTCATTGTTTTCCTCTAAAACTTAAGGTTATAATGAAACAAATTAATAATAATAATAAAAATATAATTTTAATTATTAATAATAATTTACATAAATAGTAATTACCATTATCACCAATTATCATTATCACCATTAGATCACCAAAGTCACGTTGTGCATAATGGTATTTGGTGTATTAAATTTTATTATGTACACCTGGAAAAATATTTAAAATTATTGGAGAATTGTGTGTGTGTTTTTGACGTGACAACGTCTTAAATTAGGTTGCGGCTCGGAGTCACTCATGAAAAAGTGTAACGCCTGGTAACGTTACGATGCCCGTCCAGTGGGTCCGCCGCACGGGATCCGCACGGGATAAAGCAGATAACTGTGGGTCCGCCGCACGGGATAAAGCAGATAACTATGTTTATTCGTGAAAATGTGGAGTGCTTAGATTCGTCATTTACAACAACTACAACAATAAAGGTAAATAATTGTACACTGATATTTCATTATCGTAAACTATGATTGATTGATTAATTGTTAGATTGACACAAAAGTTGAGAAACTGAGTTTATAGGTTATGTCATACTATTGACAAATGTTGATAGTGTTAAGTAAATTATTAGTTTAAATCACTCTGCAATCAATCGTAATTCAGTCGATTGAGAAGAAACAGCGCGTATTGCTAGTCAAACATTTAAAATAACAAATTATAACCTCTAACCTGTCATAACAGTGCGACCAAACAAACGAACTAAACCGACCAATCACCACGCGCGGAGTTAGAATTTAACTGTGTATAGCAAGAATTTCAAATTCCAATTTTAGTAAATGTTTTATTCAACTTTACCATTTGCAATAACAAATTTTAATTAATTTCAAATTGTGTACAATGTTTTAGTAAACAAAATATATTTCTATAGTTAAAATTTGTGCAATTCTTATTTTCATTCAATTCTTTGTTCCTATTGTGCAATTTAATAATATTCATATCAATAGATATTCTACCGAGAAAAAGACGTTGTCACGTAAAATCTTCGCCCGTAAAACCGACTTTACAGGCAACCATAACTTTTTTTAAGAAAATAATTTGTGTCCAAATAAGAAGAGCTTCAAGGAAAAATAAAACTGAGAAAAAGTATAGTTTTATGTATCCAACAATTTTGATACATTTCCATTTCGATTTCCTCGAAACGCAGTGGGCTGGCTATTTGATTTCTTTCCTAAAGGAATTTCCTGTACCGATTTCATGAAAAAAAAACCAGTCTTTGTGCTTAGGTATACAATGTAACATGCCTCTTGTTTCCTGGACTACTTTTGTATTAGGATGTAAACTTTATTTAAATATTAAACAAACAAACAAAATGTGAAACGTGCATTTTTAATAGACTTTTTTTGTAATAGTGACACGTAAAACTGACAATAAGTATAAACAAAATGTTATGAGAATGTGGGTTTACTTCCCCTACTCAAACCTCAACATTTCACGTCACATTTATTGTTGAAAGTGGCCTAGCCTAAATGAGCTGGAAATAGCAGAAACTCTACTTTTAAGCTATACCAAATATAATGAATGTGTACACTAAGGATGAGATTGGCCTTTGAAATCCGTTAGATCCTTGGAAAATTGCAAATCCGTTTGATCCTCGGTAGCCCAGGGCGACAAAATGCTAGACCTGGAAGCTACAACTATAGACTGGAATAACACAAAATTGTTATACCAATGTATTTATGTATAGAGTATAATAATAAAGTCAATATAAAACATGTAATATAAAACAACATATTGTCCACTGAGCACATGGAAAATAGCGCATAGTTTACAACTTTTGTCCAATAAACCGACCATCAACGCACGTCAATTAACCTAGGTATAGAAAATAATACTTTGTGTTAACCTCAAACTTGGTAATTTTAGTTGGATTGGAATTGTAGGATAAAATATTAAACATTTGCAATATTCGATATGTGTTGACCCCCCCCCCCCCACATAATACAGAAAAATATTGTGATGGCGAAAATTGAACTTCGATTTTGAGTTGAAATATCCATTTTGGGTATGTTGAAGGTGACTAAATAATTTGACCATTTATCTACACGCGTGTATGTTTGAAAAATTAACCGGATAAGTTTTAATATATTATCAGATGAATTTACATGTTTACTAGCTTGTACTCAAATAATTTGGAAATAAAGTAATGTCAAGACTCTTAGCAGCTAGCAGCAGCATCATCGACAATAACTGCACAACACAAATTATACTACAAACTTCTGCTCTCCGGATCCTTCACACGTTTGAAGACCTGCACACACAGCTCTCTCGCCTGCCCTTTTTTTCTCAGAACGTCAGTCGTTTTCAATCTTTCTCATTCCTCCTTCCTTTTTACATGTTTATCCTCTCACAACTAAGAAAATACATATTATAATACTCAAAATTGAGAATAGATATTGTGGAAGACGTATTGAGATCCGAACGTAACTGTGGTTGTTATGAAAATACAATTTAATGGAAGGAACCTTTGTCATATTAAACCAGAATTAGAACGATTTGCGTCCGGGATATGGCTAACAGTGTCCGAATGCATAATTAATGCGTATAATTTGCAATTAGAACACTGAAAAGTATTTTGGTTTTGAATAAGAAAAATATTGTAAAAACACAGCCCAACAGATACGAAACAAAAATTATATTGTCATACCAGCGAATTGTTTTGTTCTAATTGAGTGAAGCAGTGGTTTATGAATAGGGCTTTTATTCTAGTATATTAAGAGTATTAATAGTTTCCCTAAAAGCTAGTTTTAATTTAAAGACCATGTAATGGTATTCAGGTACAATAGTAATGTATTTCCTTACCTTCAATATGGCTCTTAAAATCGTAAGATGGAATACCAGGTGACTGACTGGTAAGGGTTAATACAGTATCCGGATGGAAGTTTTAAATAACGCTACACAAAATATTGTATATTTATATAAAATAGTTGTATATATAATCAGTAAATCATATTGTTATAAGTAAATATTTATGTTGATTACATTATTGACAAAAATAGAACAGATCTGTGTACTGAAATGGTTCAAACTAACTTCCGATGGCGTCGATATATGCGGTATAGTTACTGTGAACAATCTCTAGTATCCTAGTCCTTGGGCACCTCAGATGTCGTTGGCACATCCATGAGACATCTGTGGGACATTCCTTTCATCTTCTGAGGTTGACATAGAGCATAATGGCCACATCGTGGGTTGTTGTGCCCGACTTCGATGGTGGAACTTTGTTAAAATATTGGCCTAGTATTAATTAGCCGTGTTGCAAGTGCGATGGGTATGGTACTAGGTAATGGTAATAGGTTTTGGAAATGGTCTGACACGGAAGACAGAGAAGGGTATCTCACAGATGAATGTAAAGAGATAAAACACATCATTTTACAGGAACGTAAGAAGATGATGAATCAACCAAATGAATGCCAAAGACGCTGTAACGATAATTACTATCGTTAAGATGCCTGGCACGGAGAACTCTATTCCTTGCTGAAGAGAACTCAGAAGATACAATACTGTCATTGAGTGCGGGAGTGCTGGGAAAGTCACTCACACGTGTGGAATGTGGTTAAACTAATGTACCCTGTAAATTGATGGTACACAATACCTTCGTCACCTCTCAACTTCCCATTATCGCTGTCTTTAAAATAATTCACACTATTTAGCGGTATTTTTAAGAAGCTAATAGTATTTACATATGCATTTACTCCAAAGCTGTAAACACTGTAACAAAATATACGCCTATAGAGAATTATACCGGTAGACTGTTTTCGTTCTGTTTTTATTGCAATATATTTTGCAATGTTACAATATAAATTAGAAAAATATAAATAAAAACCCTTCATAAGGAAAAGGAACTTTTTAAAATTATCGACGCCACTGACATTTACTCCTCTCTAGGATCAAAAGGTACAAGTTAACCACGAATTTACCACAAGAACTACAATAACCGGAGTCACATTAAGATTTAGCGTGTTTATTTCTCCGTTTAGATGCACAAAGCAAATAAGTTATAAAAACTTTCAATTTATATGTCGATAACAAGTACGGGGACCGGTTTTTGGTGCTTTTCAACTAAAACGCATCTTTGGAAATTCATAGCTTGGAAAGTCGTGATCTGATTAAAACCAAATAATGCTCATAAACGTTAGATAGAAGCGTAATATTTTGAGTACCTATTTCATTTTATTATTGTAGAATAACATGAATACATTACCATCTTAACTTTCATTCTTGGCGTGACGATTTATAAAATTGGCGTTGGTCACGTTGTAAAGCTCTTAAGAGTCTTCTGTACTAAATTGGTCTTGAGTTTTTCCTCATAAGTACGACGTTTAAACTCATAAAACTTTATGCCCTTATTTTTGATACATGTCTCATTTTTAAGATATAAATAATTGTAACGGATACGTTACATTATAATAAATAGTAAAAAGATAGGTTTTTTGTGAAAAATATATTAGCTTTAGACTCTTTGTCTTTACACAGGGTCGTTTTACAATGGGTGCGGCGTAGGGCAGCTATGTGTGGTAAAAATGAAAATAAAATTTTGATAGAAACAAATTTTAGATTTATTGAATAAAAACTAATACTAATGAAACATGATTTTGATGAAATGAAATTATGGCTATGCTTAAAATAACATCCTACAACACAAAATCCAATTAGCTTGAAATAATTAATTAGAAAATACCCCTACTCCCTAGCAGTTAAAATTTAGAGTCTGATTAGTTAAAAATGTTAATCGAAAAGGTTTAAATACTCTTAAACATATTCACCAAATCCCATGATGGCGACACGGCGGTCCTCACAGATAAGTGAAAAATTTAAATTTGGATCACATTGAAAAAAGGACTGATTAATAATTGAAAAATTTTGAAAACTGTTTCACAAGGTACTACATCATCAAGAGGTCGAGAAGAAGGCTCTCTCTTTCCCAAACTCCGCGTTCAGTAGCGCAGAGAGGGAAAAGTGATACCCTTCAAAACGGAAATTTTCCGTTTTTCTGGTCGAAAAATGATCCGCTTTTACTTCTGCTGACAACCCACTCGAATTCGGTGCGCAGAAAACGAGTTTGCGTTTCCCGCGGGGTCGCTACCCTCCAATGAGAATAATCCTTACGTTAGCCAATCGTGGCACTCGTTTTTGCCGTGTTTAGTTTTGTTCTTTGATGTTGATGAGGCACTATCGAGTTTTATTAAATATGGCCGCTTTACCATTTGAGATTTATGTTTGAGGTTACAAAACTGTCAGTGACGGGCTATGTCACCATGCACAACTAACCTTCATAATAAATTGAAATTTGATTATTCTCAAATATGAGAATGATAACATTAACTAAGCAATTAAATTGTCGGTTTGGATTCCTATTCATTTAGATTTATTATTAATAGAAAAATATTGTTTATTGTATTATATTATTCTCGAATTTATTATTAATTGTAAAAGTTGATTTAGGTTACAGGCTAGGCCTATACCCGTTACAGATACCCCCCAAATTTTGTGGTAAAATTGAAAATTTTCATTACAAAATTTTACTCATTAAAACTTTTACAGTGAATGATTTAAAATAACAAAGATATACATATTAAACAATCCGAACAACAAAACAAATAAATTGAAGAACAAAGAACAAACAACTGTCAATTAAAATCTAATATTACAAATTTTTCTTCATGCTTCTTGACGAAACAAATTTTTTACTTAAAGTTAAAATTTTTGTGAAGTTCAAGTTTTGCTATTGTCTACAGGCTTAAGTTATCACAGTTTACTCTCTTAGTTCATAGACTTACAGTCATGGTGAGTTATCACAGCTTCTATACTTATTGGCCCAGCGCTTTATCTGTCTGACTTCATTTAACATCACCTTTGGAAGTTGAATTTGATTAAAAGTTCCTGCCTTTCCATATTTACTTCATTTAACATCACCTTTGGAAGTTGAATTTGATTAAAAGTTCTTGCCTTTCCACATTTACTTCATTTAACATCACCTTTGGAAGTTGAATTTGATTAAAAGTTCTTGCCTTTCCACATTTCTATTTCCTTCTGGGAGAACAGTTTTTATTTCATCACTTGTTACCAAAGTGAATTGTATTATTGCAGTGAATTGATCCAAACGTTTTTGACTTTTCTCACATCCAATGCTTTTAAAATGTTCCATTTCAAACACTATTCTCATCTTCACTGACAAAAAACTTCTTCAAACTTATGTGTCCTTAGAACTTATTTTCAGACATAAAAAAAAAGCACACCATGACTTCAAAGTGTCCATACTTGTGGTAGATTCATAAAAAAACACACCATGACTTTAAAAGTGTCCAAGTCCAGTTTGCTTTGGTGATTTAATATTTGTTTGTGATTTTACCTGTGATATTGTCGCACCCACTTTCACATCTTACACTAAACATTTCCTAATATTTAAAATTAAAGTTTTTCACAAATAGTACCTACATTATTTATTAAAACATTCTTACAACTAAGTCAAAAACAATCAACATAACATAAATATGAACCATTTTTTTTTTCAAATAAATTATTACTACTATATTGTTACTAAATAAAAATTCATTCTCAGCATTTTTCATCTTACAAATTCATTCATAATTAACTAACAATCTCTCCACACAGTTTATAAAATTTGTTTCTCCTTTTTTTTTTTTTAGAAATTATACACAATAAATGGTTAAAAATTTATTTAATTATTTATCCTTTGTAATAATCTTGCATAATTTAAATATTTTTGTTTTGTTTATTTTAATCGAGGTTATAATAATTATAACCTGTCTATTTTGTAGTTTATTTTTATTTACCCTCCTTGTTACCTATTTGTTGTACTATTTTACTTCAACGCACTATCTAATAGTTATCACCTTTTATTAATTAATTACCAATTTTTTAACTAATGAAATTCCTTTGCAACCCCCTAAGTCATAATAATACAATTTTGTCCCTTTGTTTTGAGTTTTATTTTTTTTATATTAGCTGAATTCTTTTCTTCTCACTCATTTATTTGTATTCATTTAATACAATATTCTCCTAACTTCCCATACCATAAAATACCCCATTTCGCCACAGTAAAATCCCTTTTAAGTGTCATTGCACTTCATTATTATAAGTTGATTAAATGATTATTAAACCAAATATTTACTAGCCTAATATATTTCCTTTTTATTCATCCCCCCTCTGAATTAATTAATTTAGTACTGACTTTTGAATTTATTTTATTGGCTCAATTCTATTTCATACATTATCCTGTAACTCCTACTTTCCATTCCACTTTTAAAATTGTTTCCCAACCTCTCAATTTCCACTCCTATTCTCTACTATTATTTATCCACTCCATTCACAATATATCCCTTCATCTTTAAGCCTTTGTTCAGTGTATTTTACACTACCCCTCTATCTATCATTATCATATTAACTATTAAACAGGCCTACTTGACCTACCTCTAACATTTTACTTTAAGAATAATTACTTTATACCAGTATACCCCCAGTTTGCTTTATTATTATTATCATCTCAGTATCCCCCATGTTACTTCATTATTATTATTATTTTATCCGTACAACAAAATAAACTAACTCATCAGAAAAACAATACATTATTTCAATAATGAATATTTTAATTAGTCTTTTTGTGCTTTTACTTTTCTCTTCTTCTTTCTTTTCTTTAGAATTTACTGTAGTTTCAATTTAAATAAACTGTGTTTCCTTACTTGAATGTCATTCTCCTATTCAATCCAAACCATATTTAATAATTTGTTATGAATCTTACACTTTTAACTATTTACAAACCCAGAAACAATAAACTGTGTGTGATTATGTACCTTGTACTGTAAGTTGACTTCAATCGTCTTAGATAAGTATGTTTTTTGTGTTAAACACACCAGAAACAATAAAACTGTGTGTGATCGTGTACCTTGTACTGTTGTCTTGAAATCATATTTCAAGTATGTTTTTTGTGTTAACCACCCCAGAAACAATAAACTGTGTGTGATCGTGTACCTTGTACTGTTGTCTTGAAATCATATTTCAAGTATGTTTTTTGTGTTAACCACCCAGAAACCTAACTGTGTGTGATATGTGGTTTTTTGACATTTATTTGTTAAACACCCAGAAACCTGCCGTCATGAAATCGTACAAAAGTGTTTTTTGTGTAACCAGCCATGCCATTTTATTCTGTTTTGTAAGACTTTTTTATTCTTTCGAAGGGAAAAAGCTACAAAGGAATAATAAAAATCACGAAACCCATTTTGTTTTAACCCCCCATCTTTGTTTGAACTAAACCAAATTTCGATAAAACTTTTTTAATTGTGTTACATTAAATGTTCCTATCACACCACCATCTTCGTTTGACCACAACATATGCGTTTTTCCCAATTTTATTTGTGACACCCTATACGGGCCCTCATAAAGCAGAAAGAACTTCTTAATTTTCTTGTCAAGTTTGTCAGACAGATAATGTGTTTTTTACTAGAACTTCATCTCCTATACTAAATCTAATTGGTTTGACCTTATTATCAAATTTTCTTTTCCTTTTTTCCCCTTTTGAAAACTAGTCTATCTTTGACTAATCTTATTTTACCTGGATAGTCAGCTAACATTCTTTTCTCTTTGGGAAATTGAACCATATCCTGTAAAAAATTCCTATCTTTCCTACCAAACATTAGTTCAAACGGGATTTCTTCCGTGGTCTCATGCACGGAATGATTTAAACACTTTTCAATGAAATTTAGTACTAATGGCCATTTTAGTATGTTTCTCATGGCAGTATATCCTGCATATTTTAGTAATTTCCTTATTAGCCCTTTCAACTGGATTTGAGCTGGATGCCAAACAGAACTATGAATAGTTTTAATGTTTAAGTCTCTAAGGGTATTATACCATAAATTACTAGTGAACTGCGAGCCATGATCGGACAAAACACTACCTATCTCACCTACCTCAGGTATGTATTCATTGATCAATTTATTTAGTAATACTCGGCTAGTAGCTCTTTTGACCGGATACAACTTCACAAATTTAGAAAACAAATCCAACACAACAAATATGTATTTTTACACCTCCTCTTCCTACAGGCAATTCTCCTATCAAGTCAACTGAGATTATATCTTTCAATTTTTTAGGAATTGTTTGGTTGTAAAAATCCTATTGATTTAACAGTGGTGTGTTTGGCACATTGACACAATTGACAACATTTTAACTGATTCTTTACTGAAAGTTCCATCTTAGGAAAAACACAATATTCCCTTAGTATTAAATAAATTTTATGTCCCCCCAAATGACCATATTTCAAATGTGTAAATTGAATTAATTCTGATTGAATTGCTTTTGGTATACAGACTTTAAAACTATCACCATCATTTAAATTCTTTCTTAAAAAGTATTCCATTATGAATAACAAATTGATCTTTTATTTGTTGATCATTACCATCCAATTTAGTAAAAATAGGCCCAAATTTATCATCACTCCTTTGTTTTTTTTCTATATTTCTGAACATTGGTTTAATCTTCCTATCGCTAACTTCAATTTCAATTTTATTTTGTAAAACCATTACCGAATTCCTTTCAACTGGATTTTTATAATTTTCGTCCGTTACTCTTGAAAGAATGTCAGCGGGAATATTTTGCCTTCCGCTGATGTACTCAATAGTGAGATTGTATTCTTGTAATGCCAAACTCCACCTCAAAATTCTACCATGAGATAGCCTACAGGTTGTAAGGAAAGATAATGCCTTGTGGTCTGAACGAACAATTACTTGAAAATGTCCAATAATATAAGATCGGAATTTTTTACAAGCAAAGACCACAGCCACAGCCAATAATTCTTTTTCTGTTATGCTATAATTTTTTTCTCTGTTGCTAAAAGAGTCCTACTTGCAAAACTTATCACTTCATGTTCCCCCTGATCATTTACTTGATAAAGAATGGCTGACACACTGATGTCTGATGCATCTGTACTTAAATAGAATGCCCTACTCCAATTTGGATGATGTAACATAACTGAGTCTAAAAATGTTTTCTTTTATTTTCTCAAACAGATTTTGTTTTGTCTTATCCCAAAACCATTTACTTTTAGAACTCAAAATGTCACCAAACTGACCCCGCCAAATCTGAATAGTTCTTCTGAAATTTTCTGTAATAATTACATAAACCTAAAAAAACGATTGCAGTTCTTTTAAGTTCTTTGGGGTTGGAAAATTCTGTATCTTTTCAACTTTATCCTCATCCATCTTTATCCCATCTTTACTAAGAACAAAACCCAAAAACTTTACTTCCTGTTTCAAAAAATCTGATTTTTTTAAGTTTAACAGTCACTCCACACTCATACAGTCTTTTCAGTACTCTATCGATATGATCTAAATGTTCCAAAAAAGTTTCTGGACGTAATTAGAATGTCCATCAACGTAACAAGTTACGAAATTGCTAAACTCATGGCCCAAAATTTTATTCATCGCTTTAGTAAAATGAGCCGTGCTTACATTCAAACCAAATGGTAATCGCTTAAATTGCAAATTCTTTTCCGTTGAATGTGAAAGCTACAAATTTTCTAGATTCTTTATTGAGTTTGATCTGGAAAAACCCTTGCGTTAAATCTAATGTTTGTAAAATATTTAACTCCCATAAATTTTTGAAATATATCATCAGTTGTTTCTGTACTTTGTCTATCCGGAACAAGATACGAATTTAATTTCCTACTGTCTAAGCACAATCTTATACTCACTCGAATCTTTTCTTTACTACACAGACTAAGGGATTAGAAAAAGGACTATTTGACTCTTCTATAATATCTTGTTGTTTTCAGTCTTTCTAATTCTTCCTCTACAGATTTTTCTTTTACTAAACGGAACCGGATAAGACTTGCCAATATATGGGACTTCACTTTTAACATTCAGCTTTGCTGTGTATCCTTTGACACACCCTGGTTGATCCGAAAAAACTTCTTTATTTTCAAAAAGTACTACTCTTAATAATTCTAGTTCCTCATCCTTAATACTCAAATTATCTGCCTCTAATTCACTTATTCTGTCTACTAACCTTTGTTTCAAATTGCTTCTGATTCAGATTCATGTTTGATCTTAGTAATTTTTTGTTCTAGGCCTACTTGATATGATTTGTGTTCAAAAAATGGATTTAAATTCGATAAAGTATTGTCTATTTCATTTTCATCTTTATACAAGTTAATTCTGTTTAACATGTATTATTCTTAACCCCCCCACAAATTCTTCAACCATTTCTATACACTAATTTAGTCTCTAGATATTTCCCGTCATGTCTATAGCATAAAGTATTGGTATCAAAGTTTAGTACAGCCTTATGATTGCTGAAAAAGTCACAACCAAGTATCAACTCAATTTTTAGTCCTTGAACAATTAAAAATGTTATTGGGACAACTTGTTCACCAATATTTACCTCTAGTCTTATTTGAACATTTATTCTTTTGGAACCTGACTCCTGTAACAACCTATAATTGACAGATTACTAATAGGTACTCTGGAATGTTTGTACCCCCACTTGATTTTTTTATTTTCTTATAGAATTCAATCTGACATTATACATGCTTGACTACCTGAATCTACTAAACACTTGTATTTTACCCCTCCAATACCAATTATCAATTTTCTGGTAAAGACTGAACCTTATCACGCATTACTCCATCATTGTAGTTGCTTTCATCTAAAAAATCATCCGCTATATTTTGATCCATAATGATTTGATTCTGGTTACTTTGCACAACCCCTTTCAATTTTTCATTAGTTTTGATTGAAAAACTCATCAATGCTTTCTTTTAAAAGTTTCAACCCATCAATATTCAGATGAACCAAATCAAGCAAATGTTTTTTCCCCCAAAGTTGATGTTTTGTTCAAAATATTTTAAATTACACCCTAACTCATTGTGATCAACAAAGTGTGGTGTGACATGATTAATCTTGATTGTATCCCCATTGTCTAATGCCCGTATGAACCTGTTAAAATCTTTAACCTTTCCTCTGATATCAATGTCTTTAGCAACTTTCGGAATTGGAGGTAGAGTCAAAATGATTAATTTCTTATTACAATTTATTAGGTATTCAACTAAATCTTTCATGTCAGTTTTCATTTGCTCAAGTGAATTATTTTTTAGAATGTCATTTGTACCAATAAAAATCATTAGGTTTTCAGATAAACTTGATGAATGTATTTTTACCTGCTCATATAATTGTTTAAATCGTTTGACCCCCCACACAAAGTCCTATTGATGTTCTACCACCAGGGGTTTTAACTGTATCCATTTGCAAAATTTTTGTTTGATAGTCTACAAAACTGACTATCGCCTATCAATTCAAAGTTGTTTATTTTTGGTCTTTCGTCAAAATTTAAGTTCCGAGTTATTTCCCCTGGAATTGTTGGTTGTCAATCTTGACCATTTTTCAATTTCCCTAGGCCCATCAAAGTTTTCTGAATTGTTCCTATAGATGTGTCCCCCCGGTAATTTGGTCCACCCCTGTAATTTCCCCTACCTCGAAATGTTCTGAAACCCTCGGGTCTGTTGTATCCCCCATTATTTTCCCGATTCCTTTCAAAATGATTCCATTAGTGTGATTGGCCCTACCATTGTTGGTATGAGAAAATTGTGTGGTATTTACTGCCCTGTTTCTCATGATTTGGCCTATACTGCTGTCCTTGGGTACTGTCATGAAAGTTTTGTGTTGGCCTTCCTGTGTATGTTTTTTTGTCTATTTCCATTTTCATGATTAGTGTTGTATGTATCCCTGAAACTTTCTTTTTTTGAAAGGCTTTACATAACTGAGCTGATTTAATACCACTTCTAGTTCTTCCCTACCAGCAAGGGATTGTAGAATTGCCAGACTGGCACTTATGTGTGGCGGCAAATGTCGACAAATAAAGCCAACAAACGTAAGGTTATCCATCTGGTTGTCCAATTTCTTTGCTATGTCAAAATACCCAAGCACATAGTTTGTCAAATCGGTTTTACCTTCACAAAAATTCCCATTACCCATCAATTTGTTTTCAAAATCTTTTTGTTTAGTAATGCCCCAGAAATCTCTTTTTGAAATCATTTTTAAATTGTTCAAAACTCTCCCATTTGTCAATGTTTCTCCGAGCCCACTCAGATGCTTCCCCCTTCAAGTATTTTACAATATACAAAAAGTTTTGTTTCCCAGTGTTCTTGATTACTATTAGTAAATTTTTCAGCCAATTTCAAAAAATTCATAGGGTGAGTCCTATCATTACCCTCATCAAACTCGGTCAAATAGAGTTCCGCCATAATATTACAAGCCGGTTGTTGATTAAGACCGCTACCCTCCATTTTTACGCTTTTCACAGTGGTCTGAACTTTGTTTGACTCAACTAGTAGGTCTGATTCCTCTTTTAAATTTGATTTAGATTCTTCCTCGTTTAAGCTTACCTTAGTACTTTCACTCATCCCTACATAATCTTTTATTCTCAGTATCTCCGTTGCATGTGTATCGATTTTATTTACTATCTCATCAACCCGAGAACTAATCTGTGAAACCTCTTGATCGAATTTTTGATTGACTTTAGCAATTTTAGTTTCAACTTCTTCCCCCACAACTTTAATCTCTCCCTTCAATTCACTTTTGAACGTTCTCAATTTTTGTGTTTAATTTTTGTTCAAATTTGTGTCATGCCCGTTTGAACGTCATCCATTTTTGCTATAAATATCGGTTTTTAGGTCATCCATCTTGTTATAAATATCGGTTTTTTATCTCATCCATCTTGTTTATTTATCCATCAAATTTGTCATTAAGTTGTGTCATCAAAAACAACAATTGCTGATATGCATCAGTTCTATCTAGGCCTACCACCGTTTCAACATTATTCGCATTAGCCAAAGAGCTGTCTGATCTAGGCCTATTAGCTAGCTCCGCGAGTGTCATCTCACTACTACTGTCCGAATTGTCAATATTCTCCAAGTTCTGATCCATCATTTTTAAATTTTGATTTAGTCTATTTCAAATTAGAAAACCCCTACACAATTATTAAGCTAAACCACTTTTAGCTGCCCCACGTTGCTGGGTGCCATTTGTAACGGATACGTTACATTATAATAAATAGTAAAAAGATAGGTTTTGTGAAAAATATATTAGCTTTAGACTCTTTGTCTTTACAGGGTCGTTTTACAATGGGTGCGGCGTAGGGCAGCTATGTGTGGTAAAATGAAAATAAAATTTTGATAGAAACAAATTTTAGATTTATTGAATAAAAACTAATACTAATGAAACATGATTTTGATGAAATGAAATTATGGCTATGCTTAAAATAACATCCTACAACACAAAATCCAATTAGCTTGAAATAATTAATTAGAAAATACCCCTACTCCCTAGCAGTTAAAATTTAGAGTCTGATTAGTTAAAAATTGTTAATCGAAAAGGTTTAAATACTCTTAAACATATTCACCAAATCCCATGATGGCGACACGGCGGTCCTCACAGATAAGTGAAAAATTTAAATTTTGGATCACATTGAAAAAAGACTGATTAATAATTGAAAAATTTTGAAAACTGTTTCACAAGGTACTACATCATCAAGAGGTCGAGGAAGAAGGCTCTCTCTTTCCCAAACTCCGCGTCAGTAGCGCAGAGAGGGAAAAGTGATACCCTTCAAAACGGAAATTTTCCGTTTTTTCTGGTCGAAAAATGATCCGCTTTTACTTCTGCTGACAACCCACTCGAATTCGGTGCGCAGAAAACGAGTTTGCGTTCCCGCGGGGTCGCTACCCTCCAATGAGAATAATCCTTACGTTAGCCAATCGTGGCACGCGTTTTGCCGTGTTTAGTTTTGTTCTTTGATGTTGATGAGGCACTATCGAGTTTTTATTAAATATGGCCGCTTTACCATTTGAGATTTATGTTTGAGGTTACAAAACTGTCAGTGACGGGCTATGTCACCATGCACAACTAACCTTCATAATAAATTGAAATTTGATTATTCTCAAATATGAGAATGATAACATTAACTAAGCAATTAAATTGTCGGTTTGGATTCCTATTCATTTAGATTTATTATTAATAGAAAAATATTGTTTATTGTATTATATTATTCTCGAATTTATTATTAATTGTAAAAGTTGATTTAGGTTACAGGCTAGACCTATACCCGTTACATAATACGCATCCAAACGCTTTTTAGTAATTTAGTTAAGTATACTTTTCGAATATTTAAACAATGCTCGTATACCAAAGAGTGAGATTTTTTCTCAACAACCCATAACAGTATCACAAAAATTAAAACACGTTTGGTTGTCTAATAATTATGTTTTTGAAATGAGACAACTTCTATAACTCTACAGCTAAAATAAGGGCGGTACAGGAGTAACCATATATAACGCATATTGTTGTTATGGGGAAATCTTAAGAGCATTTTACTATAGCCGTCTAAATCGTTATATTTGGCTTGTTATTTTATAAACAATATATAAAACAAATCAAGTATTGTTAATTTACCACAGTCAGTGTCTATAGAAGTTTAATTCGCCAGAGGCAACAGCCCTATATCATAATTTTAAGAAACAAAACAGGTGATCGATATCTGCCATTGTGGTCACACTCATACTTCTGACGATAATCCCTAATATAATCTCGGATTTTCCATTGCTATATGTTACAAAATGTATAACAAAACGTTTCGAGGCTTGAAGTTCAGCCTCTTCTTCAGGTGAGATGATAAAATTAGTAGGTTGAAAAAAGAATCCCACTTTCGCCTGTGCTGGTGTTAATAGTGTGTTCTTTTTTCTTTCTTTTCCTTATTTTTCAAGAACTAATTCTCTTCTCACCTGAAGAAGAGGATATATTTCAATCCTCGAAACGTTGTGCAATGTATTTTTTAACATTTAACGATGGCAAATGTCCCAATTCTATTATACTTTCAAACCTTCCATCATCAATAACCAACTTTAAAGAAAGAAATAATGATTTGGAAGAAAAAGTTAGCTTACTTAAAGTCTGTGTGTTTTCTCAGTAATGATTAAAATATGATTTTTTAAATTCCTCGTTCAGGGAGTATAAATTGCTACTTTGCATTGCGGATGGAGGATAAATAATATGCTCAGCCATCATGTTCTGCATCACAAAGAGACTCGTTGAATCCATTCCAACCTCGTGTGTGATGGCAGTTGTGTAAATTACTTTCACAACATTAGCGCCATTGTTGTTCTCTACCAGACTTCCATATTATGGAATCTGTATAATATTACAGTCTATGGTAATTTCTGATATATTTTAATTCTTACTGCTCTATTCGTTATAATATGAGTAATCTAAGTTTTTCTTTATATTAAAATGTGAGCATTAACCGTCGTCGCCTACAACCCGTTAGTCGTATTTTATGTGGTTCGTGTTCCACATTGAAACTCTAGAACGCTTTGTGGAGGCACTAGTTTAGTTTTACGTGTTTCGTTGTATAGACAGACTTTCTTGTGACTCAGGTTTCATATCCTATCTCCAAATCTTTGGTTAAACGGCAGATGGTTTCTTATATGATTTTGGAACTCATATCCTCTTCGCTTATGACATTGAATTTAAATTGGTTCGGTGTTAAACTCAAATTCTGGCCTTGCAGAAAATGTTTAGACCAATTGTAGGAACTGAGCACAAACGTCTAGTGCATATCTACAGAGCTAGCCAATCTTAAACAAACTAATCAATTTTAACCAAAAACAATCTTTTATCTTTATTATGTATATAATAATATACCTTCTATACTACGTTCTATACTAAAAGGTGTCCCCTCGCTAAACAAACGTTTATAAAAATTACTAAAAACATTTTTTGATCTTTGTACGACTATTTCAGATATATATATATATATATATTTATTTGATTTGGTATTCTATATATTTATTTGGTATCAATCGCGAACTCTTACAGAGTTGATGTACCTTCTGTGGTTTTGATATTCCTCCGACTATAGGGCTGTTCTCGAATTTCCAATGTTAATCTTATAACATTATAAGAGTATTTGTATTAATTAATCACAGCTGATTGATAAAACACACATGTTCCTCAGGTAGGTATTTCTCATCCACTGACGAAATTTATTTATTTATTTATTTATTTATTTAACTTCCAACGGTCAAAAGACCAATTTACAACGGGTTACAGTTTTATATAGTCTCTCAAGATGACTAGTACTTATAAACACAGAGGGCCAAGCCAAACATGCAATTGGACTTTAAACTAATTGGTGCTTAAGCCCTAGCTCAAGCACCAAGCCAAACATGCAGGGAACAATACAGCCAACACTATGCAACAATAACAATAATAAAGCTATATGATTTACAATAAATATAACTATACTAGTAAAGGTAAATAAAATCTACATTATTGTAATAAATATTAACAGTATTAGAGTAACAAAATAGAATCTATAGAATACATAACAAATTTTAACAACGATAACAAATAAATAACAATAATTTATAATAAATATTGAGGATCATGATAAGTAAATAGAATTAGGAAAAAAAACTAATGAACATGCACCATATGTTATACTAATAACTACAGTTTTGATTGCCGAATACAGATTCAATGCAGTGCCCTCCAGTCCAACAACTTCTTTTTGAAGGCCTCCTCACCTGTACAAAACAGATCAATGTCGTCCGGCATGCTGTTGGCCAGCAGCTGGAGGCGAGGAAAGGTGCTGTGGAACAAGTACTGGGTCGAATACTGACGTCTAGCGAAAGGATGGGTGTGGCGCAGGTGTCGAGAAGTGCGGAAGTCCAGCTTGACAAGTAGATCAGGGGCATCAATGTTCGAGTTAATCAGCTTCCTCAGGAACAGTAGGTCATTGATTATTCGTCTTGTGTGAAGTGGCATCAAGTTTAACTGAAGTCGCAGATCATGAACTGGAGCAGTGCGGTAGTCGAAGCCTAGCAGCACACCAACAAAACGGACGAAACGGGTTTGAACGTTCTCAAGTCCATCAATCTGGCCAATCAAGTAAGGGCTCCAAACAGGTGAAGAATATTCCAGTAAGGGTCTCACCAGATGGATGTAAAGGATCCGTAGAGCATGAATAGAGAACATGTTGCGGCTGTTCCGTATGACGAAGTATAGGGCAGAATTAGCTCTCTTACAAATATAGTTGATATGTTCTTGAGGGTTTTAAATTAGGAGAAAGCATGACTCCAAGGTCCCTTATCATCAGAGAACGCGAGAGGGGTTGATCTTCAAGTGTGTAAGGGAACATGATAGGTGTGCTAGACCTGGAGAAAGATATCACAGAGCATTTGGAAATATTTAATGACATGTCATTATCATAACACCACTTCATCAACAGATCAATACTGTTCTGTAAAGCCTGGCAATCGTTGAAGGTTTTTATTGTTCTGAAGAATTTAGCACCAGCACACTTATTGTTTGTTCAATTTCTCATTTCCGTTCTGTATTTTTAATCATTGCTTTGGGTATTTTAAACGCATTAATTAAATTAAATTAAAAATATATATATTTGAATTTGAATGATCACCGCAACCTATTTTATTTTATTTATATCCATACAATATTTTATTAAGAAAACACAAATCGTCTGCCCAGTGGCGTATATAAAAAATTATTTTGCGGTTCCAACACACTGGGTGGGTATAAAAAAACCTTCCAAAAATAGGGCCTCGGGAATCTTCTCCGGGAAATTAGGCTTTAAGTCCGTATAAATTTGTACTAGCCTAAAAAACCTACTGATTGAAATTTTAATGTTTATCTGTCAAGTTTTTTTTTTTTTTTTTGGGGGGGGGCTTCAGGCTTGGGCCTCCCCTTAAAAACGCCTATGCGTCTGCCTAACAGAAGTATTCACATTGTGTACTTTAGCTAATCAGTTTATTGCTATTATAAAAATGTAGATACAGAACACAAAAGTAATAATTTTGTATTTTGATGGACATTACCTGTTAGACTGAAGATTTAAAATAAATAGTTTACACATGTTCAACGATATTTGATATTTCACATCACAATGATAAGATCATACGTATTTATTTGGGTGTACACAAACAAGTAAACTGATGGATCTACAGTTGGTTCTACTACAGTAAAAATATGCAATCTTCTTCTGCTCTCCGGATACCACAGACACTTTAGCTGCGACCTGCAAAACCATTCATTCCATCCAGTCTTGGTTTGATTTCAATGTGATTGACGTTTTATTCATCGTAATATGCCAACATTAAAGCTGAACTACAATCACAATAATACAAAATTCTGAAAATTTTCTGAGCTCGATGCCCTGGAGCTTCATGATATTATGTGAAGCCAACTTTGTAGACTCATCCATCACCATCATCGTGTCAAGAGCCGACAGTAATGGCGGCCATCTTGGTTGTAGCACCATAACAACAATGATGACGCTCTTGCATGACCTTATTTCAAATAATTATGGAAGGTGTCTCGTTTACTCATCCAAACGTTTTTAATTTTACAAAATATATTTTAAAGGCTATTCAGAAAAAATCTCAAACCTTTTGGAACTTCATAGTTGTAATATTAAAAAATTACACCCTCAATTTACACGAAAAAACTACAAGAGTATAATTATATCATTACAATGAGACTGCTCCCATTTCGCTACGATCAGAAGGGATTCAAAGTGGATGAGATGAAACATTGTTATCATGAAAAGAAACCCAAGGTACTTTCACTACAGCCTGTACTCATTATCATTGAGTTAACTCTCCACACTTATTATTGCTCTCAAAGAGAAAACGGATTCTATTAAAGCAGAGCCGCTGCTAAGTTTTCTAGTGGGAGCAAGTCCTATAATTGCCGCCCTATCCCACCAATCAACTCCGTCAATTTAAAAATCTGCTATTATACTGCTGCTAAATCAGCTTGTAACAGTAATCCAGTAGTCATTAATTATAAATTATTAATTAATACATTCGCGGTATTTTGTACCAGTGACAGAACTGAAGTTTAGAACTTGTTTATCAGGATAAACCAAAACAATTTTAAATATGTAACTTTTTATATCTTTGTTTGAAGTTTGTTTTTGACAATGGAAGGATTGTGAAGGAAAAAGGATATTCTCGGACATTTGACATCGTTCAGTAATAAAAACATCAGTAACACTACGTTTCGAGATCTGCAATCTGATCTCTTCTTCAGGTAAATAACTCACCAAACACATAATTTAAATTTAGGTTAAAAGAAACAAATCATATAAGAGCGTTGTGACTAATGAGACTATTGTTTCTCGGGGCAAAATAGCAAACTCCAATTTTGCGTTGTAAATATTATTAATTTAAACTAGAAGTGCAAAAACTGAAATAAGAATTACACACACTTCTGCTTAACTTCTGGTTCTCTTATTATTAACACTATAAAATGGGTACCTGATGCACGATATGTTAATAATTACATTTTTTAAATATTACATCCTATCATATTACACCATAAGTGATTCCCACTAAGAAAACTGTGAATTTCGTCTTTGGAGTTCCTCTACACTAATATAAAATAGTTCGTGTTAATTAAATCGTGGAAGCTGTTCAAACAAATACACGCTAGGCCTATGTTGGGTGTAAATTGGGGGCGAAGCCGCAGGTATGTGCTAATAAAGTATAAATGCGAAAGTGCCTTTGTTTGTTTGTTTTGTTTTCACGAGTAAAGAATTCAACCGATTGTATGGAAGTTTTATATGGACATTATTAGAATACCTGGTATAAATTTAGGCATATTCTTATTTCGAAAATCCCACCGGGCTACGCCTCACTGGTCTCTAAATAGCAAAAAGTTCCATCTTGGTCTCAAAATTTGGAAAATATTAGTTTTGAAAGAGCCTGTTAAATGTAGTCAATTGTACTGCGCAAACATTGTATTAAGACAGCACGACCATATTTTTCATTAATTTAACCACTACTCTAAATTCGTTTAAATTTACAGTGTGAAAGCATGGAATAAGCTTGATAGTAAAAAAGAACACTTCTTATTTCTACAAATGTTGAGCACACAATAAGAAAATATCCACATTAAAATATTTTACGTTTTTACATATTAGTTATAAAAGACAGTTACTACCTAACTTTTACTATAAGTTTAAAACCTGTTATGAAATTCATACTAATTGCCTCTTTTTTTACAGAAGTAAGCTTCTCAGATCTGTGTAATTATACGTATGGTCTTGATCGGAAAACAAGGTAAAATCAACTACGGACAACAATGACAATTACTTTGGTCATAAATATACACTTTTTGAGGGATTTTCTTGGTTGTCGCCACAAGGCAAACTGAACATTAGCGTCGGAAATATAATTCACTCGAACCAGTCGAAAAAATGCGTTCACTCGAAAACGTGCAAAACCTGTTGAATTTCGTGAGGGGCCGCGGGTAACTACTAATTGAAGAAATAAAACTAAACATATTTGTCTAAAATGGCACCCTATCGAATTTTTCAAACTGAGTATGAAATGTATAAAACAAGCCTAGAGTGACAACGGCATTATTAGTGAAGTGAAAACAGACTAATTGTTTACACATGTTAAATGAACACAGAAATCTGATTTCACGCCCAAGTTCAGTGAAATTGAAGTTAAATGAGTCCTTATAGGATAAAGTTTTGTGTTTAGATACCCTAGAATGTGTAGATATTAATAGATGAGCTTATTACAGTATAAATATGGACTAATATGTAACTTCGCGAAGAAAGGATTAAGATTAAGACAAAAGCACTCTGCAACTGTACTGTAAACTTCTGATCTCCGGATATCTTAGAGACGTTGTGGGGACTCGCACACACTTTATAGAGTCGAGCCGCGCGATTCTCTCTCTCTCACTCCCTCCTTCTCTCTCTCTCTCTCTCTCTCTCTCTCTCTCTCTCTCTCTCTCTCTCTCTCTCTCTCTCTCTCTCTCTCTCTCTCTCTCCGTCTTTTTGTGAAACTTTCGTTGAAATCCGAAGAAGAGTTATATGGAGTTATACAGTATGAAGAGGGATTGAAAAAGTGACCTGCATATTTTAGAATTCTAAAAAAATGGACACTTTCAGTTCAAAGGGGATGAAACGTTTTGTTTATTTTATTTTATTTACAGAACCGTGCTTGATCAGTAGTGTGATGAAGATAGCAAAGACAAATTTAATATCTAATTTTTATTTTAGAGTGTACCAGTTGCATTAGATTAAAATGTGTAATTGAAAATGTTTTTTTATTTATTTTTTTCTGAGCTGAAAGGCAAACTTTTGGTTTTGCTATATTATATATACTCGTACTATACGATACAATTAGTGAAGTGTGTCAGTAGTGAATTGCAGGGAGGGTAAGGTCTTGCTTTGCAGGTCTTATTAGTGTTTTCTGTGAGAGCAGCCCAGCTGATAACAACACGCTGTTCTACCCTGGACTCAGATAAGAAAGCTGTGGCATAGTATGTCCTATACTGACCACACTACTCGATAAAGTGGTCAGTCAATTCCTAGTTGGTTCCTTATTGAAACCGTGTACTCATTATGATGGAGTAAATTAATTAATTTATTCATTCATTTATTCAAATACAATAAATGTGAATATCAGAAATGCTCATAGACGTGTAAAACATGATATAATAGTCATGTTAAACTCTGATACTCTTAACCATATATACTGAAATAATATGTACCTGATGTATGCTTACTTGCGTTTGAAAATGTCATAGGCCTCCATTATATTACGTCATTAGTGCTTTTACCACGAAGTACGGTATAAGGACTACGAGTTTGAAAATTGCGTGTGAAGCCGCGGGTAACAACTTGTATAATATGAAATTCCCAAACACTTCTTTATATTTAAATGTTGGGTATACAAACAATTTTATATAAACTATAGATACTTTATATTTTTTTCAGTACTGTTTTTGTACTATAAAAGCTAATCCCTATTTTTACTTATTAGCTAACTGATATTAATATGCTAGACGGTATAGTGTCATCGCCTAAAATGTTTTCACCTACTTTTATTAATTGAGAGGTTTAAAAGCTACGGACGCCTCAATGTTGCCAAGTGAAAGAACGTACAGAACGTCGCGTCGGAGCGATAAGATAGCGAAAGTACAAGCAGTGTTACCACCATTTGGGAAATAACGATAACAACGTTAAGGATTGTTTTGTTATCATTTGTTTACGATCGTTAGCCGTTTTTACAAACGCAAAGGTTTGTTTACTCATACAACCAAAGTTATTAAAGATTACACAATGGGTGTAGCAATGAGGCGACCCGAGATAGAAACTTATTCGGCGGCCCCTCCCCCCCTCCTCTACGCCATCACCGCTCCTTCCATTTTACCATTACTAAATTATAATGATTTCTTTATAGTAGACATTTAACCTTTTTTACAAATATCCGCTCCGTAGTAAAGACCACATCTCCAAACTTCCGAACAGCTTACGTAGTTTTAGTACAAGTATTATTTGTTATGAGTGAGAAGTGGGTGTTGGGGGGGGGGGGGGAAGGTTGCGCAAATCCAGTGGCGTACTCAATGAGTAAATTTACGGGAGCCAAACCCATAAATATATATTTGATAGGAAGGGAAAATTGATATTTACTTGTGTTGAATGTTAAGAACATTACGCTTGGAAACCCTGAACATAAACGTTTAAAAATACGGGTAGTAAAAACATTGTATTATTTAGAAACTTGTGCAAAGAATTACCTAATTAATTAAGTGGGTGAGGTATGGCCTACTATGTAGCGATACATATTGTGAACTACCGAGCATATTACTTTGTTTAATATTATATCAGGGACAATCATCTCTGCAAATAATTCCGAACTACGTTATAGGCTAATTTTACATCACCTCTTGAACTATTAAGCTTTTGCACATATCTAATCTTTAGATCAGTTCTCGAGATACAATGTAGAAAGAGACATACAGAAATTAATTTTGCCAGCCCCTCTATGATAAGCTTCGCTGACGCTCAGCCAATAATATGTACTACATATAGTCTATATACATTAATAATAATAATAATGACCCCACCTTTTCGCCTGGTAATGTACTATAAAGTTACAAACTTACTGAGTACCCATATTGCTAGCTATGCAATAATATATAGGCCTATTTCAATAGTGCATGACGCTATGCTTCAAGAAACATCTAAACACTTCTGGCGACATCTTTCGCTCATACATGCATGCATGGTCATGTCACCAAAATTTTTGATGCCCTAATCGTGACCAAAATTCATGTGAGACATAAATGTTATATTTATAGTAACTTGATTGTAACGGAATATCTGGCCATAATAAAGTGTTAGGTACAGTACTTACACAATAACAATCCTATTTCCACAGTGGTGATATTACTGAGTACAAACACACTTCTGTCTCTTCTCACGTCTTCTGATCTCCGGATACCTTGCCGATGACGAGAAAATCGAGTTGAGGTGAGAAACCGGGCGGAGTGGGTTTGCCATCTCATGTTGTTTGTATGGATGGATATTAAACATCGATACCTACTACTCAACAAGGTGGACGGACGCACACCACTTTTATATATAACTGAAAAACTCGAACAGGATATTAACTTTCACATTTTCTTCATAAAAAAATTATAATCCGTGTTGTCCCTTCACCTTTATTGGGAACAATGCTCTCAATGAATTTAATTTAGCTAAAGAGCTATGGGAGAAGGGACTTTTAATTGGTGAACGTAACTCCAAATTCAACACCTAACTGCACTCCAGTGCTGTCAGTCAGTCTAATCGTTCATAATGACGCCTTACCCGATATTCTCGTTAGCATGACCATGAACCAGGAGCAAAAGGATTACATGCGTGATGTATTGTAGACGTGAAGCTTGGTTAAGCAATGATTGTTTTACAGTGTAGCTATAAGCATCACGCTTCTTCGTTTCTTCAAAACTGATTATCCCAGTAATGCTATAAAGGTGAATCCAATTTTTGCTTGAGAAATTAATTAATTCAATGGGCGTTAGTTAGTTAGACAGAGAGAAACTGCATTTGGCAAGAGCTCTCCACAGTGAAACCCTTAATCCAATAGACGAGCTCTGTGTTGTGTAGATGCAGTGAATTCGTACAGTGAGGTTTTCCAAAAAGCAATATCCGGTAAAAGAAAATGGAATAAAGCGTAGTATTCTCAATCTGCATAATTAACTATTCTGTGTAGAATATTAAACACAAACCTGCTCTTGTTTTGAAAGAAGCTCTTTAATAAAGGTTTCTTTCATCAGTTGCGCATCTGTTTGCTCTGTTGGGTGATAGCGTGGTAGTTGCGGGGCTACTCGTATTAATAAACTACCTGTATTTGTACGCTTCTCTGCGTAAAAACGCCTTTTCTCTAAGGTCAGTTCTGACAATGTTACGTTTTACCCTCTTGTTGTACCAATCAATGGCAATTTAATAATTACTTAAAGCAAAACATACAATGCAACCAACCAAGAAAGGAAAACTTCTTAAATTGATTGAATGAAATGCAAATGTAATCTATGTAAATCATAAATGTTCCCATTAGAATAAGCATAGTGGTATCGATAACAATGGACGGCTTCGAGTTAATGATCGATTGGCCGACCAAGCCGGTTGGAGGGGGGAGGGGCGGTTGCCGAAAGTCGAGGCCAGCCCGGCCTTGTTGGGTGTAGTTGAACCTGAAAGTGGACCTGTAGTATTAGGAGCTCATGGCTGGTAGTAGACACTGGCCCACTCCCGAATATCGGTCTCCCATCACACCTCGGTCTTGTATTGTTCGTTGTACAAACAACAATCTTCACAGTTTAACATTCATTGTTCACGCCACAGTGTGAAAATAAACTGCGGAACAAACTTAAGAATATTCATTTTAGTCTAATTAAAATGTATATGTTAGTACCATTACACGTACTTCAAATTTATCACGACGCTGTTTGGATGTACGTTAAAACCGAGCGTTCGACTTACCACTGTAGGAATTAGTTTACCAATTTATGGAATTTGACAAATAATCTACAAATTGTAACATAGGAGTATAGTTGCTTTTTAAGCGTGTATCACCATAGTTTCCAGTTAAATACCCATAAAAAAATTTGATGTGTTGGAATAGATGCTGAATGGAAACTACCGCATAGTACACAGAACGTACAGCCGCCGGTGTCCAAAAGATCATGAGCCTAAATTTTTGAAGAAACCTTATGGGAGAAAATTCAACATGGCCGACACACTCTACAGAGTCTTAATAGTGGCTATTCTGTCACAAACAAGGAGGCACTCACTGTTCAGACTAGAGGTTGGGGAATAAATACATGAATGGAAACATTCCGGAATCATTAACGCAGGAGCGTACCTAGGAATGTTTTATATATGTAGTATAGATGTAAATTAAGATATTAAGAATCAAACTGATAGTAAACTAAGAAACAGTTACATTAATTAATACGGCCAAGCTATGATGTTACATGTTTACAAATACTGACTGTAGTAAGTTATTCGTTTTAAAAACGTATTGCACATCTCAATCGGATGAATAAAATTTATTCAGATCACCAATACAGTCTAATAATATGGCGGCCAATAATATATAGGACGCTCAGAATGAAATACTCGTTACCCAACAATGATCAACGGCAGTCTGGAGTCGATTACTGAAGAAATATGAAAAAAGTAGGAAAAAGGACGTTTTAAACTCACCCTGAATGTTTAAGATCAGTTGAAACAAGTACGACACCAGTAATGAGTGGTCTACATGTCAACACAAAATGATTATACATCATTGAAGAACACGTCACAATAATGAGTGTGGTCCAAATTAAAAGATATAGTCGACAATGTAACATATAAGTAAATAGTTCTATAGTCACCCAACGGTACTACTCACTGCCAGTGTGCAGCTTGGTAGCTTGCTAAGACAATATTATTCTTCTCAAACTATAACTGATTAAGATTTCAATTTAGTTGTTCAGTGTTTACTTAAACATAGTCATTTTTATTCCTTTCAGGCAAATAATTTTCACGAATTTACAGGAAAAGTAGTAATAAAGTTAAATATGTTTTATACACACGAAAAGTTATAAACTGAAAATAGTATTTGAGGTAAAAGGTGGATTTGAATTTCCAAAGTATTTATACAGATTTTCTTTATTATATAAATTTTACTTTAGCCGATAAATCTTGTTGAAATGATAAAATATTGTTTTAATTTTGTCCTCATAGAGCAAGAGCCCGCGACGGCCAGACATTCGTTATTTCATAAAAGCTGACAACTTGTCAGTATACGAGTACTATACAGGTATAAACGTACCTCGAGTATGGAGCCTGGGTCGCGGTGGCTTCGGCAGGTAACAGGTAGTAAAGGTGAGTGAAATCACAGTTTAAATTCGTAATAGTGTAAAGCTCAGCTTTTATACATTTCAACATTAAACAACGATAGAAAGCTGCATGTGCGATGCCGGACACTTAGTATAGTTCCAACCCCCTGCCAGGCACCCCTAAAGTACGATTAATAAAAATAGTACTTTCGTCATATTATAAAACCTGAAATTTATATATGTTATTAGGGGAACATAAAAAGATGTTTTCTCAGTTCCCAGACACTTTCTATGGTTCCTTGATGCAGCCAGACACCTCAAAAGTTACTCTAGGCGCGAGCGCGAGAGATACATACAAGCGGGTGCGAGTGAGATAGTACGTAATGTCTACGGCGACTTTTACTGCGCATCAGCTGTCATATACTCGGAACGTTTGTTTGAATACATAGTAGTGTGAACGGTTATGCGTATAATAAGTGTATTATTATTTAAGAAATTTATTGTTTTTAAAATAGTGGTGCATTTGTGAAAAAGTACTATCATGGAAGTAGAAGGAGCTCAATTACGTTGCTGTGTATGTGACGTCGCGGGCTCTTAGACTATCAGTACAGTTAGCTTTAAGGGTTTGATTCTGAAATTTACTTTAATTAACCCAATAAAAAAAAAAAAAAAAAAAAAAAAAAAAAAAAAAACTGTGCTACCCATAGGCGGATCCTAGGGGGGATTTAGGGGTTGTAAATCACCCCATTGACACAAATATTGAAAGTATATTTTACCTTGCGTTAAACTGAAAGTATACTCCTATTCGAACAATGTATCGTAGTTTAGTTTTGTTTGAATTTGTATTGATATTTTTTATAACAGCTGAGATATAGTAAACCACTCAAGCTTCGTAACTTTTCGGAATGACGAGTCCGTCTGCGACCCGTGGAGTTGAATAATACAAACCTCACTTCCCGCGCTTCGGGCAAGAGAGACAGCGAGCAATGGCCTTGAACACTAGTATACCAGTCTTCTCTTTGTACGGCTAATCTGTAGTAGTCTTAACGTAGTTCTCGTCGCTTTCATTGTTGGCGCTAGTCGTGTATTGGTGACTTGTGTTATTAATGAATACCGATAGTGGTAGTACTAACAAGAATAAAATAAAAATACAAAATCTTTAGATTGCGGATTTTACTATTTAGAAATATTATAATTAATTATTAAAAGTGATCAAATTTTACATCCTGTATTATTGCACTTCTCCGGTATTTTTCAACCCAAATTGTATAAGACGTATACAAAGTCAGAAGGTTATCAAAACGTGTTTTATACTAAACTTACCTATAAAAATAAAATAATGAAATTTCAATATTTGTTGGAAACTTCTGATATATCTGAGTCGATGGTGATATAACCCATTTAATTAGTTTTATAACATATTTAATAGAATGTTTGTTGTTGATAAGTCAATATCATAGTAAATAAATATTGTGGTCATTTAAATAATAACCGACTTAAAGTTTGTAAACTTTTAATGTTTTATTGTACACTCTAAAACATGTTTTGTTTACATCTATTTCAGGAATAAAATATAAATAAATCATAAAACAAAATTAAATTTATAATAGTTTTCTAGGTTGCCCTCATAGGGTTACCAACAGCAACAATCAAGCTCCTGGTTATGATTCAAGGCAAGGTCAAATTTTACTCTAGCAATAAGTTTTGTGTTCAATCATTTTCAGTTTATAACAACTATTAATTCTGGTGGGCCATTGATATATAAAATATAAGCATCTTGAAGTTTTCGCCGGTTGATTTCTAATTTTATAGTTATATATTATATAACTGTGGCTATAAAACTTAATGATTTATCTTTTAACATCTCTTTCATTGAACACTTTATTCCAATTTTCATGTTGCAATGCTTCTCGATGCTTTTCATACTAATAATTATCAATTTTATTATTTTAATTTCAGTGTACTTCCTTCCAAAAAACTGCTAAATAAAAGGCTAATTCGCTATGTGAAAGATTAAAAAAAATGTTCTCTATACCGTGCCTCCCATAAAATGTGACATAAAATCGCCAAAAACAAAACAGATTTTGGGTGATCTCCTAAATAGAGGCGGGGGGAGCTATGTCTGCAACTGTAGTTTACAAGTTGCAAGTCCCTATCCAGAAATGGGATTTCACCATCAGCAACAGGCAGGAGAGTTTTGACTAAACACTCAGCCAAATGAGATTTTAACTGATATAGTATTTTAATGTGTAGATGGGATTGTTTAAAGTTGTTTCATGTCATGTTTAGTTTATTTATGCTGAGACATATTTTAATATCAACAAAACAAAACTGATTGTGTTTTAAATTTACCACTTGACGGGAAAAAGTATTTGCTGCCAATGAGTTTATAAATATTTCGTTTTAGTTCGGTATTCAACAGAATCTTCTCTCAAATTTCACTGAAATCTTAATGATTTCTTTTTGCTTTAAATTTACTCCTGCAGTTGATTAGTGCTCATTGAATTATGTTTGTTTGTAGTTTAAAAATTACTTATCCATGTAGTAATCCTTGCTCAGTGAGTTACTTTTCTCATTACGTCATCGCTCTAACACAGTGAGAAAGAACTAGAGTGACAGAGAGAGAGAGAGATGTTGACAACACTACAGACCAGTGTTGCCAATCCACTTTTGGAAAATTCCCACCAGTACCTGAAAAAAATACCACCTATGAGCCCAAATTACCACCTTGCTTTAAAAGTATATTTAGGCTACTAAAGTGTGTTATCGACATCGTATGACAGTCTATATTTGTAAATGCAGGGTGTCTACCAAACTGAACATATAAAATTCCCTGACTTTTTCCAGGTTTTCTAGGTTAGACACTCTTAAATGGCTTAACGAGCAGGATTTTTTATTGCATTGAATATGGTTGATTTTAGAGCATAATATCATAACTTATATATTGTAAAAAAATTAACTTTTTACTTTTTTACAGAGACAATTTGCATGAAAAAGTTAGTTTCAGAAAAACAAATTTAACTTTCAATGAGCTTGGATCCATGCCAAAGTTTTTAAATAGAAACTTGTAAACTGATAAAGCAGACATTAATCATGCAATCCTGCTGTGATTCAAAGAAGGAGTAAAGGAATATAATATGTAAATGACTTCTAAAATCTCACTGTCAACCAGCTAAGCACAGGCTTTAGGTTTGAACATACTATAGGCCTACAAAGTATTATTTTAGGAAAGGCCTACCAAAACCAAACATGCAAGGTTAAGCAAAAAATACTTACAACACTCTTTCATGATATCCTACCTCCAAAATAGGTTGTTTACTGATGTACAGTTTAATAAATTTGTATGATAAATCACATGAACTGTTATGTGTTGTTCTAAAAAATCCACTTTTTTCCTTTAACTCAACTTGTAGCTTTATGGAAAAAATTACACTAGATCACTGTTTTTAAATGTGTTAACCACAATTTTTTATACCTTGGCCACAGTCTACACAATTTCACTACATACTTTACTATTCTAGGTCCACGGATTAAAATGCACGATAAAGAAAACTTGAAATCTTACGTATCTTGGAAAAACGTACTTAACTAAAGCCAACTCACACGGCTATGAAATCTTATCATCCATTAAACTGATCAACTTATCTCAACTGAATAACTTCACTAGAAGAAATAAGAAAATAGAAACCAAAATTCAAGAGAAGAAGAACACTAACACTATTACTAACAGCATAGACTAAATATCCCTGGTGTTGTTGTTATCATAGACTAACTATGCCAACCGTCAATTTCTATCTTAGCATAGAGTATTAAAAACAACAACAATCTGAATACATATTGTAATATTATATCGATTGAATGTGTTGAATGGGAAATCAATCAGGTTACCTGAAAGCGGAATTCTCAGTGTTCGTTGTTTTCCCTAATTAATTTAAAGTTACCACCAATTTACCACCGGGGCAAAATTACCACCTGAAATACCACCGAGACCTTAAATTACCACAAAATGTGGTAATTACCACCCGATTGGCAACGCTGCTACAGACAGACGTGACTTATAGAGGTGATAGGATTGCTCTGTGGAGCGACCACACAAAACCACTGACAGTCTCTGCGCGCCTGATACTCGCTGCTGGTTTTGCCGACGTTAGTTTCATTGTCGTGGCTCGCAACGCCGCCTCTCGCAACCACGTGACCGCCACGACTGACGCTGGCAGCGCGATGTGGTCGGATCCGCTATCGCAGTAGTTCCTAGCGCTGCCACTTCAGCAGCACTAGTCAACCCTATCATTCGTGATTGATAACTTGACGCATTATCGTGAACGATGCAGTTAAAATAATCTCTTTGTGCGATACATACACTAAAAATATTCTTTGTTTAAAGGTTATTTTTGACGATGGAAGGATTGTGAAGGAAACAGGATTTTTCCGGACATTTGCCATCGTTCAGTGAAACAAGAAAACAGTAACACTACGTTTCGAGATCTGCAATCTGATCTCTTCTTCAGGTAAAGAACTAACCTAATACATAATTACAAACTAAGTTAAAATAAACAAATCTTACTAAAGCGTTGTGGCACGCCTAAGTCAGGAATCACAACCTACATGTTGTTGTCAACTTCACTAACACTAAAGACATGCACTTAATACAAAACTATACAAAACACTAATCATTAAAAGTAAACTACGGAAACAGGTCACAATGCGTCTTCACTCGTCTACTGACCACCTACGACTGACCAGAGGGACTAGCCAATGGCAATCGTGACGGCTGGCTAAAACAAGATGGCGGAAATACAAGGGAAGGGGAACAGGAATGGGCCCTTTCGTTATTATTGGTTCATGCGAGATGAACTTCTTAAAACCATATTGTGACTCCGCATTGGTTTATTACAAATATCCGATCCGTTTGATACTTTTGGTTTTCTCTTTAGTTCATTTTTTAGAATTGGCAACCAAAGCGGCCTAATCTCGACTGATGGTTGACTGATTGGTTGGTCTGCCAATTTAATGTATGTTGCCTCAATTAATTTCCTTTTGAAGAAATGTGGTTCCCGATGTATTATGTGGGCTTCATCCCAATTCATATGATGGTCTTCGGACCAACAATGGTGTGCAATTTTTGACTTTTCTGTGAAACCCTTTCTCGTGTTTTCTTTGTGTTCTTTTATCCTTACGTTTAGTGGTCTTTTTGTTGGAGATTGCAGATCTCGAAACGTAGTGTTACTGTTTTCTTGTTTCACTGAACGATGGCAAATGTCCGGAAAAATCCTGTTTCCTTCACTAAAAATATATTTGATACCGGATACAAATAATTAATTTTTATAAGAAAGTTGAAAAGCGTTCTAGTGTACTTTTTATAGAAACTACGGTGACAAAAAAAAAGAAAAAAAAAAACACACACAGTACATAAGACAAACACAATATAAATAAAACCAAGTTCATTGCTGCACAAAAATCGGTCAAAATAGTGGTCCTGTAGAACCTGCATAATAGTGTGAGAGTAGAGGGGTATTGTATATCACATACAAACTGTTAGTTAGTTCCTCTAAGAGAGCAATCTATCGTCAGTTTTTGTGGGGTCAGAATCAGAGAGCACCGAAAGGGTGAAATGCCAAAAAAGTTTCTCATAGGTCTTATTTTTAGCTTGTCACATTTGAAACTAACGGCCACACACTAAGATATGAAGTCTATTGTCTGCTATAATTGTAGAAATCTAAAGTATATGAGGTTTAAAAAAAATTCAATTTGCATTTTAAACCTTTTTGATAGCCTCTCTTTTTCTATCCTTCATTTTTTCGATCAATATCACAAAATACTAGATTGTGTTCTTATACAATACTAATTGGCTCTCGGAAACAGTGTGTAACTGAACTTAAAAATCCATAGCAAAATAAATACAAATGAACGCTACATTATAGTCACGACTCAGAAAGACTAATTTTTAAAATTCTGTTATAAGAATTCTTAAACACTTCGACTTTGGTTTTGCTATGCTTCTTTCGTGTCTGATTAAAATTGAACATCCTTCGCATTTAGACACCAAGCGATTTGACACCTTAAGTAAGTAATCCTTAATAAAAATTTGCCTATTAGCAAATTTTGTTAGATCACCCTTTCTTTATGGAAATAATGGTAAGCGACTGTCACATGTTGTTGCAACTGAGAAGTGTTTATCCAACAGAAATGTTTTTGCTCGAAAGAAATTAACCATCCAAACAGTTACCATCGTAAATTTGAAAGACAATATTGGATCCATATTGAATATACAACACATATCCATAAGATACTCCATGTTACTGATGCATTCTTAAACTCCTCTAATTTGTAATTTGAAATCGGGTCATGACTGTGTCTATCATTTGTTATAAGTTATTCAGTAAGTACATAGGAAAATTACAAAAAGAACACTCATGTTTTAAACGATTTTTATTCTTGGATGGTGTACAATCCATTATAATCGTTAATTATATGGTCCTTAATATCGTTGGGTATACGTCACAGTTTCTTGATTAATATTATTAGTGAATGCAAATGATTCTGAGTTTTAAGTGGAAAACAAAGGTCTTACGTACTTTAATAAAATAATACCCACATAATAATATAACCATCCTATCTTTTATAGTATAAGGAAACCTGTTGGAAACTGAAAACAAAATTTACAAAACAAGACTTAAAATTATACATAAGAGTAAAAGTTCTACGTAGATACATCATACTGTCAAGTTTAAATCTTTAGGATTATTAAAACCGTAAACTTCACTTTATTTGAAATTCATAAACCTGCTCAAAAATGTTTTACTTTGCAATTTACTCTAAGAATAACATCCACGTCACATTATAATCTTTGAGCGTTCTTGAGATGACTGAAAATTGGTGAAGTGTGAGTGAGGCATTTGACTTTGACAACATGTAAATAAATTACCATCCCTGCATATAATTTGCATTTATAAGAAGCTTAGACGGTCGTCATTTCCGTAAGAAACTTCCTTTCTTTAGACAAAAAATTAATTTTATTCTACTTAAATACTTTTCTTTGTTTGAAGTTTATTTTTGGTGATAGAAGGATTGTATAGGAAACAGGATTTTTTCGGACATTTTCCATCGTTCAGTGAAACAAAAAATCAGTAACACTACGTTTCGAGATCTGCAATCTGATCTCTTCTTCAGCTAAATAACTAACCTAACACATAATTACAAACTAGGCTAAAATAAACAAATCATACCAGAGTGTTGTGACACGCGTAAGTCAGGAATCACAACCACCATGTTGTGTGTCAACTTCACTAACTCTAAAACATGAACTTAAATAAAAAAACTAAACACAACTAATTATTAAAACTGAACAACAGAATACAGGTCACAATAGGTCTGCATTCGTCTATCAACCATAGGTGTTAGGTTAGTTATTTACCTGAAGAAGAGATCAGATTGCAGATCTCGAAACGTAGTGTTACTGATTTTTTGTTTCACTGAACGATAGTAGATTCTTTTATTTTCATATTTTTACGTCACTTGTAATTATTACCATAATACATTTTATTGACTTCTTAATTTTATCTTGGTTCATATTTAAATAAAAATACAATGTAAAACAAATTTATTAACTTGGCATATAGGTTTCTCTCGGTTCGAGAAAGAACCTTAATGATTTTGGCGTCAAAAGGTCAAAGGGCAGTGCGTCTGTGTATTAACTCTTTGCCGAACGTTACTAGAGACTAGAGACTAGAGACTTAGAAATTGGTTAGTAGGTTCCCCTTGGTCAACGAAGTAGATAAAAGGGCAGTTCCTTGGACTGTCTGCCCGTATGTTTGGTAACTCTTGGTAGACGAATTCTAGCAGAAAAAATTCAGTTAATTTATAGTAAGGAAATGCTTGATTCCTGCTTGTCCTGATCCTGTCAAAATGATAATAAATAAGAAAGGATAACTCGTCGAAGGTATTTGTCAGTTCTTAAAAACGTTTCAAATTATAAAAATTTCTACAACTAAACCCGTGCTTATTCTCTACTACTAAACACCTACATATTATTTAATCAACATCAATTGAGCGCCAATGCGTGCATAAATAAATTACAGATTAAAAGAAAGATGTGCCAACTTGTTATAAAAATATACCTTGAGAGAGAGATAACCTATCTCAAACTGTTTCCACACATACCGTAGCTATGGGCGTAAGGGTTGATTCAATGCGAATACTATTTCACCTTCCACCTAATAAGACAATTAGAATACCTCTTCACCTAGATTACACTACATTTTGTAGTCTACGTAGACGTCGTAATAATCTCATCATTGCCGAATGTTTTTGGATCTCTTCAGACGACCATGACTCCCGATTCAGACGTTGCACTAAGGGGAAGACGAGCTGGGGCTAAACTCAACATTCACATCAAACTGTATCCTGAAATATATTCCGAGGGGAGTAAATTAGTACCAGAAAGGATCATTCCTGTCGGACTCCATAACAACCAGTTCACGCATTTGGTCCTAATCACGGGAGGAACAAATAAACGAACTTCGGTCACATCGAAAAGTGGGCAGTACTCTGCTCGGTCAAAATAATAAACAAGAGAAATACCTGGACCTGGTTAATGTTGTCACTGCTAACCGATACTTTGTCACCGTGACGGATAATAGCTACTGTTCCTGTCACTGACAAAGCACCCCTTAACAGACGTTAACAGCTAAACTTTAGCGACTCCATTCCTCTCGAGAACTTACTCCAGGTTTCAACAAACATTAGTCATTGATATTCTTTCGCGTTCTTGCAGAGCGGAAATAATATATTTTCACAACATGTTTTGTAGGAGGTTATACAGTGTTAGAATATAGATAGAAATAAAAGTACTTCATTACATCATTGTAATTAACATTTAATAATACCCGTTCCAATACCCGGTTAATACATGTAAATCCAATACTGTAGTTCATGGTATTCCGAATTAATTGTCTTAACATCTTGGAACGTCTTCAATAGAACGGTACGAAAATAGTCGTGGGGGTTATATTGAGTACGGCAGCCACAGAATATTCGGGCTACGGTTAGCCGAGTAGGTTATATTGAGTAAGGCAGTCACAGAATATTGGCCGAAGTTTAGCCGAGTTCACTATACTGAGTAAGGCAGTCACAGAATATAGGCCCAAGGTTAGCCCAGTAGGTTTATTGAGTAAGGCAGTTACAGAATATTGGCCCAAGGTTAGCCCAGTAGGTTTATTGAGTAAGGCAGTCACAGAATATTGGCCCAAGGTTAGCCCAGTAGGTTTATTGAGTAAGGCAGTTACAGAATATAGGCCCAAGGTTAGCCCAGTAGGTTTATTGAGTAAGGCAGTCACAGAATATAGGCCCAAGGTTAGCCCAGTAGGTTTATTGAGTAAGGCAGTCACAGAATATTGGCCCAAGGTTAGCCGAGTAGGTTATATTGAAAGTTTACCCGAGTAGGTTATATTGAGTAAGGCAGTCACAGAATATTGGCCCAAGGTTAGCACAGTAGGTTTATTGAGTAAGGCAGTCACAGAATATTGGCCCAAGTTTAGCCGAGTATATTATATTGAAAGTTTACCTGAGTAGGTTATATTGAGTAAGGCAGTCACAGAATATTGGCCCAAGGTTAGCCGAGTTGGTTATAATGGGTAAGTAAGTCACAGAATATTAGTCCAAGGTTAGCCGAGTAGGTTATACTGAGTAAGCCAGTCACAGAATATTGGCCCAAGGTTAGCCGAGTTGGTTATAATGGGTAAGTAAGTCACAGAATATTAGTCCAAGGTTAGCCGAGTAGGTTATACTGAGTAAGCCAGTCACAGAATATTGGCCCAAGGATAGCCGAGTAGGTTATACTGAGCAAGCCAGTCATAGAATATTGATCCAAGGTTAGCCGAGTAGGTTATACTGAGGAGGTCAGTCACAGACTATTGGTCCAAGGTTAGCCGAGTAGTTTATAATGAGTAAGGCAATCGCAGAATTTTGGTACAAGGTTTGCCGAGAGGTTATAATGAGTAAGGCAGTCACATAATATTGATCTAACATAGAAGATCACTTTTTGATTCTCTACATTGTAGGTCATGGATCATGGAAATACTAATAATCATTAAATAAAACTTACATTTATATTTTGGTCTGGTTATGTTATTGTTACGTTGATCACGCTGTATCAAGGAAATAGCTGTAACTAAATTCTAAATAACAAAAGAAAATATATATTTGCAACGTGAGGTATATTCAAATCTGCATTGATCAATAACTTATTTGGTTATATTGCAGTCAATATTTTAAAACGGTTGAAGCTTTTTAAATTTTTATTTTTAGAAAATATTCAATTTAGCCTACGTTTTAAAACGGCGTAAAACGAGATTCGAAGTTTGACTATCTCACTATGTCTTTAGGCAAAAACCTTTAAAGTTAATTTTTCTTATGTGGGAGGCGAATATAAATTTATTAAAACTTTGTACATAATTTTTTGTTCCTGAACCGTTTTAGACGACTTACGTAAAATTCTCGGAAATAGGGTATAAACTGTCTTAAGTAATATGGCATATACGTTAGATACTTCAAATACGATTGTGTATAATTCAGTGTTGTATACGAGACAGCCTTTAATGAGGTAATTAATCAGTTATCAATGGTTCATTAAGGTCACCGCCACTGTAACTCGTGACCAAACGATGCATACTTCACTCCTTCAATACTGAAGTCTCAAGCTCAGCTCTGGAACCTCATTACAGAGTCCTGGAGAGCTCTCGGAATGTCTTCTCATTAATTACTCAATAAAAAGAAGCTTTGGGAGCCTCGGAATTTTGAACCGCAACCATCTAGTGAACGAGACTGATGTTGCCGTAACATTCTTATTATACTTGTTTATATTATTAGACTTCAAAAGCTGAAAGAATAATTAAACTATAACTATAAAAGTTTCAAAAATAGCTATCCGGAAATAATTCACAAGGTTCCAGTATTTGGTCCTTTGATGTTCTAATGCAACATGCGGCGGTGCTAGATTATGTTCAATTTATTGCACAGTACACTTTAATTTGTATTAGATTTATTAAGTATATTTTAATTGCCTGAGCTTTATAAAAGACTATTAGTAATTGAGGAGCTGGAAAAATGTTATTTCTATGTGAACGTCCGCTCGATATATCGAGAACGACCTGTCCTTGGGATTTTGATGGGAGCAAAAATATTTACATTGGTCTTATGGATAACCATGATGGAAACGAGACAATAGCAGAGTAAATAAATATGTGAACAAACAGAGTACAATCATTGGTTCGTAAGACGTTTGTTACATTATACTTTGTCTCTCAATGCTCCGTTATATAAGTTTATTTGTTTATAGAAAAGATACAGCTCGATGATGTTACATGGCTCTTCATGATATTTGTCTGACTGAACATTAGCAAACCCTATAGGCAGGGTGATATCTCGAGAGTTAATTGAGCTGTGAACTTGAAGTCTGTTTGACGGCACGTGGTGTGGCTTCCTATCTTTTAGTACTTTAATTGATCATTGTTACAATTTGGTACAGATGACTAGCGTCGTATGTACATCCGGATTATCAAAATTAACTAATCCGAGACTTTTTATGAGATCCTAGGTTTGATGGCTTGTTTTACCAATTAGTTCCGCTGTATAGAAAAGTAGATTGTTAGCCCACACCATAGGCGTTTAGCTCCAACCTGCCTACCTCTTAGTGCAGCGTCTGGAATCTGGCGTTGTCACAGACCTGACGCCTGGAATCTGGAGTCATGTTCGTCTGGAGAGATCCAAGAAAAGTTGGTGACACAGAAGGTCCGACAACAATGGGATAAAATTGTTACATAGTTTCGACATCAGATTCAAGTGATATACTATAAAATAAAGTGCAATATAGGTGAAGAAGTTTTCTCATTGTCTTATAATGTACAAGGTGAACTGGAGCTTAAGTCAACATTCACATTACCACAACTCTTCTCACCATTCTTGATGTTGTAATTGACAAGTGTGTAGTTTCAAAATGATCGGCTAGTAAGTAAAACTCTCTCAGAGGCGTAAATGTGTAAAAGTCTTGTTCGGTTTACACTACACATTATAACACTTGCTTGCCCTCTCAGGCATTTATGATAAAATAAAATTCTCTTAATGTTTTCAGATGAAGTTAGGAATATAGTCGTTTCTTACACTATCATCAGAGCTACAATGTTATTTTGTAATGCGATAAACACTATCATATCAATGTTGCTGTACCTCGTGGTGATTGCCAGAGGCATTAGTAGATAAGATAAGAAAGGAGCGTTATCTGATCCTCATTCTTGTAGGACAAGGTACATTGTACTCATTAATAAATAACCTTGACAGTGATAGGGTTTCTTAAAACATACTTTGGAAAAAGAGTATGAAATATAAAATATTCTGTATTAAAAGTCGATGCTACTCATGAACTCAAAATTCGATGTATTTCTATGGACTCACACGTTGTGGTAACCTAGATGACCGGAAACGCTTTAGTTTTTGGTACCTACGTACATTTGGCGCCAAATTCAAAATCATTATTAGTATGAACATTGGCTGTATCAAGGACTAAAGACTACTCTGCTGAAATTGTATTTAATCAATACTTCACTCCAATTGTAATTTCGTTAATCGTCATTCCAAATGAACGGTATTAACAACTTTTAAGAGGATTAAGGCACGCAATTATGTGAAATAAACAGAGTTTACAATACAATAAACAATACATATTTGTATAAATTGCGCTAACAGTTGCTTAATATGATTACAACTAATAATCTATATTGTGAAATACCGGAGAGAAAACGTTTCACGAATTAATTAATACGGCAGTCATATTGAAACATTTAATTGAACGTGTGGCCTTCAGGGCATATTAAATTCAGTCAAGTCCGGTCTGGTTACAGTTGGTTACAAATTATGTTTGTAAAAGTATTGTTTGTAAACTCGTACTGTTGCTATGTTATTGTATACTTTCATAACTTTGTAATGCAGCCACATAAAAAAACCTACGAAGTTATAGAAAAATTGGCAAGAGCAACAGTTGTTTTAAAGTACAGTTTTATACTTTTTGAGCGTTGTTACACACTTTATGCAATTATTATCTTGAGATATGAAAAGTCGAAATATAAGTACATGTTTAAATTTCTGCGACGTATTTTATACCTCTATACTGCGCATTAGACGAGTTAGAAATTTGAAGGCGATTATCTTAAAAAGGTTTTTCATTGAGGCTGCATAAGGAACGAATCTAAGGAAAGTGGAAGTAGAGTAAGTACACATAAAAAGAGCAGTTCCCGTCAGTTTTTAGTAGTATTATTTATCCATCACGCAGTAGTTAAAGGGGTCTGGGGACAATTCTCGGAGAAATCCAAAAAAATATTTCAGAAATTTTGTTGTAAGAGATGTCGATGGGTTCATTCTGTGGCATGAACAAACGTGATGTACTTCTACAAAGAACGTAGAGCGATGGTAGGAAGAGTTAGTTTTGAGCTTCTTCGGCGCCGACTGTTTTGGATCTCTTCAGATGGATGTTGATTCCAAATGTCAAATACGTTGCACTAAGTGGAAGGAGAACTGGAGCTGAAATTAACATTGTTATGATAACTGTCCCCCATTAGTTGAAGGAGTCACTCTCCACGGACGACATTATATGTGAATCGGCAGGAACCACGACACTGCTTGCTCTAGTAGGTAACAACCGGTTGGGTTGGTGTGTATTCAACACGTTATTTCCAACTATAATGTGGAAGGAAGTTCGCGCCGTGCCGCATCAGAAGGATGACGAGAGACACAAGAAGCAACACTTTGCAAGATCCGACAATCGGGCAAACACCGCTCCGTGTATCAGGAGAGCAGAGACCATTACTAGCTTTAGAGGTGGTTGCGGGAACAGTCACTCCTTACAAAACAATCACCACGGCACACTCTTGATTAGATTACTTGAAATACCTCGGCCACAATCATCTAAACCTACTTTGTTTACACCAATTTTCTTATACTAATTGAATACAAAATCTAATGTTTTAATCTTACTTAAAAGGTATCTAAGCCAAAACAACTACATTCTTAATTGTTTTATTTTTATTGTTGTGTCACATTACTTATAGTTCATCACATAGTTTAAAAATTCTTATGTATATAAGAGTTTCTTATCATATGTCTACCGTTGAGCTGTTATTGTTGAAATTGTTTGTTAGATCTATATATTGTTGCATTTGTTAATGTTGTACATATTTTATATTAAATCCTGTTTTGTTGAACTTCTATTGAACTTGGTGGACCTGAATATTGACTTATTACATTATTAATAGTTGTTATTTGTCTTCTAAACTAATTTTATTATGAAATGTCTACTGCTAAGCTATAGTTGTCGAAATTGTTTGTTAAACAACGTAATATTGTTTTTACGATTTGATTAATTTGTGTATTTAATTATGTATTACTGACTTATATATTTTAAATCTGCTTAAGTAGTCCTTAAATTTGTTAAGTGTTCTACTATTACTTGCTTTTATTTGATTTATGTTATGGTCTCGTTATTTATAATATCTAAACATTTTTAATTATTTATTTATTTAAATTATGTCCACCCTCTGCAAAAAATTGCTGAATAGGCTGAAATCTGAAGTTAACGTTCGTCTGAAGAGGTCCAAAAAAAGTCGGCTACGATGAAGTTCAAAACGATACAAAGTCATATTGAGACGCTAGACTAAGCGGAATGTGAAATGAGCTGAACTCAACTTTCGCAACCACACGTTAACATGTTTAACGACCATTGCTGTTATGTAGACCAAAACTAAACATTCGTTAAAAATAATAATCTTTGGATTTAGTTAATCAACTTGATCAGTTTTATTTCAAATGTGTCAAAATTTATTCAAATATTTATGGCTTAGTTATATATTATTATAAATGAAAAACTGAATTTGTTGGCTTTGCTTTCGTTTGTGAATTATTCAACCGATAGTACTGAAAATTACATGGACATTCTTAGGACCCCGGTTAAAATATAGGGCTCTTCCTATTTCGAAAATCCCTGCCCGCCCTACTGGTCTCTAAAGTTACATTACAGCAAACAAATATTATTATCGGAAGAGCTTGTTAAAATGTAATCAGCTGTTGTGTGCTAACATTGTTTTATGACTACATAACAATGTTTTAGTAAAGTTATACCTTTAACTGTACGCGTACGTTTTATCCAATATTAAGTAAACAGTGGTTGGTCAGTGTAAAGCAGATATCAAAGACGAAGCTACTATTTAAGTTTATTTAAATACGGTTTTAAACCCGTCTTAGTTTTATTTTGGCGTCTCAGACCTACTTATGTGTATATTTTATTGGTCAGGGTAACAGAGAATACTCAATTGTGTCACCGGAAATGTCTTAGACCAGAAGTAAATTACAACACAAACGCTTAATGACCGAAGTAGGTTTCTCAGACCTGTGTAAGTAGTCTACGATATTTCTTTATCGTTATGGTATATGGATATTATGGTATATTTTTGTATATAAATTTAACCACAGAGAATATCTAATATGGCATTAGTCTTTGTTATGCTTACTAGGATTACATTAAAATCGCCAACAAACAAAATAGATTTCTTTTTTGTCGACTTATATCGTGTACTTTCATTAATTATTACGATATGTATCTACCGCTTGCCACAACACGTTTCTGTTACACTTCGTGTATGAAAACTCAGAATTAAACAACCAAAGTAACGAAATATTGTGATTTGTAAACAATATTTAACTTGAAGGTTATATTTTTTTGTCTATATTTGTCCATCGCCGAGCGTCTGCCGCGTATGCGCAATGCACGCAGTTGACGTCAACCGCTTAGCCGCGGTATAAAACACAATTACTAATTTCATGCTTCAAAATTTGTGTAGTTATACATTGAATATATCCTCTATAAAATACATGTCGATTTAAATCCCAAAAGTTATTATTAGGTATGGCATGGTTTGAAATTGGAAATGAAACATTTAAGTGTAGAATACATATTATTTAAGTAATACAAATACACGTCCATTTTTTAAAGTAACAGATACATATCCTAGAAGCCTATGTATAAGTTCTAGGTAAAAGGTGGAGGTTGTGTTTTGTAGTTCTTAAGATATATTATTCCGAATCTCTGTAATTCTCTTTAATACAGCGTCATTTTCTTTAAAATCTTGGTGTTATCGAACGGTCCCAAAAAGATTACATTTTCGCTTATGTTACGAGATATAACCGTTTTTGTAAAGCATACATTAATAACAATAATGCTCTCAGACGGCTGTAAAATTAACAATTTTTAATGTTATTATCATTTTACATAATCCGGGGGAGGGATGCTCCCTTACTAGGAGATACGGAAAAGGTTTAGTGGTAACTTCCCCCCATTAGATCATCCTAGATACTCATATGGGCAGCGGTAGCGGTGTACCACACCACCTATCTCACAGGCTTTGATTTGATTCAACGCAATATTTCAGCTATATTGTTAATTTCATTATTAAGAGATAGCCCTAGAGACAGCAAAGAAATGTATACTTCCTCGGTAAACACAAGAGAAATTGTGTCAGCCTCCTTCAACGACGCCCAGCCGACCTCTGTGGTTGGACTCACAACATCGTATAACTCATTGTTATCCATGTAGAAATGAAGTTTCATGTTGTTCAATGAATAATTATAAAACCCGTGTAGGAGATGACTGTGTATTTTTACAGAATATTGAGCGTTCTTAGGGATGAATGAATTGTCAGCTAAACTGTAGTAGGTATGTATGCCTGCTTGGGTATGCCGCTGTGGGTACCTTATTCCACTGTAATAGTTTTTATCTTGAACTGATAAGATAAGACCAAAACATTGTAGTCTTCACCTCCTAATTTAGAGATAAAACGGCTCAGTTTAACGGTTCAACGTATCATTACATCATACAGTAGATGAAAAGTAATTTAAAATGTTGGCAAAAATAAGTCAATAGACAAAACATGTTGCATCAATTTATTATTTTTAAAAGAGTATTGCCCCACTTTGAGCAAAATTTTACAAATTTTACTACAACCAAAATAATACTTTTAATAAATTTGAGTGACTCCTCATAAAACAACATTTTAAAAGTGTACACAACCAAAATTTATTTATTTCCACAGAAACCACAAATATATTAAATTGTAATAACTGCACATTGTTTTATTTACTTTGTATTTAAACTAACTGAACGAAACTTGACTCGTAACCACAACACGAAGCTCAATATTTCTTAATCTTATAGTAAAAAAATAGAATATAAGAATAGCATATTAAGGATAATTTAATATTAAGAAGAATATAAGGATTAAAGGATTAAAAGGATTAAAGTATGGTGAGGCACATATTATTTTCTAATTTTAAATGTTTTTTTTACATGTTTGAATATTGATAGGAAAGACAAAAATTATAAAAAGAACGTTGTTGTATAGAGGCAAATTTCTTGGTTAATGTATTTTTTTAAATTCGAATGAATCATAAGATAAAAAAGAATTCAAAAGCTTAAAGAAAGCTTAAATACAAAGAGTGATGAGTAATTTATTTGATTACATGGGTGGAGGGGTGGATATGGAAATATAACGGGAAGGCTCATACAGAACCAATTGTGGTGGGGTGTGGAGGAAGGTTACGGTAGGGCTCACACATAACCAATGTGGTGGGGTGGGGGGTTGTGGATAAGGAAAGATAACGGGAAGGCACCTACAAAACCAATTGTGGGGGGTGTGGAGGAAGGTTAACGGTAGGGTTTACACATAACGAATGTGGTGGGGTGGGTGGTTGTGGATAAGGAAAGATAACGGGAAGGCTCCTACAAAACCAATTATCTGGAGTGAGAAGAAGGAAAGTTACAGTGAAGGCCTATACAGAACCAAAGGGGGGGGGGGTGGATAAGAAGGATGACGGGAAGTTCTTACAAAACTAATTGTATGATGTGTGGTTTAATGGGGAGGCTCATACAGAATACATGGCTTGGTGTTAATGAGTCATGGAAATGCTAACAAATGTCTAAGCAAATTTTGATGCATTTTTATTAATTTTATATGCGACAATAGACAACTACTAAGGAAACCAAAGATTACTTTATACTTAAAGATCCAAGTTCAACAATCTATCGACTTCCTGTTATATTTTTTTTGGAAAAAACCTACAAAGTTGCTGACTGTACCCTGGTATAGACGAGCAGCTGTAATTAACAGCCAAGAATGAAGAAGAGCAGAATTTTCCTGATAACCTACACAAGAGATTTCGTTCATTTACCCTGTGCAGGGGATTTGTTTTACGAAGTGAGTTACCTTAGTTAGAATTGTCTTTATTTTATTAATAGTCCTTTCCGCTCAGTCGGAAGATGTAGGTGGAGTTTGTGACTGAAATATTACTAATTTACTTTCAAGTACAGCAAATAGTTTATGAAATGCTATAAGCATTCCAGAACACTTTTAATTTTTCCTGCATTATGTATCGAAATGGATTATGCCTTATGAATTGAGTCGATATTTATAAGATCAATTTTTGTACGAAGTCTGAAACTTTTATGGATTTATTTTGGGACAGTTATAGTTTATATATTTTGAACTAGGGATGGAACACGTTCGATAAAGTAACGCGGAGATTTTTGGTAAGTACTAATATGGAAACAATTTCAAAAGAGTGATTTTTAAACATAAAATCTACCAAAATGTATAGGAAGGATTATCTAGTATACTATATTAAAAATTATAACTATAAACGTAGGAAAGCTAACCTACATACTTTATTAGAGGTGTAAAGTGGAAATCCTTTCAAAAAGAAGTGATAAATTTAAATGCAATAGGATTAAAAAATCCAGAACAAACCTCGGTCCTTACACGTTCCTAGGTTCCTTCAGCCTCGGGAAGTGGATCATCTCACGCCACTTAAAAGTAAATTAATGGATTGCGAATTGTATTGGAAAGAGTCTTCGATAATTATCCAGAACTAGTTTATTCGGAATTAATATACTTTATACCCGTTTATGAAGAAAGAACAGGCAATAGAACTAATATTCCCAATTTATTTCAACTTTAATAGCACACAAAATTTCTATTCGTCTCGTTAAGGTATGTCAATACTAAATTTAATTTGAAGTGACAGGAATGGTGAGGAGAAAGAAAGAAAGAAAGAAACACTTCTTTATTGAGGCGAAATTAGGACCATGTGGTCCTTTCTTACATTTAACCTCTTGGTAATTGTAGAAAATTCTGCCAATCAATTATGATAACAAAATACTCCTCGTTTCGACTACTTAATTAGTATGGTTTCTGTAAGTTGTAGATCAAATAAAAACATCAGTACGCCGCCAAATGTGGAAAATGTGCGTTTATACTAAAATGTCGAGTTTAATTAAACTCTATTAAATTGTAACAAAAACTTTGGTACTAATTCAAAAATAAAAGAACATTTCATTTGTAATTAGATTTTTACGCTGATGGGAAAATTCCTTTTCCTTATCACATTTAAATTATATTTTTTATACATATGCACTTGTTTTATAATTCATTTTTGCACTTGTTATTTTATACCTCATATAACCTGAAACGAAAGAATTTGATTTGAATTTTGTACCGTGTAATTTATTTATTCTTATGAAAGGTTGTTAATAATGAGTGTTTGATGCTTGCCACGTGGAATCATTAAAGTTTGATGATATGGTTTAGTGATGATGAGATATGAGCGTTTTATCGCGCAAATCTTCTAGGTCTTATTTCGCCTCAGATGAAGATAAGGCTGATGAAGAATGAAGCAACGTACAGCATCGCACCCAACAAAGTAAGAGATAACCAAAGTCCAAATAAAGATTAAAAAGTAACAACGGCTATTATAAAAGAATTGCACCAGTCTCTCTTCTGCTATTTCACCGTTTGCAATGCTAAAGTGTCTGAGTGTTCTACTTCTTGTGAGTATTTTCAACCGTGTGGTGACTGTGGTAGTTTACACTGAAGATGGAGCTCTGAACGGAACAGTGTTCACAACACCTCGAGGTAGAAGAGTCATCGCCTTCCTGGGAGTGCCTTATGCGAAACCACCGGTAGGCTCAAGAAGATTTCGAGAACCCCAACCGGTCGAGCCTTGGGAAGGGATTAGAAGCGCTGATAGTTTCGGCTCGGATTGTCTTCAGTACAGCTACTACCACGTGAGGAGTCCCAATCCTACAAACGGTGACGAGGATTGTTTATATTTGAACATTTTTACACCCCGTCTATCTCACAGTGCAAAACTAAACGTGATCTTCTTCATCCACGGGGGAGGATTTATGTTCGGGGCCGGCAAGAACGTTCCGAACTACATATTGGACAATAACGACTTCGTACACGTCACTGTGAACTACAGGCTTGGACCTTTTGGGTTTTTGAGCACCGAGGATGAAGTTATCCCTGGAAACAACGGTCTGAAGGACCAAGCTCTGGCTTTGAAATGGGTTCACAGCAACATAGGTCGATTCGGTGGTGACAGCAAAAAGATCACGATCGCGGGTCTTTCAGCTGGAGGGGCGAGTGTACAATTGCATTATTTGTCTAGGAAGACAAGGCATTTGTTTCATCGAGGGATTTCCGTGAGTGGTTCTGCCTTGTGTCCTTGGGTTCTCGCGGAGAACTCGCGATCTAAAGCTGAAACTTTAGCAAGGTCTGTCAATTGTTCAACCTCTGACTCCGGTCTTCTTCTCCAGTGTTTGCAAGGTGTGCCGGCACAGAATCTTCTACTACGACTGGAAGAATTATTTACGCCTTGGTTTCTAAACCCATTTTCACCTTTCGGTGTAGTGGTCGAAGTCAATCACGACGAAGCCTTTTTAAGCAAAAGCCCATATCAGCTGTTATCAGAGGGCGACGTTAAAGACGCTCCTTGGTTGACGAGTATGACTACTGAGGAAGGACTTTTCCCAGCCGCGACCTTCATCAAGAACACCTCGCTCCTCCAAGAACTGGAACAACGTTGGGAGGTGATAGCACCTTTTCTGCTAGACTACAACAACACAGTGCCTGTCCATCTAATTAACAACGTCACAGCACAGATCAGGACGACTTACTTCGGAAATAAGGTTATTGGCTACGAAAGTAGAAGAGAATTGATTAAAATGATGAGCGATCGACTTTTTAATGTTGGTATAGAAAAAGCTGCAAAATTGCAAGCTTCTGCTACAAAATCTTCTGTGTTCTTTTACAGCTTCGCTTACAGAGGAAAATACAGTGTTTCGGACTGGTTTTGCAAGTGTAGGGACGATCTGGGTGTGAGCCATGCAGACGATTTGATCTATTTACTCAGGGTAGGATCAGATGATCTGTCACCACTGGAGACAGAGGAGGACAGAAGAGTGGTATGGAGAATGGTGGATCTCTGGGGCAGTTTTATCCAGACTGGAGAACCTTCCGTTGGTACCGATATTCTGTGGAGACCTGTGCCTCCCCAGGGCAGGAATGTATCTTTCATGCTTATCGCTTCCAGCAGGAACCTTACAATGTCCAGTTCTGACAACTTGGGTAACAAAGCCTTTTGGGATAGCCTACCCATTAATGAACTTTCTTATGATAGAAGTGCTCAAACGGTCAACAGAGTGCACTTACTGTGTTTTATGATGTCGATGGTATTCCTTATATTACGTCCTTAAAACGGGTGTCCATTGAGAGGGGTGGTCCAGATTTTGCTTCATAAAACCGACATGTTAACAAAGGTAACCACTAGAAATAGAAAACTGCTATTTGGCATGTCTTTAAATTAGCACATATTATGTCAATGTTGGTTTTGTTTTAATTTATAATTATTTGATAAAATACATATTAATAAAAAAATAATTTAAAGAAGAGTTGGTAAAATATTGTTTACAATTCATAAAAACCAATTAAGCCACATAAAAATATGCATAGCCGCTTGTGTATCTATCCATAATAAATATGTATGAAAATTTCATTACTGTTTCTCTACTACATTTTGAGTAAAATGTACCCAAAGTAATAAAAGCATAGTTTTAGGATAACATAAAAATACAAAATGTTGTATGGAATTCACATGTAAAAACGTCAACAGGGATATACAGAGTTATGAAGATCTTCATTTTCTCAAAAGTACTTTCAGCAATTTTTTAAGGAAATTTCAAATAGTATATTTAAAAATTTTAATATTTTAAAAATTAAAAAAATAGTTGCAAAATAGTCTATGCGACATATATAAGGTATATTCAGAAACTTAATAATAGGTATAAATCTATCATTATTATTATTTCTATTTGACTTTTTATTAGTATAATACACATTGTACAAACACACTTTCAACCTACTATGTAATACATAATTTTAAAGAAAGATGTGCAGCTATTAAAAAAATAACAAACTGTGTTCTACACCTTTTAATGTTATGTAGTAAATTATGAAATTATATTATAATTTATATAAATGTATAGTATTATAAAATATATATCACTATTGATTCTAACTTCAAACATATTTATATATGCAAGTCTGCACATATTCTCATAATTGAAGATAAAAGAGTTAGACAATTAGCTAGAATATATTTGTAAGATTAGTTACCAACGCTTAACAATAAAATTCTGTTTGAAACAGACATATCCATAACTATTTGAAACTACTGCAGGTAGTATTAACAAATACTGTAACTACTGCAGGTAGTATTAACAAATACTGTAGGGTTCTCATTACAACACGTTTGATTGTAACTTCATTTTAGAGAAGTGAAGGTAAACGTGGTTACATATTGCCAAGCGCCCATAATTATTTCTGGATGGTCATAAGGGCATTTACTATATGAAAAATATTCTTGTATTATGTAAATTATTATAAATTACAATAAAAACTGTATATATTGGGTACGTAAAATTATTTAAATATCCTTCATTTGCTACAGGTTGAAATTTTACTAGTATAGTATTCTTTGTTTGAAGTTTATTTTTGACGTTGGAAGGATTGTGAAGGAAACAGGATTTTCCGGACATTTGCCATCGTTCAGTGAAACAAAAAAATCAGTAACACAAATGTTCAAATAGTGTTACTGACTTTTTTGTTTCACTAAACGATAGTATAGTATATTCTACTAAGATGGACTACTAAACGTTCTGTTGTACCATGCTATCCTGATTAAAATAGATGCAAGGGAAATAAACGTTATAATTACATCGTCACCACCCGACACACTAGGGGGAATGTCGTTCTGTGCGTCAGACTCTTGAGTCATTAGACGCGTATCTCATTCATTGACCTTTACTGCAGTGTCTCGTCCTGCACATGTGAAGCTCTGTTTGTATACAGTGGTAAATACACATGAGTGATTACATCATTACCACCCGACACACTAGGGGGAACGTCGCTCTATACGTCAGACTCTTGAGTCATTAGACGCGTATCTCATTCATTGACCTTTACTGCAGTGTCTCGTCCTGCAGATGTGAAGCTCCGTTTGTACACAGAAGGAAATAAACTTGAGTGATTACATCATTACCACCCGACACACTAGGGGGAATGTCGCTCTATACGTCAGACTCTTGAGTCATTAGACGCGTATCTCATTCATTGACCTTTACTGCAGTGTCTCGCCCTGCAGATGTGAAGCTCCGTTTGTACACAGAAGGAAATAAACTTGAGTGATTACATCATTACCACCCGACACACTAGGGATAATGTCGCTCTATGCGTCAGACTCTTGAGTCATTAGACGCGTATCTCATTCATTGACCTTTACTGCAGTGTCTCGTCCTGCAGATGTGAAGCTCCGTTTGTATACAGAAGGAAATAAACTTGAGTGATTACATCATTACCACCCGACACACTAGGGGGAATGTCGTGTTGTGCGTCAGACTCTTGAGTCATTAGACGCGTATCTCATTCATTGACCTTTACTGCAGTGTCTCGCCCTGAACATGTCAAGCTCCGTTTGTACACAGAAGGAAATAAACTTGAGTGATTACATCATTACCACCCGACACACTAGGGGGGAAGGTCGCTCTATGCGTCAGACTCTTGTCATTAGACGCGTATCTCATTCATTGACCTTTACTGCAGTGTCTCGCCCTGCAACATGTCAAGCTCCGTTTTGTACACAGAAGGAAATAAACTTGAGTGATTACATCATTACCACCCGACACATTAGGGATAATGTCGCTCTATGCGTCAGACTCTTGAGTCATTAGACGCGTATCTCATTCATTGACCTTTACTGCAGTGTCTCATCCTGCACATGTGAAGCTCCGTTTGTATACAGAAGGAAATAAACTTGAGTGATTACATCATTACCACCCGACACACTAGGGGGAATGTCGTGTTGTGCGTCAGACTCTTGAGTCATTAGACGCGTATCTCATTCATTGACCTTTACTGCAGTGTCTCATCCTGCACATGTGAAGCTCCGTTTGTATACAGAAGGAAATAAACTTGAGTGATTACATCATTACCACCCGACACACTAGGGGGAATGTCGTGTTGTGCGTCAGACTCTTGAGTCATTAGACGCGTATCTCATTCATTGACCTGTACTGCAGTGTCTCGCCCTGAACATGTCAAGCTCCGTTTGTACACAGAAGGAAATAAACTTGAGTGATTACATCATTACCACCCGACACACTAGGGAGAATGTCGCTCTATACGTCAGACTCTTGAGTCATTAGACGCGTATCTCATTCATTGACCTTTACTGCAGTGTCTCGTCCTGCAGATGTGAAGCTCCGTTTGTACACAGAAGGAAATAAACTTGAGTGATTACATCATTACCACCCGACACACTAGGGATAATGTCGCTTTATGCGTCAGACTCTTGAGTCATTAGACGCGTATCTCATTCATTGACTTTTACTGCAGTGTCTCGCCCTGAACATGTCAAGCTCCGTTTGTACACAGAAGGAAATAAACTTGAGTGATTACATCATTACCACCCGACACACTAGGGGGAATGTCGTGTTGTGCGTCACACTCTTGAGTCATTAGACGCGTATCTCATTCATTGACCTGTACTGCAGTGTCTCGCCCTGCACATGTGAAGCTCCGTTTGTACACAGAAGGAAATAAACTTGAGTGATTACATCATTACCACCCGACACACTAGGGGGAATGTCGTGTTGTGCGTCAGACTCTTGAGTCATTAGACGCGTATCTCATTCATTGACCTGTACTGCAGTGTCTCGCCCTGAACATGTCAAGCTCCGTTTGTACACAGAAGGAAATAAACTTGAGTGATTACATCATTACCACCCGACACACTAGGGGGAATGTCGTGTTGTGCGTCAGACTCTTGAGTCATTAGACGCGTATCTCATTCATTGACCTGTACTGCAGTATCTCGCCCTGAACATGTCAAGCTCCGTTTGTACACAGAAGGAAATAAACTTGAGTGATTACATCATTACCACCCGACACACTAGGGGGAATGTCGTGTTGTGCGTCAGACTCTTGAGTCATTAGACGCGTATCTCATTCATTGACCTTTACTGCAGTGTCTCGCCCTGCACATGTCAAGCTCCGTTTGTACACAGAAGGAAATAAACTTGAGTGATTACATCATTACCACCCGACACACTAGGGATAATGTCGCTCTATGCGTCAGACTCTTGAGTCATTAGACGCGTATCTCATTCATTGACCTTTACTGCAGTGTCTCATCCTGCAGATGTGAAGCTCCGTTTGTACACAGAAGGAAATAAACTTGAGTGATTACATCATTACCACCCGACACACTAGGGGAATGTCGTGTTGTGACGTCGGCGTCAGACTCTTGAGTCATTAGACGGGTTATCACATTCATTGACCTGTACTGCAGTGTCTCGCCCAGCACATGTCCAAGCTCCGTTTGTACACAGAAGGAAATAAACTTGAGTGATTACATCATTACCACACACCCAACACACACCCCCAGGGGGAATGTCGTGTTGTGCGTCAGACTCTTGAGTCATTAGACGCGTATCTCATTCATTGACCTGTACACTGCAGTGTCTCGCCCTGCACATGTCAATAAGCTCCGTTTGTACACAGAAGGAAATAAACTTGAGTGATTACATCATTACCACCCGACACACTAGGGGAATGTCGTGTTGTGCGTCAGACTCTTGAGTCATTAGACGCGTATCTCATTCATTGACCTGTACTGCAGTGTCTCGCCCTGCACATGTCAAGCTCCGTTTGTACACAGAAGGAAATAAACTTGAGTGATTACATCATTACCACCCGACACACTAGGGGGAATGTCGCTCTATGACTCTTGAGTCATTAGACGCGTATCTCATTCATTGACCTGTACTGCAGTGTCTCGCCCTGCACATGTCAAGCTCCGTTTGTACACAGAAGGAAATAAACTTGAGTGATTACATCATTACCACCCGACACACTAGGGAGAATGTCGTGTTGTGCGTCACACTCTTGAGTCATTAGACTGCGTATCTCATTCATTGACCTGTTACTGCAGTGTCTCGTCTTGCACTTGTGAAGCTCTGTTTGTATATCAGTGGTAAATACACATGAGTGATTACATCATTACCACCCGACACACTAGGGAGAATGTCGTGTTGTGCGTCACACTCTTGAGTCATTAGACGCGTATCTCATTCATTGACCTGTACTGCAGTGTCTCGTCTTGCACATGTGAAGCTCTGTTTGTATACAGTGGTAAATACACTTGAGTGATTACATCATTACCACCCGACACACTAGGGAGAATGTCGTGTTGTGCGTCACACTCTTGAGTCATTAGACGCGTATCTCATTCATTGACCTGTACTGCAGTGTCTCGCCCTGCACATGTCAAGCTCCGTTTGTACACAGAAGGAAATAAACTTGAGTGATTACATCATTACCACCCGACACACACTAGGGAGAATGTCGCTTTATGCGTCAGACTCTTGAGTCATTAGACGCGTATCTCATTCATTGACCTGTACTGCAGTTTGTCTCGTCTTGCACATGTGAAGCTCTCTGTTTGTATACAGTGGTAGAAATACACATGAGTGATTACAATCATTACCACCCGACACACTAGGGAGAATGTCGTGTTGTGCGTCACACTCTTGAGTCATTAGACGCGTATCTCATTCATTGACCTGTACTGCAGTGTCTCTCGCCCTGCACATGTGAAGCTCCGTTTGTACACAGAAGGAAATAAACTTGAGTTGATTACATCATTACCACCCGACACACACTAGGGAGAATGTCGTGTTGTGCGTCACACTCTTGAGTCATTAGACGCGTATCTCATTCATTGACCTGTACTGCAGTGTCTCGCCCTGCACATGTCAAGCTCCGTTTTGTACACAGAAGGAAATAAACTTGAGTGATTACATCATTACCACCCGACACACTAGGGAGAATGTTCGCTTTATGCGTCAGACTCTTGAGTCATTAGACGCGTATCTCATTCATTGACCTGTACTGCAGTGTCTCGTCTTGCACATGTGAAGCTCTGTTTTGTATACAGTGGTAAATACACATGAGTGATTACATCATTACCACCCGACACACTAGGGAGAATGTCGTGTTGTGCGTCACACTCTTGAGTCATTAGACGCGTATCTCATTCATTGACCTGTACTGCAGTGTCTCGCCCTGCACATGTCAAGCTCCGTTTGTACACAGAAGGAAATAAACTTTGAGTGAATTACATCATTACCACCCGACACACTAGGGAGAATGTCGCTTTATGCGTCAGACTCTTGAGTCATTAGACGCGTATCTCATTCATTGACCTGTACTGCAGTGTCTCGTCTTGCACATGTGAAGCTCTGTTTGTATACAGTGGTAAATACACATGAGTGATTACATCATTACCACCCGACACACTAGGGAGAATGTCGTGTTGTGCGTCACACTCTTGAGTCATTAGACGCGTATCTCATTCATTGACCTGTACTGCAGTGTCTCGCCCTGCACATGTGAAGCTCCGTTTGTACACAGAAGGAAATAAACTTGAGTGATTACATCATTACCACCCGACACACTAGGGAGAATGTCGTGTTGTGCGTCACACTCTTGAGTCATTAGACGCGTATCTCATTCATTGACCTGTACTGCAGTGTCTCGCCCTGCACATGTCAAGCTCCGTTTGTACACACGAAGGAAATAAACTTGAGTGATTACATCATTACCACCCGACACACTAGGGAGAATGTCGCTTTATGCGTCAGACTCTTGAGTCATTAGACGCGTATCTCATTCATTGACCTGTACTGCAGTGTCTCGTCTTGCACATGTGAAGCTCTGTTTGTATAACAGTGGTAAATACACATGAGTGATTACATCATTACCACCCGACACACTAGGGAGAATGTCGTGTTGTTGCGTCACACACTCTTGAGGTCATTAGACGCGTATCTCATTCATTGACCTGTACTGCAGTGTCTCGTCTTTGCACATGTGAAGCTCTGTTTGTATACAGTGGTAATTTAATACACATGAGTGATTACATCATCACCACCCGACACACTAGGGAAGAATGTCGTGTTGTGCGTCACACTCTTGAGTCATTAGTCAATTACCTCATGCATGGACTTTTTTACTGCGCCACGTTCTGCAGATGTAAAACCTCTTTGTATACATTGGCAGAGAATAAAAAGAGTTTTCTATTTGAATTTTATTAATGAGTTGTAAAATCACAGGTTATACTATATTTAATTTTATGTCACTTGACGTTTTCTAAGATGCCATTCAACATCTCCTTAAATATGATGTTCTGATGCGTTTTTCAAATCATAATTATTCTGAAAAATTGCTCAAAAGATATGGGTACACAATTTATATTTAAGTAAAACAACCATTTGTAATAATGTGACTATGAAGATAGTTCTATTTGCAGGCTGGCTTTACATCGAACTTTGTTTATGAATGGCGTAGGTTTTTGTTATGGAGGGCAAAATCGTTGATGATATGACCTAAATTCTTTTTATAAAATTTGGTCAAAAAATTAATTTATGACCTAAGGACTAAATATTTTCTAAGATGCCGCTGACTCTTCTGTAATATAATATTATGACTCGCTAAATATAAGCTACTCATACTCTTAACAAAATAAATTTTTTATGAATAAAACGTATCACTCAATGAACCTATAAGTTATAATTTAAATAATTTTCATTTTTATCTTCAACCATTTTATATGGGTCCCATAATAAATTTACACAAGTTTCTACTTATATGCCAGTAATTTCACGTAGGTAGATAACATTATTTCCAATATTATTTGTATTCAGTTATATTGAATAGCAGTAAATTTGCCTAAGACATTTTCCAAAGTGAATTGAACCACCTAAAGAGGCTATAAAGTATCTGAGTATATCTAAAAAACTATTAAATTGTTAATGAAAGTACCTAACAGAGCTCAGCCAATATAACAATTATTCCACACGATCTTCCATGCCATCTGAAAATATATCAAAATCACTGAGATATCGAATAGCTGTTACAATCTTTAACAATTCACCTACGTAACCAACCCTGCCTCTGGCAGTATATCAGTATCAGCGAGATATCGGTTATCTGTCAGCAGCAGTGATCAGGAGCATAGAAGCAATCATCGCACACAACAAATCCCTGCCCTCTGGCAATATACTAGCTTCACTGAGATATCGGTTAGCTGTCAGTAGCAGTGTTCAGGAGCATAGAAGCAATCATCGCACACAACTAATCCCTGCCCTCTGGCAATATACCAGCTTCACTGAGATATCGGTTAGCTGTCAGTAGCAGTGGTCAGGAGCATAGAAGCAATCATCGCACACAACAAATCCCTGCCCTCTGGCAATATACCAGCTTCACTGAGATATCGGTTAGCTGTCAGTAGCAGTGATCAGGAGCATAGAAGCAATCATCGCACACAACAAATCCCTGCCCTCTGGCAATATACCATCTTCACTGAGATATCGGTTAGCTGTCAGTAGCAGTGGTCAGGAGCATAAAAGTAATCATCGCACACAACAAATCCCTAACCTCTGGTAATATATCAGCATCAGTGAGATATCGGTTAGCTGTCAGTAGCAGTGGTCAGGAACATAGAAGCAATCATCGCACACAACAAATCCCTGCCCTCTGGTAATATACCAGCATCAGTGAGATATCGGTTAGCTGTCAGTAGCAGTGGTTAGGAACATAGAAGCAATAATCGCACACAACAAATCCCTACCCTCTGGTAATATACCAGCTTCACCGAGATATCGGTTAGCTGTCAGTAGCAGTGATCAGGAACATAGAAGCAATCATCGCACACAACAAAACCCTGCCCTCTGGTAATATACCAGCTTCACCGAGATATCGGTTAGCTGTCAGTAGCAGTGGTCAGGAACATAGAAGCAACCATAGCACACAACAAATCCCTGCCCTCTGGCAATATACCAGCTTCACCGAGATATCGGTTAGCTGTCAGTAGCAGTGGTCAGGAACATAGAAGTAATCATCGCACGCAACAATTCCCTGCCCTTTGGCAATATACCAGCTTCACCGAGATATCGGTTAGCTGTCAGTAGCAGTGGTCAGGAATAAAAAACATTCCTCCCATACCAATAACCCTTGCATCTAGCAATATATCAGCATCAGTGAGATATCGGTTAACTGTCAGCAGTAGTGACCAGGAACATAGAAGCAATCATCGCACACAATATATCCCTGCCCTCTGGTAATATACCAGCTTCACTGAGATATCGGTCAGCTGTCAGCAGCAGCTATCAGGAACTACGAAGTAACGAAGTCAATATCCTCTGAAGTATGATTTATCAATATATGTTAAACATAAACAGTAAACGTTATTGTATAGTTGTGATTGTGTAAACGTAGTATTGATATATTGCGTTATATTATTTTAGTTTAGTAATTTTTAAATTTAGCCATGTAGATTTCGTGTGATAGTTTTCGCTATTTATTATAATATTTTTTATTAGAGATGTAGCCTCGAAAAGTGTTTGATAAATATGTATATAATATTAAACCTTTTGAACCCATTTTTAACAGATGAATTCCCAGAATTCGAAATGTACATTGTACGAAAATAAAAAGTGTTAAAAAGGTTTATTATTATTATATACATAATATTCTTTATACAATATAAATTACAGTTCCCTGTATTTTTATAGTTCTTTACCCCTTTAAATATAACAGCAAGGTAACGCCTGTTCTTACGAAAAAATATTTAAATTAAATCATAATACTAGTATTTTAAGATCACTAGTACGTTATGGTTTGAATGATTGTGTTTAATTTGTTTCCTGCCATAATCCTACGTTTAAGACGTCAGTAAATGGAGCTTAACGACCTTTAAAGTAATTTGTTTGAATACTATTAAGTTTAATACTACTTACAGTATTGCTGTTCTGCGAATATTGACTTGCAAATATTTGTGAAACCCTTTAGTTACTCGTTCATCATTGACTAGGGATGGGTTAAAAAAACAAATGGATTAAAGGATATATGAATTTGTTGTGTATTAAATAAACACGATATTTATAAACTGCTGTCTACCAAGTAGTTCAGGTATCTAAGCCTACAACACAAAACTTTTCACAATTATTATACGACAAATGGTTGAATGTCGTTTTTATAAAATCATTTAGATTACTTAACAAACCTACATTTCTGTAATAGTTTCAAATTATTTCCAATTTGAATTTTTTAAACTTTTATTTAAATCCAATTCTCCAAAAAGGTTTAAAAGCAATGTCTCCTTTTACAGTACTGTGTACATATTGAGTCTTCTTGAGTTAAGTAAAGGCCCACTCAGGTTTCCTGTTTTGCCGTAACTATCGCCAACTACTATTGACCACTGGTCAGTTCTCAGTGGTTGGTCGTTCAGTGGAAATTTATTGGGGTTTGTATTGTTTAGTTTGTTTAATCATTAGTATTTTGTATTTATTAAGAGCATGTTTTAGAGATAGTGAGCGTGGAGTTGACACACATATAGTTGTGATTCCTGACTTATGCGTGTCACATCGCTCTGGTATGATTTGTTTTTTTAACCTACATTGTAGGTATATGTTAGGTTAGTTATCTACCTAAGGAAGACATCAGATTGCAGATCTCGAATCGTTGTTTTTGTATCATTAATAAATCGCAAATTATTAATCCTTCACTTATTTTGTATTGTGAAAAACCTGTTGTTAATATTAAACATCTTTTTCCATTCTTCAGAGAGCAACTTGAAAAATCCTAATTATTATACCTAATGCATTTTCTAAAAGAATTCCTAGACTTGCATTTTTGTATTTATCTATTTTTTCAATTTAGCCAATCAGTGATCGACATGACTCTCTGAAGTGGAGTGGGCATTTTTAACACTACCTACTTTGATCTAGTTATCTAATTTATGTCCAAGGTTTTCTTATTTTTCTTTGATACTTACACAGAATATGTTGAAGAACTTTATTCAAATTCTATTGTATGCTCGGTTTTGTAACTGTTATACACGTATGATATTGTTATTGTTCCTAGCAAAGAAGACAACATTAGATTATTAAAAGGTTGGAAGTCTGTGCTAAAGATGTAATACTGATTGGTTGCGCTCTTGTCAATCACAAGGAGGAATAGCTCCTCCCCCTCCTCCTCCTCCACCACATACCCGTATAATCACACACGCATGGCTGGTCTAACCAGTTTCATTTTACATCCACTAACTGAGAGCGAACCGATGATAAACTAAAAGTCCAAGAGCTAAGGAGCCAATTCACAATGTACAAGTACACAACCTCTTTTTCTTGAAGTGCATAGAGGAATTTCCACAAGAAAGAAAACGAACCATAGCGCAAGTTTTGGTGGAGATCGAAATGAGAGGGTTTCAAAATGGCAAAGAATATGAAATAATAACTATTCCTCAGATCATACTTTACTTAGCATTACAAACCGAAAGGCACGGTAATGAATGTTGAACCAGCGTCTGCTAACCATGTACAGACCGTCAATAGGCGACTCTCAGTCTTTTTATGTAGTTGATACTATTATTTAGTGTATCAACCACACCAAAATATAATCTGAGAAAATTACTATTGTTTATATTCTTAACCTTTTTGATACCCTCTCATTTCGATTCCCACAAAACTGGAGCTGCTCACGATTAGGTTAGGTAGTTAGTTTCTTAGGAAAGGTTTCTTAATTCCAGAAACCCCAGATTGTGTGCACATACAATACAAATTAGTTCTCAGCTCCAAGACTCTTATTATCATCTTAATATAAGAATAGTTTGACGTGGTGTAGACCTGAAAAACGTAAATGATAGTGATAAAATTATGGATAGTCATTCACAAAAGGATTACTACAAGTCTGCCAACAGAAAGGTTTGGAAATGACGTAGATTGAGGGATCTAAGTGGTATTTTGGAATGTAAAGGGTGGAGGAACTAGGGAGAACCTGTGAAGTTAACAAGGGTATTTCCTTGTTTGGTATAAAACTAAGCAATCCTGAAAAAAACTATTTATTAAATAAATTTGTGTAGAAATTATATAAAATAAGATACAGCTTATATATTTTATGGTACAAAATACACATATAACGGGCATAATTTAAAATGCATAAAATGATTGAAAAATAATTAATTAAAATACGAGTAAATGGAGCTCTATTGAAAAGCCCGACGTCAAGCTTCCACAGAGACTCATTAATCAAGTAATCAATGAAGAGCTGCAGGCAATTCCTCATCCTTATGAATAACGAGCTCTGCCTGACACAATATTGTACTTGTTATTATGTTAGCATAAGGGTTATTCATTGCACTCTATGTACCTTAACGAGGCTGTTAGTCGAGAATATCTACAATCAGCATGACATATCGATCATAAACGTTTGGAAACTTTAGTTCTGAAAAATGATGTGTACAGCGATTACAGTAATTATATCGAAAACCATCAAATACCTCTTTATGGATGTACCAGATTTCCAGTTGCTGCACAGGATAACAAGATTTGCAAATCTCTCAAGCTACCTAACAGCAGTTTACGTTATAAAATTCAATGCTGACATATTGGTTAGCTGGTAGCAGAAGCCATTAAGAACCTTGAAGCAATCCCCCACAAAACCACCGCCTGCCATCTGGCAATATATCAGCATCGTTGAGATACTGGTTAGCTGTTAGTAGCAGCAATAAGGGACCTTGAACCAATCTCCCCACACAACCATCGACTGCTATCTGAAAATATATAAGAATGGCTGACATATCGGTTAACTGCCAGCAGCAATGATCAGGAACATAAAAGCCATCCTTTCGCACAAAAATTACTTGCCCTTTGACAATATATCAGCATCGTTGAGATATCGGTTAACTGTCAGCAGCAGTGATCAGGAACGTAGAAGCAATAATCTGACACAACAATCCCCTGCCCTTTCGCAATAGATCAGCATCGCAGAGATATCGGTTAACAGTCAGCAGCAGTGATCAGGAACGTAGAAGCAAAACTCTCACACAACAATCTAATGCCCTTTCGCAATAGACCACCCTCGCCGAGATATCGGTTAACTGTCAGCAGCAGTGATCAGGGACGTAGAAGTAATCTTCTCACACAACAATTCCCTGCCCGTTCGCAATATATCAGCATCGCTGAGATATCGGTTAACTTTCAGCAGCAGTGATCAAGAACGTAGAAGCAAAACTCTCACACAGCAATCCCCTGCCATTTCGAAATATATCGAATTCGCATAGATATCGGTTAACTGTCAGCAACAGTGATCAGGAACGTAGAAGCAATCCTTTCACACAACAAATCCCTGTCCCTTCGCAATATATCAGCATCGCTGAGATATCAGTTAACTGTTAGCAGCAGTGATCAGGAACGTAGAAGCAATACTCTCAAACATCAATCCCCTGCCCTTTCGCAATATATCAGCATCGCTGAGATATCGGTTAACTGTCAGCAGCAGCTATCAGGAGCCTTGCAGTAACGAACTTGATATCCACTGAAATACTATGTATCAAAAAGTGTTACATATAACTAGCCAACGTGAATGTGGGGCTGTGATTGTGTAACTGAATTACTGAAGTAATGCGTCATATTAGTTAGTTTAGTATTATTTTTTTAATATCTGTAGTTTGTATAGTTTTTCGTTTGGTAATTCTTGCTATTTCTTACAATATTCTGTATATAGGCGACCGTAATGCCTTTAAAAACTTATTACTCGTACAAAATATTTAGTTATTGCAAAAAAGGTTGTAAGAATTTTGGCCGGAACGAATAATTTATTACTTCATATATTACGTCATGTTTGTTAAATTATAGATTCTAACCATTAATAATCTGTATATGTTCCTTATTCTATATTATGCAACAACTATTATAATAGAACTGGTATACACCAGTTTAGCAATACACTAAACGAAGTATACACTCTTATAACAGAACAAACACTCAGTGTTGAACCTGCAGCAGAGGTTAGCGATTACTTTCCATTTTTTTCATTGAAACAAAAATGCACAAAACGTTTTAATAATTTTCTTGAACAAGCCTTACTTCAAAAGTATTTCACATTTTACTAATACTTTATTGTATACCTGGTCTACTAGCAAACCTTTTTACAACAAATTTCTTATTACTTAAATATCCATAGCTTTCTAATAATCTGAAACTAGTTATCAACGTTTAAAGGGGAATATGTCTACTTTCTGGATATTGGTTCTGTACTGGTAACTCTCCGATAAGTTTTAGCTTTTAATAATTCACCGATAACTAATATTTATGTGTAATAATACAAATACATTCTCGAGATTGAATATTTATTTATCTATTGTGATTAACGGTAAATCAAGATTCTTAAATCCTTTGATCATTAGACCCCCAAAACAATAAAATTCTTCCTAGCACCAGTATAAACATATTTACCAAGTTTCAAGTTTCTAATGACCTATTTATCAAGAGATATCGCTTAAATGTGGGAGACAAACTGGCAATTAAACGATTTTTAGAAGGGCTTGTTGGTCCTTAATAAAAAACTATGTTGAATAAGATGACTGTACGGGATAGTAGAAACGTTGCTTTATATCTGTTTTAAACAGCTGTTATTTTAAATTTCACTCCTATGCAACGGTATAATAAATTTTCAAACTTGTCATAGGGATTTCGGACTCTTAAAAAAATATAAACAGTCCAAAAACTAAATGAGTCCATTTTTGCCTACGAACTCTAATTAACATAAACATGGTTGCTGTAATTACTGTGCTGATAACTTTCAATTATAACCAGGTGTTGTAGTTGAGGGGCGTAGTACACGATATGCTAATGCAATGCGCTGTTGATTATGCAATTATGCAATGCCAACAACTCTCCCTAAACAAGCTGCCAGAGCCAAACATGGACTTCACAGCTATACATGACCTTTCGTCCACTTAAATGTCAATTACTTTTATACGTAATATAAAAGTAATTGACATATATATCTGCTCTATATATTGCTTGATATATCACTGCTACAAAGGACATTCCTTCCAACAAATTCTTTTATATCAAGTGTGTAATAATAGCCAAACATTACTCGCCTATTAACTAAGGATGAAGCATTTCACAAACCTCTCATTAGTTTTGGTTTTAGAAAACTCACAGCGAAAGTATCTGCAGTGTAAATAGACGATCATGCGAATTGATATACTTAAGTTCTATATCAGTGTATGTATTCAAGGTGATGTCAAGACGGTGGTAAATCATTAATCATAGGTTCCAAAGTTACAAGTCTATAATGTACCCAATGTGATATGCGATTTGGGCTCTTTGACCCGGTCGGACTGTAGAGGAAGTGTCACGGCTTAAAGGTAGAATCCCGGGATTCCTGAAGAGGGTACCGTTCTCTGACAGTCTCAATGACGTCGTCACTCTACCCATACTATCGTGGTGTTATCATTTTGCTTTAAGACTATAGTTACCAGTCGGATATTAAATTTCTCACCCAGTGGTTGTGCATTGTTGGAGAACACAACCATGTGCTTATTAGATTATATTAGTTATCTTGACATGTATTATTAAACATGCTAAATACTTGAACCAATAAAAGTATTAAGAGGATCAATAGGCACTTAAATTTGATTATTTATAAAATTCTACAGAAGAATGATTATTTTTATTTCGATTTGGACATAATAACTGTCATCAATGCTATTGAAAAATGTATATTTACTTTCGTTTGCGTTTTCGCTCCATTGTGCTGTTGTGCGCCTTGAAAATTACTATGTCTAATAAATGTTTGAAAGGACATGAGAAAAACTACGTTTGTAAGTACATACTTCTGCAACTTCCAAACGATAGACTTAAACCGTGAAGAAAAGTTAAATGATTAATCTGTCGAGTGCAAGTTAACTATCCTTTACAATTCGGACGGTCAGGAATCCAGAGTAAAAACATGACGGTGAATGCTTTAGTTTAACTAAACTAAGCAATCACAATTACTTCAAGAGTTGACTGGTTGTATAGTTGACCTAATACAATGTAGTTACAGAGTTTTTGACATAAAGTGTTCTTGGAATTGTTACATATTTAATTTTGCCCTGAACTGACAACCTGTAACCGATCATTATTGAATGTACCTTATAGTATTTATGTTCCCAGGAGATTTAAAAAAGAATAAACCCGAAAAATGGGATGGTTAAATAACAGGTGTACATAATTAAGGTCCTCTCGGCATTGTATTTTGTGTTTATCAGCTTTAGTGACATAAACACAAAATATCAAAGTAATCTCAATTCTAAGACAGAAATCCACTTAAAAGCGACTTATATACTGTTGTATTTTCATGTATAACTCCAAGGGAAAACACAAATTGGACTTAATGAAAAATTTCGGAGCTTGACCAACCATTAAATATTTTTTTGTTATACACATTATTTATCAGATGCATGGCTGTAATATATTCTTTTATTATCACAGGATTATGTTTTAAGTTCCATTTAGATTGTGTCTGCTGTCTATATATCAGGAAAGTATATCTTAAAATGTATAGGTAGCAGTATATTATTAAAAGGTGTGACGTGTGTAGTTTATGGTGAGTTATGGTATAAATAATGTAGAACTGATCACTCTACATTATATAAATTTCAATTCATCAATGTCGTAGCGCGCCGACATTGTAACCAATTATACCAATGCCCGTACGTCACTCTTGCCTGTTCTGCATAAAAGAATAGCCCATTGAGTAACCTTTTATCTCCGGTGGACTGTTCACCGCACGACCGGACGACACGCTGCGGCAGGTGAACTGATAACAAACAGCTGGTGGATTGAGTAGTGAGGAAGCTTGCGAGTGACTGGATTGCGTCGGTGCTGTGTGTGTCTACGAGCACCTTCAGCTTCGCTGGATTTTCGGGAGCCGACTAATAAATTGGCCAAGGTGAACCACTACCATATATTTTCCTTAGTTCTTGTCACTCTTACGTGAATTTAATATACTAATTTTAAAAAGTTTAAAACACTACTCAAGATTATAGAATCACTCAACTGAGCCTTTGGAAAAACTGTTAGGGTTTGAATTGAACGTGTAAAGCTAAAACGTGGCATTTACTTTTAATAGTTAATAATCTTACCTAATAATTTGTTTAAAGTATTTGTTTTTCAAAACCAATTACGCTAACTATGTTGACAACATTTCTAAGAGAAAGAGGTAAACTTATAAATAGTACATATGTTGAAAATTAATGTCACAAATTGCACTGTTATAACTGCAATGTTTTTAAATGTTTTAATCGAAGAAAATTAATCTCTTTTATAGTAAAGTAAGTATTTAATTATGGAAATACATACAAGTCGCATAAAATACAACCATGATTGACATATATTTTGTAAAAAAAAACCGTTTATAGTCCCAATTTAATGTGTCACAGTTTTTCATGTTAGTACGATACAATAGTTTCAACGTTATCTTCTTAATGTATCAATTTGTATTAAGAATTTGGACTGTTTCCTTGTTGAGCACTGCCTGTTACCTATCCTACAACAAGGTGGCGCCCCTTTTCCTCACCGAGCAGCCTTAAAGAAGAAGTACTAATCGTAGTTTACCCTTTACCCTTACGGCGCGCTGTCAAGGACCACCCCCTTTCTCCACTGAGTGATACCGGACATTTGTACAATTCCCCTAGGGGAGAACGTTGCAAAATGGCACTGCCAACGTGGGGCCTGGATTATTTGGAATAATCTGAAGTAATAGTTTATAACTGTACATTTTTATTTGTCCTTCATACTTGTGTTTTTGTAAATATTAACTATTTTTATGAACTTTGAACTGTTGTTGCTTATATGATCGGTTTGCATTAGTGTTGCTTGGAATAAGTAGTTATTCACATTTCTTTAACAAAACAAAGTACAAAAACCTAAATATCAAACAAACTTATTTCTCCTTTTCAGTTATGGAATAATTCTGACATTTGCTTTGAATTCTGTGTTTTGGTCATTGTTGTAGTTTATTTTGGACAACATATCTCTATTTATTGTTGTTGTGACACTTATTGAGCGTACTCTTTCGAAATTTTAATTTTATACGCTCATGTTGGTTTTGTGACCTTTTAAGGGTGTTTATATTTTTGAGTTGGGAAACTTATGAGTATTTCTGTTCCACTTTTGAATTTGGTATCTTATCTAAATATGAGTGCCTATCACCTGCGTAAAACAGAAATTATCTATGAGCTGAAGATTAGGAATTTTCCCTCTGGAGGTACAGCCGGAGATTTGAGAAAACGACTTTCTCAGATTTTAGCGTCGAATACGCCAATAGAGGAGGCTGTAGTTAATTCTTTGGATACAGATACAGAACTAGAGGAGTGTGAGGCAAAGTACCAGGATTTATCAGCACTTGTGAGTGATTATGAGGGAATTACAATGATAATGAGTATCATCGTATTGTTGCACGCCTGTGGCATTTATACCTCCGAGCTGACAGGTCCCAGTAGGTGCGACGGCGGATGATGATCATGAGCAGACCAAGCAGTGCTTGGTTTGGTAAATGCAAGGGATTGTTGGACTCGTTCAAGGAGTCTAAGTCTGCGGCTAAGGTGGATTCTCCTGACAACAAGACTCTATCAGCTGGGAATCCACAACCCCAGCCAGATTCAGATAAGCGGACGGATCCTCTCTTTGTCCCCACGAAAGTTCTAAGAATTTTCTGGCTCAGTCGTTTCACCAGAAGAGGAAAGAACACATGAAGAGGAAGGAAGACTTGGAAGAGAAAGAACACATGAAGAGGAAGGAAGACTTGGAAGAGAAAGAGAATGTCAAGACGAGATGCAGCTACAACATTTGAAAAGACAGCAAGATAACTGGATTCGCCAGGAAGAGATGAAGCTTCAAGAGGAACGAAGAAAACAGGAAGAGAAGTGGAAGCAAGAAGAAAAGAAGACTACAAGAAGAGAGACAACAGCAAGAGAGTTGATGGCAAAAAGAAGAGTGGAGGCTTCAAGAAGACAGGAAGAAGCAGGAAAATCATTCTTCGATGGGAAAAGTTGTTCAAGACTGGCCCCGCCAAGACGATCTGCGATATTTAGAAGACAAAAGAGAAGGCTCACGCCCCAGATATGTACCTGTGTATAAGTGGGGCCTGAAATTCGACAACTCTGGTCCTAGCATCGCAGCCTTCTTGGAAAGGGTCCGAGGAACTTCGTCGAGCCCGAGGAGTAACTCACCAAGAACTTTATGACTCGGCTGTCAATCTCTTTGCTGGCCCCGCGCTTGTATGGTATCGTGCAGCCCGCTAACAGGATCCGGTCATGGCAATCAACTAACGAAGGAACTGCGAGAAGTCTTTCAACCTGCTGATTACGACCTACGGCTTCATCAGGAGATATTCAATAGAGTACAAGGAGACAACGAACCCTTGGACCTCTACATCGCGGCTGTGGAAGGCCTGTATGGCAGACTTGCTGTTCCCGTTCCCGAGAGTACTCGTCTGGCCCAGATCTACTACAACCTCCATCCGCAGTTGCAGGACAGATTGGCATTATTTAGCATCCAAACTCTAGATCAACTTCGATCCATGGGACGTCGAGCTGAAGCTGGACGGTTAAGCATGACGAGAAACAGATCTCAACGAAGTGAGGTAACGCTTGAACCGGACCTCGCCTATCAAGATCCAAGTCGTCGCAGAGTAATCACCCAAGGACGAGTAGCTGACATCAAGGCATCACCACGACCAGATCGCGGAGAGGTATCTTGTTGGAATTGTGGAGAGAAAGGCCATCGTTTCCGATTTTGTCGCAAGACCAAGAAGAAGTTCTGTTTTGGCTGTGGCAAGGACAACATTTTGAAACGAGAGTGCCCTAAATGTACTCCAAAAAACGAGTAGGGATGGGAGTCAGGAGCTCAGTGAGTATGCCTGCCTCCCAGTCTAACGAGAATTCCCCCACTATAGACTACCTTTTGCATACCTTTCAGTCAGGCCCTAGACCGTATTTAAAAGTTAGAGTGTTTGGTCGAGAGATTATTGCACTTTTAGACTCCGGTGCTTCTCAAACGTTTCTTGGAGAAAAAGGATTGTGGATTTTGGAAAAGTTCCCTACGCGCCTTAAGACTGCTTCTGGACGTTTTGTAGAGCCTGCTGACTCTAACAGACACGAGGTCAAGGGATTTGTAGATCTGCCCATCTCTCTAAGGGGTAGAACCGAGAACTTGAGTGTATGTGTTGTTCCATCATTGCAGCAATCTTTGATATTGGGCATCGATTTTTGGGAGCGCATGCACATAGTAGCTGATATGCGTAATCGAAGATGGGAGTTTGCTCCAAGGGAGACGCCGTTCCTATGTAGCGCTATTGAAGGGATTACGTCTGAAGACCACTTGACCCCGGAAGAACGAGGAAGACTTCAAGACCTACTAGAAGAGCACTTTAAAAATGAACCATCTACGTTAGGTAGGACTGATCGTGTCAAGCACGTCATAGACACGGGAGACGCGCAACCCATCAAGCAACGATATTATAACGTATCCCCAGCTCGCCAAAAAAATTGATAAATGAGGAGTTGGACCGTATGTTGCAGCTGGGAGTCGTTGAACCGTCCCCAAAGCGCTTGGTCATCGCCAATAATGTTGTTGGACAAGCCTGATGGTAGCAAGAGATTCGTGGTAGATTTTAGGGCAGTCAACGCCGTAAGCCGCAAGGATGCTTATCCCCTGCCACAAGTTACCACCATTCTGGACCGACTCAGAGATGCTCGATTCTTGTCAAGTCTCGATATCAAAAGTGCCTATTGGCAGATAGAGCTGGAAGAAGCTAGCAAGGAGAAGACGGCTTTTGCGATCCCAGGTCGTGGCCTCTATCAATTTGTGACGATGCCCTTTGGACTGTGTGGGGCTCCCGCAACGTGGCAACGTTTTGTGGACACCGTTTTGGGACCCGACCTCGAGCCAAACGTTTTTGTCTACTTAGACGATATTGTAGTAGTAACATCTACATTTGAGGCGCACCTTGGGATATTGTCGGAAATCTTTAGGAGAATCCGAGCAGCCAAACTCACTCTTAATAGGGAGAAGTGCAAGTTCTGTCGAGAAGAACTTAAGTACTTGGGCTACCTCGTCGGTGGTGATGGACCGAGGGTTGATCCCGATAAGATCAATGCGGGTTGTGGAAATTCCCACCCCACGGAATCAAAAGGAAGTGAGACAATTTACGGCATGGCGTCTTTGGTATCGCCGTTTTTATACCCAATTTCGCTCCTCGAATGCATCCGCTAACGTCACTTCTCAGGAGAAATACCAAGTTTGAATGGACCGAAAGAAGCAGATAAGGCATTCCAGGACATAAAATCCTGCCTTGATAACAGCCCCGATATTGTCTTGTCCAGATTTTGCTAAGTCCTTCACGATTTCCTGTGATGCCTCTGGCGTTGGGATAGGTGCGGTACTTAGCCAGGAGTATGAACATGGAGAAGGAGTCGTGGCCTACGCTAGCCGTACTTTGACTCGCCCAAGAACAGAAGTATTCAGCCACGGAAAGAGAGTGTCTGGCGGTGATCTGGGCTGTTGAGAGGTTTCGGCCATATGTGGAAGGTACGAGGTTCACCGTGGTCAACGACCACTATAGCCTACTCTGGCTAAACAATCTGAAAGATCCGACTGGACGATTGGCACGCTGGGCTCTCAGACTCCAACCTTACGACTTCCGCCTAGTCCACAGGAAAGGCCAGGACAACTTAGTGCCGGATCTACTATCGAGGACAACTCCACCTGACCTCCCCACTGAAGAGACCGTGCTGGTGTGATGCCATCCATTTTCCTCCAAACTTAAGGATCATTGGTATACCACCATGCTGCAGAACGTGTTAGCCAACCCAGAACAGTATAGCCAGTGGCGAACTGAGGATGGAAAGCTTTGGAAGAGAGTGACCACTTTGGATTCCTTCGCTACAAGATGAATAATTGGAGATTGGTTATCCCGAAAGATCTTCGTTCTCAAACTTTAGCCGAATGTCACGATAAACCAACCGCTGGCCACCAGGGCGTTCTGAAAACCTACAAACGGATGCAGCAGCGTTATTACTGGCCCCAAGATGCGGAAGGATGTGGCTACATACGTTGCTCGATGTGATGTCTGTCAGCGCATAAAATACGACCAACAACTCCCTGCTGGTGTGATGGGAGCACAACGTAGTGTGAACGCTCCCTGGCTAATGATTGCTGCAGACTTAATAGGACCATTACCTCGGTCATTGAAGGGATTTAAGTATCTGTTAGTCATCACCGATACTTTCACTAAGTATTCTGTTTTTGCGTCCCTTGCGAGCTGCTACAGCGAAGTTGGTCTCCAAACACTTAGAGGATGATATGTTCATGGTTTATGGCGTTTCCGGCTTACATTATATGCGATAATGGCTCAGAATTCATCGGAAAGCCGATGACCAACCTTGCAAAACAGTATAACATCAAGATCCTTTTAAAACGCCAGTCGCCATCCCCAAGCCAATCCGGCAGAGAGGGTGAATCGGGACATTGTTAACTATGTTAAGGGCATACGTGAAAGACAACCACCGAGAATGGGACAAGTACATACCTAAGCTAGGATTTGCTCTTAGGACAGCGTACCACGAGACTACACAGTATTCGCCAGCGTTCCTGAACTTCGAGCGAGAACTCGCCACTGCTGGTGCAGGATTTGAGGTTCTTGAGGATGGCTCTGTGGTACCGTTCTCCAGAAGATTCAAGGCATTATGGTGACAAGCTACAAGAGCTGAAGCACATTTATCAAGAGGTTTGCTGATAGGCTAAAGAATGCCCATGGACGGAGAGCTCGTCGCTATAACCTTCGTAGAAGACCTGTACACTACCGAGTGGGTGATGTCGTCCTCAAAAGGAATTACCCACAGTCGGACGCAACAAAGTATTTTCTCAGCGAAGCTAGCACCTAAATATGTAGGACCCTTTTGGTGGCTGAGGAAGTATCTCCTTTGGTATACACCCTGGCTGATATGAAAGGTAAACGTATCGTGAAATGGCATGTTGGCTGACCTCAAAAGGTTCATCAAGTGAAGAAAATTTTGGGAAATTTTCTACAGGCAGGGGGGTATTTGTGACGTGTGTAGTTTATGGTGAGTTATGGTATAAATAATGTAAACTGATCACTCTACATTATATAAATTTCAATTCATCAATGTCGTAGCGCGCCGACATTGTACCAATTATACCAATGCCCGTACGTCACTCTTGCCTGTTCTGCATAAAAGAATAGCCCATTGAGTAACCTTTTATCTCCGGTGGACTGTTCACCGCACGACCGGACGACACGCCTGCGGCAGGTGAACTGATAACAAACAGCTGGTGGATTGATTAGTGAGGAAGCTTGCGAGTGACTGGATTGCGTCGGTGCTGTGTGTGTCTACGAGCCCTTCAGCTTCGCTGGATTTTTCGGGAGCCGACTAATAAATTGGCCAAGGTGAACTACTACCATATATTTTTCCTTAGTTCTTGTCCACTCTTACGTGAATTTAATATACTAAAAAAGTTTAAAACACTACTCAAGATTATAGAATCACTCAACTGAGCCTTTGGAAAAACTGTTAGGGTTTGAATTGAACGTGTAAAGCTAAAACGTGGCATTTACTTTTAATAGTTAATAATCTTACCTAATAATTTTGTTTAAAGTATATTGTTTTCAAAACCAATTACGCTAACTAATGTTGACAACATTTCTAAGAGAAAGAGGTAAACTTATAAATAGTACATATGTTGAAAATTAATGTCACAACTTGCACTGTTATAACTGCAATGTTTTAAATGTTTTAATCGAAGAAAATTAATCTCTTTTATAGTAAAGTAAGTATTTAATTATGGAAATACATACAAGTCGCATAAAATACAACCATGATTGACATATATTTTGTAAAAAAAAAAACCGTTTATTAGTCCCTAATTTAATGTGTCACATGTTAGTACGATACAATAGTTTCAACGTTTCTTCTTAATGTATCAATGTTTATTTGTAATAAAAGTCAAGGTAAATTATTACCTCAAGCTATTAATAATTAGTCTTTGATATCACATTGAATTTATAAATGCAATTTTGTTATTATACTGCCTATTATGTTTAAATCATACTGTGTACATGTAGGGTACTCTACTTATTTATGTTTATTATTTTCTACAGTGTTTAGCCTTTGATATTAACAATCAAGCTTACAATTCTCATGATTTTATGGCCAGAAAATTGCATAAATACAGGTAGATTCATTATCAATTACCTAGAGGAGTATTGTTGCTTAATCAGCTGAATATAAATTCTGGCATAAATATTTTCTTTGCTTCAAACGAACGAAAACCTAATGTGTTCATTTTAAATGTTTCATTGTTGTTTTTCATTTGTATTTAAATGTCCATTTCAATTGCTACTGAGAATAGATGTTGCTTACTTAAAATTCCTAATAAATTTGGATGAAAAAATTTAAATATTGCTATTAAATATAAATATGGCACAAATAAGTTGTATAATTTGATATGATCTCACTATTCTTATAACAAAGGAAACTTTAATTTATTTCGGAGATAACTGTTGTTATCTGATATTCTCTGTTGGTTTAAACTATTAATCAGGTAATTTAAGTATGTTTAATTTTAGTAATTATAATTAACCAATTATATATATAATCGATGCTTGCTGGGACCATAACTATTTTGGAGTGAATGTGTTCAAGGGCTTTTTTTTGGGGATTTTGTCCTGGTACACTTCTGGACTGCGCCCGGAGCCTGGTGGACTTATTGCCGAGCCGCTAGTGGGTACCTCCAGCTTGCACTACCCTGACACTGGATCTGCTCCTGGCCGTGCCGCCCTTACACCTACCACTACCCGCACCGCTCTTCCGCGCCACGGTCTGGACCGGACGTAGTAGGCCTTTTGTGTTGTGACTCCCAGTTGGTGAGTACAGACTTGGATTATTTCACAGAGTGCTCTTATGGATTAGTGAGTCGGACGCGGACTGATGTCTAAT